>NC_067243.1:25039044-25715281 GCF_019924925.1 Ctenopharyngodon idella | reverse complement strand
GTTAGCCCATCTAAATTCATATGATTTCATGATCTAAATTCATGCTGTCCAGCCAGTGCTGTATACCAAAGTAAAATAATTATATCTAACACTAAGCCTTTGAGGTGCGTAATGAGCAGGTAAACTGGTCCTAACTAAGCAACATTGGCACCTGTCACCACTTTGACAAATAAGAGTCGTCACACCTGAGATTAAACGCACAATATCTGTTACTTGTAAACAATTCATTAGCCATGCAGTCAAAGATAGAATTCTTTTTAAAACCAAGAAATGGACAAGAAGTTGTTCTATTGTTCATCTCAAGTTATTTAGCTAATCAGCAAATTTCTCATTCATTATTATCAAGCTGAAATTATAACGTCAGTAAGACATGGTCAGTGTACAAATAATCTATAGAACTGGTTCAATTTGTAATCATTTTAAATATAAATTGGAAGAGTGCAGTGACAGTGCCTGATTCCTAACCATATGGAAAAACATTCCCATCCTATACATGGTTAAAATTTGATGTGTGTTTTCTGCATGATTTATATAGATAATACAGCGTAGATGCAGCGTGAGTGGGTGTGAGTTTGAAGTTGACATACTGTCATGTTAAATAAATGAATTCAGAATGAATTTTTCCCGGGGTTGCTGGGGTAAAGGCTGGCTAGCGTATTTTCTCGCTGAAATATGAAGGGTTTCGAGCAGATCCATGTGATATTTTAAAGAGAATTTTCTGATGCTATTTAACTGGGTCATTCTACAACTGTGATGTCAGTTCCAGCTCATCACTTCTACATCCAAAATGTTCACTTGCTGCCTAATATATCCACCCACTAACAGGTGCCGTGATGAAGAGATTATTATTCACTTCACCTGTCAGTGGTCATAATGTTATGCCTGATCGCTGTATAGATGCCTCATTAGTGCCTGTTTTTATGAGTCACTATATTTAAGCCGTCCGCCATATTTGAATGGTCAAATTCGGTCCATGAATATTCAAGAGCAAGATGACTGTGCATGTGAAAACTAGTTATTTACTGTATGAATATCTTTATCTGCCATAAACATTAGCAAATGATTTTCACAGCATTTATTTATCATTAATGTGGTAATTCCGTATATTGAGTTATACATAAAAACACAAAACAGCGCATTCTCACCTCTGAAACCTCTCGTTTTTACATATCCTTCACTGCCTATGATATCCCACATTATTTATATACACTGAACAAAATTATAAACGCAACACTTTCGTTTTTGCCCCCCTTTTTCAAAGAACTAAGACTTTTTCTATGTACACAAAAGGCTTATTTCTCTCAAATATTGTTCACAAATCTGTCTAAATCTGTGTTAGTGAGCATTTCTCCTTTGCTGAGATAATCCATCCACCTAACAGGTGTGGCATATCAAGATGCTGATTAGACAGCATGATTATTGCACAGGTGTGCCTTAGGCTGGCCACAATAAAATGCCAATCTAAAATGTGCAGTTTTACTGTATTGGGGGGGTCCGGGGGGGCCTGAAAACCAGTCAGTATCCGGTGTGACCACCATTTGCCTCACACAGTGCAACACATCTCCTTCGCATAGAGTTGATCAGGTTGTTGATTGTGGCCTGTGGAATGTTGGTCCACTCCTCTTCAATGGCTGTGCAAAGTTGCTGGATATTGGCAGGAACTGGAACACGCTGTCGTATACGCCGATCCAGAGCATCCCAAACATGCTCAATGGGTGACATGTCGGGTGAGTATGCTGGCCATGCAAGAACTGGGATGTCTTCAGCTTTCAGGAATTGTGTAGAGATCCTTGCAACATGGGGCCGTGCATTATCATGCTGCAACATGAGGTGATGGTCGTGGATGAATGGCACAACAATGGGCATCAGGATCTCATCACGGTATCTCTGTGCATTCAAAATGCCATCAATAAAATGCACCTGTGTTCGTTGTCCATAACATACGCCTGCCCAAACCATAATCCCACCGCCACCATGGGCCACTCGATCCACAACATTGACATCAGGAAACCGCTCACCCACACGACGCCATACACGCTGTCTGCAATCTGCCCTGTACAGTGAAAACCCGGGATTCATCCGTGAAGAGAACACCTCTCCAAAGTGCCAGATGTCATCGAATGTGAGCATTTGCCCACTCAAGTCGGTTATGACGACAAACTGCAGTCAGGTCTAGACCCTGATCAGGATGACGAGCATGCAGATGAGCTTCCCTGAGATGGTTTCTGACAGTTTGTGCAGAAATTCTTTGGTTATGCAAACCGATTGTTGCAGCAGCTGTCCGGGTGGCTGATCTCAGACAATCTTGGAGGTGAAGATGCTGGATGTGGAGGTTCTGGGCTGGTGTGGTTACACGTGGTCTGCAGTTGTGAGGCCGGTTGGATGTACTATAAGACTTGATTTTCCTGCTAAGACAAAAGCTGAGATCAAGCACCCTGCAATAAAACTATAAAACCCATCTGAAGAGAAGATCTACACCGCCTTGCCCAAACTCTCCTCACTCATCTATGCAAGCAGGTTGAACCTCTTTAACAGCTTGAGATTTCTCCCTGGGGTCTGTCCCCTTGTTGGTGGCTGGACGACCCCTCCTAGGAGCCAGTGAGGGAACTATCGGCTGACCTAGCTCTCCATGAGCTGGTTTAAGTCGATCAACAGTGACTCGTTCTGGACGGCCACCGATGTCGACCAGGAAAGTTTTGACTCCAGCCTCCAGAACTCGAAATGGGCCATCGTACGGAGGCCACAAAGAATGTCGGTGAGCATCATGACGGATGAAAACAAACTCAGCCACAGAGAGGTCTTTGGGCATCCAAGCTACCGTCAGTCCATGCTGAGAGGTAGGAAAAGGTTTGAAGGTACTGATTCTGAACAGGAGGGCAGACCGTTCAGAAGATAGACTCCAAGGCTTTGTGCTGTCTGGAATGAAATCTCCCGGGACCTGCAGAGTCTGACCGTACACCAACTCCCCGCTATGGAACTTCTGCTTGTTCTCATTTTCAGGAGCCTAAGCATGGTTCTCTGGACTTTTTGGCCCATATGTTGAGCATTCCAAAGATCTCAGATCCTTCTAAAAGAGAACCGATAGCATCTCGGCTGGTGGTCTGAGTACGGTTTGCTTTCAGCTACAGGTACATTTCACTAAAATGTTCATTGTGAATGCAAATCACTCTCCTGACTTTTTTTCACTTGCTAATTCCAACTGGTTTGGTCATCAGATGCCTCTGTACAAATCTTAATCGTCATGGCTGCTGCTTGTGACAGATCGCTACAAATGTTTATGACATGCACTTGCCAGCCACATCCAAATTGCAAGAGAGAGAGCCTCTCGTGTTAATTTCGTGTTAAGTCCACAAGATGATATTTATTGATGTTAAACCACTGTGTGAATATTTCCATGCTGATATCACTATTGCTTTGTTCAATAAATAAACATGATTCAAGGAAAACAATCCAAAATAAATGTGACTAATTATAATAATAATAATTTGTGATATCCCCTTTTAGACTGTATATACAAAAACGGCATGAGAAAATCAGTGCTACCGCATCATTCTATTTCTAAAGATTGATTGCTTAGTTCGGGCTAAGTAAACCGCATTGGCGCTACAAACTGGCAGCATGCTGTGATGCTACAAAAGTTTGGCTCGTGATTGGAATCTAAAAAGCTATCTTCATAATGCCATATCTACACCACCAGCACGTTCATTTATAACAAACACGTTTGACAAGACAGACAGCAGAACTACAACATCTAATGCTTGAAGAAATATACTTAAAGTGGCCTCTTCTCAATCATCTCCATTTTTTCTACAATATAATCTTTGCCAGCAGAGCTCCCGCTATTAATAGCACGCAAATTCAAATATCTGAACCCAACCTTTTAGATTCTCGTTTGTCACTCATAATCTTTTGAAACATTGTTCCAAAACACTTTCCAATCAGACTTCAGTTCAAACCCGTCACACATACTCAACCTCATTGATTACCTATTCAACAATGTAGTTGCTGCATACCTGTACCGCATGAATCAATAACTCCACCTGCTCTCCTCCTTTCCTCTGCAATTGCAGGATTTCCACCTCCACCCTAAAAGCTCCATCAGCCTATCTCCATTCAAGTGGTGCAAGACTACCTAGCATGGGTTTCACTTCAGGCTCTCCAGTTAGACTTATTTCTCACTGCTGCAGCAGTGATTTCTCCCCTCATTAAAAATAATCTTTTAGCAAACACCAATGCTAAATTTTCCATATATTGTAATTATTTTTCATAGCTTATAATAATTAATTTAATGAGCCCATTTTTTCTGGCGTAAATTAATACATTTTTAGATGTGTGATTTGTATATGTACATTTCTGAAATACATTACTTGGACACAGTGACCTCTGATAACAGACCACACTAAATTGTAATGTAGATACATGAATTTCTGTAAAGCTACTTTGAAACAATATGTATTGTGAAAAGCGCTATACAAATAAATGTGAGTTGAATTGAATTTTACTACCACAGCAGGTATTTTGGTCTGTGCTCTTGCAACTGCTTTCAGATTAAACTTTATTCCCCACAGCCGCAGCAGTGATTTCGGCCACCGCTCTTGCAACACTCTTCAGATCAAACTTTATTCGCCACTGCCACAGCAGTGATTTCGGCCACCGCTCTCGCAAAACACTCTTCAGATCAAACTTTATTCCCCACTGCCGCAGCAGTGATTTCGGGCAACACTCTTCAGATCAAACTTTATTCCCCACTGCTGCAGCAGTGATTTCGGGCAACACTATCAAAACTTTATTCCCCACTGCTGCACCAGTGATTTCGGCCACCGCTCTCGCATCAACTTTCAGACTAAAACTTTATTTCTATCTCCCCCACTGCTCTCTAAACTTATTTCTCACTGCCACAACAGCGATTTCAGCCTCCACTCTCGAAGCAGTTCTCCAACTAACCATCCGTAGGGACCGAAAAGTATCCCTTCACTACCCCAGCAGTGATTTCTCTCTCTGTTCCTGCAGGAGCCTTTCATTTTCTCTTTTAGCTCCCTCAGGAAATTTACCACACAAGCTTTTCCCCCAATACGGCAACAGCAAAAAATATTCTACTCATCTTTGGGGGGGCAGAGAGATTAAATCCTTTAAGTCTTCTGTACTTATATTGCTGAACTACTCTTAGTTGACTGCCCAGCTTGCTGTGAGCCTCGGGTTCAAGCCTCCTTCGAGGACAGCAAGCCAAGTTTGTTTTACCATTAACCATTCAGACTGAATGGGCAGGCGAACTTGTGAATTGTAGTTCCAAACTTAGGTTCGGGAGGAGCCTAAACATTCAGTCCTGTCAATCATCATTACGTATATAAGCAGCAGTCACTGTGTCATCCCAGCGTTAATTCTTCCAGCATCCCTCCTCCTCCCCTTCTCCTCCTCTATTTCTCTTATTCTTTTAGACTCAACCCACATGAGGGCCGTGGTCACTCCAAAGCGATCTCTGGCCATTCAGCAGCTCATGAGAACCTTTACACCCGGGGCTTCTCTGCCACTCAGAGCATTTCAGAAGATGCTAGGTCTAATGAGATCACCGGCTCTGCAGCTGGGCTTGCTTCATATTCGCCCTTTGCAGTTCTGGCTGAAACCACGGGTCCCGCCCCTAGCCTGGCATCATGGTCGTTGCTCGCTCAAGGTGAACCAGGCGTACATCGCAACCCTGGCCCCTTGGACGAACCCTTGCTGGTTCGAGCAGGGCGTGGCAATCGGGGCGATAGACAAGAGGAACGTCTGATTACTTGGGGATGCTCGGTCACCCCCCTGTGTAGTACGGCGTGATTGTACTGTCCCCATTGCGTCTTGTCTTATTAATAATTAATATTAATTAATAAGATGAACGACGCAGTACTCGTGTAGTATTGCAAGGGAACATACTCGGTTACTAATGTAACCTCAGTTCCCTTAGATACGGAACGAGTACTGCGTACTTTGCCGTGCTATGCGTGAGACGCCTCATGCTGTCACTTCAGTCAAATTAAATCAATTTGCCATGGTGAGACGGCCACTTATATAGCCCGATACCCCGCCTCTTTTGGCGGGCTCAAGCGTTCTCGCTCACCATTGGCTCGCGCGATTCCGCGCTGTCATTGGTTCAAAGTGCTTCAGTCCTCCTCTACAAGCCTGAAACATTTAGATTTAAGTTTGAATGACCTCCAGGATTCAGGAGTGGAACTACTCTGTGTTGACCTAAAGATCCCTTCCTGCAAGCTTGAGAAATTGAGGTATTACAATTATAAAATCTAATCAAGTAGTGTAACACACAGCCTACTGGACAACAACATGATGCTGTTCGATGACAATCAGATTCTGAGAAAATAATGTCACATGCTGTGTATCAAATGACACTAGATCATGCTTGTTTGCCTTTACTATTTGCAGTCTATCAAACTGTAAAATTACAGCCAACGGATGTTCTGCATTGTCATCTGCTTTAAAGTCAAACCCATCACACCTAAGAGAGCTGGATCTCAGCATTAATAACCTCACAGACTCAGGAGTAAGGCATCTGCTCCCTGTGTTTGAAGACCCACGTGTTCGTCTAGAGAAATTATGGTAACAGGCCTCTAGATTCATGTGAACATTTCACAATTAACAAATGAAACTGTATGAATATTTTAAACTTTTTCATTGTTTTTTTGTGCTTTTCTCAGGATGAACAATTGCAATTGTAAGAATTGAAAATATCTAAAGATATTTTAAAATGAACAAAGACATTTGCTTTACTGTCTCAACCCCCTCTCTCTTGCTACAAGGGCCATTTGGAAGGCTCAAAGGTGTTGACAGTGATCAAGCCCTGTAGGCCAAGATGTGTGTACATCAGGGGTCTACAAATGGTCACACCTTTAGTACAGTGGGGGATCTTCTGATTGGTCAGTTTGAATGTCTCACATTTGGGTTTCAGTCACATGGTCAAGGAAGGGATAAAAGAATATTGTAACTGTTGCTCTGCTCTCTTTTATTCTCGGCTCTTTTTTGATTCTTGGCTTTTCTTTGGCCCTCTCTGGCCCTCTCTTTCTCTCTCTCTCTCTCTCTGTCTTCCTCTTTCACTCTCTCTTTAACTATCTCTCAGGTAACTTTTTACATACATGCTGGGTACGATTAATGGTATATGATTTTATCATCTCATACATCTATTTTGTAACTATGTTAAGTGTAACCATAACCAGATATTGTCATTAAACTCTTTCATTTACAAATGATGCGCTAACTAGTTTTGATTTAGTATTAACATTAATGTGCTCCATATTGCAATACAATATTGTCACACTATAGCAACGCTCCCCACATATTTTGCTATTGTAACTGCGCTTATTTCTGTCGTTGGTATAAGTTGCAGTGGGTGGTAATTGAAAAGAAATGTACAGTTTTCTACCATCTTGCTGATAACGTTTCTTTAGTCGCTCGGCAACCCTACAGCCTGAACCCCTGTAGGAGGTCCACCCTTACACAATCTCACACATGAAAGCTGTCAGGTGATGGGTTATGTAGACACATCCAAATACTCTGGTCTGAGAGAGCTGAACCTCAATGCTAATGACCTGCTTGACTGCTCAGTTGGCTGCTCAGTGGGAGTATGTCATCTTCTATCAGGACTGCAGTCATTGAGGTAATAAAGATTTCTTTAACCCAATAATAAAAATTCTCCCATCATTTACTCACCCTTTGTAATGGTCTGGGTCTATGTTACTTTAATGGTGTGTTTACACTTGGCATGTTTGGTTCGAATAAAATGAACCCTGGTGTGATTCCTAGTGTGGTTAATTTGAATAAGTGTGAACGCTGCCACCTGAACCCTGGTGCACACCAAACAAGCAGACAGAGACAGCTGAAAAGATGGGTCTAGGTCTGCTTCTAAACGAACTCTGGCTCGGTTTGACTGAAATATGAACGCAACATGGACCAAAGACATGTAAATGAACCAAAAACAGGACACGATGTCATGAGATGCGACCCTAAAAAGGACAGGCATACCTGTTTATTCTCGTCATAGTCGCGATGTTGCCCATCACAGTTTCAGTACAGGCATCAGAACCGCGTCTCCTCGCAGTAGATCTTCATTTGTGAGTGTGACATCTCTTCATGAGTTCTCAGCTGGCCCAAATACCATCATATAGCACATACCATTTTTTTGGATGTTCGTTAAGTTCTGTCTTGAAATTCATCATAAAAGCCAACCAAGCAGATTGTGAAGGTATCACTGTGCCTTTAGGTTCGGTATCTTCAGGTTTGATGTTAAAATGCCAATGTGAATGCTAAGAGGACCAGGACTATGTTTTTTTTTTTTTGGTCCAGACCAAATGAACCAAGCGAATCGAACTACAAGTGTGAACACACCCTAAAACCCAAGTTTGGGGTTTCTCTGAGCCCTGCATTTAGGGGGAGAGGGAATGAGGTGAATATTTTCAAATTGAACCATGTGTTGAAAGGTAGATGTACACTACACAGAACATTTGGCTGTTTTTACTTGTTCAGAAAATGTGATTTAAACTAATCTTTTTTATAATTGCACAACCCTTGTGCAGTGTAAAATACTGTGGGCTTACAGCACAGGGATGTGCTGTTCTGGCATCAGCTCTCAGCTCTAAACAATCACAGCTAAAAGCACTGGATGTCAGAGGAAATAAACTGTCAGATTCAGGAGTTAAACCGCTCTCAGATCTGCTGGAGGATCCACACTGTAAATTAGAAGAAATGGAGTAAGTGTTTGAAACAGTATACTCCTTGTGCTATGCCATGATAATTTATACCTTATTAAAAATGTTATGTTATTATTTAAATTAAATAATAAGACAGGATTAGATGAACATATATCTTTTGATTATGTGCCAAGTAATTTTTAAAATACGTAAATGTACATGTATATTTATATATCTAAAAATAATATAGTCTATATATACCAGTACCCTCAAAAAAAAAAAAAAAAAAAAAAAAATCAGCACAACAAATTTTACCATTATGAATAAATACTTTACAACTGAAATAATATTCGCATTTTACATTGCAGTAATGAGAATGGTATATTATAGACAATAAATATAAACAGTTACATATGGCTCACTTTGTCTTTCCACCTCACAGATTCATGGATGGAATAATTCCGGTGACTACAAATGTCCCCTACATACAGGATGTTCTACCTGTAAATCCAACAAAATCAATGAAACAAAAAACAAAAAGCACATGTGTGTGCTTTTAAGAAAATAAGTGACTGTGTTATTAGTTTATTTAGTGGTTTGAGTGAGTTGGACAAATTTGCTTCCAGCTGTGTCACACCAAACCAGTCAAACAGACCTGAAACAGAGCTATATATTAGCTATTAGCTATATACACCGTTGTAAGTGTGACATCATGTCTTGGTGTCATTCATCATCTGAATAGTTCAAAGGACATCATGGAAACTGCTAATAGAAAAACAGCATGGAACATCAGTATGGAAAATGTGCCATGTGCATGACATGGCATCACTGGTACTGAATGAATCACACATAGTTCTGTGCTTGAGCAGAAACAAAATGTCAGTAGATGGTTGGAGTTTAGGTTCAAGGGAAACTATGAGGACTAGCCGGTTTGATGTGTTAGTCAGCTGCAGGTACAGGTGTTTTAAGAGGTGTTAGATCTACATCAGCTGCATCTTAAAGACTTTTCTTTTAAACAAACACATTTTTGCATGAATTATTATTGTACATTTTGTAATACATATACTGTATATAGTCAGTTTTAAAGTAGAATTATTACAGTTGAAATGTACAATTTATTTAGAATTCAAGCAGATTTGTATTGTTATTATTATTTTGCTTATAATGTGAAAGCTGCTAAAAAGTGGCAAAGTGTGAGTATTTATTCAGTATTTACCGTAAACTACTACTCTTCTGTGATCCTTAATGTCTGACTCTATAATTTATTTATCTATCTATCCATCTGATAACCACCTAGCAACCAGCCACAATACCCTAGCAATCGCCTAGCAAAGTTGTAACATCAGAACATCCTAGCAAAGACTTAAAACATAAAATCATGTGTCTTAAAATGTCAAATCACTCATCGAGTCGCTAGTTTTTAAGCTTCATAATACATATAACCTTCAAACTTCAATCTAATATTAAATCTATCACTAAAATGTTGTTATCAGACAAGGATTCCCTCGTGAAAAAGAAGTAAACATTTTTTTTTTAGTACTTTTTGCAGAAATAACTTTACTTCTGTTACCTTTGCAACATGGTAAAAGTGTACTGTCTAAAGTACTGATAAGCAATTATAGTAAATTAAAATATACTTTAATGCAATTTATGTTGAAACAAATGTCATGTATTTAAATATATTTCGGTTAAACTTTACAATAAGGTTTCATTAGTTAACATAAGTTAACTACTTAACAGGTTAGTTCACCCAAAAATGGAAATTATCCCATAATTTATTCACCCTCAAGCCATCCTATATTATATATATAAGAAAGCTTATATGACTTTCTTCTCTCAGCCAAACACAATCGTTATATTAAAAAATATCCTGGCTCTACCAATCCTATATTTATAATGGGAGTGAATAGCAACTGAGATTTTGAAGCCCAAAAAAATCTATATGACTCCAAGTGGTAAATAAAGGCCTCCTGAAGCGAAGTGATGCATTTTTGTAAGAATAATATCCATAATTATAACTTTATAAACTCTAATCACTAGCTTCAAGTAGCTTCACTTCAGAAGGCCTTTATTAACCCCCTGGAGCCATATGGATTACTTTTATGATGGATGGATGCCTTTTTTTCGGCGTCAAAATCTCAGTTACTATTAACTCCCATTATAAAGATTGGATTGGAAAAGTCAAGATTTTTTTTTAATATAACTCCGATTGTGTTCGTCTGAGAGAAGATAGTCATATACACCTTGGATGGCTTGAGGGTGAGTAACTTGTGGGATCATTTTTGGGTGAACTACCCCTTTAAGTTAACATGAACTAAGAATGAACAATACTTGTACAGCATTTATTACTCTTAGTTAATGTTAATTTCAGCATTTGCTGACAACACATCAGTTGTATTTGTTGACATTAGTTAATACACTGTGATTTAACATGAACAAATGAATGACTGTATTATTATTAACTAACATTAACAAAGATTAATAAATACTGTAACAAATGTATTGATCATTATTAGTTCATTAGTTAGTACATTCACTAATGTTAACAAATGAGACCTTATGGTAAAGTGTTACTGTTTTTCCTTTGTTTTTTTGCGTTGTCAAACCGATATTCATACAGATCCATGAAAATGACTAAAAATGCTGTATTATTCATGCCAGGCCAGTAGTTGGCGATGTCTCTTTGTAAAGAAACACTACGCACCTATAGGCTGAACATGTAATACGCATTCGCATGCCATCACCCCAAAAATCATACTCTTTATTTGTCAAGATATGTCAAACCTGCCTTTGTTTCTTCAAGCAATGTTGCTCTCACATGTATAAAATGCAAATGTTGATATTTGTCTAATGAACATACAAAAAAAGTAAGAATGTAGAAAACATACAAAAAAATGTAAGAATGTGACTTATTGGAGTCAATACACAGAAAAATTACCCAGTATCGTCAAGTGTTTCATTTGAATGTTTATTTATGAAATAAGAAAGCGGCATCATTTCATTAGTCATTATAGTCTTTCCTCATATAACGTGAAAACATGTTGATATTCAGAGTTTACCAAATCTTTTTCTGGTAGGTCATAGCAAACTAATCGCTGCACAATACTTTGGTCTAAATTTAGGCCTTTTTGTTTTGAATATTACATTGGCGGCTTTTAAAAGTACAATACTTTTAAATAATTAGGTTTTGAACATCGAGTCACCGCACAAGGAGAGTGTTTAAAAAAAGGAATAAATTGAAAAATATAACAATAGAATATAGTAAATTTGCCATAACACAAATAAATGGTCTATTAAGGCAAACTTCATTTCTAAAACAAACAATCTATTGTTACAAACAATTTGAGAACAAACAATTCTCTTTTTAAAACACTGCTTATGCAAACAATATTGATGCAGGCAATATTAAAACAGTGAATTCTTAATTAACAAAGGTAAACAATATCAGTGTTAATATGATTCGGGGACTTTTGTTATCCAATCTAAACTTATGATCTAAATTCATGCTGTCCTACCAGTGCTGTACCAAAGAAAAAATATAGCTGCAAGCAGCGATGACGGGCCCATTATGCATTCTAAGAAGCATTTTGTAAGAGCATGTAAGATGAGTTTTTAGTGAAGGCTGATAAGATGCTAATCATTATGTTATTTCCCTGTAAACACCTACTTGCAGTCTTCTAACTGATGTCTGACACACTTCCTGTTGCCAGTTGGTGGTGCGATGACTTTGACTCACAATAATCATATCCATGTGATCGCCTCCTACAACGTCAAAGTTTCATCAAAATCAGCCAATGTTTGCAGAAATTATAACACACTTCCTGTTTCCCTTTTTTCGCCATAAATACGTTGCCTCGTCATGGCCAAAGCATTTGAGATATCTAATATCCGTCCGCAATTTAGCATCCTTAATGTCTTGTCTTCATGTTGAAAAAGTTTGGTGTGAATTATATGACAGCCTTTGGAGCAGTAGTTAAAAATTGAGAGCTTGGTTCAAAAAATCCACATTCAAACAAAAATAGCTGACTTCCTATTATTTGGAGCTAAAGACTATAAATTAGAAAGTTGTCCGGCTCAATGAGAACAATATATGTACCAAGTTTGGTGACTGTAGGTAAAACAAACCCCCAACTTTAGACAAAAGGTGGCTCTATAGAGCCCCTCCTCCATGCCCATTTCTAAGGCTCTGCCCATGTCTTCTGGCTGGCAATTCGGATGTGTGTGTCAAGTTTCATGCAATTTTAAGCACGCTAAGTGCCTCAGAAACCCCTATAAGGAATATTAAAGTTTAATGTGTTGTCATGACAACAATATTCAAGATATCAAGAATCCTTTTACAGGTGTGCACATTATTCTCACGAAGACTGAAGCAAATTGGTGGAAATAAGAGGGCAACTTCAAAGCATTTTGAAAGTGACGCACTTCCTGCTGCCAGTTGGTGGCGCTATGACTTTGACTCACAATAGTCACATCCTTGTTATCAACCTCCAACAACGAGCACACAGCTGAAGTTTCATCAAAATCAGTAAATTTATGCAGAAGTTATAACACACTTCCTGTTTCCCTTTTCTCGCCATAAATTTGTTTCAACGCTACGGCCACACCGTTCAAGGTATCAAAAATCTGCTCACAATTTATCATCCTCGATGTCTTGTCTTCATGCTGACCGAGTTCCGTGGTGATTGGATGATTCCTTTAGGAGAAGTAGATCCATTTCTAGAGCATACGTTTTTCAAACAACCCTAAATAGCTGACATACTGTTGGGCTGGCATATGACTTAGAGTGCAAAAGTAGTTTGGCCCGATGAAATCTAAAACTGTATGGAGTTTGGTTACTGTAGGTGAAAAGGGGTCAAATACAACCATATAAAAGGGTGTGCCCCCCACCCCCCATGGTCAATGTACAATCCACAAGACATGGTCAATGTACAAATAATCTACAGAAGTGGTTCAATTTGTAATCATTTTAAATATAAATTGAGCATAAATGAGGAAAAGCAGTGACAGTGCCTGAATCCTAACCATATGGGAAAACATTCCCATCCCATACCTGGTTAAAATTTGATGTGTGTTTTCTGCATGATTTATATAGATAATACAGCATAGATGCAGCGTGAGTGGGTGTGAGTTTGAAGTTGACATACTGTCATGTTAAATAAATGAATTCAGAGCTCTGTGCCTGTGTTTAAGTTATTTTTTCCCGGGGTTGCTGAGGTAAAGGCTGGCTAGTGTATTTTCTTGCTGAAATATGAAGGGTTTCGAACAGAAGGAGCACATCTGAGCTCTTGATCTCGAGAGTCACGGTAAGTGCTGTCGGTAGCTTTTTATTTTCATTAAAGGCAGTTTGACCAGGCATCAATGAACATTGTTGTATAATTTTGTTCTTGATGATCCATGTGATATTTTGAAGAGAATTTTCTGATGCCGTTTAATTGGGTCATTCTACAGTTGTGATGTCAGTTCCAGCTCATCAATTCTACATTAAATGTAGAATTCAGAAACCTTTGTTTTTAGCGACACCGGTGGCCGTTAAGTGAATTGCAGCGAGCAACTTATTGCTCATAACATACTGAACGTGATTCAAGGCCCTGTTATACTCACGGTGAAGTTTTTTTTCGTTCTTTGCTTAAAAGTAAAAATAAGTTGGAAATATATTTGCAGTGACACTGCTAATGAACAGCCTGGCAACCTCCACACTGGCACCAATCAAGACAATTACAGTAATATAATGTTAGTCTATATTCTTAATGAACATTAATGAATATTAGCTGGTTACTTAAAATTATTAGAAATTAATTCAATATCCAGGGATTAACTTAATAGTGTAGAAACTTCTATATTTGTCATGCCTATCCTAGTTTACAAACAATATATTACCTTCATTGGGGGCTGAGCCCCTCTAATACTGAAATAGAGTCACCCCTGATCCTGATCATTCAGTGACTCTGTCCTAGGTTATTCATTTCTCCTTATTTTTTCCTTTAGTTTTCTTTTTTTTTTAGTTTTTATTAAAACTGACTGGCACAAATAGGTCCCTGGGGCAATCCTCTGGAACAACCACTAAAAAGAATTGGTTAAAACTTCAACCAATTTAGTGATACCAGTTGGGAACTAGTCCACCACAGATACCTGGGAAGAGACAAGCAGCTTGAAAGTACTTTGCTTTTTTCACCACCTTAATTCCACAGTTTCAATAAAACTTGAGCACATGAGTGCAAATGAATACATTGTATTTGTGTGTGGTCTGAAACAAAGCATATAACAGAAATAATAATTAACTAGAATAAGCTATAACACAGAATTAGAGTAAACACAGTATTAAATAAAATAAATGAATACACATGGTGAATATAGCATGAACACTTCCATAAACAATTAGCATCCACATGTAAATATAAAAACAATAGAAATCACTACTATGTAAAGTGTTTTTTAAACAAATATCAACGTGCCAAGCATGATATAAATTCAGGATGCTCGTACATCAATGGATACATTCTTTTAATCAAACAATTAACATAAGCTAAATTGCATAAATCCACTTAGCCTACTTGGTTCAATATGTGAAGGAAGCAAAGTCTAGGTTTTCACCCTCTCCATGCGGAGCTATGTTCTAAAAACGCTTATCAACGCCACCTGCTGGAAAGAGGCTGATCGCCAGTACTCGTCTCGTGATGAAGAAAATACATTCATGATTGGTCTTTATCCACCTTATTTTTTAAGTAAGAGCGGGTGCGGCCATTTGTAAATTTAATGTGTCTGGCTTCCGGTGTCATTCGCATTCAGTTATTTTTAGCTGTACAAAACAGCTCGTTTTGCTGCTTGATATGGCAAACTGGTATTTCTTACCATAGGCTATTTTAATGTATTGTCTTAATTATACACATGGTGGTTTGAAGCGCAAGCAGTTTGTTTACTGCACTTTGATATTCCCTATAGAGACAGAGGACACGCGTCATAATCTGAAAAATTATGCACAATCCAACCCACTGACCAGGGGTGCTTCTCAATATCCCTCCTCGCTCCTCCGTCCTCCATCCTTTTTTTTTTTTTTTTTTTTTTTAATTGAAACAACAGTAGGGGAATACAAAGACAATTGAATATATAAAACAATTAAATCAAATTTCTGTATCTTATATCACAAAACAGTCACGTTTCTATTACATTAAGTATCCTCTTCAACAGCTTAGATGTCTTAACAGCTTTTCGATTGTTCTGTATTGATGTTAGAGAGTCATAAAAAATCTTCAAATCAGTGGAGAATAGTCTACCATTTGGTACAGTCGATATACATTTTGTTTTATGTATATGATATTTCCCTAGTAGTATAAGAAGTTTAATTATATTATCCAATTCCATTAAACCAGTATCACAATCCATAAACAAGACCATTACATCAGTTATAGTGACAAACTTGTAAAACAAATCAAAAAGAAACATAGAAACTTGAGACCAAAATAATTTGGTATAATTACAACTGAAGAATAAGTGTACAATTGTTTCTGTTTCTTCTTTACAAAAACTACATAATGGCGAAAACCCTTCTTTAAATTTACTAATAAAATTGTTACATGGATAGTATCTATTTATTATTTTAAAGTGAGTTTCTTTGACTTTATTAGGAATTACAAATTTATTTATATCTGACCACAAATTCTGAAAAACAAGGGAGTGATAATCCTGTTTCCACTTCACCATTGCCTTAGGTGAAACACTTTTTTCTCTGGTTAATATTCTTCTAATATAGATATTATTAAATTTTTTATCCCTAATGGAAAGGCCCTCAACAGTCAGAGCAGGAAGAGAACCAATTACAGGATTATACATCTTTTCGTTTTTTATAAGATAGAGTAGTTTCGAAGAGATACAATGAATGAGTTTTAAATATTCTTTAAAAGATACATTTGTCCCAAGATAATTAATAAAATCAGTATAATTATATAAGTCACCTGACTGATTTATCAAGTCTGTAACAAAAATTAACCCTTTGTTAAACCAATCATTCCAAAAGATGGTTTTGTTTTTGAATAATATATATTGATTATTCCAAATTACACAGGAATGGGGAGAGAAATTATGTTTGTAGACTAATTTCCAGGCATTAAGAGCTTGTTTGTGAAAATTAGACAACTTAATTGGGAGTTTAGTACATTTAAAGTCACAGGCAAGTAAAAAATCAAGACCACCACATTCTTTAAAAATTAGATTGGGTATAAAGAACCATGGAAGGTTATTTTGAC
This sequence comes from Ctenopharyngodon idella, assembly GCF_019924925.1. Lineage (NCBI taxonomy): Eukaryota > Metazoa > Chordata > Actinopteri > Cypriniformes > Xenocyprididae > Ctenopharyngodon > Ctenopharyngodon idella. The sequence goes on along the minus strand of NC_067243.1, from coordinate 25,698,372 downwards.
AAAGACAGTGCTTGATCCAATTAATTTTAAATACATTATTGATAGTGTCGAAATCTAAAGCATTAAGTCCTCCTTCTGATACACTTCTGATTATGGTTTTCCTTTTAATATACTCTGTCTTGCCTCTCCAGATAAATTTAAATAAAATTTTATCAACTGCAGCACACATTTTAGAATCTACATAAAGAGACAATGCAGGATATACAAGTCTGGAGATCCCTTCAGCCTTGGAAATCAATACACGACCTTGGATAGATAAATTTCTTTGGAGCCAACAGTTAAAAATATTTCTTGTTTTTTGTAATCTTTGCGAAAAATTCTCTGTGATTCTCTCTGAGGCTGATTTACTAATTACAATACCCAAGTATCTAACTACCTGTTTAACCTGTATTCCAGATATACATGAGTCTTCTAGTTGGTGTACAGCCATAATCTCACTTTTAGACTGATTCACAGACAGACCTGAGGCATCAGAGAACAGTTTGAGTGCCTCTAGAATAACAGGAACCTGATTTTTGTTTTTCAAAAATAAACAAGTGTCATCAGCAAGTTGACTAATAGTTAAAGTGAAATCTCCTATCTCAATACCTCTAACTTGGGAGCAATGCAGAGTGTAAAGATTTAAATCCGTCCTCCATCCTATGACCCGGAAACCGATCAAACTCAGCCATCTTGAAGGACATCTCAATTGCACCACGAGGAGGCTTCACGAGGAGTCATGAGCGAAGATACACAGGTGTCTTTCTTGTCGAGAAACCTGACGCACGTATACATTCTCCTCCCCCTTCATATCTGTCACAATAATTTAAATGTATGCTTTACTTTTGCAGTTTAAATAAACTTTACATCTCGTCCTTTACATTAAAGACGAAGCTATTGGGACCGTTTAAAAACGCAGTGTCTGTAATTAGACATGCACACGCATTTTTTCCCCCAGCACTTCAAATGATATTTTTAATGTGATGACCACAAACATTATTTGTTCATCCTTCTGAGATTGTCCCTATTGTAAAAACGAACGTTTAAAAATGTATGAAATTCAACATTTGATAGAAAACATTACTTAAAAATAAAAAAAGACAATAATTACCACTTTAACCAGCAGGTGGCGGCAAAGTAGCACTTATTTGCGCATATATCAGCCATTTCCTCTAATCGTTTTTCATTAGTTTTTGACTAAATATTAAACATTATAAAATAACTAGTTTTAAAATACATTTTGTCAATGTGAAGTATGAAATACTCAAAAAATCTTAAGAAAAATCAATAATGAATGACAGAAAGCGAGCACCGCGCTTTCCCTTTGTAAGCAGCTGTCAGTCAATGCAGCGCAGATCAATGATTTCAGCACACTTGTAAAAACACACATTTTATTCAATTATTCTAACTAATGTGCACAATAAATATTTAATTTTTGAAGGGGTTTTTTTTTTCACATAAAAGTGTGAAAACTGATGGTCGAATTGAATTTAGCCGAGGAGGAACACTGAGGTTCGTCTTTATTTGTTTATTTTTTTATGCTGTCTTACGTTTGAATACCTAAATTAATGCTATGCCTGACTATTTAAATGACTATATTCTGATTATAAACTAAGTATTACACTACTGATGCTCAACACACCAGCAAATGACATCTCACCGGAAGTTTTCGAGTTGGCTTATATTATTGCGGAAGTTCTAAAGAACGCTCCGTGCATATAGCAAATTGAGACAGAGTGTAACGTGTCATACTCTGAAACCTACGCCCACTGGAGGGGAACGTAATCGGTCACAGGAAATATGATATATAAAACTGACATTTGGATATTTGACTTACCAGTGACAAAATGTTTACTCCACACGTAGGCATACTGAGGCGTGGCCTAAATGTGCTTTGTTTTTATGGCCCTGTCCCAAATGGCACACTTCATGTGGACTTACTGGATGTGTTCATGTGTTCTTGTGGACTTACAATGGCCGCTTCGTGTATGTGTCCGTTAAGTCCACGAGACCATAGGGTGAGTATTTGTCATTTTATCTTAAAGAAGGGTGCTTTGCGGCTGCTATGCACCATCGATGCACACTTCTGCTGAGCCCGCAAGACTGCGAGCCAGGTAGAGGTCTTCAATCTGACAATTAAAGTTGCATTACGTCATGAAAGGGCGACCGGGTGTGCCTCATACGTCCTGAAAAGTGAAGCTGCGGGCTCTTTGATCGCCCCCTGGTGGCTGGATGCAGTACAGGTCATAAACCTCGCCCTCTACATTCAAACGAACGGGAATGAGTCACAACAAAAAAATAAATTACGCTTCAAATAAAATTTTCCGAAAGATGGTTTTGGTCATTTAAGGTAGTTGTTATCACGCTGATATATATTCAATTGTTCGTTTTTGTGATAAGTTTGATTTTAGCTAGCAATTTGATGCTATAGAAACGGGGCGTGTCGTCATGATTGACAGTTGTGATTGACAGCTTCTCTGAGGACTGTCGGAGCTTTGAGGGGAGATTGAAGATATATAACTAAGTATTAATTTTCAAATTCTGTGTTATTTCACACCAACAAAATGAGTTGTTCAGCAGTAAACTGTACTAACCGACTTACAGGATCTGACGGATCACAACTTTTTTCGGTAACGTTAAATGTGGGCTTCCTAAGCTACTTAATAAATGTTATTAGCTAAGATAACACGCCTAACGTTAGCCATGACGGGAAAAAGCAGGTGATCATTATTTGGCAGTTACTAATTATTTTTATGGGTATAAAATAATAATTAGCAGGACAAAACTAATGATACCCTACTCTAATTAATTATAGAGCACTGTCTACAGCAATCGATCTCCTGTAACGTTAGTTCAACTTTATTTAAAATGGCAGGATCGTTTCTGACATTTTAGAGTTGTTTCTAGTGGCATATTATATTGAGTTTATCTACTGAATTTGCTGTTTCAAAAATATTATTGCTCTAGAAACAGAATAGCCTATTATTTTATAGGTAGAATTTTAAATTGTGTATAATTTATATAGCCTATTTAAAATACATCAATGATGACGCGGTCGTCTGGGCGGAAGTTTGATACCGCGACTCCGCCTCCGGGCTCCACTGACGATTCCTTCTGCACATGCCCAGGCTCCAAACTGACGTTTTTGCGTAACGTCAATGCCCATCGTCGTAAGTTTTACATTCAGTTCATTACAATGGAAGGAAGTGGCGTCGCGTCGTCCATCTTTTTTTACAGTCTATGGTGCGGACCATGAGGGTTAGGGTGCCATTTGGGACAAGGCAATATAGCGGCTAATAAATTGGAAGATCACACATTCAAGGAAAACACCTTACTTTTCAACCGTGTTGAAAAATAAGGTGGATAACAACTGTTGGGGAAAGTTACTTTTAAAAGTAATGCATTACAATATTGTGTTACTCCCTAAAAAAGTAACTAATTGTGTGAGTTACTTTTTTATGAAAAGTAATGTGTTACATTACTTTTGCATTACTTTTTCAGTTTCTGGGTTGGGCTTGCTTGTTTGTTTAAAAAAAAAAAAAGAAAAGAAAAAAGTTCTGTTTTTGACATATGCATATTTACGCCTGTACAGTAGAGGGCACAGCTCAAACAAACCTTTCAGCTGTGCTGCCATTCTGGAGTAAAGAAGAACAGGATACAGGAGGAGGAGGTTCAACACTCTTATTTCTAAATCTAATCTAAAGTAAGTTTTGCTTATTGGTACAGTTGAATTAGGTCAGCAGCAAAGACATTGTTTAATGAAGTGAGATTAAATACATAAAATATATTTGTGTAATTTAATATAGTTAATTATTACAGGTTTGCATAAAATTCTGAGATTGCATTTCACTGTTTTTATTCATTTTGAGGAATACTGATTGTTTTCGTGCAAGTCAGATGAGTAAATGTATGCTCACATTTAGTCTAGAACTACAATAACCATCATGTTCAACACCTCTGCACTTTATTTCTCTCAACATGAGGACAGGAGAGCTGTCAGTCAATAAATGTGAAAAAGTAACTTAGATAATTTGTTGTAAATTTAAAAATGTAATGTGTTACTTTACTAGTTACTTGAAAAAGTAATCTGATTACATAACTCAAGTTACTTGTAATGCGTTACCCCCCAAACTGTGGATAACGCCCACAGCCTGCAGCCTCCTCCTCTTGAGACTCAACTTCCAAAACAAATACTTTTGGAAGTAACTTGATGCTTCAAATAAAGATTGTATTTGTCATTGAATCATTCATTCAAGAGATTTGTTCAAAAACATTGTTTCATTCAGTAATGAAACAAGTGAAGTTTTTATATCATTCATTCAAATTGTTTTTTAAAACTATTTTTAAATAGACTGCAGCATTTATCATTTTGTCAGAACCTGTTGTTTTGTTTATCCAGAATCATGCAGCTCTAGTTCCAAATCATGATAGACATTTCTGTAAAATCCTTTCCTTCTTTCTTTCTTTCTTTCTTTCTTTCTAATCCTGAAATAAATATGACACTGTTTTGTTTTATTAAAGTAGAGGAATACATCTTTTGCTTAATGTTTACAATTTTTTATTTGATTTACATGATTGTATTCAACACCTTTTTTGCTGGAAACAATGAAAAGAGGTTGCACTTTATTTTACAGTACATGCATTTACATGTACTTACAGTTTACTTACCTAAGAAAGTACTGGGTAATATAAGGTAAGTACATGGGTTAAGGTTAGGTTTAGGGGTAGGTTCAGGGTTAGTACCTAGTTATTACCCAGTTATTACAATTACTATCATAAGTACATGGGGAGTAGGACTGTAAAATAAAGTGCTACCTGAAAAGATATGAAAAGGTGAAAACAATAAAAACTTAACTGTCTAATAGTTTAAATAAATGCTGCAATAATTTCTGTATTTTAATTAATTAAAATTTACTGCTTGGTTCATGGCTCAACATACAGTTGGTCTCGGTCTACATTTCAGAGGGTCTAGTATTAGTCTGGGTCTTGGGGAATCTGGGACCAGTTGCATAAACAGTCACAGAGATGGGCAGTATTTTAATTAAATGTATTTAAAATATGTAATTAATTACTTTTAAGTATTTTTAAATTTGTATTATCCGTAACAAAGAAAAAATCAAATGTAATTTGTGATTAAATACTTTGAGAGACAGTATTTTGTATTTAAAATACATGCAAATATGTTATTTTATTCTCACATACAATAGCTTTCATCACCAAGCTTATAGTGAGCTAGCTTTGAAAGCATAAGATCCCACCCTCCATTCAGAGCGTCTCCAAAGCCATGCCTCCTCCAAAACACTTGAACGTAAACAGCAGGGAGAAAAAGCGTCACGAGAGACTGCGAGAGAACTACCTCATGGCTCAAAGCACATAACATTACAATAATAATGAACATCATAAACAACTTAAAGATCACTGACATGTACCTCCTGACTGCTGCAGATTCATTTCGGCATTGAAAGTGTTGATAGCGAACTGATTGGCTGATGCTTGCGTTGGTGCTTGAAAAGTTGAGAAATTTTCAACTTCTGCCATGAGCAACGCGAGGGAAGTGATGCAACAGAACCCACAATTCAGTTCGACAACGCATGACATTACCCATTCAAAGTAAATGAGAAACGTTAACGCCGATGCCCTGTGTGACTGCACCTTAAAGGTGGCTGCAAGCACGACGTGCGCTGTCTAGGGTTGCGTGAATCACCGTTTTATCCACGGACACTGCGGATAATCTGCGGACGGGTGGGTCAAGTAATTAACAATATCATTCTGATTAATTGCGAGAGAAAACACAGTCGGTCGTGTCTTAAATTAATGTAACCATCTGGGTGAAAACTGGATGTGTGTCAGTATATTCGGTCCATGCGTTTGTTTTTAAAGTGACAGCAGCCTAATAAACCTGCTGCTGTCTGTCATTAATGTTAATCAAGCAAAAAAAGAAAAAGACAACATCACTCACTGCTCCTGACTGAATAATTTTAGTATCTTTATAAGCAGGGGTTAAATTGGTCCCGGCACATACAGTAGGCTTACCAGGGCTCAACATTAACGCTAAATTTTTTGAAGGGGCAAGAGAAAGAGAGTTTTACTTGTCCTGATTAAAACATCAATAACAAAAATAGCTAGGGAATCACCAAAAGCAAGCATGATTTTATTACATTTAGTGTAAGTGGCGATTGATAATAATGTATAATGTATAATGTGCTGACAGTAACAAGGTTGCGCTGTTGAGGCTCGAGAAATCGAAACAAATGAGTGCAGCACACACACAAAGAAAACATGCTGCTGTAAAAAAATTCAATATGTGGAGGTTTTTTATATTTATAACATATGATACAGTTACGTAACATCACACGACCAAAATGGCTGTTTTCCGCGTTATTGGAATCACGATTGAAAATGTGACTCTACTTTTATAGCCTACATTCAATAATAAGATAATACTTGTAAGTAAATTCAAAACAAGTTAATAAAGTCACTTACATTTTAGACGCAGTACTGACCGTTTTTGTTCTATTTCAGCAGCGAAAATAGTTCCAAACAAAGATCACAGCAGAACCATAGCACATCTTCCACTTCCGGCTTTATTAGTGAATGATTCAGCGTTTTGAATGAATCGGTTGAGTCAATGATTCAGTGGCCCATTCCAAAACACCTGCCTCATTCTTGAATGAATCAGCCGTTTGAATGAATCATTTCAATGAATGACTAGGACAGTCACTTGCCGCCACCTTCTGGCGGTTCAGTTTCATGTTCAAAAGTATATTTTTCCCAACATTTCTTATTGTATATTCAAAAATATTTAAAGAATATCATAACATTATTTAATGCAATTGTAATTTTTCAGTGTAAATTATTTAATTTGATTCGTAACAGTCCTGCCTTATTTTTCTTATTGAATTTATTGATCAAATGTAAAAATGTGAAATAAAAGATGAAGCATGTAATAAGATTAGGGGGGAAAATGCCATTGGGGTAAATATCACAAATATGCAGATATAAATATGTAAAAGCTGATGGAACACTGTTGAGAATATTGCTTCAGAATAAATTATATTTACACCACAAAAAATCCTATTTTTTCGAGACAAGCAACTTTTTTGCTTGGACAAGTGACCAATTTACTTGTCCAAAGGACAAGCACATGAAAAAGCTTAATGTCGAACCCTGTATTTTGTATTTATATGCTCTCCTTTAGGCCTACAGAAAGATTTTATTGTCATCAGATGTAGCTTTGCACACCGCCAGCATCTAGAATGATTTTGATTTGCATTCTAATGTTCATAGCAGAGGGCTCTGTCGACTTATATTTTACAGCTTGTCAATTGATAAGATTTTGTAGGCTTTGCATACACGTGCACTCCTCGAAAGCCTGAAACCACAGAGCCCCCCCCCCACATAACAAATCCCAGTTTAACCCCTGTTTATAAGGAAGATCAATCTATATTTAATTCATACAGTGAGGACTGTGCAGTGTTTTTACATTTGATTATTAATTTTCTGTATTATTTCCTACTTGAATGCTACTGTTAAATAGTTGTTAGTGCTTTTTGAATGCTTTGGCTATTAGCAACTGAGAGCAACTCTCTCCTAAGTGTATCTAACTCCACTGTTACTCGCACACTTCAGATGATTGTGTGTAAATTTTCTTTGTATTTTTGTATTTTCAAATTACATATTACTTGTACTTTAACTAAATAAATTTTTTCACAGCAGTATTTTATATTTTATATAAATACATTTGATAAGTAAGTATTTGTAATTTGTAACTAAATACTTTTTGATGTATTTGTGCCCATCAGTCTTACTTTTTGGATTCAAATTAGACCAATCTACCAAATGATCCAACAAATACCTCCTAGAAAGTATGCTATGTGTGTGTGTTTGTCTGTCTTTTAATTTGTGCATTTGTAGTGCCACAAATGCAATTTGAGAGCATGTTATTAAAACTTATGAACATTTATGTTTTTTTTTTTAACCTGATTTGGTAAAATCTTTAACATTTTACAGAAATGTACTACGTTTATCACAACAGAAAATGCACCCCTTTCACATTTGATAGTATGGAATATCCGGACCCATGATTCACCGCGGCGCTTGTCTGTGAGTCACATGACCATGACATTAAAGCGGAAATGACAGTTAGCTCTTCACAGTCTCACGGCAGATAAAAGGTAGGGATCAAAACATTTTCTGCGTGTTATTATTAACAGAAAACGTTTAAATTACACACAAACTTGCCCGCTTTTATAATGGTTCTTGACGATTTCTAGATATTGTGTCTTTTCTCCATAAATGATGTGCAGCTAGTCAAACAGCGTCACTGTTACACATCATGCATTAAACTTAAAATTATAAAAGGTCATGAATCTTCATTAGATACAGAAATGATCTTCGGTTGAGTCTTTCTGATGTCTAATTCGAAGGCGAAAGTAAATGTGGTTATAATCAGCCGAGCTTGCTGTATACCGCACCTTTTAATAGTTATATGATGACTGTTTGTTTGTGTCTGATCATCAAAATCACTTACTGACTTATGAAGCTGTCACACCCGGAAATTCACATGACACCGTTTTATAAATCATATATTCTGGCTTTAGTGTTGACCTGCGTAATATTTTTTTTAATGATGCTTTCGCAGTTTATGTAAAATCTTCCTGTTTTAAACTGTAGTGTGTGTGTGTGTGTGTGTTTGTGTGTGTGTGTGTGTGTGAGGTGCTTCAGATGATCACTGAGTTTTAATGGTAGATGAAGCTCTCAGTAAACACACACATCTATGGTTTATTATCTTCTGATTATCATTTATGAATGATGGTGATGTGTGTGTGTGTGTGTGTGTGTGTGTGTGTGTGTTTCAGGGCTGTGATGTGATATGATGTGATGATGGCAGCTGCCAGTGTGTCTCAGTTTGCCAACGTTCAAGCCACAGAAAAGTCACAGTTGACCTTGAAAGGTAAGAAATCCATCTTTTTTTGGGATGCAGCCCCATCTAATATCAGCACTGTGCACTGTGATTGATTGATCTGAATCTGATCATTTTTATGTGATTTATAAGCTCATATGACGCATCAAATTGCAGCATCAGACCTTCGTGTGTTTTTGCACTTCTCGGCGTGTCCTCTAGAGGGTGATGTGTGCTGAATAATAACTTTATAACTCAGCGCTACTAGTTCAACTAGAGCGTTCATGTCAGGACACATTTACTCTCATTTCCTGTTTGACAGAATATTCTTCACAGGAAACAATATCACAAATGTTTTTGCCACCTTGGAATCGTAGTCATTACCACTTATTAATTATTGATATAAATGTGTTATCCGCTAACTGTCTGTAAGTAGGCTTGTATGCAGCAACTTTTCATAAACATTCTCTGCTCTCGAGAAAAGTCATATAACAAAAGAAATAATAACTGATAAAGTTTACATGTTTCAAAATAAAGAGACAGCATTATCAATCTGGTGCAGAAAAGAGGAAAAGTTGAAAGGAGCAAGATAAGGGTAGTCTAAGTGTTGAATTTTGACAAGATATAATGATGATTATCCATTTAGTTATATCCGACTCTTGGCGATCCGATGGGCCAGCTCTCGCCATACTTTCCGGTCTTCCGCTTTCTTTTTCAGCTGTTCTATGCCTAAGCCAGTGTCCCTTTCGATGGTGTCGAGCCAAAGCTTTTTTTGACAGCCTCTTTTCCTTTTTCCATGCAGTTTGGTCATTTTTCCCTCAAGTGACATCTCTGGTTTGATGCGCTCTGGGATCTCTCTGTTGGAAACCCTCGCTGTCCATAGTATCCTTAGGAGCCATAATTCAAAGGCGTCAATCCTTCTACGTTCAGTTTTTTTCATAGTCCAGCTTTCACATCCATATATTTATATGGGAAATACAGTTGCCTGGACTAACCTGCATTTGGTTGTGAGATTGATGTCTTTTCAGATTTGATGCATGCTTAGCATTGCGTTTCGTCTTAATGAAATTCTGTGCAGTTGCCGGGTTTGGTCAATCATAGATCCTAAAAAGCAAAAGTCTTTAACGCATTCAACTTCCTCTCCATTGATGGTTACTTTAGTTACTCCGGATCCAGCTGTTGACATCATTTGATGTTCCCACCTTCCTTTTGAATTGTTATTATGAGGTGTTTCAGACCATCCTCAGTTTCTGTTAATAATATAGCATAACGGAGATTGTTGACATTTTTTGCTGCCGATCTTCACACCCATTTCCGATTCTTCCAGACCTGCTGATCATTTTAGCATAAAGATTGAAGAGAATAGGGGAACGACAGCCTTGTCTTACACCCCTTACAATTTTGATCCGTTCTGTATCGCCATACTGTGTTCGAACAACTGCTGCTTGGTCTGTGTAAAGTGATCTTATGAACTGGGCCAGATGAGCTGATACTCCTAATTCTTGAAATATCTTCCATAGCTTGTCATGTTCAACACAACCAAAAGCCTTGCTATAGTCAATAAAATGCATATAGATGCTTTTCTGATATTCATTACATTTTTCAGTGATCCACTGCAAATTTGCTATGTGGTCACGTGTGCCACGACCTCGGCGAAACCCAGCCTCCAGGTCAGGTAGTTCTGTTTCTATGATTGGGAGTAGGCGTTGCAGAATGAGTAGTTGCAACTTTGGTATTTCTTTGGTATTAGTATAAAAACAGTTTTTTCCCCCAATCTTTTGGCCACTTCTTGGTTTTCCAGATCTTTTAGCAAATTGCTTTGATGGCCACAGGTGGAATTGGCCTTAGCAATTCCACTTGGATGCAATCAAAACCAGGGGCCTTGTTGTTTGGAAATTGCTGCATCGCCCATACAATTTCTTCATTTAAAATAGCTGGTTCTGTTTCCACTGGGTCATAGTTAGATTGTTCTCCATTGCTGGTGCTTGCATAAAGCTCTCTGCCACCTGGCTCTAATGCCTTGCTGGTCAGTCAAAACTCTTCCATTTTTATCTTTTATCATTTCTTTGCGTGCTTTAAATGGAGTATGAAATTTCCTGACTTGTGCAAAGAGATCCCTGGTGTGCCCATCTTGGCAGTCCTCTTCTAGTTTCATGCAGCTCTGCCTCTGTATATCTTTTTGTCCTTCCTTGTTCCTTGTTGCTCTTTGAAATTCCACATTTAACCTCCTAGTCTTATTTCTGTCAGCTTTAGCTTTAACTTCTCTTCTTTGTCCAGCATTTCTGATAGTTCCTGACAAGATATACTTCGTTGAAATGGTGGTTGCTGCATCTTGACAGAACTCTATTCTTATTTAAATTAAAAAGTAGATCACAGCAGGTAAAACCACACATGGCACCTCACTAAATGGTAAAAAGTAAAAATATTGTTTCTATATCTAGAATGGCTTTATGGTATTTAGTCTATAATCACATTTAATATAAATACGAATGCACAAAACTGCAAGTTTATGACAAAAAATAGCCTGTAATTTGGCCTTTATTACTTGTTAAATACATGTCTGCATTAAAAATTAAATAAAATGAGATATTAACCTACATTTCTGACAAAATACCACAGTTACAGTTAGTGTTGCCACAGTAAATCCATGATAAATGTTGGTAAATTGTTGGTTGAAAAGTATTCTAACTGGATCGGCTCAATGTTTCTCCTGATGTGCACGTTAGTGTTGTTAAGCGCTGTTTCAACTAGCTTTAAACTGAATTAAATCACAGAGAGATTTGCAGCTTGTGCCTAAGACCTCTACGCCGAACTCAAACACTTCTCGCTGGCTGTTTAGTGGTTGTGTGATTGAGACACTCATTGCCACCTTGTGTTGACATTGTGAAACTGCACAATTTGTAAATTATGCATGGCTGGCCACATATAATACATTTTTAATAGACAAGCTGCGGGCCATTTTAAATTAATCCCAGGGCCGCATCTGGCCCGCGGGCTGTTGTTTGGACACCCCTGATTTAGCGTTTCGGGAATGCTATTATTTGAAGAAGGTGTGCCATTGTAACAGTGTCACTGTTGCCTTAAAATGTATCGTGGCAATGAATGTGCATGGTATTGTTGTTGTGGGCACTTAAAAATACAGTGAATAATTCTAGATGCTTTATTAGCTGAATTGTTTAGATTTCATTTAAATGAAAATGCAAGTTCACACTCTGACAGTAGGTGGTGTATAGTGACCAGCAGAAATACAGTGGTTACTCAATGACCCCTGTTCACAAAGCAGTGCAGCTTTCTATATCTGAGAGAAGAAAGGATGTCAAGCAGCATGTAAAATGTTTTCAAATAGCCATTTAGATATTTGTATTTTGTATGGTGTATTTGCTAACACCAAATACTTGAAGACATGATATAAATTTTAAAAACATTTGTTTACATGCATACATTTTTATTAGGGGTGTAACAGAACATGTAACCGTCACGGTTCGGTTCATACAGTCACACGACGAATACAGTCACAGCCGATCCACACTCCTATCCAATCTGTGCGGTAATGCAACACTGTTTGCTAACCGCCACAACAGGAAAAAGCTCAGAAGAAGAAGAACAGATGATCTATGCATAGATATGTTTACATGTAATCTCTCAACCAGTGTTTCAACCACGGAAAGATATCAATAAAACATCTTGAGAATAATCTCACATAGCATAAGATTTACCTCAGGCAAGTCATTCAGTGTCCACAGCATGTTAGTTTACTAGAGAAATGAACTCTAGAGGGAGCGTTTCACTAAATATATGCACTATATTAGCTTATATAGTCATTATATTTACTTTACTTGTTAGTAATGTCTTAATTATTTAATATGTTTAAATAAATTTGTCATGAAAACAAGTTATGACAAGTTACGTTAACTAATGTAGTTAACTAATGTTAACTAATGAACCTTATTGTAAAGTGTTACCAAGATATCTATACTTTTTTTATTATTATTGTTTTGTTTTTTTTATTTTTTGTTTTATTGTATTGACATTGGTGGTTGACGCTACATAAAAAGTTATATTACTCAGTTTATTATTTTTCTAGTTTCTTTAAAGATAAATATTCTGAGTTCATGTTACAATAAGGTGTCAGTGCAGGACGTGTACATTGTGTACATTGGGGCATGGGAGTGGTGAAACCAGACACGGGACCCATTTTGAAAATCTGCTTAGGGCCTCCAAATGTTAGGGCCAGCACTGGATACATTACCTGGTCTGTTATTTCTGGTTTGTTGTGAATATAATAACAGTGAATATGAGATGAATGGCTCTGTATTGATTTGGTTCACTGTAGTTTAGAACTAAATGTCCTATTTCTTATTGAAATATTGCAAACCTTCTATTCTTCTCTTCACGGATGTTTGGTGTTTTTCTCTTTTGCTCTTGTGACAGTGCTGTCTGCTAAGCCTCAGTCTCCTAAACTCCCCAGTCGTCAGTCTCGTCTGAGTTCATTTGTGGAAGTGACCGCCGACGGCCTGACCAGTGAAACGAAGAAAACAGGCAAACGCACTGGACACCTTGAGCTGCAGTGGAATGAAGACCTCACACTGTAAGGCATCATGTGACTGAGTTTATATATTGGTTACTTTTAAGTAGTAGCCTATATAATTTGTAAAAATTACAAATAATTACCTAAGACTATGGAATTGCTCTCTGTAATCAGTGAAGTAAATAAATCTGTTTTTCTGTGACGTTGTCTTCTGCCTTTTGGTTTATTTTTATTTACATCTCATAAAATCTTTTTTAAAAACTCTTCCAGTTTTAACGGACTGTGTTTAGCTATAACAAATGTCTATTTGAGAACTAATGTGAGGTTAAACAAGTCTGATCCACATATAGAGGTTACTTTACATTTTTATTTATATATTTATTTATTTTCACAGGAACGTGACCCCTCAGAGTCGTTTGGATCTGAAGTTGTGGAGTTGTCACACTTTGAGGAAGGAACTTTTGGGCAGCGCTACCATTGACTTACTGGACACTCTACGAACACATGATGGCAAGAGTGAGTTATGATAAAATCATGATAAATATATTCGCCAAGTTAATGTGGTAACAACAAATTTTTAAATATTTATGAATGAAGGCCAGTATTACTGATAACAATACTGATGCCTTTATTAAATGGATTTTTTTTTTTTTCTGGGGATAAAATTAGAAATTATAGCCGTATAACAGTATAACTGAAAACCTAAACTGCAATTTGTCAGATTGTTTTTACGATCATTTATTAACAATTACAGAACATAAAAAAAATTTAATTTAAGTCAGGACTCAACATTAACGCTTGTCCGGGACAAGTGGATTTTTTTGAAGGGGCAAGTAAAAGAGAATTTTACTTGCCCGAACAAATAAGTAGCCTGATTAAAACATTAATAACAAAAAAATAACTAGAGAATCACCAAAACGTGAGAATGATTCTGATTGCATTTCATTTAGTGTACTGACAGTAACAAGGTTGCGCTGTTGAGGCTCGCACAGCCTCTCGTAGAGGAATCGAAACAAATGAGCACAAAGAAACTCAAAAATTTAAAATGTGGAGTTTTTATGTTTATAACATGATACAGTTAAGCAACATTACAGGACCAAAAGTGCTGTTTTCCTGAATACCATCAGGATTGGAAATGTGACGCTGATTTCATGTGACGGTTCAATAAACAAGTAGTTAAAATTAAGTCACTTACATTTATTTGACTGTTTTTGTTCAATTTCGGCAGCGAAAATAGTTCCAAACAAAGATCACAGCAGAACCACTGCGCATTTCACATCAACACTCAACCATGTTTTCATTACTGAATGATTCAGTGTTTTGAATGAATCGGTTGAGTCAAATATTCAATGACTCATTCATAAACAACTGCCTCATTTTTGAATGAATCAGCCATTTGAACAAATCTTTTGAGTGAATGACTCATTGACTACTGGTGGTTTAGTTTCATGTTTAAAAGTATAATTCTGTCCAACATTTCATATTTGTATATTCAAAAAATATTTAAAACAATTTGGTTAATTGAATTTTGATTGAAAGACTTTATTTCGAACATGTAAGAATAATACAATAAAAACTAGTAAACAAAAACAAAATACAAAAAAAACAAAGCAATATGAACATTGTACAATCTCATAACAGTATTTATGCAGTTGTAATTTTTTAGTGTAAATGATTTAATTTGATAGGTAACAGCCCTATAGTGTCTAAATTCAATTAGAATAATAATTGATCACATTTAAGAATTTAAAATGAAAGATGAAGCAAACATTTAATAAGATTAGAAAAAAGGCCATTTATATATAAATGTAAAAAAAAAAAAATGCCTTCAGGGGAAATATCACAAAAATGCAGATTTAAATGTCAAATTTTGCTTCAGAATAAATTAGATTTACACAACAAAAAATCCTTTTTTTTTTTTTTTCCAGACAAGCAACTTTTTTACGACTGATTTACTTGCACATGACAAGGCTTAATGTCTCTGTCAGCTCTCTCTGTTTGAACGAAAGCTGTCAGTTCATGTTTCTCCACTTTAAAGTTTATTTTGTACAATTATTTTGATGATAATTAAAGTTTAAGTCTTGTTTATGGAATATGCGGGGTGAGCGTAGCTGAGTACATGCAGACTGTCCTCTTTCACGCTTTGTGGAGCTAGTGAGCCGTGTGAAGTTGCTCATATAATGTAAGGCTAGACAAAGAATGTGGGGAAAAGACATTAGCATTGACATGAATCAGGGTGGATGGCATATTGAATCTAACACAGATGAAAACAAGACTGAGTGATGGATTTACAGTCTTTACAATGGCATGCATTGTATAAAAGTCTTAGATCACATGTAAGTTTCAAAACTAACAACTTTCAGAACTTTTTTATGGAGTTTTTCTCTACTAAGCTTTTTTGGAAAGATGTTTCATGTACTTCTGTCCCTCACAGACTTGTCTTTTTTTTTTTTTCTTTTTTTTTTTCTTTTTTTGCTATTAAAATCAAAACATGGCGCTACCCTGAATAAGGTTTATAGCTATTTCAGGAATTGAAAAACAAAACAGGTCTTTTTTTTCTAACAGTTTAAAATATAAGGCGGGAATATCTCTGATTAAAAAAATCGGACCCCCTGTAAATAATACTTTTGCGTTTGACCCTACTGACTACAAGAGATTTTGAATAGGTCTGTATGAATTCCTTTCAGCTCAGTTCAGTGTTTTTTCTGAACGTTTGAGGTTTGACTTTCAGCAGAGTCACTCCACAATGTTAGTCCTAGTTTTTTTTTTTGGTCAGGTTGGTAAAGTTGTTCTGAGTCAGCTGTGTGCTTCACATTGTTTGGTGGAATTTCTTGAACTTTTGTCTTTCTGGCGGAAAACAGCTGGGTTTGCATGAAAAAAACGATTACATGTAGATCCAAATCACAGTTCCTGTCAAACATGCAAACGTTTTTTTTTTTTTTTTTTTTTTTAATGAGACAGAATATTCTTCAAAAATGCCCTTTATTATTGCACATAAAAACTTCATACAAGTTTAAGATGACAAGGGTAAATGATAACAGATTGAAAAGAGAAAGACTGTTTTTAAGTGTTCTGTTTCTGACAGCAGTGATGTCAGCACATGTTCTGCAGATCACAGTGTCAGAAATAAATTATTTATGATTCAAAGCCATGTGAGTCTAATGTGGGACAGAATGAAATCTCAATGAACAGCTGAGAACTCCAGTTTCACTTCTTCCCTGCTGCTTTAAAACACAAAATATGAACCAATGAGTATTTTGCCAAAACAATGAATCGGTCAAATAAAATGTCATGAATGTAAATGAAATTTAGGTTTCCTAAAATTAAAAAAACATGTATCTACTAGCACTAGAGCTCACTCTCTCTCTCTTTTTGACTGGCAGTGGAGAATGTTCAGCTCAGTCTGGTTCTACAGACAGAGAACAAAGGCTCGGTTGTAGCAGGAGGTGAGCTCAACGTCTGTCTGGACGGCCTGGTTGTTGATCTAGGATCTCTGCCCAATGGCAACGCTGCCCCAGACAGTAAGTCCTGTTCACTGACACACATGCACACTTCATAGAAAACACTGGTAGAACACACAGAACACATGAACAAATGCACATTCATGAGTCTGCAAAGCCTTGGCTGTGACTCCACCTAAAGTAAATGCAGGAATAGAGGAGGTTGTGGTGAGAGGGGCTGGAATGGAAAGAGTCGAGTTTGACCAGAGGAGACCCGGTGGATGCTCACAAGAGAGCTTTTCTCCTCTGTGTACTCACAACTGACAAACAGAGCCCAGGAGGTCAGTGGGTCTATTGACCACTCACAAACCCAATCTGTTCAGACTCATACACACTCATTTTTGCCTGGGAGTAAGTTGCTTTGGAAAGCACAAAGCAGTCATGTGTCAGTTAGATCGGTGCACGGGTACTAAATTCAATTGATTTTGTTTTACTGTAAAAAGATTGATATGGTAAGTTTACATTCACATTTATACATTTGCCAGACCCTTTTATCTAAAGAGACTTATGTTGCATTCAAGGTCAGGGTTGGCAGGTTTTCACAACAAAACCCACCCAAATGCTACTCAAAACTAGCCCAAAATTTGCGTAAAATTTGCATTCCAGCGGCTAAATATCATGTTATTTGGGGTCACTTCAACCAGTGGACATGAAAAACAACCCGCGGCAACAGTGTACCGGTAGCCCAATTCCACAGGAAAACTGTGGTTTTGGCAACACTGTTCAAGGTACACAGTTACATTTGATAAGTTCTTGCTTTCCCTGGAAACCTGCAAACCTACAGGAAAGCAAGTCTAGTTACTGAATGACCATCTCTAGCTTGTACAAAGATTCATATAACATACTCTAACTACTCATGATATAGAGCAGTGGTTCCCAAAGTGGGGGTTGGGGGTCGCGAGACATCGAGGGAGGGGTCGCGAGATGATTTCCAGAAATAAAAAAAATAAAAAATGTAATGATTAGAAATAGCATATTTTATGAGTTATTTAGTAATAACAAAATACTAAAAATATTAGTTAAATTAATAACAAAATGCAAATAAAAAAAAGCCATCAACCTTTCAATTTTTCCTTCCCCTCGACCGTGGCTCCTGAGGTGATTACGACAGATTAACGACATATTAGCAACAGCATCAGTTGCAGCAGGTCAATTTACAGCACCATGTTAAACATTCAGACATGTGCAAGTAGGTAATTCTTTAGGCTTTAAGCTTTGGATATTATTTTTGTCGAAATAAAACGTTGGTTAATATCGACCAAAGACAACGCAGGGGGGCCAGTGGAGGAGAGCGGAGAAGCACCACCATCAGGAGACATAATGGATAGCACTCATCTCTTCATGAAGGTGGAAGAACAAAGTTCTTTATGTCCTGAGGGATTTCTTGTAAAAAGATTTAAAAGGAAAGAAAAGACGGGTGGCCTGTTTTTGTCTTTTTTAAGTTTTAATTTAAAATGTTTGTGATTTTAACATAAAGCTTATGTTTAAATGTTTTGCCACTTGCGTGAGCAAGTATATGTAACGGAGGCCAGCTAGTAGTCGCTGTGCGAGTAAACCTCACTCCTCTGATCTCAAGAGATGCTCTAGCGACTGACGCTAGAGGTTGCAGCCTTTAACCTCCTTGTTAGAGTGTCCGACTCCCATGCCAGAGACCCAGGTTCGAGGTCCGAGCAGAGCGGGGCGAGTAGGACCTGGGTAGAGGGGTTACATATATAAAATATATAAATCAATATATAAATCAAAAGTATTACTTTATATAAATATAAAGTAATGAATTGAATAAAACGTTTAAATGTAGTGCATTTAAAACGTGACATCTATGAAATATAGTGTATACAAAGAGAATCACAATGCTGACAAGCCATGTTCGGTAACAACTTTTGGATTTGAAATAAAAATAAGTAAATGTTGTATTTGTGATAAACAGCCACGGATCAGTTGCACACTGCAAACGCGGCATATGTGAAAGCACAATAGCACGTGCTGCATATGTACTGCAAAGGCATGTTCACCTAAATGCCAGGGAAGGTGCCATTTTCCTTGCTTTAACCAAGGCAAAAAAGCCATGTGTTGCCTGTGTAACAGACACTTTAAATTATATGCATCTATGGTGAAATTACTTGTTTTTCGCGTCCATACATGTTTATTTTAATGCGAACAGTGCACTATCATTTTAATTCAGCGCGGTGCAGCACAGCAAAAATAGACTGTGCGTAAATGATCGCTGCACTGCTGCAGACATACCTTTCCGGGAACTCACTGCCGGACTGCATCCGTGGGCATCGTTATTTTGGAGGTCGTGGGCTGTAAAGTTTGGGAACCCCTGATATACAGCAAAATCAGTCAACATATAACAATTTAATGTTAATTTGAAGCCACAAGTAGAGAAATACAGAGAATGTGCATTAAATGTGTCTAGAGTTGTCTTTTAAACTCTGGGGTTCAAACAAGACCACCAGATTTATTTTCAGAAGTGTTTTATATTTGCCAGAAGGGGTTGGTTGAAGATTTCACCTTCAAAACCTTCCCATTGCTAAACCCTCAACCTGACAATAATTTTTTTTTTTTTTAAATATCTAACTCTAAATGTAAGCAATAAGCTACTCAAGGCTAGTGCTGTATGGTGAATAATGCTGCCTTCACATGCTATCGGAAATTCGATAATTACCACTTCTGAAGTCGTGATTACACGGGTGTAGTCGTGTACACATGATTGGGGTGTTCATGTGCAATTTTTACCTAGGACGCTCGTATTTACGATAATTCCGAGGGCACGTGAAGGCAGCATAAGTCAAGGCTGAAGGGTGGTGTTGTTAGTCACGTTGCGAAGCGGAGCTAACAAACATGTAAATGACTGTCACAAACGAGGGTCAATTTAACGCTGGATTTGCACAAAAGATTAACATGACGGCACATGCTAGTCGATGAGTTCAATTAACTCCACAGCAACTACATAAATTTATCCAGAAACGTCTAGTTTCATTCTAAAAGTTGTAACTTCTCTGTAAAGCTCAATGAAGTCTCCATGTTTAGCGCAAAAGCTCATGCGATTTGTAAAGTTCAGCAATGGCTCATGACCTCCAGAGTGTCCGAACTTGCACAGTGTACGCTCGCCTTTACTTAAACCACATTTTAGATTGGCTTACAGATGTTTAGGTGTTGATTAATTTTTCAATTACTGCACAGCTAAAGTTGTTCCAACCAACAGCTCCATATCACTTGGCCAAATTATTTCAATTAAAGAATTACCACAGAAAAAGTCACAAACACAATAAATATTACAAACAATAGGATAATTTTCTGTCAAAGCAGTCGTCTTTCTCCTGCTCTCTCTCCCACATGCTCACTTGCACACAGACATTCACATGCACTGAAACATCTTGTCAGCGCTGCCTCATGACTTCATTAGTAAAATGTTTTTGCTACTGAAAAGCAAAATACATTTTTCAGTAGTGAGGTGGTAGTGTTGATATTTTTAAAGGAGGCATTATTTTAGGCATAGTAGTGCATTATTTTTTCAGTAATTCAACAGCCTGTCGTTATAGTCCTTGCATAAACACACAGTGCCCTCCACTAATATCGGTACCCTTGGTAAATATGAGCAAAACAGGCCGTGGAAAGTTCTTGGCTATTTGTCCTTTTGGTTTTTCATTCAGAATATTCACAAGAACTTAACCTTTAATTATTAAGAGTATTTGTGTTCTTTAGATTTATTTTTAAGTATTAAGTATTTTTCTCACATAAAAGTGTTTTTCTTAAATAAATATTGGCACGCTTGCATTTACTTTGGACAAGCTGAGTTTCATTTGTGCATAAATACAAATAATCCATGCGTTTGTTACACGTCTCAAGACATCCTCCTTATTGTGTGTGATGCCAATAAAGATTGTATACTTCCAGGCTAATTCTTAACATCTCTAATTTATTTTAACTTCTTAAAGGGGACCTATTATGCTCCATTTCACGAGATGAAATATAAGTCTCTGGTGTCCCCAGAATGTGTCTGTGAAGTTTCAGCTCAAAATACCCCACAGATCATTTATTATAACTTGTCAAATTTGCTCCTATTTGGTTGTGAGCAAAAACACGCCGTTTTTGTGTGTGTCCCTTTAAATGCAAATGAGCTGCTGCTCCCGGCCCCCTTTGCTCAACAACAACAAAGCTGGAGAATCTCACGCAGACAAAATGAGGATTGTCAGTAACGGTGTTCAGCCTTACATTGTTCAAACCGGAGTCAGACTCGGGAGGAAGTTACAACTTTTAGAATGAATCTGGACGTTTCTGAATGGTTAGTGGATAAATTTATGTAGTTACTGTGGAGTTGATTCAACTCATCGACTAGCATGTGCCGTCATGTTAATCTTTTGTGCAAATCCAGCGTTGATTTGACCCTCGTTTGTGAAGCAGTCCGGCATAAAATGATGGCATGACAACAACACTCTACTACAACAACTCTTCCTCTTCTCTAAAGCAGCCCAACATGGCCTCACTCACTTTGTTGCGTGTTCTCTGGGGCAGGGTTTATGTAAATTTTAGTGTTCATGATGGCACTAACCCAGGAAGAAGCGTGTTTTAGTCCCTACCAGCCATTTGTTGTAGTCCTTAAACAGAGAATTCTTTAAAAGAAAATATCTCCCTTTGCATTGAACTTTGAGCGTCGTAACTTTGCAGATGTTGTTTATGCCCAAACAGCAACATTACACACTAACTAAAGTTAAACAAAGTGAAATCATAATCAACCACCCCTTATTGTTGATAGTGGAACTGATAGTGGAAATGTGCATTTTCAACAATTTCACTATTCTAGCCATTTGCTGATCATTACTGTGTTCACTGGTCTCTTCTGTTGTGATGGAAGAGTTTAGGAATTTGGCCTGTATGTAACATTGTATTTACACCCCATTGAAACAGGAAGTCATGGCTTGCCACTGAAGTATGCCTAATCACTCAAGTAATCTCAATGTACAAAATGAACGGTAACGTGACCAGTTAGATTTTGTACTCATAAGAATTTCGAGTGCCAGTAATTGTACACTTTAAAAAGCAATACGCTATATCTACTCCATAAAATTTTGGCAACAGATTACAAGCAATATTAGTAATTAAATTCAACAAATAGAATTGAGTTAGAATTAATCAAATGAATTCCTTAGATGTCAACCATTTAAAACGAGTAAAATTTAAACAAAAATATCTGAATAACAGACAGACGTCAAAGATGAATTAAGAACTCTTTATTTTTTATTGCCAACATTGTAGACACCTGATGATAACAAGTAGAATCACTGAAACAAAGATAAACACAAGAATTAACAGAGGTTTAGATGTTGATTTTATTGAAAATGTTTGGTCACTGTTATGGTGATCAGTGTTTCATTTAGTTGGGCAGTTTGACTCTTTGCTTTTTATGCCAGTTTGTGGGTTTTTGTAATGGTGTTTGCTAATTTTACACATTTTAAATGGTTGACTTTTAAGGAATTAATTTGATTAATTCTAACTCAATTTTTATATGTTGAATTTAATTAATAATATTGCTTGTAATCTGTTGCTACAATTTTATTGAGTAGATAGAGCGTATTACTTTTTACAGTGCACGTTTTGGAGAAAAATATATATTTCTCAGTAAGACAATTTTTCACTAATACAGCCTGGAAAATAAACAGCATTTTTTTGTTTAGAGATCTTTTGCAATCAGGACACGTCACTAATCCCATATAAGTGCCGACAGGAGTGTAAAATTCTGCAGGTGATCTATTGACAATACGCAAATTAAAGAACACAGATGCAGCCAGCCGATGATAACTCTTGCAAGTTTATATCTTGCAATTCTGAGAGTCAGAATTATGATATAAAAAGTTTATAAAAAGTTAATATAAAGCAATTATCTTTTAAATTGTTTAATTTCGTGACGGAATAAAAGGTTTCTCCTCTTAGCAGCAACTATAATGATGCAAACAGAGTTCATTTCGGCTGTACAGCAGCTCTAAAAGAAAATAGTGTCATTGTTTGGCTGAAGTCAGTTCAGTGTTGATTCAGTTCTGTTGGAAAGATCATCAATTATTAAATTAGTTCATTTCATCTATAAAGCAGCTCTGGAGAAAATTGGAGTCATCATCAGCTCAGTTCAGTTCTCATCCATTAGTGTCAGTGCAGTCAAATCAATAATACTGATGAAGAATATTAACAAACAACAAACACGGTGTTATTATGATTTAGGCTGCATCACAAGTCCGAAATCAGATTGTGGATCAGTAGCATTCATATATTTTTTTTCCAGTTCCTGTCAAGTTAATGATGTTTTCTATGGCCTAACCCAACCCATACCCCTAACCCTGCCCATCACAGAAACATGTGCAAAAAATAGATTGAAATAAAAACATGTTTTGGCCGATTTATAAGCATTTTTATCTAGCGAGGACCAGTTAAATGTCCTTACTAGTCGGTTGTCATAATATTTCAGTATAGAAGTAAGAACGTTTGCCTCTCACAAGTATAGCTAAACCCGTACACACACACACACACACACACACACACACACACACACACACACACACACACACACTTAATAAAATGACAGTTTGGCTTATATGTTCTTTTTGAGCCTTTTCACAACCAGAACAACAACTGGCTCTGTGATCTGATCTCAAATCCTTGTTTTAGCGGCTCGCAGTATACAGATCTGGAGTGTGTTCTTTCAGTGTGCAAGTTTGTGTTTGACCTTCAGCAGTGGATAAAGGTTGGAGTGTGTGTGGGTCTGTTAGGGTCCTCTGTTCACTCTGAAGTCGCTCTTGTTGGTTTAATGTTTTCCCTCATTTCCCCTGGCAGTTTTTTCTGAAACACACGTACTATATAAACAGGTCTTTGTGTACAGGCCTGGGCAAAGCCAGAATGACACACACACACACACACACATTCAGTAAACAGAAACTTGTGCTCAAACTTTCTAAGCTTCACATATTCTTACATTAACTTGTGATTTTGTACTAAAAGCTTTAATGTCGCTCCATTTGAGTTTTACATTTGCAACTGCAAGACTTCATTAATAGACACTTCCATGTGAAACTACTTAAAAACAGAAGGATACAACACATACGGGTCAATGACGTGACGGGTCATTTATTTGTCCAAAGGCCTTAGTAATAATAATAAAAAAACAAAGATATGACATCTTTGTATGTAAGGCAGTACAACTAGATCTCTCTTATTGAATCCAAAAGGTTTTAATCATATTTTGCTACCCATAAAGGTATTTTAAAGATTTTGAATTGTCAAAAGGTCATTTAGTTTAACCGTCCAAAGGCCAATACAGCCATTTCATTTGTGATTAAAATACAATAAATGTATATATTTTTTATTCAGGCATGATTTTATAACATCATATATCAACATAGTGCAAAATGGTATTCAAATTGTGTAGAAGTCATTGCTTTGTAATGAGAAAGAATGTCTGGGAAAAATTAATTTCATTTAAGTCATTTGGAGTAACCAATATAAAGGGACCATTTTGGATCAAGCCATGTGGTCAGTATCATGTGACAGGATGTGACATCATTCAGACACCTGCAAAGGACCACATGGTCATGAAGCAAATTAACTAACTCTCTCTTAACTATTTGAAAAATTCATGTTTTTACTTGCTCATACGCATGTCCCGAAACATCAGGTCATTCGGTACAACCGCTATAAAACATGGAAAATGTTGTAATATTTTAAAAACTTGTACTAAATATAAAATATTTTATTGTCCTTTTGCTAACTAGCTAGCTAGCTAGATATCAGCCTGTTAGCCTTGTTTGAAAATATCGTCATTCGGTATAACCAAAAGTGTCAAGACCCACAAACTCGTCGCCACAGTTTTGCAATCCGTCTCCTCAGTTTATAAACCGTACTCACAGATTCTTAAATTGTTCCCTCGGTTTAACAACAAGTGCCCATGGATTAATAAACCATACCCACGAATTTCCAATTTGTGTGCTCAGATTTGTAAACTGTACCTTTGTTTTTTTTCAATCCAAACCCACAAATTCATAATCCGTGCACATGTTTTAGCAATCCGTTTGCACAGATTTGCAATCGGCACTCACAGATTTGTGGCCCGTCCCTCATTTTAGAAATTCTACCGACACAAGAACAGAACAAGCTCCCAGTTCTGTTAATCTGCTAATGTGGCTCATTAGCAGTGTGTCAAGCCAGTTTAGACAAAGATAATGTCGTTGTTTCTTGTGTCTTGTGCCCATATTCAAATTGCACACATCTGAGAGCTGCCCAGGAGGAAAAGTTTTTCTGTAAATAATGACTTGAGAAACAGACTGAAGACATATTGTATGACTTGGAGTATAGCACACGAGTCAAATGGATTGCTTCAATTCTACTTTTATGGTCAGTTTTGGGGGGGCTTTTTTTGGAAGAAATTAAGTCATACATTTGGAACAACAAATTACAAACATGAAGGTGAACTGTCTTAAATGCTAGCGATTTTTACCCTTGTAACGTATGGCCTCTCATGGATTATTGCTTTAATGAGATAAACTCTAAGTAGGAATGACAAACATTTATGCATGATGTGAATCAGTTTTCCTAATGCACTGGTTTATGATGATTTTGTGTGGTTTTTTTTTTTTTTTTTTCTGTGCAGAGGTAGTTCACTCGAGCAGGTCTAATATGCACAGAGCTCATAGTGAGGAGAGCCCCAGTACCAGCAGCCCCCGTGGACGGTCAGCACAAATATCTTTTTATTTTCCCATCGTTTATGTCTGACTTTTTTCGTGTGTGTGGGTGTTTTATACTTCTGCTTTATGTCTTCTGCTTTATTTCTCTCATGTTCTAGTCAGAACATCCTTGTGTTTTTATGCATAACATACTAAATGGGCTGAAGAATTACAAGAGTGTTAAGGGTTGGTGGTATGACCAAATTTTTATCATGGCAACCCTAGTAAATTGTAAATATACTAAAATGTATTTGAAATACTTATATTTTATGCTAAGTATACTACAAATACATTTGCATATTATGTACTTAATAAAAATACACTGCGATTATACTTTTAGTATACTAAACTGGTTTACTGAAAGTCTGCTAAATTGGAACAACTAATTTTGCACTTTAATTGTGTTGAAGTAGTAACTAAAGATACACTTAAGTATATTTGATTGCTAAAGTGGAACTATTGCAAGTATACGTTAGTACACTTTAAATATCTTGCATTTAAAGACCGATATTATTCAAATATCATATAGGCCTCATCAATAGTGACATTAAAACACATTTTAGGCCTAATATTAAGAAATGTGCATTGTGCACAAGTAGTATTCCAAATAAAGATTAATTATAATTTTTTTATATCAGTAAGTCTAAAGCAATATGTCAGTAAATATGTTAATAGATGAAGTGTATTTAGTATAACAAGTGTATTTTAAATATATTACTTTTAATCACGGCAGTGGCCTGTATATAAAAATATAGTTAATTTTGCTGGAAATTCTTCTGTGGTTTAAATATTAAATAACTATAATTATATGTACATATTTAAGTGATCCAGTGAATTAAACAGTTAAACTTCATACTTCAACTTGTTTATTTTCTCTATTATTTGGAATTTGACACATTAAATCCAAAAAATAAGATTATTAATAACAAATTCAACAAAATACTCAAAATGGTTTAACATGCATTATAAAATAGTTCATTCCAACTCTAAGGCCATGTGTCCACCAAAGTGATTTTTTTCCGAGGCTAGCATATTTTTCCAGTTGTTTTCAATGGGAGCTCCGCATTTTTAAAATGCCAGGAGTGTAACGAGGCGCTGAGCGTCTATTTGGTCAACTTTGGGTAAAACGCAGAGCTCATCACTGTCACTTTGTACACGGCCGTCCAATCACAGCGGAGGAGGGGCAGGACAAATACAACACCGACCATCCCCCACATTCTGCTTGTACAACATCAACAACAAGCATAGTAACGGAACAAAGTAATTTAGAACAAGAGCTAGATCAAATGCTTTACATTGTATCAATTTTTATATAGAAACAATACAGAAAAAAAACTATATGTGAAACACTTCCGCGGATATTCTGTATCATACCAAAGAAAAGCATCTCTTCTGAAAAAACGCTGCGCTGCCGAAGCGCTCTCAAGCGCCCACAGCTAGGTATTTTCAGCAGAGCACCTGGCTAAAAATGCTTTGGTGGACACACGGCCGAGGTTCTGAACCACATTTGAAGCTGTTGTAAAACAGTGTTAATAAATAAAATAAATAAACCAATTAAGAAAAAAGGAGTGCACATCAGCGTCTTTGTTGCATACAGTTACTCTAAATGAAACATTGATCACACGATTATTTACGATTAAATTGTATTGGGAAAATGTTTTGGGGTTGGAGGACAAAATTTGGTGTGGTTTTTAAATAAATGTAACATTTTGCATTGCTTAATTTTACAACTAAAATTACAAAAATGGTACTTCCAGGAGCTGAGTTGCCTTACCCTCCACGAGTATGTTCCAAACAAGCATGACAAATGTGTTGCTTGGACATTTTAGTGATAAACATTATCTAGTCAGTTTTAGGCCCGATTTACTAAGATCCTAAATAAAGGAATTTGCTTGGGCAGTCTAAAAAAAAAATTTGTGGGCATGCAGTTGATTTACTAAAAATACTTGCCCCACGTACAAATAGGTTGGACACCCATAATTAAAATGATTCACTTTGTGTGTGGGATTACTGAAGCATAAATACACATAACCGGCATACATGCATACAATCACTCACTTCACTGTGTGTCTTATATGAGTCTCTCATATATTTTCAGAAGTTTACGTCATTCATCTGGAGGTTCTTGTGGAGATTCTCCAGCTGACATCAGAGGAGCCGTTCTCACTAATGGGGAACTGAATGGAGAACCTGCAGAATCCACATGCCGCCGCAACTCAAAGACGGCTATCAACAGCCTGAGCAATGCTGGTCAGATACACACACATACAAATTTACCAACACATAAACTCACTCAGGCTGCTTTGAAATATGATCATTACGCACTATGATACGATGTGTATCACAATCTAATAGGGCTGTGACGAGACAGTTAGCTCACGAGACACAGCATGATACAGAGCTAAGAGATGGTTACAACTACACAGCCCAACCTAAGATGGCTTTCATATTGGGAGATAGTTGCATGCATCAGGGAGCCGCTTTCATAATGCGGGGTATTTAAATATGTGAATACGGAGTGACGGTGCTGAGCGCGCATTCTACAAGCCTGACAAATGTCTTATCGCTTAGGCTCTGTTGTGCAATGAATCCTCCGCCATGGTCTTGTCAGTCATCTCCTCACTTACTCTCGTCACATGATCAGTGAACTCTGATTCCTGCTTCACTACGTACGACAGTTCGTACTGGATGAGCTGGATGGCATTGAAGCGACCGTTATCCAACTTAATTAAATTGTTTTTATTTCTATAAAAAATAAAAACGACAATAATGTAAACATAGAGGTGGCATATTCTATCCTACTTCTTCATGGCGATATCGCAAGACAGCTTTTCACCTCTATGAGAAATCTTGTCACATTTTAATCTTGCGTACCACAAGATCTCGTCATACCCCTAATAAATATATAGCAAAAACATTTCAATTGACACTTAACATCGTCACCATGATAAATATCACCCAACCCTACTTAGGCCCTTGAGAACTCTGTTTGAGTGGTCTGATGTGCTAAGATGTTAATTTAAATTTATTTGTTGGTCTTTGCTAAGGTAAAGGTGAGACGCCTACTAATGGGATAGAGGGCGGTCATCTGTCACGTCCAGATCTGTCTTCACCATCACTGAGTTCAGACCCCCCTGCTGGGACGGATAGTTCTGCCCTGCCGCCAGCCACAGACACACCATCCACCACTGACCCGACCGGTGTAGCCACAGAGACTCAAGCCACTGATGCATTGCCTGCTGGGTACGTCAGAGAGCTGGGGTTGAGTTTAAACATGAACACATGCCATATCAATTTTCTCAATGATTTTTATCTCTTGCAGTTGGGAACAGCGAATTCTTCCTCATGGACGAGTCTATTATGTGGATCATAACACAAAGACCACCACATGGGAGAGACCCCTCCCACCAGGGTGTGTATCTGTCTTTCACGTGTTTTTACATGCTGACGGGTAATGTTTATGGAAGGAGTTTGTAGATGTCAATCTCTAACTATTTGCACATTAACATCTAAAATTACTTCACTACCCTAAAAGGTGAAGTATTGTAAGATTAGGGGTGTGTGATATTGTATTGTCTATGATGGTGGGTCGCAGAGTGTGTAGTCAATGAAACAACAACAGATGCAAGACGTGCATGAAAACATGAATTCAATTGACTCTTCTGTCAGACGTAGTTTAAGTAAAGGGCTAGCTCTTATTTCCAGGGATTTCGGCAGTGTGTTTGAGGAAAAACGTGTTGTCCTGATTCAGTATCTGCTGTCAGATGAGATGTGGTCAAGCTATATGTCAGTGTCATTATTCTAGCATTATTTTTGTAACTTGTTACGAAGTAAAAAAGTCTCTACCTCAGAAAAACAAACTTTCCTGTCCTGTCAGATTTTATAGTGTGCTCTTCAATTGCACAGGCAAATGTGGAGGTGCACGCTATATATCAATTCACATTATAAAGAGCAAATAAAATTACGAAAACTACCAATAAATTGCATAACTGGTACGTTGTGTATTAGCTGGGAAGGATTTGAATTTTCACTTTGTGCTGTTTTCTATATTTTTGATGACTATGGTGGCTCATACCAATATACCAACTTTGTATTATGAAAAACTAGTATGAAGGGGGGTAGGGAATAAACTGTGTAACTTTTGTTAGGGATATTATTACAGTTTATGTGCATGTTAAGTAAAGTGGGATGGTACTTGCGTGCAGTGTTGGGGTAACGTCAACAAACTCTGCTACAATAATATTTGAGCAGCATGTATGTAAAAGTTTGTAGTTTTGAGAAAATTATGTTTATGCGTCGTAAGTGGGAAAAAAAAAAAAAGTAAGTCATTGAAATAAGACCATAAAACCCATACTGAATATTTGTTCACAAGAATTTTAAGAACTAGATCTTGTAGCCTAAAGTGTTTGCTTCAAAACGATGTGAAAATCATCAATCCCACTCAATCACATAAAACAATATATTGATTTAAAATATGCAAGACATGTTTTGTGTTAGAAAGGCTGTATGCGTGTATTACCTTTTGATATATATTTAGACAATATCAAATACTCTCTGTTACAGTTTAGATTTTATTTTATTTATTTATTTTTTTGGTTTGATTTGTTGAATCCTCTGGTTCAACTAACTGGTAAACAGTCTTCAACTGATCCTTAGATCTCACTCTGCTTCTCTTTCTCTGTGTGTGTGTGTGTGTGTGTGAGAGAGAGAGAGAGAGAGTCAGTTTTTTTTTTTTACTCTTGATGGTATAGAGTTTAACCCATTCATCGCTGTGTGCTTTTGCCTGCATTAGAGGATAAGAAATTTCTTTAGGCCTTATCTTTTTCAATCAATTTAATTAACAAAATAAAGTCATAGAGCCAGTTCATTTGTAGTGCACTGACTATATAGTTTTATATAATTAGTTTAATAGTTCGGTTAATACTATAAAAAGACCTTAAGATAAATGCATCTGGACCTATAACTGCTCATTTGAAATTGATCTATGATATCCTATGACATGAAATTCATCTAAATTCAAATGATCTCATGGATGCGGCTGTTGTGGTTCGCGGTCATAGAGGCACCAGCTGCTGCAGTAAATGTGTCACATTCTAACAACCTTGACGTAATCATTTTATATTTACCCGCTTTAAATGCACATTGTCTGCCGTGCACAATTTTCCAAAAGTCGCCAGGTTGGCGTGGCACTGGGGCTTGGGCCCATCATCACTGCTTTCAGCAATATTTACTTTTACTTTTCCCTTTGGTGAAGCTATTTGTGACTTTTGATGACAAATCCTGGAAAAACATGTGAGGGACATAAAGATGTGTTTGTAGCCCCTTGTTAGAGTTTCCACTAAAGCTGTGTAGTTTCTTATGTTTTGTTCAGGCCCACATGGAATCTGTGCTCTGTCACACATTCTGTGCTTATTGTCTGAGGAATATCTGTGGAATTCTGGGTTGAGTATCTGGGAATACTGGGTTTTATGGTATTAAACATTTTTAAAACACTGTATTCTTATTGGTAGGTAAAGTCCGCTTGTAAAGGTGGACTGGGGTACAGTTCATGTGAACTGTACAGTTTGCAGGTATGAAAGCATAACTTGTATAAATAAACTGCTATTGGTGATGTATAATTTACATACTTGCTCCCACACACACTTCTTATGGAATATAAAAGGTGTATAATTGCGTAACTTAAAAAGAACCTAATTATACTGTCACTATTACCTTGACCAACCATGCTACTGACTGTATACTCATTTTTGCACATATGAATGATTCTGGTTTAAATGAAACATTGTTTACAAAAGTATTGCTTACGATCGAGCAATATGAGAACATATTTTTATTTGACTGATAAAGATGAGTCCATAAATTTGGATTGAACAATATTCCATGAATCCTTAAGTGTCACCCTCTGTATTTGCAGGTGATTTATTTATGTAAATGTATAAATAAATATGTGTTTATATAACTTACTTATTTTAAATGAATCCCTGTATTCACATCTTGTGTGTCATTTGCTCTGGAATGTCAAACAATCTGTGAAGCTCTATCAAGCGAGATCAGGATATATTTGATGACAGATATCTGTGGAGGGAAATAAGATTAAACTTGCTTGGGTTTGAAATGTCATGTCATTTGTTTTGCTTTTCTTCTTTGCTTGAAAAAGGTTTGTCTGGATTGAGCAACAATATCGCAACCAAACATTTCCTGTAAATGTGTGTTAGACCTGCACATCCGAATGGAGGAAGTTTGGCCTAGATCAAATTTTTGCAGAAAAGTAGAGGGTTTGCCAAATTTCTAGCATCACAGTACTGTAAGGGGCTGTTCACACAGGAGTGCAGTGGAATAGAGGCTTTTGAGGCACATTTTTAAAAGTTTAACTTCTTAATCTAATGGCACAAGATGCTGAAAAAACATTGAGATGTGTGGCAAAGTTCAGTGGTGTTGTCTGGTACATATTTGCATTTGAAAAAAAAAAAATGCAAGATGTGTCCTTTAAGAGCAGCCCCTGAAAGTACAAGCCAATAAAGCTATAACAGTGTTGTCAGTGGATCACAACATTGAAAACAGAAAACATCAGTTTGGCTTCAGCTTGAACTCTGTTTGCATATGTATTTACAATTCACTTTTGTGCATGGCCACTTATACACCTATCTGGGGCTGGTGTTAATCTGTGATCCGTGTCTGTATTGTAGCTGGGAGAAGCGTGTGGACCAGCGTGGAAGGTTTTACTATGTGGATCACAACACCAGAACCACAACATGGCAGCGGCCCACAGCAGAGTCCGTACGCAACTATGAGCAGTGGCAGTCTCAGCGCAGTCAGCTGCAGGGAGCCATGCAGCAGTTCAACCAGAGATACCTCTACCAGGTAAACACAGCTTCTCACACAGGCATATTCCTTTGACCTCATGAGCACATTTTGACCTCAGTGAGGCCTCCATGGACAGCAAGATAATTAACACTTTCAAATGCCAGAAAGCTACTAAAGACACATTTAAAACAGTTCATGTGACTACAGTGGTTCAACCTTAATGTTATGGAGTGCTGAGAATACTTTTTGTGCGCCAAAAAAACTAAGTAACGACTTTATTTAACAATATCTAGTGATGGGCAATTTCAAAACACTGCTTCATGAAGCTTTACAAATCTTTTGTTTCGAATCAGTGGTTCGGAGTGTGAATCAAACTGCCAAAGTCACGTGAGTTCTGTAAACGAGGCTTTGTTACGTCATGTGTGTTTCAAACCTTTCGAAATTTCAGTGATTCACCACTGGGGGGTAATGATCTTATCTAGGTTTTACCTGATCTCTGATCAGTTTTATACATTTGTAGACATTTTAATTAGACATTAGTAGGCCTATAATTAAAAAGAATAATAGTAGTTAGTATTCTCTGTTTAGCTGAGCCATCCATGGAACAAACAAAACAAGCCCTGAAAATTGATAAAAGAAGGCATTTTATACATACACTTGATATTCAATCTTATTATATGATTTATAGATTTTACTTTCAATAAAACATTTGCAATGGGTTTGTAAAAGGTGTTTATTTTAGAGTTTTTATAGCAAAACACTGTTCTGACCAGCATTTGAACCCAGTTGAGAACACTATCCACTCCCCCACACACTTCCTTGTTTGGCACAAACAACATGTACGTATAATTCGTCAACGCTTGTCTGAGTCGTTGTCGATGTTATTTCAGATCAACATGTGAAAGTGACCAATAAGTGTCACCTCGAAGACAGGTGTCGGATTGTTTCGAAGCCTCGACGCAATTCGGCTCATTTGCTTCAACTGTTTCAGTGTTTCACAAAGCTTCGCTCTGCCCATCACTAGTTCAGAGATCATCGCCCCCCAGTGGTGAATCATTGAAATTTCGAAACACTAATGACGTAACGAAGCCTCGTTTACTGAAATCACGTGACTTTGGCAGTTTGATACACGCTCCGAACCACTGATTCAAAACAAATGATTCATAAAGCTTCGAAGCTTCATGAAGCAGTGTTTTGAAATAGCCCATCACTAGAAATTGTTGAATAAAGTCGTTATTTTGTTTTTTGCCGCACAAAAAGTATTCTCATCGCTTCATAACATTAAAGTTGAACCACTGTAGTCACATGAACTATTTTAAAAATGTCATATATATATATATATATATATATATATATATATATATATATATATATATATATATATATATATATATATATAATCTTGAATCAGTAAGATTTTAATTCTACTTCAAATAAATGCTGTTTTTAAACTTTCTAGTCAAAGAATCTTAACAAAAAAATAAAAGGAATATTAAGAAAAAATATTAGGAAATATTAGAAAACATAAGAGATGTCTTTCAAAAACATAAAAAAAAAAAAAATTTACGACTCCAAACTTTTGAACTGTAGACAGCAGCTGCCAGATTGTGCAATATATTATTGAGTAATATTGATGTTTATCTATTTAGGTATGCTTCTGCTGGGTTTCGGCTGCTCTGTGCCTGCTCAAAACTCTTTGTAAAGACATAATGGCCATAAAAAAGGCTAAATGACAATTGTAATTGCTGTGTAAATACATTTATGCCACCTCTGAGCAGCATTAAATACGGTCTGTGTGAAAGACACCTAAATGCTACCTAAGAAGCGCTTCTGTTTCTACTTTTGAAGCGTACATTTTGCAGTAAATGATCATGTTATGAAGTTTAGATGGTAGTTCACTGCATTTATTCATGAGCCTTTTGGTTTAGTTCTCACACAAGTGTCAAAAGTGACAACTGATTCCAACATTACATGCTGTGGCCGTGTGCTGCTGCAGTAGAGTTTGAGAACACAGGACGCTGCCATTGACACAACACAGCCCGCTCTATTGCCCTTGGCTCACGTCACAGCACACACTGCACACTGGGCTTTTTGTGTGCTAATTGCAGCTTATTAGGTTCTCCTGAGAGAATTGTGTCATTAAAAGGCGCTTCCGGCCCTCAGCTCTCACTGTGCTTCTCTTATGTTTTTTTTATACATATATAATATGAAAAACGGTTGCTTGTGTGAATAGCATTTATGGTACAAAGCTAATTTTACGCAGATGAAAATGAGACTGTGAGGGATAGACTACTGTCTTTACAATGGTACATACTGTATAAAGGGTTAAAGGTATAAAAAGTTTTTTTTTTATGTTTTTTTTCAGCTGTAAACAACAAGATAATCTATTGAACACACCGTACTTCTATCCCTCACAGCCTCGTTTTCATTCCTGTCAAACATTAACTATGGCGCCACCCTGACTCGTGGCAGAATTAATTTGGGGGATGAACTGTTCCTTTAAGAGAAAGGAAAGTTTTTATTCTGTTGCCAGTTATATGGAAATTGAGCCTTCTATATCTCAGTTATTCTGTTTTGTTTTCTGTCTATCTTCTTTTTTTATGTGTTTGCTCACTTTCTTTCTCAAAGCCTTCATTTTTCTCTCTCTCTCTCTCTCTCTCTCTCTCTCTCTCTCTCTCTCTCTCTCTCTCTCTCTCTCTCTCTCTCTCTCTCTCTGTTTCTTTGAGGGTTGGTTTGAATCTAATGGCCGTGCAGAGAGAGTGAAGATGATGTCATGCTTTTCTTTCATTTTTTTCCTACCTTTTTTAGTCATAGAGACTGCTGAGGGTGGGGCATACTGACACACAGTAGTTTTTAACATCCCCCTCATTTTTGACCATCTTTAGCCCAACTAAGGCATATAACTGGTTATGATT
Source organism: Ctenopharyngodon idella (assembly GCF_019924925.1). Lineage (NCBI taxonomy): Eukaryota > Metazoa > Chordata > Actinopteri > Cypriniformes > Xenocyprididae > Ctenopharyngodon > Ctenopharyngodon idella. The sequence goes on along the minus strand of NC_067243.1, from coordinate 25,663,036 downwards.
CATAAATGAAGTTGTGGGCTATCAGATACGCCTCATCCACAAGCACAACTGATGAAATAACTTGCTTGAAAAAGCACAAAACAAGGGTAAAATGGCCATTGTGAGATGCCAGTTCAAACTTTGCTTAGTCAGAGGTCTTGGCTGCAACCATAGGAACGCCTCTTGAGTTTAAAATGAATGTAATGACACTGTAAAGGCCCATAGGAAAATGGCAGAACTCTTTGTGAGGGACCCCTTTACTTTACTTATTCATATACAAAATCATGTATGAAGACCTATTTATACAGTAAAAATGGTGCGAAAGGTGTACAATATTATCTGGAAAATATTAACATATATTTATGTATAGCATAAACTATAACTATATAAAATTAAGTAACTGCCATTTATCTCATGATTACAGACCAGTCTTTAGTAAACAGAATAAAATAGTAATTCTCTAAATTTAATTTTATTCATTATATTATTCATTTATAAATAAATATTATATTAATTTGGTTTTATTTACATTTTCATTTTTATTTATATTTTCTTTTTACATTTTTCTCTGAACTTTTTTCACTGACCCCCCTAACACCCCCTTAAAATTCTGTCATTAATTACACACCCTCATGTCGTAAGACTTGTTCATCTTCAGAACACAAATGAAGATCTTTTTGATGAAATCTAAGAGATTTCTGTCCCTCCATTGACCGTCTATGCAACTACCACTTTGACGCTTAAAAAAAGTTCATAAAGAGATCATAAAACTAGTCCATATGAATTGAGCAGTTTAGTCCAGATTTGAAGACACTCAATCACTTTATATGATGAACAGATTTAATTTACGCTTTTATTCATATAAACGTTGATCAGCGAACATAAACAGAAGCTCAACCGAACCTGGTAGATGCGCGAGAACAAACCTCTTGTGGAAGCTGCGTAACACACGAGAATGAACCTCATTGGTTCTTGCTGAAGCTTAAACATGCTGCGTTACACGAGAATGAACCTCATTGGTTCTTGCAGAAGTTTAAACGTGCTGCGTAACACGAGAATGAACCTCATTGGTTCTTGCTGAAGCTCAAACGTGCTGCATAACACCAGAATGAATCTCACTGGTTCTTGCTGAATGCTGAAGCTCAAACGTGCTGCGTAACACGAAAATGAACCTCACTGGTTCTTGCAGAAGCTCAAACGTGCTGTGTAACACATGAGAATGAACCTCATTGGTTCTTGTGGAAGCTCAAAATGTGCAGCGTAACATGAGAATAAACCTCATTGGTTCTTGCAGAAGCTCGAAATGTGCAGCGTAACATGAGAATGAACCTCATTGGTTCTTGCAGAAGCTCAAATGTGCTGCGTAATACGAGAATGAACCTCATTGGTTCTTGTGGAAGCTCAGTCGTGTTGTGTAACATGAGAATGATTGTCATTGGTTCTTGGACGTTCTCAATTGGTTCTCAATTCATATGGATTAGTTATACAATCTCTTTATGAATTTTTTTGAAGCGTCAAAGTGGTAATTGCGTAGACTGTCAATGGAGGGACAGAAAGCTCTCAGATTTCATTAAAAAGGGCATAACATTGACAATAACATTGACTTAGCCAATGGTGTGAGTTTTGATTGATGGTGTAGAAAACTGGAATTACATTCTGCATACTGCAGATGATTAAGCACTAAATTTAGTCTAGAGGCGAGTATTAAACGATATATCCTAGAATCTAATTTTCGTCAGCATTTAATTGGGATTCATTTTTATATGCATTTTTGTTTTAAGAAAATGCTTAATGTTGCACCTAGTTTTAAAATACACTGTTCCATACAGGAACTCCATAGGGGAAAATTATTATATGTTCCATAGGGGACCGTCTGAAAGTGGATTTGTGTAGATAAAATTGATTATTGAAAAGTATAAATTCTCTTTCAAAAAGCACATAGTTTCATGACGTTGGGCAATAGGCATAGTTTAGCATGTATTAAAATATTTAGATTTAGCCTTTGGTTTTAAAAGTCTGCTGTTCATTTAGCTTCATAAAGCAAAGAAAGTTTTTAAATCTACTTTATACCTTTTTTTTATACCACGTTCAGGGTATAAATTCACAAACATGCCCACAGAGTGTGTTTGTCTGTTTTTCATTTATAATTATGCCTAAAGCACACACACTGGGTGGATGTTTTCAGTGCCAAACACACACATGTGCGCACAGAGTAAACACGGCCGTGGTGGGTGAATAAAGGTGCTTTTGTCCGGCTGGGGGCTGGGCCTCTGGAGCGCTCATGAATGTTCACTTCAGTCCGCTCAGACATCGCGCCTCCCTGTGTACTTTCACAGCTCCGCTAGAAGAGGACGGAGGCATGGGTGGGGTCGGGATTGGACGGATGGAGACAGGGTGGGGTTTTCAAGCAGCCAGTGAGATCATTGGAACACTGCATGCATATGTGTGTCAGTGTGTGTGTCTTTTTCTGCCCGTAGCAGGCATGTAGCACTTGGACGGCGCTGGCTAGGCACTTGAGCACCTCCGTCAGTCTCTGTTATGAGATTAGGAGGCAAACTCTGTGATCTGTTGGGTTCAGCACCTTCTAGAAACACCTCTTAGAATCACAGGGTTTTTTTGTAGGTAGAAGCCCACCGGCAGCTGGAATCTGTATATTCCTGCTGTTATTTGGGTTGGTACTAGTTTATTTGAACAGGTTTCTGTGAGTTCTGGTGTGAGGGGAGGTGTTGCGAAAAGGTTCAAAAAAAGTGTCCTAACTACAGTCTGTTTCTCTCTCTCTCTCTCTCACAGCCATCTGGAGGTCCCGTGGAGAATGACCCACTCGGTGCTCTTCCTCCAGGCTGGGGTAAGTCATCATTCATGCTTTATCTTCAGGTGAGGTGTCTCTTAAGAGGTCAATATGAGCTTTTTTTATGTTAACTTTAGTAGTAGAGACTAGAGAGAGGCCTATAATCAGCTAGGCCTAAGGTTTTTTTTATTACCAGTATTCATACTTTTCTAGTACTGCATCTACTGATAAATAGTAGAATTTGGTTGATCACACAACACCATAACAAAAACCGTGACAGTTTTTGAGTGACGTAACTTATTTTATGTATTGCTTTTTACGTAACATGGCATATTAACAGTTGAACATAGCCCAAAACAAAGACGAAAAGACATTTTACATGCATGTAATAGTTATGATTAATGTACAATCAGACGCAAAATAAACTCCAACATGAAGCAGAGGCTGTCCTATCGTTATCCCAGTTATTACATGGCTACTTACTGAATGAATAAATGAATGGGCGTGAAGTATTGTTTGGAGTTGATTCTGTGAGAAGGGACAGTGGCGAGTGATACGATTATAGACTTGAATCTAGCACAGTGTAGGAAATTGATTGTCAGGAATACAGTTTAGTGCTAATTATGCAAAACATTTTGTGTTTCATTAGAGAGATTTATAATAATAATCATTATAATTATTACAGTCAAGTATCATTCAAAATAAATTTTTTTAATGATGTAATTAAAGTCACATCTTCATATCCAAAGTTGGGGAAAGTTACTTTTAAAAGTAATGCATTACAATATCGCGTTACTCCCTAAAAAGTAACTAATTGCGTAACTTAGTTACTTTTTATGAAAAGTAATGTGTTACATTACTTTTGCATTACTTTTTTTTCGTCTGGGCTTGCTTGTTATTTTGGCAAATGTTAAGGCCCTTTCACACAAAAAGTGAAATGAATAAACCTCAGACTGAAGGAAATGCATATTTACGCCTGTACAGTAGAGGGCGCAGCTCAAACAAACCTTTCAGCTGTGCTGCCATTCTGGATTAAAGAAAGGATACAGGAGAAGATAGTTTAACACTCTTATTTCTAAATCCAATTTTGCTTATTAGTATGGTTGTTAGATCATTGAAGGTCAGCAGCATTGGTTAATAAAGTGAGATTAAATACATAAAGTATATTTGTGTACTTTAATATAGTTAATTATTACATGTTTGCATAAAATTCTGAGATTGCATTTTACTGTTTTTATTCATTTTGAGGAATACTGAATGTTTTTGTGCAAGTGAGATGAGTAAATGCCTGTTCACATGTATTCTAGAACTACAATAATCATGTTCACACAGCGAACATCTCTGCACTTTATTTCTCTCAACATGGAGACAGGAGAGCTGTCAGTCAATAAATGTGAAAAAGTAACTTGCGTTACTTATTTGAAAAAGTAATTTAGATATTTTGTTGTAAATTGAAAAAGTAATGCATTGCTTTACTAGTTACTTGAAAAAGTAATCTGATTACATAACTCAAGTTAGTTGTAATGCATTACCCCTAACACAGTTCATATCTTATTTTATCTTACACTTAAAATTAAATAATCTGTATCCTTATCTGTTATTGAAAAAACAAAACAAAACAATTTAAAATCTTATTTCTGTTAAAAACGCTGGTTTTCTTTTTTTCAGAAGTATATAACTTTGCGAAATGGAGTTGGGAAATCTCTGTGGTGAGGGGGTTAAAGAGAGGGAAAAAAGCAGAAAAAGAGAGTGTTGTGTGAGCAGTAATGTGAGGGCTACTGTGTGCTCCACAAACGACTGTTAATGAAAACAAGATGTCAGACGGAGAGTGAATGGGGGGGTGAGGGGTATGTTACTCTCACAGGGCAGAGTGCTGTGTCTTTTTTTGTGGAAAAGTAATTGGCCAGCAGATTTTCTCTTTTCTTTTTTGCTCTTTAAATTGTTAAGGCTTCTGTCCGTCTCTGTTCTGGTAAACCCAGTCGAAAAGCTGAAGTGAAATGCGAGAAGGTATGTCGGAGCACGTGCTAGTGAGATGCCCCACTGACTCGTGAGTTTTCAGTCAGCTCTGTCAGATTTGACACCGTCTTACTCATCAGCCAGTGGGGAGATTGAAAGAGGATAACATTACATTTGTGTATTTTTCAATATGAAAATGAATAGTTCACTCAATCCATCAGAAGCACTATGAAGAACATTATTAATGAAAGAACAGCTTAAATTAAGTAAATAAAACTACAGTAATTTTGTATTTAAAAAAAATAAAAAAAGATGAGGGTGAGTAAATAATGACAGATTTAATTTTTAGGTGAACAGTTCTCAGTGTATCTTCTCTAAACAATCGGACCCAGTAACACTATTACATCACTGTACGTTAAACAGGAAGCAACAATTACAATTTTTTGTAATGCGTAACCATCTTGTACATAACACTTAGCTTTTTATCTTGGTTTTGGGCTATGACTAACTGTTAAGCTTAAAGGATTAGTTCACTTTAGAATTAAAATTTCCCGATAATTTACTCACCCCCATGTCATCCAAGATGTTCATGTCTTTCTTTCTTCAGTCGAAAAGAAATGAAGGTTTTTGATGAAAACATTCCAGGATTTTTCTTCATATAGTGGACTTCAACAGTTACCAATGGGTTGAAGGTCCAAATTGCAGTTTCAGTGCAGCTTCAAAGGGCTCTACAAGATCCCAGCCGAGGAATAAGGGTCTTATCTAGTGAAAAGATCGGTCATTTTCTAAAAATTAATAAAGATTATATACATTTTAACCACAAATGCTCATCTTGCACTAGCTCTGTGAAGCGCCACGCATTACGTAATCACGTTGAAAAGGTCACGCGGAGGAAGTACAGCGGTAGGGCAAAAAACTCTATCTTTTTTTTGTCCTCCAATTTCATCCGACATCGACATCGTTGTTTTACCTTTTTTTTTTTTTTTTTTGTAAAGGGCGCTTTGCTTAGTCTTTGCACGTTCACTTTGTGAACGCTCAATCGGTACTTCCGCCTACGTCACGCGTGACCTTTCCAACATGATTACGTAATGCATGGAGCATCGCAGAACAGTGCAAGATGAGCCTTTGTGGTTAAAAAGTATAGACATTTTTATTTGACCAATCGTTTCTCTAGATAAGACCCTTATTCCTCGTCTGGGATTGTGTAGAGGTCTTTAAAGCTGCACTGAAACTGACATTTGGACCTTGAACCCGTTGAACCCCAGTGAAGTCCACTATATGGAGAAAAATCCTGGAATGTTTTCCTCAAAAACCTTAATTTCTTTTCGACTGCAGAAAGAAAGACATAAACATCTTGGATGACATGGGGGTGAGTAAATGATCAGGAAATTTGAATTCTAATGTGAACTAATCCTTTAAAGTAAGTTTGCGACCATTCTGAATGAAAAACAGATGCATGTAATGACATGTACGCTTAAAATGACCTATTAAATGTGCTCTGTTTTCCCTCAGAGAAACGTCAGGACAATGGAAGAGTGTACTATGTCAATCACAACACCCGAACTACGCAGTGGGAGGACCCTCGAACCCAAGGGTAATCATGTCCTTCTGTCATGTGACCTGTACAGTCCATAGCAAGCGATCTGTAGATTCCAGTGGAGTTTGTCAGAGTTCAGTCAGCGGGTGTTAAATGGTGTGAAGCGTCAGTTTACCAGCGTTGGGGAAGCGACTCTGAAACTGCTAAGCTACAAGCAGGTCATAATTCAGTTAAGATGCCCTTTTGAAAATGTAGTTGGCAATACAAGTTACTAATGATGGGTAGCTTAAAGCCTTAAAGCTACAAGCAACATGCTTTGATCAAGGTGACTTAAAGGGATAGTTCACCCCAAAATTAAAATTATCCCATGATTTACTCACCCTCAAGCCACCCTAGGTGTGCATAACTATGATTGACTTCTTTCAGTCAAACACAATCAGAGTTCTAGCTCTTCCGAGCTTTATAATGGGAATGAATGGGGAGGTGTGATTTTGAAGCCCAAAAAAGTGCATCCATCCATCATAAAAGTAATCCATACGACTCCAGGGGTTACTAAAGGCCTTTTGAAGCGAAGCGATGGGTTTTTTGTTGGAAAAATATCCATATTTAAAACTTTATAAACTATAATAACCAGTTTCTGACAAACATTAGTGCCAAAGTCGAGTTCTGACGCATGATGCAAGACGTAGGAGTATCATAAGCTTAGACGCCTCTCACGGTTCAAACAAATAGGGCTTTGCAACAAACTCAAGCTCCTCTTCTCTTATATAAAAATCCTCTGACATTTCTCTTTAAAAATTCTCATTTTAGACTTCTAATTCGTGACCGATGTTTTGTTTTGCTCTCTCTGAGCTTCCGCGTTCGTCATTACGTCATATGTCGTGTCAGAGGTTACGCTTCAATTATAAGTCGACTTGCGTACGGATGTTTGTCGAAAGCTGGTTATTATAGTTTATAAAGTTGTAAATATGGATATTTTTCTTACAAAAACCCATCGCTTTGCTTCAGAAGGCCTTTATTAACCCCCTGGAGTCGTATGGATTACTTTTATGATGGATGAAAGCGCTTTTTTGGGCTTCAAAATTTTGAGCCCCATTCACTACCATTATAAAGCTTGGAAGAGCCAGGATATTTTTTAATGTAACTCTGATTGTGTTCTTCTCAAAGAAGATAGTCATATACACCTAGGATGGCTTGAGGGTGAATGAATCATGGGATAATTTTCATTTTTGAGTGAACTATCCCTTTAAGTTGACACATATGACATCTCAAATATTGAATTTTAATTTCAACTGGCACTAAATTTTTTAATGTCACGCCATATAATGTGCCAAAAAAAAATATGAAGCGCTGTAATGCCACTTGTCAGAAAAGTGGACAAGAGTTGGCTAAAATTGCCAGTTTTAATCTGATTTGCTTCCATGATGCTGATTTGTTAGCTCTGTTACGTCTCACCGCCCTTTGGAAACAAAGTCGTGTTTGAAGTTTCCGAGCTGTTAAAATGAGCGGTATATACACAAGCATAAATCTGTTTTTAAGAACGTTTTCCAATTTCAGATTTGCCAACAACTAAATATTGCGTAACAAATGAACTGCGCTTAATTGCTTTACGTCAGTCTGACAGGCCTTTTCCTGTATAAGCGGATGGCTCTTGGCCATGCAGTTCATAACATCACACTTTTTATGCCTGGCTCTGTAAACTACAGGGAAAGCTGCGTTACTTTTAAGGTTGCTGCGTCTAGTTGCTTCCTCACCCGCACTGGTATATTCTTATCAGTCCGTTGATAGAGACCCAGTGAATACCACACATTATCAAACTCATCCACTTAAGCTGCAAAACATTGTTTATTTGTTTGCTCATTTTTATTTTTGCATTTTGTTTATTTGTACATTGCGTTTTAGATTTGACAGAAAAACAGCATGTTACTTTACATTTGAGCCCCCCCAGTCTTATGTGTGTAGCGTCCAGCAGGGTGCGCTGCTCTCACTGCCCTCCTCCATTTGCAGGATGATCCAGGAGCCGCCCCTGCCGCCCGGCTGGGAGATGAAGTACACTGCAGAGGGGGTGCGATACTTTGTGGACCACAATTCTCGCACCACCACCTTTAAAGACCCTCGACCAGGCTTTGAGTCAGGGTAAACATCACACACGATATAGTTTAGATTGCTTGTTTTGATTGTATGTGAAGGGAAGGAGGTGTTCACTGCGATAGAGAGACAGACACACAGTATATCAAGGACCTGATGGTGATACGGGTCCACAGCAACTTCCCACCCACTTAAATGGGTTTTTCAGTATATCTTGAGAGCAGATGGCCAATACATTGTAGGTCTATGACACATAATAAAGTTCAAAATTTAAATATAACCTATATGTACACTACCATTCAAAAGTGTAACATTTTGGTAACACTTTACGGTAAGGTTTCATTTGTTAACAGTAGTTAACTACATAAGTTAAAATGAACTAACGATAAATAATACTTACTTTACTGTATTATTAACGATAAATAATACAGCATTTGTTCATTTCTACATTTAATACATTATTATAATGTATTAAATGTAATAATACATTTACAATCAAAAGTTGTATCTGTTAACATTAATGCACTATGAACAAACAATGAACAATCATATTTTTATTAACTAATGTTCACAAATGAGACCTTATAGTAAAGTGTTACCAATGTCTTCTGCTCAACAAGGCTGCATTTATTTAATAAAAATAAAGTAAAAACAGTAATATTGTGAAATTCCAGTTTAAAAGAACTGTTATATATTTGAAGATATTTATGTAATTTATTCTTATGGCAAAGCTACATTTTCTTATGTCACATGATCACTCAATATGCTGATTTGGTGCTCAATTATCAATTATTATTGGTGCTCATTTATTAATATTGGTTCTTATTATTATCAACGTTAACCGTTTTTGCTGCTTAATATTTCAGGATTCTTTGAATAGAAAGTTCGAAAGAACAGCATTTATCTAAAATAGAAATCTTTTGTAACGTTATAAACATCTTAATATCTCCTCGCTGAATATTGAAATATTAGTTTCTTTAAAACAATTGTACTTGACCTAAACTTTTGAATGGAAGAATATCACAAAATATTAATCAGCAAAAACTGTTTGATAATAATCAGAAATGTCTCTTGAGCAGCACATCAGCCTATTAGAATGATTTCTGAAGGATCATGTGACACTGAAGACTGGAGTAATGATACTGAAAATTCAGCTTTGCCATCACAGGAATAAATTACATTTTAAAATATATTCAAATAGAACACAAATTGTATTGTTTTTGATTAATAAATGCAGCCTTGGTGAGCAGAAGAGACTTCTTACATAAACATTAAAAGAATTTAATGATTGCACACTTTTGGTAGTGTAGTATATACACAGAATATTATTATTTTTTTCTTTCTTTGTTTCTCTCAGTATCTCCTTTGTTCCTTTCATACATATTTTTGTTGTCTTAAACATCATATGTCTTAAATTCCTCTCTAAAGTCAAGTGAAATGCCTTTTGCTCACAGCTGTGCAGCCCAAGACTCCCTAAATCTGCCTTGTGTAAATGACAGTCTTTTATCTGATCCGAATCCCACATTCTGTCTGTATGATGCGTCACATTCACCTGTTTATGGACTGACTTTATTCTGCCGTTTGTAAAGTTCAGTTTATCCTGTTTTCCTTTTCATTGCTCATGTCTGTTTAAGTGCGTCTGAAGCTCCACACTCATGGAACAAATGACATCAGAATGTCCTCACAGTGCTTTGGCTTTATTTTCTGTCTTCCTGTTTAGTTCGAGGCAGGGTGGGTCTCCGGGCGCATACGACCGCAGCTTCAGGTGGAAATATCACCAGTTCCGCTTCTTGTGTCATGTGAGTTGTTCAAACCACACAGGCCTTATGCTAGTGCAACATTTTTGTCATCAGCAAATTAATGTATGGGCTCCTGTTTTTTCTGGCCTCTTTACACAGTCCAACGCGCTGCCCAGTCATGTGAAGATCTCCGTATCTCGACAGACTCTGTTTGAGGACTCATTTCAACAGGTCAGTGAATGAGGATGTGGTGCAGGGCTGCTCAACTTCTGTAATAATCACCAGAACTGTTTACACTGGAGGCAGACGATAGTTTTGTCATAATTTGTGTTGCAAATTTATTGCACACATTTTTGACTGTCATACTGCCCAGGGCTGCGTTTCTGCTCTCAAGTAGATCGTAGAACCATTGCCAGCTTTTGGAGTTAGCACAATGATGACATGCCTGCAAAATGGCTTTAGTGATGCATGTTGTATAGAGGTTGTCCCAATAAATTTTTTTTTATATCAATAAAGGCACAGAACAATTTTGTCCCCCCAGTTCATTATCATAGATCATTATGATTTTGGCTTGTACAGTCTCAAAAAAACTTTCTTGACTGTATACAATTTATCTGTTAAATTCATTCCATTAAACCCTCTTACCAATTTTATTTTAAGGAAAATTATCAAACAGTATTTTTTTTAAGTCCCCTTGTAGTCAATAATTTTATCCCTTCTTCTTTGATCACAAAAATTACATATTTAAATGTTTTTTCCTTGAAAAAAATTTCTTCATGCCTCAAAATAGCTTCAATGTAACTCTACACCCTTGCCTCATTTAGTATACGCGGTTCTATGAATATGCAAATTAGCCCCGCCTCCACTCACTCACACCAGCTCAGAGATCCATTCGTTGACGATCACGTTGACGTAATTGCTTACAAGGTAGTTTGTGATGTCATAAACAGTAGCAATTTCAAACCACTTTTTTGAGACTGTCTTTGGTTCACTGCAGTTTTAAACAGAAAATACTCATCGATAGTGTTGACTTATGAATTTGCATATGGTTGGTCTTAAAGCACATTAAAAACACCACAAAGACATAAACAACATTAAAAACTTGACTTTCGCCACAGGGGGACTTTAATTTATGGCCAGTATTAGATCATCAATGACAACAAATCAAATTGATCCAGATTATGGATACCTTCATTTAGGCTAAACGGCTCATTAAAAACAGATCACGATTCTCCCACAATTCCGAACAGACAACTTAATAAAATTACATGTAATTTACTAGAAGTATTGACAAAATGTTAATTGCTGCAGTCTGTTTAAAATGTTTAATTACTCTGAATGAATTATTTAAAAAAAAAAAAAATGGTTTGAGTGAATGATTCAATGACTCACTTATAAATGCTGGTTTCATTACTGGATGAATCAGTGTTTTGAACGAATCTCTCAGTTACATAAATTTTTATGTCACTTGTCGCCACCTACTGGTGTAACGATGTAACTGATACAATCATTATTTGAAGCACCAAGTTACTTTCAAAAGATGATTTGCTGTATTTTGATTGCTAGTGTAGACATCAGTGTTTATATCTGAACTATAAACTTTTATCTTAGTACTTCTGTGATAATTTGAATGAATGTAAGACAGAAATAATGACACTGCGTGGTTGAAAAGACTGTTTGTGAATCTGTTTCATACCTATACATGACAACGGCTCTCTCTGGCTTAACGGCAACACCAAGACAAATTTGAATGTTCCGGTGTGATTTTGACAAAGGTTTAATAAACACAGGAGAATCATTGTCATTTAGGAATGAGATCACATTGGTGTTTGAATCGAGATTGTGATCTTTTAACAATTAATCGTGCAGCTCTACAGCTCATATAATTTTAGTTTGATCTCCTGAGGTGGACAAGCATCATTTCCTTGAACAACACTTTCGTGAAAATTAACTTCAATTTTTAAGACTTTCAAGCCCTATTGTGTCAACTGAGATTCTAATGAGAATGCCATCTTGTTTTTTCTCTCAGATCATGAATATGAAGCCGTATGACCTCCGTCGGAGGCTCTACATCATCATGAGAGGAGAGGAGGGACTGGATTACGGAGGAATAGCCAGGCAAGTTGATTGTGAACACCTGTGGCATCTTGCTGTTCGTCATCCTCACGTTCAGTGTGTTTCTTGTTTCGGGGAGGCTGTGGTGTAACTTTGCTCGTTTGGTGTCTGGACCTCATAGTTGTCTTCCTGTGTCTGTGTCTGTCTTCCTGTGTCCTGTCAGTGGTTTTACCCTATGGTAGGTTACGTCATGCTGTTCTACCACAGGGTAGAACCACGGACGGGATGTCTGGAGGTGTCTGCGTCGTCCTGTGGTGTGACAAAACCACCCCCACCCCCAATCATGGTCCCCTCTTTGCCCCTTTACCTTCTTTCCAAACACTCCCTGGGATCAAAGGTCAGGCCTTGGGTTCTGCTGAACTGGTTATGATTTGATGTGTGTGTTCGTGTTGCTGAATCTGTCTTCATCTTCATCACTTTGTGGCACTGTACACACTGTCCATCTCAGGAATTTGTATTGCATTTGTTTTTCATTTTTAATAATTGTTTTGATTCCATTTTTTTTTTTTTTTAACAATGATTTGTATTCCATTTTATTTTTATTTAATTGTTTTATTTCACAGAAAGGTATGGAAGCTTGCTTCCGCCATGAAACAAAAAAATTGTAAAGTCGGAATTGCAAGTTATAAAGTCAGAATTGCGTGAGCGTGATATAGTAAAAATTGCGTGATATAGTCAAAATTGCGTGATATAAAGTCAAAATTGCGAGTTATAAAGTCAAAATTGCGTGATATAAAGTCAGAATTGCAAGTGATAAGGTCAAAATTGCGTGATGTTAAAGTCAGAATTGCGAGTTATAAAGTCAGAATTGCGTGATGTTAAAGTCAGAATTGCAAGTTATAAAGTCAGAATTGCGTTGTAAAGTCAGAATTCCGTTATAAAGTCAGAATTGCGAGATATAAAGTCGGAATTGCGCAATATAAAGTCAGAATTGCGAGATATAAAGTCAGAATTGTGAGTTATAAAGTCCGAATGGCGAGATGCAAAAGTCAGAATTGCAAGTTATAAAGTCAGAATTGCGAGTTATAAAGTCAGAATTGAGTGATATAAACACAATTGTGAGGAAAAAAGTCAGAATTGCGAGTTTTTCTCAGAATTGTGAGATATAAACTTGCAGTTGCGTGTTATAATGTATAATGTGAGGTAAAAAAGACTAAAGTTTATATCATGCAATTCTGACTTTATAACTCGCAATTCTGACTTTCTGACTTGCAATTGCAAGTTTAAATCTCACAATTCTAAGAAAAAAGTCAGAAATGTGAGGGGAAAAAAAGTCGCAATTAACTTTTTTATTTTTTTTATATTTAGTGGCGGAAACAAGCTTCCATAGAAAGGTCCCTTTTATTATGTGCAATTTGTTTTCTTTTGTTTGATTTGCCTCAAACAGCAGCTCAATGATTTCAAGTTTGTAGGCAAAAACAAATTGTGCCTACATATCACTTTCTTTACAAAAGTAAATTTTGTAAAAAAAAAAAAAAAAAAAAAAAAAGTATTTTCAAGGAAAAGCAGCCAAAATTTTTCCAGCATATATTGACATCCTATGCTTTTTAAACAGTACTGACTGTCTATTCTTTCCCATTACTTTCATAAGTAGTGGTTGTATAATGAAATGCTTTGTGCAAGGCTTCTGTCAAGATTTAAACAATTAAATGTTCCCTTTACTGAAGACTTATGTTTAAATCATTCCTAATTTAATATCTAAAAAAGTATTGAATTACAAATGTAAAAACCATTTCAATTTGTTAGTATCCAAAAAACATCCTCAAACTATCTTTATTCTTGCATAATTTGCCAACACAGTTTGTCTCAGTGATGTGGGAATATTTAGGTGGCATATGACTGGTTATAATGCCAGCTAGAGACGACAGTACGAGTGTTGTTACTGACTCTATTTCTCTTTGTCTCTGTCTATAGGGAGTGGTTTTTCTTGCTGTCTCACGAGGTGTTGAACCCCATGTACTGTCTGTTTGAGTATGCTGGTAAAAACAACTACTGTCTGCAGATAAACCCTGCGTCTTCCATCAACCCCGACCACCTCACTTACTTCCGCTTCATCGGACGCTTCATTGCCATGGTGAGAATGCCTCGAGACTCTAGCAGGCCCTGTTTACATCTGGTATTGAGATGTAACTAATCAACTTAACTACCTCTGGAAGTGATCGAAAATGGACAAGCTCAAAACCTTTATTTAGCATCGTTGTCATCCGATCGACCCAAACTTACGTGTGTGTGTGTGTGTGTGTATCTCAGGGCATGAAAATGAAATGATCATATTCTGATATAGTGACTGGTGTTATATTGAGATCCAGAGAGAACACAAGCTGTTTCTCTCACTCCTCAGGAGCCCGTGCCAGCCTGGGTTTAACATTCTCAAACATTTATTAGAGATTCTCTATGCTGGGTTGAATTCTTTCTCAGCCCTTGTGTTTCTCCTATTTTGTGCTTGTTCTGAACAGCCTGTATGACTCTGGGCGTCTGTGTTGTTTTTGGAGCTCATTCCCAAAGCTCTGTGCTGTTACATTAAACAGTTTAATGTCCTTTACAACAAAATCACATTTCTGTGTGTTTATGAAGTCTGTGTGTATATATATATATATATATATATATATATATATATATATATATATATATATATATATATAAAATATATATATATATATTTATATTATTTATATATATATATATATATATATATATATATATATATATATATATATATAATATAGAGAGAGAGAGAGAGAGAAAAGAGAATTTAAGCAAAAGCAAACCTGGAATGTTAGATGATGTAATTCACTAAACCATTTTGCCACTGGAGTGTGCAGTGTTTCAAGTCCTAATAAACCAGGCACTAGATGTACGCTATAATATATGAAAAAACTATATGATGCAAAACTGCTCTAAATACACTTTAGGAAAGAACGTTAACATTTAATATACACGTTTAACTATCAAATCTGAGGTTTACGAAGTATTTGTGAACCCAGAGGAGAGTTTTCAGGAAGTTCGTGCATAATTACTCTGAATTTACTTAAATATTTGCGAAAGTTTCATGAATGAGGCCCACTGATATAATATTTTAACATTTAAAGGGTTAGTTCACCCAGAAATGAAAATTCGGTCATTTATCATGTCGTTCCACACCCTTAAGACCTTCGTTCATCTTCAGAACACAAATTAAGATATTTTTGATGAAATCCGAGAGGTTTCTGACCTCCCTCCTTGCGCACAAAAAGTATTCTCGTCGCTTCATAACATTAAGGTTGAATCACATGGATTATTTTAACAATGTATTTACTACCTTTCTGGACCTTAAACTTGGTAATGACATTCCTGTCTATAGGGAGGTCAGAAACCTCTCGGATTTCATCAAAAATATCTTCATTTGTGTTCAAAAGATGAACGAAGGTCTTACGGGTTTGGAACGACATGAAGGTGAGTAATTAATGACAGAAATTTCATTTTTGGGTGAACTAACCCTTTAAGATCCGATGATGCAATCACAGATATTTATTTTTCAGTGAGCCACAGTACTGTAGCAAATACATCACACAGACATATGTCCAGTATTAGCTTCAAAATTGTTGGTCACAAATCATTATTTATGATTCGATACTCTTTTTATTTTTTCAGTGTTATAAGAAACATAAAATACTACTAATAATGTAAGACAATGTTATGGTTCCGTTATTGAAGGTTAAACCGTTATTGCAGCTACAGTATTTCTGTTATCGTGACAAACAGGTTTCTGGTGACCTTTTAAAATGGTGTTGTCACACGAGCGGTAAGATGAGTAACAGCTTTGAACGACGAGTGTTTATGTCTGCTGCACTAACATTACATGAAGCTTTATCAGATTTGCATCATTGTTTGATATTGAATTGGATTTACATCCATTTGCAGTTTTTTTTTCCCTCTCTTTTTCTCTTTACAATGATGCAGCAGAATTGCCCTATAACTCTTGAAAATGGACACGATATATTTCAGACACATTTAATAGGACATGAATGTTTATAATGGCCATTAATTCACCCTCCAGCCATGATGTCATACTGTATTTACAGCACTCAGACTGGACTCATTTTGTAAAGTTACAGTGTGTCTAAAAATCTTATCCGATAAACAAAAGAAGAAGAAAAAATTGTTCCTGAATTTAAACCTGGTTCGGCAGAATTTGACAAATCAGCTGTTAATGATCTGTGACCGCATACCTAGTTGATGCAAAACGTTTCCATGGATTTGTTCCTGAAATTAATTTTTAAATGTAAAAAAATTCTATGTATAAATGCTGCATTCATAATAATTAAAATATTTATCAAAATCCTTTCTAAAATAGATTTAGATACCATGCGCCATTTTGACCCAGTTGACAATTATTAATTTTTAATGGAATGTTGCAGTATTATAAATATCCATGCACATTATTATTATTATTATTTAAAGCATATATATATTAATCATAAACTAAACCTTCCCCTCTCACAACGACTTGTATGCAATAAGCTTGTCCAATAGATGAGTTTCACTCCCTCGCCTCCAGCAAACTGTCATCCATAACAATTGGTGGAAAAAGTTGCAATTTCCGTTTCATGCTGACTTCAACTACCTGTTTTGTTTTTATGACCTTCGACCTGTGATTGGCTCTCTGCAGGCACTGTATCATGGAAAGTTCATCGACACTGGCTTCACTCTACCTTTCTACAAGCGCATGCTTAACAAGAAACCCACCCTGAAAGACCTGGAGTCCATCGACCCTGAGTTTTACAACTCCATCATGTGGGTCAAGTGAGTATCAAGACTGGTTTAATTCATTCACCGACATTCATTGAGTTAATAATTCTGTGGCAAACTGTGCATTACATGACGTCGATGCTGGTGTACGTTCACAGAGAGAATGATTTGGAGGAGTGTGGCGTGGAGCTGTACTTCGCTCAGGACATGGAGATTTTGGGCAAGGTGACGACACACCAGCTGAAGAACGATGGAGAAAATGAACTCGTCACTCAGGACAACAAGGAGGAGTATATTGGGTACAGCTGCCCTGTTCATCTTCTTTTTGACTATAAAGGCCCATTCACAGTGCTCCGATAGATGGCAACAGACACTTTGTCGGGTTGTGTTGGATCAGTGTGTTACCCCTGTTGGCGTCTGTCAGAGCTTGTTTTCGCTGATTGAACATGCTGAATCGCCACTTGTCGGTGACGTACTGTAATCTGGTGATTGTCGGCGTCTGTCGGTGCAGTGTGAACTGGTCTTGAGAGTATTACTGGCCAGTTAACAGACAACTTTCATCCATTGAGGTGTTCCGTACACTAATAACAGGAACTGTCCTTAGAGATAGTTAAAGGATTAGTTCACTTTCAAATGAAAATTACCCCAAGCTTTACTCACCCTCAAGCCATCCTAGGTGTATATGACTATCTTCTTTCTGATGAACACAATCTGAGTTATATTAATAAATATCCTGATGCATTCGAGCTTTATAATGGCAGTGAATGGGACCAACAAGTATGAGCTGAAGAAAGTGCTTCTATCCACATCCATCCATCGTAAATGTGTACTCCACATGGCTCCGGGGGGTTAATAAAGTTCTTCTGAAGCGAAGCGATGCGTTTGTCTAAAGAAAAAAATCCATATTTAACAAGTTATGAAGTAAAATATCTAGCTTCCACCAGACTGCCTTCCGTATTCAAGGTATGATGAAAGTGTAAAACTCTCGCAGTTCAAAAAGCTTACGCTACATCCGACGCCATTCCATAATTTTCATTTGAAAGTGAACTAATCCTTTAATTTTTTTTTTTTTTTTTTGATGTTAGAATACTAATCCTATCCCAGTTTATTATTCAACTCCAGTTTAAGAGTCAGTTGACTGTTAGAGAAACCTGTTTGAAATTCTTTGCAACTCTGGCTGGTGATGCTAGTTGTGCAGAAATTCCACACTTCATTTTTTTTTTTTTTTAACCATTAAAGGGGACCTATTATGCCCCTTTTTACAAGATGTAAAATAAGTCTCTGATGTCCCCCGAGAGTGTATGTGAAGTTTCAAGTTTCAGCTCAAAATTCCCCACAGTTTTTTATAGCATGTTAAAATTGCCGCTTTTTGGGGGTGAGCAAAAACATGCACCGTTTTTGTTTGCATCCCTTTAAATTCAAATGAGCTGGTCTTTCAAGTAGAGGGCGGAGTTTCAAGAGATCATGCTCTGGCATACCAGTATAAGACAGATTGCCAGAACAGCAGCAGCAACAACAAAAGAGGACACTCTCACGCACTGAAAATGTCAGTAGCAGTGTTCAGCTTTATATGTTTGAACTGGAGTTGTTGAAAAGACCCTCATTTGTTAAGCAGTCCTGTGCAAATTAATTGGCACAAACGAATAAGACTGCTTCATATTTATGGAAATTATAAAAAAAAAAAAAAAAAAAAAGTGGATTTTACCATTTATAGGCTGGTTGTTCTCACACACTGCGGACACATGTCGGTGTTCAAACACCTTATAAAGTGAATTTTGCATAATAGGTCCCTTTTAAGCTACAATCACCCTCATCTATTCATTTTTTTTCTTCTTACACTCCTTTTCTTTTTTAAAAGGACTGTTCCTTTAACAGTGATTTTAAACTCATTGCATGTTTTTCTTGCAGTCTGCTTACTGACTGGCGGTTCACACGTGGGGTGGAGGAACAAACAAAAGCCTTCCTGGATGGCTTCAATGAGGTCGTGCCTCTGGAGTGGTTGCGTTATTTTGATGAGAAAGAGTTGGAGGTGGGTGGTGTTGGGGTTTTTTTTTTTTTTTTTTAGCAAGGACTTGACATTTATAACAGTCCAATAAAAAACCCTCATCTATACAAAGACACAAACGTTAGTGGCATCACTGAGAAAACAGATGTAAATAACTGGGTTATTGTGATTGTTTCTTGCTCCAGCTGATGTTGTGCGGGATGCAGGAAATCGATCTGAATGACTGGCAGAAGAACACCATCTATCGGCATTACACCAAAAACAGCAAGCAAATTCACTGGTTCTGGCAGGTAATTCACACGTCCAGTCAAATGCAGTCACAGCTGCTCCTGCTTTTTCTCTTTTTACTAGATATATTTCATTGTGTGTCACAGGTTGTAAAGGAAATGGACAATGAAAAGAGAATTCGCCTTCTGCAGTTCGTCACAGGAACTTGTCGACTGCCGGTTGGAGGGTTTGCAGAACTGATAGGTACAGCTTAATGCATTTTGATAACACTATTTACCATAATAGTAATAATTTAAAAAAAAAAATTTAGTTAACTAATTAGTTACATTTTCCTTATTACTATTATTCTGAGCACCAGTAGTAATCTTCTGCAAGATGAACACATTAATTTAATAATTTCGTCCTTTAGACAGTTTTCATACAACATGAAATTACTGCATGCTATGAAAATCTCAGATATTGAGCATTTCATGCTTGTTTCTTTGGCTTTATTGTATTGATTACTTATTTATTTTCAACTTTTTGGTTGATAAGCCTAACAGTATTGATGAAACAAAGGGAAAAGCTTGAAAAAATTTGAAATTTTTTGATTTATTGGTGGCACTGTCCATGAATAGGGTACAAAATATGTAATACTGCCTTCACGTGATATCGGAAATGTCCTATTTCCCACTTCTGAAGTCGTGATTACGAGCTCGATTAAGTGCTTTGTTTGGTGGAAAGAACAGGAATTATGGAGGACACCAGGTTTATTCTTGCCTATTTATTGAGAAAATCTTACTAAAGCCAAAATGATATTTAGCGTCCCATTCTTTGACATACATATAAACATTCACCATGCTCTCTTGACAGCTTGCTGACAATTCTGAATTTTTCGGTCAAATACAGACTATTTTTGCTGTATATAAAACATACAATACGATTCAAATGATTATTAAAAAAATATGTTTTATCACCAAGCAGCTTTGAGCTCTTTACATGTGACCTAAAGTCTTTCCACATTGTACATATTCAAAAATGACAGATAATTAATTTTCAGTAGAGAAAAATTTGCTTTTACACCGTAAGGATGTCCATTATGAGTCAATCAGTCTTTTGAACATCCTCAGTTTTACAAGAGTCCAAGGATCAATAAGCTGAAACTCTATTGTAATTGTTAAAATTTCCAAGGATCAGCATTCTCCCTTAAAAGTGTTCGGGCAGACCAATTCAATTCATGCTCTCTAAGGGCCGCCAAAACATTAGAAGTGGGCGGAGCCACTTTTACTAAAATGGCTATAACTCGTGAACGGAATGAGATATTTTCACCAAACTTGGAACAGGTGTGTATGGGCTCAATCTTTGGTCTCGTGAAAAAAAAAAAACCCTGGCAACCGGCCGCTTGGTGGCACAATAACAGGAAAAAAAACATGAAAATGGCTATAACTACTTAACCGTTAGTCGGATTGACTTGAAAATTGGCCTGCAGTGTCTTTGTCCGAGGTGCCATGATTGTCTATGAGGACAGTGGTGTATCTCAAAAAGCATGGCCGATCGGAGCGAAACTCACTGGGCTTGTTTGACTCATTGCCCTAGAGGCCTGTGAGAAATTCGAAAGAAATCGGCCACCGGGGGCGCCTTCACGTTTTTCACTTGCGTGAAGGATTGTATATCATGCAATTTTTCGCACACACTCACAACATTCATACCACATGATAGAACTCCTCATTCTGAGCAACTTTGCCGCTGCCCATCGAATCGTTCATTAAACATTGGAGAGATTATTTCAAAAGCCAACTTTCGTGAACTAGTCCTAGGTTTTTGGCTCAATATCAATAACTGTTAAAAAGCTTTAAAACATATATTTATTGGCTGTAAATGGTCGAGATGGTTACAGGCTTGCTAATTAAAACATATAATACCTTTTTTACGCTTGTGCTTAAAGGCTTTCAAGCGCTTGAACCCCGATAATTGCTGCTCGCAGCTATATTATTATGATTAAATGTGCACTTTAATGACAAGACAAGGCAACGTAGCTGTTGTGGAAAAAACTAGTAAAGAATAGCAGCAACGGCATCAATCGTTCTTCCCTCCGCCATGTTTAAAGTTTATGGCCCGCCCAATTTTGGAACTGGGGTATCAAAATTATCCCTGAGCTTCCCAGTGGTAAATATGACTTGAGAGGGCATTCATGTCCAATTTCTAACTAGGAAACTCGTATTTACAATATTTCGGATAGCATGTGAAGGCAGCATAAATACAGTATGGTTTGCAGTAAATTATACAATTACAGTTTGATCAAGTCT
Organism: Ctenopharyngodon idella; assembly: GCF_019924925.1. Classification (NCBI taxonomy): domain Eukaryota; kingdom Metazoa; phylum Chordata; class Actinopteri; order Cypriniformes; family Xenocyprididae; genus Ctenopharyngodon; species Ctenopharyngodon idella. The sequence continues at coordinate 25,641,588 of NC_067243.1, read as the reverse complement.
TTTCACCATGCAGCTTTGAGCTCTTTACATGTGACCTGAAGTTTGTCCACATTGTACATATTCAATGTTTAGAAGTGTAAATATTTCTAATAGTTTATCATTTTATGCCCTCGTTGTCTAGGAAGTAACGGGCCACAGAAATTTTGCATAGACAAAGTGGGGAAGGAAACATGGCTGCCTAGAAGTCACACTTGGTGAGACTCAAATGTTCAACCTAATCTGACAAATAATAGAAAAGAACCGTTTTCAAACTGTTTTGTGACATATCCCTCCTGTCTAACATTTTCAGCTTTAATCGTCTGGATCTGCCACCCTATAAGAACATGGAGCAGCTCCGAGAAAAACTTCTGTTCGCCATCGAGGAAACTGAGGGATTCGGACAAGAGTGACGAGACTCATTAAATCTCAGCATGGAAAGGACTGGAGCAAGAAAATTATTAACCAGTTTCTTGTGACTAGGCCATTAATACCACTAATGTGGACAAACTGTTGAAGAGACTGGCAGCAGATTTACACTTCAATTACTAGTTAACCTAAAAATGAAAACTCACCCTCACACTGTTCCAAACTGATGTACTGTTATAGAATAATTATGAGGAATGCTCACTATGAACTGAAAAAGAGCTGTGGGACGATTCTTCAAACTTCACCTTTTGTGTTCCACAGAACAAATAACAGGTTTGGAAAGACATGAGGATGAGTAAAACATCAGTTTTGGGTTTAACTATTCCTTTAAACAGCAGAGCAGAAACAATGATGGACCAGCAGCACATAAATGATTTATGCGAATGTGATATTTCATTTGGCCACTTCTTGGAATCATAACTTCACATTACATTTTTATGCAGAGAAAGCAATGCAAATTATGACACAGTTCACTGCATTATTTCATTAACAAGATTTTTAAATGAATTCCCTGATTTGTCTAAATCAAAATGTGATCAATCCTGATTTTCCAGCGTGAGGTGAAATTCTGAACCGCCTTCCTTATAATGCAGCATTCAACACAGAAATATTACTACTAATAATAAAATAAACAGCAGCAAATGTCACGGACCGCATAGCTGGAGCGTGTGTGTGTCATATCAGTGTATATGGACTAGAGGACCACTGAGATGGAAAATAATTGTTTTAAAGAGATTGAACAGACATGACTTCATTATTTTGTGACATGCCATGCTACACTGTACATAGTTGAAATAAAATCCAGTTATGGACTGTGAAAATGTGGATTGTGGCGTAAAAAATCCTTTTTACACAACGTGACATATTAGGTAGAGAAACAAAACTCTTCCAGGTCTACCTCTTAAGGTTTGCTTTTCTGCAGGACAACCAGTAGTTAAAAGAGCCTCATTTTGGAACAAAATATGTATTCATTTTGACCATTAATGGTGTTTTATGAGGTCTTTGTTTTTAATAATAATTTAAAAATCATGTATCTAATTTGTTTGGCATTCATTTTTTATAACAAAGAATTACTGTCCTCAATACTGCTGCCCATCTCAACAAGCATTTTAAAGGTGAAGTAAGCAATTTATGAGAAACACTGTTGATATTTGAAATCAACCCAAACACACACACCCCTCCCTCCATTGCTCCGCCCCCAAAATAACAAACACACAATGCAAGAGTGGATGTCTCTATCATACCCCAAGTGTCCAGCCCACCCTGAGAGTCCTGTGACCTGTACATGTTAAATCTGAAAAAAATATTAATGAATCAATATGAATTTGAATGTTAATAAAAGAAAAAATTATTGTTCAGTAATCACAAACATCGAAAGGACATCATGAAAATGAATGTGTCAAAAAGTGTGGTAAGTCTGATATAAGCTGTGTTGGGGAAAGTTTCTTTTAAAAGTAATGCATTACAATATTGTGTTACTCCCTAAAAAAGTAATTGCGTTAGTTACTTTTTATGAAAAAAGTAATGCATTATGTTACCTTTGCGTTACTTTTTCTCATCTGGCCTGGGCTGTTTGTTTTTATAACATCAAAACGTTCTATTTTGGGCAAATGTAAAGGCCCTTTCACAGCAAAAGTGAAATGAATAAGCCTCAGGCAGAAGGAAATGCAAATTCACGCCTGTACAGTAGAGGGCGCAGCTCAAACAAACAAGCTTTTCAGCGGTTCTGCCATTCTGGAATACAGAAGAACAGGATACAGGAGTAAGTAAATGAGTAAGTGTATGCTCACATTTAGTCTAGAACTAGTCTAGAATACACATTATGTTCACACAGCGCACACAACACCTCTTACTCCTAATTTCTCTCAACATGGGGACAGGAGAGCTGTCAGTCAATACAGGGGAAAAAAAAGTAATTTGCGTTACTTATTTGTAAAGTTACTTGCTTGATATTTTATTGTAAATTTAAAAGTAATTTGTTGCTTTACTAGTTACTTGGAAAAAAAGTAATCTGATTACGTAACTCGCGTTACTTGTAATGTGTTAACCCCAACACTGGATATAAGGACCAGTATAGTTGAGCTGTATGAAGGCTTGAGGTGAAAAAATACTATAGTAATTTATAGTAAATACTATAGTGTTTTTGAACCATACTATAGTAAATTGTAGTATACTGTGTATATTATAGTATTTACAACACTTTGTTAATGAATGCTACAGCATACTGTAGTATTAACTACAGTGAACTGATAAACTGTAATAAATACTGTAGTGTACTTTAGTTTTTACTACAGTAAACTGTAGTGTATATTGTAGTATAAATTAGGCTACCCTATAGTTGTAGAAAACTAGTACAGTATTTGGTAAAGTAATTTGTTTATATTACTATAGTTATGTTACCACAGCAACTATAGAATTACCACAACAAATTAATTCAAGTACTTTACTATTAGTATGGTTCAAAAACACTAGTATTTACTATAAATTACTGTAGTATTTTTTCACCTTGGACGTGTTTTTTCTTTTTCTTTTACCCTAGTCATGAATAGTAGCTTAATAAACCAATTTTATTTAAAATGATACTGAAAAACTTTTTTTCTTTCAAGACAATTATACATTAAATTGTAGCAGCATAAAATAGAAACGCTGTCGTCTGGTAATGAAGCGCCCTCTATCGAGCGTATGTGAAGACTTTTATTTTGAAATCTTTCATATTCTACTTCTGCTGTGGGCTCAAGACTTCTGCGAAAGACACGAGAAACCTCATGAAGAGCACATTTATGACCTCCTACGTTAATATTTGCCTTCGCATGAATGTTAACCAAGCATTTAAGTGTAAGTACATAAATACTGCGTTAATAGTATTGTTGTAAAAACACATGGTAAGCATCATCATACATTTCTGCTGTTCATGTATAACATCAGATCATGTGGAGTCCTGATGAAATAGCCAGTATCTGTTATAATCACTTCAATAAACTTCCTAAAAGAGGAAAGCCAGAGGCGGGCAGAGAGTGGACTCTACTGGCTTCTGTAATTCTCCTGACTGACAGTTCAGACCAGAAGACAGGTTAGCAATACAGCTCATCTCATAAACATGGTGATATAAAACTTCAGAATGCCTTTTTAACCATTTGACTTCAGTTCACAAGCAGGTTGTGTCTTTGGGGACGGGTACCAAATGCATCGGCCAGTCTGCTATGAGTATGAAGGGTAAATGTCTTAAGGTTTAAACCTTTGATAAAATGCAAACCTGCTTTGCAGTCTCATATATTTTGTATTGTGATGATTTGCAGGTGATGTTCTGAATGACAGTCATGCAGAGGTTATTGCTCGAAGGGGGTGTGTCAGGTGATTTAACTCATTTCTATGCATTGTGATGTATTCACAAACAAAACCTCAACTGCTTCTTACATCCTGCCTCACAATCCTTCAGTTACACACGCACACTGTACATTTGTGTTTACCCTTCTATATTTGTACATGGATTTGACATTCGTCAAGCGGATGTTATGTCCTGTAACTGTTCTAGATGGCTGAAGTGAATGTGTGTTGTTGTAATAGACTCCCATTAGAACGGCTGTGTCCAAATCTAGACCAAAATTAAAATAATTTGGCCTTTAAGCCTTATTATCTTACCCAGTTTTGCTTCCAGATAGTCTTGTCTAAGTTTTACAGTAGATGTATAGGCTATATATATTTTTTTTAATTTATAAACCAAGCATGAATTAAGTTTTCATAAACAGTTTTATAATGTGAATTGTTGATGGATGTCATTTTTCTGAGGGGCAAGCAAATATTAAATGGCTCTATTCACACTGTTGAGACTAAATGGGTTTTAACTGTTCAAATGAATCTGTACGTTTTCTATCCTTTCTATTGTTTTCTCTCCTCAGGTATCTGACGGAGCAGCTGTACAAGGCTGTGAGTGGCCAGAGCTCTGACGTCTTCTGTCCAGGGACCGAAGAGGGAAAATGGACAGTTAAACCAGGAGTTTCTTTCCTTTTCTTCACCAGTCAAACACCCTGTGAGTCCAGCTTTATGTCTTACATGTAAATATTTGTTGAGTTAAAAAGGTTCTCTGCTGTAGACTACCAGTCAAATATTTGTATACTCCTCCTCATTTATTACTATATTTTTCTTACATTTTGGAAAAATAGTCATCAAATATTTAAACCAAAGAGTAAAACAATCAAAATTGTCAGTCAGTGTGTTTTGTTACAGTTGAAGAATTCATAGAAATATAAAGGATAAAAAAAATCTTGCTCTTCAGACATAGAAACAACATAATAACAACCAACATTTGCAATTATATGTAAATATGAGAAATAGCTTAATCAGTACAGTAATAATACTGTATATAGGCACATGATGCAAAGGGGGGACCACTATATGGACAAAAGTATTGGGACACCTGACCGTTACACCGACTGGTCCCCCCTTTGCATATCTTTGGGAATTTTTGCGCATTCATCCAGTAGAGCATTTGTGAGGTCAGGCACTGATGTTAGACGACACAATCTCCATTCCAGTACATCCCAAAGATGTTTTAATGGGATTGAGGTCAGGGCTCTGTGCGGGCCAGTCAGGTTCTTCCGCACCAAACTCATCCAACCATGTCTTTACGAAGCTTAGAAACTGATCCCATAAAGTTGAAAGTGTAGCATTGTCCAAATGTATTGGTATGCTGAAGCATTAAAGGGTTAGTTCACCCAAAAATGAAAATTTTGTCGTTAATTACTCACCCTCATGTCGTTCCACACCATCTTCAGAACGCAAATTAGGATATTTTTCATAAAATCCGATGGCTCCGTAAGGCCTGTATTACCAGCAAGATCATTAACACTTTCAGATGCCCTAAAAGCTACTAAAGACATATTTAAAACAGTTCATGTGACTACAGTGGTTCAACCTTAATGTTATGAAGTGACGAGAATACTTTTTGTGTGCCAAAAAACCAAAATAACGACTTTATTCAACAATATCTAGTGATGGGCGATTTCAAAACACTGCTTCATGAAGCTTCGAAGCTTTACGAATCTTTTGTTTCGAATCAGTGGTTCGGAGCGTGTCTCAAACTGCCAAAGTCACGCCCCCCAGTGGTGAACCATTGAAATTTCGAAACACTTATGACATAACGAAGCCTTGTTTATTGAAATCACGTGACTTTGGCAGTTTGATACACGCTCCGAACCACTGATTCGAAACAAAAGATTCGTAAAGCGTTCATGAAGCAGTGTTTTGAAATCGGCCATCACTAGATATTGTTGAATAAAGTCGTTATTTTGTTTTTTTGGCACACAAAGAGTATTCTCTTCGCTTCATAACATTAAGGTTGAACCACTGTAGTCAGTGTAGTCATTTTTGGGTGAACTAACCCTTTAAGATTTCCCTTCACTGGAAGTAAGGTTCCTAACCCAACCCCTGAAAAACATCCCTCCTCTACCGAACTTTACAGCTGGCACAGTGCAGCCAAACCCAGACTCGTCCATCAGACTGCCATGGAAACCCACTCCGGGAAGCTCCCGCCGCACAGTTTTTGTGCTGATATTAATGCCATTGGATGTTTGGATCTCTTCAGCTGTGGAATCAGCAGAGCGTTGGTGACTTTTACATATCATGTGACCGGTTCGCTCTGTGACTTTACGTGGTCTTGCTGCTGTTCCTAAACGCTTCCACTTTCCAATAATACCGCTTACAGTTGACCGTGGAATATCTAGCAGGGATGAAATTTCATGAACTGACTTATTGCCAAGGTGGCATCCTATCACAGCACCACGCTTAAATTAACTGAGCTCTTTTGAACGACACATAGTTTTCACAAATGTTTGTAAATGCAGACTGGATAGCTAGGTGCTTTTTTTTTTTTATACCTGTGACAATGTTGTGAAACAACTAAACTGTGTCCTCAGGTGGTGATGCCTCCATATTCCCTATGACTGGCAGTCAAGCGCAGCCGTGTGAGCCAGTAAAGGCAGTCCAGAAGGAAGAATCAGAGAGACGAGGCCTGAAACGACAGGCTGAGAGTGAATTAGAGGAGACCAGACCGGGTCCTGGAATGAAGACAAGTGACAACAACCATTCATCATGCAGAAAATCAGGGGATTCCAATCAGGATGAAGTTATAATAGAAAACAAAGCGTGTAATCAATTAAACGATGTCTCGCACTTTCAACCGGATGTAAAGAAAGTCTGCCCACCTGACCTCCATCGCACTGGGGCAAAGTGTGTCCCTGACGGCCCAGCCGACCCTCTCAAGCCTGGATTACTCTATCACAGTGTTGGGGTGTTGCGGGTGAAGCCGGGCCGTGGGGACCGCACTCTTTCTCTCTCCTGCAGTGATAAACTTGCCCGCTGGGGCATTCTGGGTATCCAGGGTGCCCTGCTGTCTCATTATCTGCAAGGGCCGATCTGCTTCAGCGCTGTGGTGGTTGGAAAGGGTTCGTACAGCCATCAGGCAATGGAGAGAGCACTGAAAACACGGTGAGTGTTACTATGTTCAAATGCCATACTAACATTCTATTACTATTCCTGCAGTACAGGGAAAGTTAGTATTTTTACAGTTGGTTCACTCAATCTCAAGTGGTCCAGTAGAGTTTGCTTGACCATTTTTAATTTTAATTTTGTGTGTGTGTGTGTGTGATCACCCCTACATATTGATATTGCAAAACCACCATTTTTTTTTACTTTTTACCGTGTACCCATCAATGTGTGTACCGTGTACACATATAGATGTTGTTGGGCACATATTATGCATATTTAAAATACACACTTAAATGAGTTTCCTCCACACTGCGCAAATAACAGTGTGTGTTTAGTGAAGTCTCAGCCTACTAGACATACAGGATACAGGTCATCTAGAAAAGCTTAACCAGAGATCAGATTTCTTTGTGTTTTTTGGAATGCCGTTGTGCTTAAACTGGAATTTTGTCTTAGTTCAGGTGTTGTGGAAAGGGCTCCATGTTTTTCCAGATTTTGTTATTTCTCCATTTTTCTTTTTTTGCTGATTTTCAACCAGTGTTCACTTTTACTAGGAGTTACACCCAAAAAGCCAGAAATGACCTTATAAACCCTCCATTTCATAGCACGAGTTTTCCACATGCTAGAGCTCTTGGATTGGAACTGGGTTCCCTGTGTTTTTCTTGCGGCTCGACACAAAATTCAGAATTTTGAAGAACAAAACTGTTGTTCTTAGATGTTGCAAAAAAAAATAAATAAATAAATAAAACATATATATATATATATATATATATATATATATATGTTTTATTTTTTTTAGAAAACACATTCTTAATAATAATAATTTAAAAAAATGTTTTATTACAATTTTTAAAAAATATTTTTATTTAATTTTTAGACTTTACTACTGTTTTTTCAGTATACTACTGTAATGAAGTAAACTGCTTTTTGTAATATAGTTTCGTTATTGGTTTAGTCAGAATTCTTAAACAACAATGTTTTTAAAGCATCACAGTGTTTAAAGGGTTAGTTCACCCAAAAATGAAAATTATATCATTAATTACTCACCCTCATGTTGTTCCACACCTGTAAGACCTTCGTTGATTTTCGGAACACAAATTAAGATATTTTTGATGAAATCTGATGGTTCAGTGAGGCCTGCATTACCAGCAAGATAATTAACACTTTTAGATGTCCAGAAAGCTACTAAAAACATATTTAAATCAGTTCATGTGACTACAGTGGTTCAACCTTAATATTATGAAGCGACGAGAATACTTTTTGTGCGCCAAAAATAACAAAATAGCGACATTATTCTACAATATCCAGTGAAGGGCGATTTCAAAACACTGCTTCATGAAGCTTCAAAGCTTTACAAATCTTTTGTTTCGAATCAGTGGTTCGGAGCGTGTATCAAACTGCCAAAGTCACGTGAACTATTGAAGTTTCAAAACACTTATGACATAACGAAGCCTCGTTTACTGAAATCATGTGATTTTGGCACTCTGAACCACTGATTTGAAACAAATGATTCGTAAATATTTGAAGCTTCATGAAGCAGTGTTTTGAAATCGCCCTTCACTGGATATTGTGGAATAAAGTCGCTATTTTGTTTTTTGGCGCACAAAAAGTATTCTCGTCGCTTCATAACATTAAGGTTGAAACACTGTACTCACATGAACAGTTTTAAATATGTTTTTAGTAGCTTTCTGGGCATTGAAAAAGGGAGTGTTATTGCTGTCTATGGAGGCCTCACTGAGCCATCGGATTTTATCAAAAATATCTTAATTTGTGTTCCGAACATGAACGAAGGTCTTACGGGTGTGGAACGACATGAGGGTGAGTAATAAATGACAGAATTTTAATTTTGGGGTGAACTAACCCTTTAACACTTTTCGGGAGAATCAGTTTACAAATAATTTACTTGATATCTCTGCATATTAATCCTGGCTTTTGCAAGCTTTATAATGGGAGTGAACGGGGGGCGTGTTTTGAAGCCTTGAAAAGTGCATCCATCCATTATAAATATAATGGATGGATGCTCCAGGGGGTTAATAAAGGCCTTCTGAAATAAAGTGATGGGTTTTTGTAAGAAAAATATCCATATTTAAAACTTAACTTAAGTAAAATAACTAGCAGATGGTCATACGCATCGATTTGCGCTGGAAGACTGAACTTTGACCTGACGCATGACGTAATGACGAACACGGAAGCGCAGAGGATAGAGAAAAACAAAACACCAGTCATGAATTAGAAGTCTAAAACGAGAAATTTTAAAGAGAAATGTCAGAAGATTTCAATATAAGAGAAGAGGAGCTTGAGTTTGTTTAAACCGCGAGAGACATCTAAACTTACGATACTCCTACATCCTGCGTCATACATCGCGTCAGGGGTTACTCTTGTGGCGCAAGTCGACTTGTGCAGTATTCGTACGGTCGCTAAATATCCTCCACAACTGACTGCAAACTGAGATTCAGATCTGCCTCCATTTAGTTAGCAACGCCCAACTTCCTACGATCTAATCAATTCCCGAAGGAACAAATCAAGTCCCGCCTCACATTTTTTTTCTCATTCTAGAGGCCTTTTCACTCAGACATACAGGGAACAACAGTGAAGAAAAGACTATCGCGACTTTAAATTCATGCTGATTTTAAATGAATAAAACTGGCTTTTCATCTCTTACAGATGTTCTCATGTGAGAGGTTTGCCATCAAGTTTCTCCGTACGTGCTCCAGAGCTTCTGCAGGCCAATCTGGAATTTACCCACAACCACACACACACTGAGTCCAAACACACACACTCACAGGGCAGGATATCTCCCTGCGGGGCAGGTAAGCAGGTGTAGCCCTTCACAAATTTTTTGCAATTAATTGAGCTTTGAGTTTCAGGCATGTTACGTCAAAAGCAAACAGAGCCAGTGACGCTCTCTACACTGAACACACCCGGTGTAGACAGTGTTTCACAATGTGAGATTTTCAAACATTATTTATTATTAAGTGTACAAAATCGCAAAGCAGATTTCACAACTACATTGACATCCTGTCTGCATCGGACACATCAGCTGACGTGTTTCCCCATGCGTCCGGTCTGGATTAAAATGGATCTTCTTTGCTTTTGACGCAGTGTGACGTTCAGCGTAGGCAGGTCTGTTACAGCTCCTGCTGTTCCTTTCAGATATGTCATATATCATTCTTATTCTCAGGCTGCGATAAGTTAAACAGTGTCTAACTTCCCACAATCCAATCAATTCCCAAAGGACCAAATCAAGTACCGTCCCACATTTTTTCTCATTCCAGAGGCCGTTTCACTCAGATATACAGAAAACAACAGGGAAGAAAAGACTGTATAAGAATATTTAAGAAATAAGACTATTAACGCCAAACATTTTTTTTCGGCATTTAACCAAAAACCCATTCAAAAAAAAACAAAAAAACAATTGACTTTGAAGTGCTAAAATGCAAACTAGTTTCTGTCCTACAAAAATACATCTTACTGCTACTGTAGATAACTTGTTTTAGTTAGCAAAAAAGGAAAAAATTCATTTATGAAAAATAATTACCATCACACAACATCAAAAATCTCCTCCAAAGTTCAGCAGAATAATCATTTTCAGGTTTCAACTAGTCAAAAGTGCCCACATACAGTAGTGATTGGCCCTCTTTGATCTGTTATTATTTAAATTAACTATCGGTTTAATTTATTTTCTTTGCAGATATTGTACAGTAAGGCCTAGATTTGTTGTTCTGTTAATGATCTGGTGCAGGAGTCGGCAACCTTTTTGTCATGAAGTCATTAAAGGATTAGTTCACCTTAAAATGAAAATTAGCCCAAGCTTTACTCACCCTCAAGCCATCCTAGGTCTATGTGACGTTCTTCTTTCTGATGAACACAATCTGGGTTATATTAAGTTAGATTGTGTTCATCAGAAAGTAGAAAGTCATAAACACCTAGGATGGCTTGAGGGTGAGTAAATCTTGGGGTAATTTTCATTTTAAAGTGAACTTATCCTTTAATCACGAGTGTGAAGGTGCACATGGCAAAAATTACGTCATCGTGGTGTGATTCTGGCTGAGCAGGTACGTCTGTACCGGCATCTTACCAGCACCCAGTTTGCTCTTGTCTAAATGCATTGCTTACATTTACAAAATGAGGCTACACTAGCAGAAATAAGCCCTTTTAATGAAAATAAAGGTGCATGATTAATAAAAATGTTCATGAAATTAAATGAAAATGGTTTTTAATGGTTCGTCAGAGCTGCGCGCTTTCATTGACTTGAGCAGTTAAATTCTCACACTTTAATAGTATTTATAACTCCTAATAACTCCTTTTATTAGGATTAGTTCACTCCGGAATTCAAATTTCCTGATAATTTACTCACCCCCATGTCATCCAAGATGTTTATGTCTTTCTTTCTTCAGTCGAAAAGAAAATAAGGTTTTTGAGGAAAACATTCCAGGATTTTTCTCCATATAGTGGACTTCACTGGGGTTCAACGGGTTGAAGGTTCAAATGTCAGTTTCGGTGCAGCTTCAAAGGGCTCTACACGATCCCAGATGAGGAATAAGGGTCTTATCTAGAGAAACGATTGGCCATTCTCTAAAAAAAAATGCGTCCATGACTTCAGCATTACGTAGTCACGTTGGAATGGTCCGTGTGACATAGGCAGAAGTACCGAAAAACTCTCGTCCGAAAAAAAATTGTCCGACATCATTATTTTACCCTTTTTGTTTGACTTAGTCTTCTCTTTGTAGACTCTGGATTGCTACTTCCACCTACATCACGACGTAACGCTTTCCAACGTGATTACATAACGTGTGAAGTCGGGCAAAACGGGCATTTGTGGTTAAAAGGTATATAAATTTTTATTTTTTTTTAGAAAATGACCAATCGTTTCTCTAGATAAGACCCTTATTCCTCGTCTGAGATCATGTAGAGCCCTTTGAAGCTGCACTGAAACTGACATTTGGACCTTCAACCCGTTGAACCCCAGTGAAGTCCACTATATGGAGAAAAATCCTGGAATGTTTTCCTCAAAATCCTTAATTTCTTTTCGACTGAAGAAAGAAAGACATAAACATCTTAATTGGATGACATGGGGGTGAGTAAATTATCATGAAATTTTAATTCTGGAGTGAATTAATTCTTTAATAAAACAAGCTGTGTTACTATGAGGAATGATTACCTCAAAATGTAGATCTGTATGCAGGTACGAGGTACTTTATCTAAATGAAATACATACACCTCTCTCTGGCTTTTGCTCACATGCCAGTGATTACCCCTCCGCCGACCCCTGAGATGGTGTTTTCTCCTGCTTTCCTGACTTAACAGAAATATGAATGTTCTTGCAGCCATCAGCTGGTCTGCAGTGTCCCAGCAGCCTCTAGATGTCACTGCTAATGGCTATAAACAGGGAGTGACGAAAAAAGCTTTGGGCACATTACAAGCAAGGTAATCTCATGACAAAGAATAATTTACATTCTAAGAATAACATATTCATGACTCACACAGATGTGTGGTATGTATTCATAATGAATCCTTGTTAATGAATGCTACTTTATGAGTTGGCAGTATCATCACAAAACTTTCAGTCACCACAATAACCAGCTCTGAGCTCAGGCTTATTTTGTTTCATATTTCTCCATGTGTAGATCTTTAATCAGTAAAGTGGAGCTCTTTCATTCGTTTCTGAAACTGGTGGCAGCAACTGAAGACTCTCATCTTCCAGAGACCCTCCGGTGAGTGTTTTAATACAGGGGATCCCTGGAATAGTTTTACTCTCAAGTCAAACCACCTTTATTTATATAGAGTTTTACATATTGTTTCAAAGCAGCCTTGCAGGGATTAAAAGCAAAAGAATGATTCATTGATGCAAATTCTTAGGTAAATCAGCTCTAAAAAGTCACTAGTGTCATTGTTCAGCTGAGGTTAGTATAATGTTGATTCAGTTCTGTTCAATATAGAATTACATTACTTAATCAACATTGTACTCACTTGAGTTATGACACTATTGTCTTCTGTAGAGCTACTTTACAGCTGAAATTGAATTGTTTCATATTTGATGAATTGTACATTAACATTATTTTCGTTTATTAATCTAAATTTGCTTTGAAACCATCTATAATTATATAAAGTGCTATATAATTAATTGTGACTTGACTTCCTCTATTTTGTAGTCTTGTCTACAAAAAGCTTTCGAACAAGAAAATACAGTTCAGTGAACACAAACGACCCAACATGTTGTCACACTGTGAGGTGAAGCCCAAAGTATGCTTCACTTTTTAAGCGTACGTGAGGGTCAGCGTACAGTGCGCGTGACGTGTATTTCATCATCAGAAGAGTACGCGCAGGTCGCACATGCGCATTTAATTTTTTGATTTGCAGTAATTAGTTTATCCACAAGGTGGCAACCGTGCCCTGGGGGTGTCCATTCACAAGGTAGTTGAAGAAAAACTGCATAAACATACCAATGTCATGAGAAATCGCGTGATTTTTTTCTTTTTCTAACTGTTCAGCGGAAATCCCCGCCCTGCAACCAATTTCACTGGCTGAGGTTACAGTGACGGTTAGGTTTAGGGATCAGGGGGTCCCAGGCGGTAATGCCTGATCAAAAGTTGTTATCGTGATGTCTTTACTAATTATAACCTATTTAACTATTGTATGATATTTATTGCATCAAGTGCAAAAACAACATGCTTGAAATATAAAATGAATGCCTATATGTATTGCATAATAGAGTACCTCAGGGATGACGTGTTTTTGTAGGCAAAACCCGGAAGCGAGTTAGCATTTTAGGACTTAAGTTCCATTGCCCCGAAGTCTATGGGTTTTTTGAATGGGTTTTTGCTAAATCGCCTGAAATAAGGTCTGTGGTTAACAAAGCCTGTAAATATTATATATCTAATATATCTATGACATAAAACACACCAGTTATAACCCGCTTGTGATTTTTTTTTTTAAACCTTTATTGTGTCTTTGTTAAACACAGAGCTTATTTTTTGCGATTTTCCAAAAGTCTATGGGAAAAATGCATAGGCTTTCGATCGAGGGAACCTGTGCGCCGCTAACCTCCGCGTTGGCCTACAAAAACACGTCATTCCTGAGGTATTCTATAAAACAAACTGGAAACACAACCATGCCTAAAAAAAATTTTTTATAAGGATAATGATTGTTGCAACATACAATGTTCTGAAAAAGTAATTTAATATTAATTTTACACAATAATAGAAATGTGGTATAGTATATAATAATACTATAATAAATTTGTAATAAATCAATTGTCATGCTAAGTACACACAAACATTAATTTGAAACATGTAATCGGGAACTAAATTGGAAGCAAAAAACATACCTAATATAATATAAGCTAGCTAGCAGGCTAATAGGGTAGGCCTAGATTATGCTATGCTAGTACATAAGCTAACTGAAAACAGTAAGAACGAGAAATGCTTGATTTCACAACCTATAGCTTCAGTTATATACTAGTATAATAATGTAATTTAAAAGACATTAATGGTCATTATAACGCATTTTAAACAATATAAATCATAATGTGATGTTGCAGCAATTGTAATCAGGTGCTAAAAATACTACCCAAAAGCCTGTTGAACCAATGGGATCACTCGGGGTCCTAAAGGAGACCCGATTCTTGGGGGGACTCGATTTCTCACCACACCGGAACGCATGCAAGCTACAGTGACAATGGAGGCCTACATAGACGAGAGATTGTGTAAAGAGGTTAGAAAGTACCCTCATTTGTACAACTCTAGCATGAAAGAATACAAAGATGTTTACATGGGTTGTAACTCGTGGTGAGAGATTGCTCAAAACTGCGCCTGCGTTGAACGTCTGTGTACGTGTACAAGTCAAATTAAGTATACTTTGCGAGGCTGTGCATTCGACTGTGTGTACGCGTAAAAAAAAAAAAAAATAGTGTACTTTGGGCTTTAGGGTTAATTAAAAATTAATAATAAATCGTAAAATTTAAAAAGTGACTTTCGCCAACCTGACATTTATAGATAATACATATATCCCTAGGTGTGGTTTTATTGTCCCCATGCTTAGCCTACAGTTATTACTAAAATATGATATTTTAGATTGGAAACATGAAACATGAAACCAACATAGAAACCGCTATAGAGAAAACAAACATGTGTAATAAGACTGTTGACTCATGGGTACCAAGATATAGACCAGAGCCTCTCAATAAATTGATATTGACATAAATCTTGGTAATCTGATTCATTCCTCTCTTTGGTTTTAGACTACTCAATCATGGTGTAAAATTACTTATTTTTTGTACATTTGTGTTATATATCTAATAACAGGTGTGTTTTCTTCTTGTAAAGCAGCATGCTTATTGAACAGTAGATCTTTGTTAGTTGTTGACCTGAGGGAACAGTGTTCTTCTGTTCGGGGTTCTCGTATCTTTGAAGTGATCCTGCCCAGCGTCCAGCTCTCGTTACACCGCTGACAGACTCGCACAAGAGCAAAGAACAATAATCCATCCACAGAAATCCCAGGACACACAGAAATATATGCACTCCATGCGCAAATAAATCCACCACCCTGCTGTGTCCACTTTCACCATCTCATTAGCAAAACTATTCAGATTTTACTGTGAGACTGACTTGCAGCATTAATAGGCCCCCAAACACAAAAGCTTCTACCTCAAGTTTTGTGTGTTGTTGTGCTCTGAAATGTGTCAAAGTGAAATTCATATCACAGTACAAGTATATTTTTGCAGTAGGTGGCATTAAATGGTTAGTTCACCCAAAAATGAAAATTCTGTCATTAATTACTCACCCTCGTGTCGTTCCACATCTGGAAGACTTTCGTTCATCTTCAGAACACAAATGAAGATATTTTTAATGAAATACGAGAGGTTTCTGTCCCTCCATAGAGATCCAACACAACTACCAATTTCAAGGTCCAGAAAGGTAGTAAAGACATCATTAAAGTACTCCATGTGACTCCAGTGGTTTAACTAAAGCGTTCACACGTCAGCTCTCGCGTGAACACAAAACCCATGTGTTGTGATGCTCTCATGAACGTGCGTTGCAGATCAATATTTTCGTAAATAATGTTTTTTTTTTTTTTTTCTATAAACAAAGCACTCATGTTGCTTCATAAAATTGAGGTTAAACCACTGGAGTCACATGGATTACTTTAATGATGTCTTTACTACCTTTCTGGACCTTGAATGTTTAAGCTTTTTTTTTTTTTTTTTTTTTTTTCAAATGGTTTTGAATGAATTCAATGACTCATTAATAAATAGGCTACCTGTTTCATTAAATGGATGAATGAACGAATCTTTTGAATAAATGATTCAATGACATACATTTTTTTTTAACAGTCACTTGTCGCCAACTAGTGGCATAAGATGTAATTGATACAACCGTTATTTGAAGCACCAAGTTAGTTTCAAAAGGTGGTTTGCTCTATTTTGATCGCCATCATAGACATCAGTGTTTATATCCAAACTTTAAACTTTTATCTCAGTACTTCTATGATCATTTGAATATTTGTAACACAAAAATAACTACTGTGTGATTCAAAACTGCTCTCTCTGGCTCACCGCAGCAGCACGAACACAGATTTGATTATTCCGATATGATTTTGTCAAATATTTAATAGAGAGGGGCGAATTGTTGTTATTAATAAAATAAGATCACGTAGGTGTTTGAATCAAGATCGCGATCTTTTTACGATTAATCGTGCAGCTTTACGCCTGTCCCAGTACCCCTAATACCGTTTTGGAGCGGTATTGAAACTTGGGGTGTAATACTGAAGAAAAATTATTTCTTGATATATTCTGGGATTTTGAAAATAGTGACAATTAGATGATATTTTGCTGGTACCATTTCAGGGTTTGGCCTGTCATGAACAGCTGACTCCTAAAGCTTTTCATATTCTTCACATTCTGTGTGGCGGTTAGATAACAGCAGTGACTACATTTCCATTTTTTCTGTGGCTTTTGTTTGGATCTATTTTCTTGGTAAAATAGAACAAAAACAGATTTTATATTATGTAAATATAGAGTTGAAAATGTAATCTTGTTTATTGAAATGTTGAATATATTCAATCACATCTGTAATTATCCTGATATTCGGAGAAAAAAAACAGCTTAACTCTATCATATGAAATAAATATAGACAAAAACTCATACAGGGCTTTTTCTGCTTCCTCATCTTGAAATTTGTGGTACATTTTAATTGCATTTTAATAGGCTACACAAACTCTCAAGGCGTGTTATTGTTGTGAAAGTATCTATTTTCATAGCGACATGTCTAGTTAGACAATGCTTGTTAATCACTGTTTTTGACTTATTTTTGTTGTATTTAGTGTCAAAGTTTAAAGCTTTCGAAATTGATTCATTCATATACCAGTGTTTTTTAAACCAGAGTCAGCCATTTGTGTTTGTTTGCAAACTTGTGTAAAGTTTGTTTCTAGCCTTAGATTGTGTTTGAAACAGAAATGTGATGCCATGCATGCCTGTCCTCAAAGTCACGTTGACATCTGACATCTCATGCACGCTCCCTACAGTGCGCAGGTGTTGTTTGTGTATCTGTTGTGTCTGATCGATGTGTTTGTTTCTTCTCTTTGCTTGCTGAAGTGGAAAAGATTTGAGGACATACTGGGACTACAAGCAGGCAGCAGAGACGTATCAGCAGGCCTGGACACAGCTGCGACTGCAGGCCTTCCCGCTGTGGCCCCGCAGCCCACGAGAACTGCTGCTGTTTCATTAGCGGATTGGACATTTTACCATAACAGTGTCCTGAATGAATCACATGAAAAGAAGCTCTTATACTTGAGGTTTCAGCACTGTTCACTTTTATATATGTAATAAAATTGACTGTCTTTCTCTTCGTTTTTTTGTAAATACTACATACAACAGAAACTGTAAAAGCGAGTTCACCTAAAATCAAAGATTTTGGCATCATTACTTAACCGGATTGTCATTCCAAACCTGTATGACTTTGTATCTTCTGTATTTCTATCATCATTTAAAAGAGGTTTAGCAGGCTCACACTGTTCTTTTCCATCTATCAAAAGCATGTAGTGATCAGGGCCTATAAGCCAAAACATAACTCTCAAATCTCATTAAATATCACTATTGATGCCAAACACCATTGTCTTTCACGTCTTGCGACCAACCAAGTTTGAATGTGCTGCGACAGAGGGGAAGATATCAAAGGGATAGTTCACCCAAAAATGAAAATTATCCCATAATTTACTCACCCTCAAGCTATCCCATGCTTATATGAGTTTTTCTTTTAGTCAAACACAGAGTTATATGTGACCCGTGCTGTCAAAATGAGTCGGAATGCGCACGGGTTAATTTCGAGCTACAGGCAAAACAAGTGATGAAAAATGTCAATTTAGGTCGAAATTGAGGTTTTCACAAAAATTAGTTCATTAAGCCCTCGTCTAGCGATCCCAATGCTCCATATAGCAATTAAACATCTAAAAGTATGTTTATTTGTACGTTTTCTGAGAGGAGTAGCTACCTACCCTTCAAACAAAAATGGAATTTCTGTCAGTTACTCACCTTCATGTCATTCCAAAACCTGTATGACTGACTGACTTCTGTGGAACCAAAAACAAGATATTTTCTTTATGTGTAGGTATGTCTCAATAAATCATCTTGACGATTGTTTGTTTTGTTTTTTTGATTTTGGTTTTTATTGGTTAGGTCATCCAGCTACCTTACCTTTCAATTATCTTAAATACATAATTTACAGGGGGAAAATACAGATAAATTAAAACATTAAAAGTTACTATATATTCTCAGTGTCAAGATTAAGCGTCTGTAATAATACTGCAACACCATTCACCAAAAGAAGAAAAATCACTAATGGAGTCGATCTCTTTCAGAGCACAATATGACAGGTGACAATAGAGGTACAAACACATCTGCTATGGGATTATTTCACAGATGAGTCGATCCTGTTTCCAACCACAGAACAATCGAGCTAGTCCAAAAGAAACGGGAGTGATGTGTTGCACAGCCGGGGGTGATGCAGGGGATCTTAATATCCAAACGTGTTCTCTCCACTGTAGGCCACGTACAAAAAGCCGTCCTCGTCTTTTTCTTTTTCGTAGAGCTGCCCCATAGTCAGACTGAAACCAGAATAAAGATTGTGTTTTGACATACTTTTATCCAAACAGATGAGTGTGTTAAATTTAAGAAAACGTAACTATGAATATGAGAATCGTTATTACTATAGTCTGAAAAAGGGAATTTAAAAATCTGTCAACTTTCATCTTGAAGTTTCTCTTTTCATATTTCATGATTTTAAAGGGTTAAAAAACTAAGAATTATAGGTTAAAGAGCATAACACTGGCTCCACTGAGTTCCAGTGTTTAGAGTTACATTTAGATTTTTGTATTTCATTCGTGTGTAGGCACCTATTGTATCCGTTCTTCTTCTTTTTCTTCCACTCTGGGAGTCTATGGCAGCCCATAGAACCATTTGCGGAAACTTTTCACTCATGTTTATGCTAATAACTTTTGAACCGTAAGGGCTAGAAACGAAATTGTCATTTTCCTTCATGAAAATGTTCCCGCCATTTTTAATTTAGCTAAAAACCTACTTTTTCGAACTCCTCCTAGGCTGTTGCTCTGATTTTCACAAAAATTGAACCAGATCATCTTCAGACCATGCCGACAAAAAGTTGTGAAATTCAAGTTGATTTGTCAAACCGTTTCCGAAAAACATGCGAACGAATTTTATGTAGCGTTTGCGAAAATAGACGCAAGGCTGTATCTCCTCAACACTTGAACAAACTTGGTACATGTTTTCACAAGTATGACCTGACCTGACATGACATGCTGCATTTCTAAACTTGGTATGGGTCATCATAAAAATATTTACATGCTTATAACTTTGGATGTGGTTGACTTATTTTCACAGCAGTCGTCTCCTTAGATTGCTGAATCCTTGCCGAGTCCAACGATACCAAACATGCTAGGTTTCGCCTTATGGTTAGTGCAACATTGTGATTTAGCGTTTAAACAACATTTGCGAATATCTTAGAAACCGTTAGTCTGATTGAGACGAAACAACCGTAGGAAACGAAATGAGATATTTTCACCAAATGTGACACGCTTGTGTATGGGGGCACTCTGAGGACACACAAAAAAGCGGTGGGACTGCACCACTTGGTGGCAGTATAATTGAACAAAACATGGTTCTAACAACAGTACCGTTGGTCTGATTGATTTCAAAATTGACAAGCAGAGTCTTCGTCTCAGTTGCTATCACAGTCCATTATGACATTGTTGGTCATCTGCTAGCTTCCTTGTTTGCTTCTGTTGTGCTTGGCCTCTTAATTGCCGCTTACAACTATATTTTTAAGTATGTTTATTTTTTTTGTTGCATGTCATGACAAATTTATGTGCACTTAATGAAAGATATGCATTCTGCTATTTTGTGAAAATCACTTTAAAAATTAAATCAAAAAATATATTTGACACAATGAGTGATAGGCAAAGAAAATTACAAAAGGAGGAGGCCCCAATGTCAATGAATACCTCTGAACAGATTAATCCAAAATAATTCATTGCTCAATGAACTCTTATTTTTCCCTTCCGTAGCCTGTTTTGTCAAAGTTCAGTGAGCTGTAACCTCCAAGCTAAAGAATATCAGGTGAGTGTATTTGAGATGGCATGTGGGAGAGGTAAATAGAGATTATTCAGGATTTAACTGGAGGATTTTAGGTGTGACCTGCGGCGTCACTGAAAGATATTTCACTTGGCCTCATTCCATTTCATACGAAATCTGATGCCGTATCTTTAGTTACAGGACACAATCACAGCCGTATACAGTTTCATTAGTTTGAATGCTGCTAGTTCAGAATGTACTTCAAGCAAATCTACATTGTGTATAAGGAAACACTAGATTCCTGTGGATGTTTCAGTAAACTGAATTCCTACAGCTGTAATTGCCCGGCAGGAGCGTCATTGTCCTCTTCATTTCCTGGAATGTTTGCAATGAGATGTGTGGGTGCAAAGGTAGTGCCTATAAAAAGTTTTCACCCCCTTCTTAGATTGTAAATGGTTAAATCACTTACATCAATTATTATTCAGTAAAAAATCTCACTTAAAATTTAAAAGAAAAAAACTACATATGTTCCTGTGGTCGGGGTTTGCTCCATGTAAACAGTGCTTTCACATAGTTACAGCAATTAGCAACAATTACTGGTTTTATGTTGTAATGACAATGAAATTTCCACATAGCTTTATATAGATAAAATGAGTGGAAAGTCAGTTTTTGTGATGTGGAAATATTTTTCAAACAGTGTTTTTCACCTGGCCTGTTGTCCTAAGTTTACTGTCACCAGAAATTTTGTAAAAAATAAATAAAAAAATCTGAGACATGAGTTGAACGCCCAAATGCTGTTAATCGCATCACAGATGTCTTGCATCAGGTTTTCTCTGTATTTTACAAGACTTCAAGGACCTCAACACAACAACATAATGCCATCATGATGTGTTTACACCAGACATGGCTAAAAAGGTGTGATTTTGGTCTCGTCAGATCATAGAACCTAGTTGGCTTCAATCTTTTCCCAAGCTCTGACTAGTGGAAGCTTGTAACTCTTTATCTTGCTGGCCTCCATTAAGTTTCCTTCTTGAACGGTCACTCAGTTTTTGAGGACAACCTGCTTTTATTGCTTAATTATTGATATGACTATATTTGAAAGGATATTCAGTGGTTTGGAAATCTTGTGGCATTGCTTAAAGTTCTTTTTTTATTTGTTCATGTTAGATCTGCCATTATCAACCTTATTTTTAGCATAAGATCGGACATAGCCATATTTAACTTTAAAGTGTGAGGCTTCCTGTGTCATCCCCTTCCTGTTCATGCAACCTTTAAAACCAACTGCTTGTACCACTGATGATTTAAGTGGGTTATATTAATACAATCTAAAACTATTCTTTTAGATCACTTTGTAGACATCTGTTTTCACTTTCAATCATTTTCTGATGATTGGTGGCTGAAAGTCCAGTTATTCAATGCTGTAAATATCACAAACCATGTGCATGTCCAGGGGGTGAAAACTTTTTATAGATACTGTAATTAATCATTGTAATAAATACAGCATGACTTTACCTGGACTGAGGGACAGTTTTGTCGACAAAGAGGAATATGGCTTTTTCAGAAGGCAGTTGGATCCGCTTTCTGATGATCCACATGAACTGGGCCACTGTGATGTCAGATGGGACCAGATACTTCCGCTTGTCAATGTCCACAATCTGTGAACCAGATACTTTCTCTACAATAACCTGATAAACACAAGAAAGAGCAGTTATATTTAATTATATGTTTCAAATATGCATTTATAAAGCCCTGAGGCTATGATGATGTGAAGTTGTTTTACTGGTATGACTGCCACACACAAAATCAACAATAAATATATTCTAGTCACACCAAGAGTGAAACAAATATGAAAAGCAAATTCACTCTAGCACAATAGATGGTGCAACACACCTTTCAGATGGTCTGTCAAGCTCAACACTAATTTTAGCAATAAATATAAAAAGAAAACACAAACAAGACATCAAGTTTTTAAAGTTGTTTATGTCTATGTGGTGTTTTTAATGTGCTTTAAGGGTGCGTTCACACTTGGCATGTTTGGTTCGATTAAAGTGAATCCTGGTGCGATTGCTCTGTTAGTGTGGTTCATTTGAGCATGTGTGAATGCTGGCATCTGAGCCCTGGTGCACACCAAACAAGCGGACCGAGAGCACTGAAAAGATGGGTCTCGGTCCGCTTCCAAACGAACTCTGGTGCGGTTCGAATGATATATGAACGCAGCATGGACCAAAGACATGTAAACAAACCAAAAACAGGAAGATGAGACCCTAAAAAGGACAGAATCCTCACGCATATCGTTTTTTTCTCGTCATAGTTGTGAGTTTGCCCATCACAGGCATCAGACGCGGGTCTCCACGCGGCAGATCGTTTGTGTGTGTGACGGATGGATTCCTGCCACTCCTTTACACATTTTATAAGCTCTTCACGAGTTCCCAGCTGGCCAAAATACCATCACATGCAAGCTACGCACACACAACGAGCGCATTTACCTCAGCACACAGCATTGTTTTGGATGTTCTGTAAATTCCGTCTCAAAATAGGCAATACGTCATAAAATCCGATCAGGTTGTGAATGTATCCCTATGCCTTTAGGTTCGATATGCTTTGGTTCGGTGATAAAATTGCCAATCTGAACGCTAATCGGACCAGGACTAAATGTTTTTTCTTTTCTTTTTTGGTCCGGACCAAATGAACCAAACGAACCGAACTACAAGTGTGAACGCACCCTAAGATAAACCATGTTCAAATTCATATGTCAACACCATTGCTGAGTATTTTCTCCTTAAAACTGCAGTGAACCAAAGACAGTCTCAAAAACGTGGTTTGAAATCACTGGTGTTTGTGACGTCACAAACTACCGCGCAAGAGAGTCTCGAAAAGAAGCCCAGTTATCCCGGTATATTTTTCTGTTGATATGAAAAATAGGGTAGATTTAGCAATATAGCGGGTGTATTACAATGCTATGATGAACTATATGCCTTTCTAGGTTGTTCAAAGCTTTTTTAAGGATACAGAATTTTAGAAGACAGCTGTGTGACTCTGAGATGGTGAACGGGAACATGGTTTGTGTAACATTAGCAACACATTATTAGCTGTTTAAAAACATAGTCAAGCAAAAGGCTAATCATATTAATTTCTGTCATGTGTCCAACATTGTAAAAAGCGATACCATTGTGCAGCTTTTACTATAGTAAAGTTGACTGCGTGGATCTCTAAGCTGGTGTGAGTGAGTGGAGGCGGAGCTAATTAGCATATTCATGAAAACACATATACTAAATAAAGCAAGGGTGTAGAGTTACAGTCAAGCTATTTAAAGGCATGAAGAAATTTTTTTCACAGGAAAAATACTTTAAATATGTCATTTTGGAGATCAAAGATTAGTTTTAAGGGATAAAATTATTGACTACAGGGGGACTTTAAAGTCATTTTCTTTACGTATGGTGGAATTTAATACAAGTCACTGCAAAAACATTCAGTGTTCGTTCACTGTTTCTAAAACTGTATTTTGATCCATTTTGAGAAAAACAGAATCTGTTTTTCTTTTTTTCACCTCTATCCAGTGTCTTTCATAATATATACTTCACTACAAGCATCACTAAATGAATTGTTGAACCCAACTTTTACATATTTTATGGTTTCTTATCTTAAAATGGAACTGCATTAACTACAATAAAAAAGTGTTTATTGTATTAAAAAAATCTTTCAATTGTAAGAATACTGGCAGCAGTTTGTATGTCTTATGCAAGACAAAAGTGTTGGCAGAACATTTTATTGCAAATAACTTCCTAATTACAGGTTAGGCTCGCAAACAGCAAACAATTATTTTTTGGGTTGTGCTTAATATGGTTTAATTACTTCACATTCATCTTTACTGCCGGTGTAAGATCCTTTGATGTTTAATGCTTGTTGAAAAACAGCTTTCAGTGCATTAGCACCATGAAATGCTCTGATATGTGTATCTATCATTGCAGGACAAAGACAAAAAATGACACACTCTCCAAAGGAAAAAAAAAAATCAAAATCTTGTTTGCACTGTATGTTCACATTTGGTGTGAAAATGCTGTCATTGTCTAGATTTGAAAGGGTGTGTGCTGTTGTCTTTCCCCAATTATGCAATAATCAGTGATACGCTTTGCTACTATGACACATCACTGTAAACGATAAAACAAAGAAGGCTATTGTTGAACTTTTCATATGTATACTCACAGGAACTCTGTCTGGGTATTTGTTGCGGATTTTGGCTGACTCCACACACCTGTGCTCTAAATGACAGATGAAAAAGAAAAGACATTGATCAGTCTACATGCAAGCTCAACATTCAGTGCTCTTAGCATCATTAATATTCATTAGTGTTATGAACTGCACTCACTTGAATTCTCATTGGTCACCACACTCATCTACATCATTACATACACATACATACATATATATATATACATATATATATATATGTATGTGTGTGTGTGTGTGTGTGTGTATATATTATATATATACACACACACACACACACATTATATATATATATTAAACACTTACAATTACCAAAGCATGTGACTGAGATATATGTGAATATATTTGCATGTCGTATATGGTTTATAAACAAGTGACATGCTAAATGAAAGGAAAGCCGAAGCATCAAATGCACTAAAAAACAACAACACCAGAGACAGACTGTCAGACTACGGTGTAATCTCGGTTTATTATCGTTATTAAATCGTTATGATGAGCAAACAACAGGCCTAACATAAGCAAATAAATAAATTGGGTCTTCTTAGATCAAAATAGCAGGTTGAGGTAATAAAGACATCGGTTTGACAAACAGATCAATAATTACACGTCTCTGACAGGCCGTTGTTAATAATAATATGACATTTTCGATGAATTACCCAGAGAATGGTCCTCTTTAAACATCCATTTCATTTTTGCAGAGGTATTGCTCGAAGAGCGATCTGTTAGTGAAAATATCTGATGATTTAAAGTCAATCAAATGTTAAAACTAAAAACGTCAACAACAGCAGCAGACATTCGTCTTCAGACGAGCCGTAATGACGTCACCGCGAGAAGCGTACAGAGGTTACGTCAAAGCTTGGCCATACCATTCAGTCAAATCGGGGGGATTTCCTACAGGAATTATTTGCCGCAATTACACCTCTACGATTGCAGAAACCACATGATTGAACTCATAGTTTTTGTTTTTAACGTAAATCAGATAATTATCGAATAATTATTATCAACATGCTTCGCGCACGGCTGAGTTTCGGGCTGTTGCTATGGTGAACAGACGACGCTGAGCCACCGGAACAATCAGTGCGCGTGTTGTGTTTGCTAGACTGATCTTTATTAAGTTTTTTGTTGTCAAAAGTGTAATCCTATTAAGCCAAAAAGCTTTTGTTGTTCGTTGTTAGTACATATATTTGTCAACGCATGCACAGCTCAAATGATATACATGTGTTTAAATGGTGTTGTAAATTGTTGGATGGAAGTTTATATTTACTGCGATATTAATAACAATGGCTTTTTATGACGTGTACGCCCATCCCGCTTTAATAAGATACAGAACAAGTGTTTGCACGAGAGCAACACTGTTTGTCTGTGTGGTTTTATGCCTCACTTATATTTCACCTCTTCTGGTGGCTTATAGAAGTCAAGGTAAGCTGCATTTTATTCCAAGCCAATTATTTCCAAAATCCCAAAAATGGGATCAAATAAAGCGGCTCTGGTTGTTGCTATGAGCAGGGTTCTGGCTGAAGAGGAGCACATATGAAGAGCAGCCAGTCATCCAGTTCCAGTATGACCTCATTCTGATCGGAGCAACAGACACAGCAGGGAGTTATGTAGCATGGAGCACTTTTCCCAACTTTAATCGACTGATCGGAGATAACTTACGCATCCCATCTATCTCTGTGAGTACGAAACTGTTGAAATATAAACTTCTTATATGTTTAATTTAGCTGCCATAGCTAATTTGCAATAGTGAAATCTGGAAGCATATTATAACCAGTGTTTGGGGTAACGCATTACAAGTAACGCGAGTTACGTAATCAGATTACTTTAAGTAAAGTAACGCATTACTTTTAAATTTACAACAAAATATTGTTACTTTTTCAAATAAGTAACGCAAGTTACTCAGTTTTTCCCATGTATTGACTGACTGCTCTCCTGTCGCCATTTTTAAAGAGAAATCGTGAGTAACACGGTAGTTGCGTCCCAAACGACGCACTATACACTTATACGCTAAGTGCGTTCTAATTCGCGTACTTATGCACTATTCTATGACGTTTTTAAGTATAAATAGTGCAAGTAGTGTGTTCACACTGAAAATTCCAAAAAGAAAACGTACACTTTAAATACCTGGATGATGCACAAACGAAGTGTGGAATGTTGGACACTTCATGCACTCAACTGTCGCAGTTTTAGTTACGTAGCGGAGGGAGAGGGGGTATCAGGCTCCGTTGTTAAATGACAAAATAACCTTATACAATTCACGCACTACATGGATGAGTACATAGTGCATAAGTCAATTCTGCCGGAATTACCTTTTTTTTAATAATTACAAAGGACTCACAAACAACTATCGCAAAACATGAAAACAGTCGTCGATCATCCAGGTAATGACAGGACAGTTAAGATTTAAGGGTATGTAAATTTTTATAAATTCAGTCATTTTGTCTTATGGAATATATGTAAACATCTGTTATGTGAAATATATTATTCAGGACAGTACTAAATAAAAATAACATGAAATGTTTATGATCCCTCTTATTTTGTTAAAATTATTAAAATGTTGCATATTCTAACAAGGGGTATGTAGCTTAGGATTTTGCTGACTGTCAGAGTCGGAGAATCACCAGTCACTGTTTACATTAATTGCCCGTCACAGTTTACATTAATGTTTAAATGAAACAAATGACATTAAAATTCAAAGTAATCACTTCGGTAATTTAAAATACTTTTCGAATGTAACCGTAATTTAATTACCACCCATTTAAAATGTAACTGTAATGAAATACAGTTACTCAAATGTTGTATTTTAAATACGTAACTAAGTTACATGTATTTCATTACTCCCCAACCCTGTGTGTGAACATGATGATTATTGTAGTTCTAGACTAAATGTGAGCATTGATGAATAAAAACAATGAAATGCAATCTCACAATATTGCACAAACCTGCAATAATTAAATGTATTATATACTTTATGTATTTAATCTCACTTTATTAACCAGTGTCTTTTCTGCTGACCTTTGATGATCCAATTTAACCATAATAATAAGCAAAAATGACTAGATAAACATCACATTTGCGATCAGCCTGAAGCTTATTCATTTCACTTTTGGTGTGAAAGGGCCTTTACATTTGCCACTTTTTTGTTGTTATAAAAACAAACAAGCAAGCCCAGCCCAGATGATAAAAAGCAACACAAAAGTAATGTAACTGATTACTTTCCATAAAAAGTAACTAAGTAACACAATTAGTTACTTTTTTAGAGAGTAACGCAATATTGTAATTCATTACTTGTAAAAGTAACTTTCCCCAACACTGATTATAGCTATTGAAAGCTGCACTGGTTTGTTCATTATTCAGGCCCAGGAGGAGGACAGGAACCAGGATGGGAAATCTGACCTCCTCACACTTCAGATCAACATCCCACTCAAACCAGAAGAGCAGATGTTCAGCATTCAGCTCCTCCTTACCTTCTCATACCAGCTGTTTGTGTGTATTCAGTGCATTCCTACATACCACAATGAAATGAATACAGAAATCATGTATCAACTTCTCACTTAGAATTGGAACATTATATACATGTGTAGGTCTGTGGGGGGTTGCATTTTCTCTGTTTTTCTGTATCTGATTCACCTGTCTGTGTTTATCTGTCCATCTGTCTAGCGAATGTCTACTGTTGTGATGCAGACGCTTGCCTTTGTGCAGCATTCCTCGCCTGTCCCAGGTTCTCAGCTTTCCATCTGTGGAGACCTGAAGCTAAACCAGCGAACTCCTCTTCCTCACCGAGGTTTACATAGTACCTACAATGTGAGTATATCTGAACAAGCCCAAGTCGAAAGCTGCTGCATAAAGCTTATCAATGCATTACCTGTTTTAACATACAGATTAATGTGGCGGTTCAAACACTGCAGGAAATAAAGCTTTGATACTGAACCGGTTTGACTTGCAATGCCACAATCTTGTCAAAAGTGTGTCAGCAGGAAGATCGTAAATTAAACCATTAGCAATGGAAATATCTTGAAATGTATTTGCATAGTTTTTTCTTGCAGTCCTAAATTGTAAATCCAGAATGACAACTAAAAACCTGAATTTACATTAAAAAAATGATGGCTTTCATGTTAGCAGGCCTAGCTGTAAGAATACGGTTGATGTGTAAAGTGTGTGTCATTAATTTGCAGAGATGACATTTATTTTGAATTGCCTCTCCCAGGTATCAGTGATTGATGGATCCAGTCCGTTTGCGAGTACATATGACCTGGCCAACATCATTAGACTCTACCAGCAGAGAAACTGTAAGAACTTGCTCTGAGAAAACCTAAACACATTCATAAACATAATTTTATTATTATTGTTATGAGTATGTCCAAAACCTCTATTGTCATCCTTATTTTCACGTCACTGCTTTCAAAATCACTATATTTCTCAACGCCTACCTTTTAATATTTACAAAAAATGTTCTGAGTTACATAATCATGTTACATAAATGTTTATCACCTAATTAGATGTGTGTGTGTGTGTGTGTGTGTGTGTGTGTGTCAGTAAGCATGCATTATGTGATTCTTGGTATTGTAGGCATTCAGAGTGCATTTGTTTTAGCTGAAATGGCACTTTTGTTCCCAGCAGTCTCTCTGTCTTTAAAAGTTCCATTTCTCACACACAGTGACAACTCATCTGTTTGGTATCATTCCCGTGTGGACAGTCGGCAGAGCTGCAAATGCTCCATTCCAGATCAGTGCACAGATCAACTATCCAGTAGAGACTATTACATATCCTTCACATGCTCAGTATGTGTTTATATATGTTTATAT
This sequence comes from Ctenopharyngodon idella, assembly GCF_019924925.1. Classification (NCBI taxonomy): domain Eukaryota; kingdom Metazoa; phylum Chordata; class Actinopteri; order Cypriniformes; family Xenocyprididae; genus Ctenopharyngodon; species Ctenopharyngodon idella. The sequence continues at coordinate 25,612,092 of NC_067243.1, read as the reverse complement.
GTATATATATATAAAATATTTTGCCAAAAGTATTGGGACACCCCTCCAAATCATTGAATTCAGGTGTTCCGATCACGTCCATGGCCACAGGAGTATAAAATCAAGCACCTAGGCATGCAGACTGCTTCTACAAACATTTGTGAAAGAATGGGTCGCTCTCAGGAGCTCAGTGAATTCAAGCGTGGTACTGTGATAGGTTGCCACCTGTGCAATAAGTCCATTCGTGAAATTTCCTCACTACTAAATATTCCACGGTCAACTGTTAGTGGTATCATAACAAAGTGGAAGCAATTGGGAACAACAGCAACTCAGCCATGAAGTGGTAGGCCACGTAAAATCACAGAGCGGGGTCAGCGCATGCTGAGGCACACAGTGCGCAGAAGTCGCCAACTTTCTGCAGAGTCAATAGCTACAGACCTCCAAACTTCGTGTGGCCTTCAGATTAGCTCAAGAACAGTGTGTAGAGAGCTTCATGGAATGGGTTTCCATGGCCGAGCAGCTGCATCCAAGCCTTACATCACCAAGTGCAATGCAAAGCGTCGGATGCAGTGGTGTAAAGCACGCCGCCACTGGACTCTAGAGCAGTGGAGACGTAATTCGTCACAGAGCACACGCTTCTCTGTCTGGCAATCCGATGGACGAGTCTGGGTTTGGTGGTTGCCAGGAGAACGGTACTTGCCTGACTGCACTGTGCCAAGGGTAAAGTTTGGTGGAGGGGGATTATGGTGTGGGGTTGTTTTTCAGGGGTCGGGCTTGGCCCCTTAGTTCCAGTGAAAGGAACTCTTAATGCTTCAGCATACCAAGACATTTTGGACAATTTCATGCTCCCATCTTTGTGGGAAAAGTTTGGGGATGGCCACTTCCTGTTCCAACAGGACTGTGCACCAGTGCACAAAGCAAGGTCCATAAAGACATGGATGAGCGAGTTTGGTGTGGAGGAACTTGACTGGCCTGCACAGAGTCCTGACCTCAACCCGATAGAACACCTTTGGGATGAATTAGAGCGGAGACTGTGAGCCAGGCCTTCTAGCCAACATCAGCGCCTGACCTCACAAATGCGCTACTAGAAGATTGGTCAAAAATTCCCATAAACACACTCCTAAACCTTGTGGAAAGCCTTCCCAGAAGAGTTGAAGCTGTTATAGCTGCAAAGAGTGGACAAACTCCATATTAAACCCTACGGATTAAGAATGGGATGTCATTAAAGTAAAGGCAGGCGTCCTGGTTTTGGGCAGGCGTCCCAAAACTTTTGGCAATATAGTGTGTGTGTGTGTGTGTGTGTATATATATATATATATATATATATATATATATATATATATATAATATATGTGTATGGAATGAAATTCTGAACACACGCAGAATATTCAGAATCTCATTCTTATTATTCTGCACAAATTCCAAAAATGCATGTCTTTGTTTAGTTCACGCAAAAATGAAAATTCTGTCATTAATTACTCACCCTGAGTAATTAGTCGTTCCAAACACGTAAGACTTTCATTCATCCTCGGAACACAAATTAAGATATTTTGAATTAAATCTGAGAGCTTTGTGTCCCTCCATAGACAGCATATACAAGTTTCAGCATGCTTGAGCTTCAGCAAGAGCCAGTGAGGTTCATTCTCATGTTACGCAGCACGTTTGAGCTTCAGCAAGAACCAGTGAGGTTCATTCTTGTTACGCAGCAGGTTGGAGTTTCCGCAAGAGACAATGAGGTTCATTCTCATGTTACGCAGCACGTTTGAGCCTCTGCAAGAACCAGTGAGGTTCATTCTCATGTTACGCAGCACGTTTGAGCTTCAGCAAGAACCAATGAGGTTCATTATCGTAGGGCTGCACGATTAATCGTAATCAAATCGAAATCGGGATTTGGCTTAGTGCGATTATGACATCGCAAAGGCTGCGATTTTAAATTATATAAATATGTACACAGCGTGTTAGTGAAGAGCTGCTCTGTGATCAGTAGTAAATGACGCTCCATCTGAGAGCACTGCATTAGAAAAAGCAACACACGTCAAATACACAAACTTTACAAACATGAGAAGCCTTTATGAACTTCTTTTCTAACAAAAGACAACATTTAATGTGTTTTTACTCCAAACTCACTTCATAACGTCAGTTGAGTGTTTGAAATAGCATTTTGATTAGCATTGGATTATAAATATACTTTATTATTACGGAAATACTCGAGAAGGCTTGAAGAAAACATATAAACCATGTATTGTTGTAGTCTCTGTTTATTTTATTAATGTTTAATCAATCAAAGCGTTTCTACCTTCTTTTATTCAGTCACAGCCATAGCATCATGCCCATTGGGGATTTCCTGGAACAGCCTTTGTTATATTGCGTATATTTGGAGTATCTGCTCAAGAGCGCCCTTCGGCGTCCAGTATGAAACAGACATGTTTAGCGCCAAGTAAAGCTCACTCAATCCTATTCAGGGTAAAAATAGGAAAAATAATTCCTCTCTCTAATGAACTTTGAGGGGAACATATAATCAATATGTTTTTCTCCAGCGTACATAAGTGTACAGGGTTTTTTTTACCACAGTGGATGCATAAGAGTTCATATTAAATACATGGACTCTTGATATTAAATACATGGATTTTTGATTTTGCATACCTCCTGACAAAAATAAAGAAATTATTGATACAGATTTTTATCATAATAATATTTGATAATAAATCCTTAGACCTTTCTAATGATTTTTAGACATACTGCTTGCATGTTAACAGGTAACAAGTTTTAAATATTATTTTCTAATTATTATAGTTATATTTATAATTAAATACTAATGCTAAATACTTTAATAATGAAAGTTATTACAACAGTAATATTTCTTATTTGGTTTAATATTTTTATTTAGCAATAATGATAATAATAATAATAAAAATAATTAGTCAAAATAATATATTAGCACAAAATTTCGGGCCAAATTGTGCAGCCCTACAAACAAGCAAAACAAGCCTGGTATTGTTTTTAATTTTTTTTTTTTTTCATTTGTTTTATAAAATCGCATTTTAAATCGCAAATCGCAATTTTAACCAGAAAAATCGCAATTAGATTTTTTCTCCAAATCATGCAGCCCTACATTCTCGTGTTACGCAGCATGTTTGAGCTTCCACAAGAACCAATGAGGTTCATTCTCATGTTACGCAGCACATTTGAGCTTCAGCAAGAGCCAGTGAAGTTCATTCTTGCGTTACGCAGCATGTTTGAGCTTCCACAAGAACCAATGAGGTTCATTCTCATGTTACGCAGCAAGTTTGAGCTTCAGCAAGAGATTTGTTCTCATGCATCAAGCAGGTTCGGTTGAGGTTCTGTTTATGTTCGCTGATCAATGTTTATACGAATGTTTGAACGAAAGTCATACGGGTTTGGAACAACATGAAGGTAAGTGATGAGAGATTTTTTCATTTTGGGGTGAACCATCCCTTTAACTCATTTTAGTACACCTGTCATTATAGTTAATTTAGTATAATTAATTATTTAAAAAAAATCTTGTGTTAAACACAAATGTAGTCCATTTTGTCGTAGATCAGATGGTTGATGTTGGTAACCAAGTATCATATGAAACAATAAAAATATGCAATATATTTATCCTCAAATAGAGTATGTTCCCTTTCGATACTTCACTCGTACTGCGTATGGGGAAAAGGTCTCCTTTTTCCCCGTTACTGAAGCCTTTTTCAATAACGCAGTGTAACTGCATCGTCATTGGTTCACTCATGGAAAGTTGTTGAACCAATGACGGCGCGGCATAGCTGCGCGGCCTATGGCGACAAAGCGCGCGAAGAAGCCCGCCAAAAAAGGCGGGGCTTACGGCTATATAAGCAGGCATTTCGCCATAGGATTTAGTTCTCTCTCCTTCAGCGACGACGACGCATTCTTTGCTGATCTCCGAGCTGAAGCCTTCGCCGCTCTAGAGAACGACTCCATGTCTCTCGCGGCCTCTGAAACAGAGGGATGGGCCGGTGACTCGGAGGACCCCGCCCACCTACCCTCGCTGGAGCCCATTGACTGCAAGCCGGGCATGGACGCCGAGCTTTTCCGCGTCCTCTCAAAGGCAGTGGAGGAACTGGACCTCGAATGGGCCCCGCCAGAAGAGCCATCGCGGAGCAGGCTTGACGAGTGGTTCCTGCCGGGCCGTCGCCAGGCCCCTCGCCAACGCTCCGCCCCGTTTTTCCCAGAGGTGCACGACGAGCTGACGAAGTCGTGGCGCGCTCCCTATTCTGCCCGCCTACGCACTACGCACCATTCAGCTCTCACCACTGTGGACGGCTCTGAAGAGAAGGGCTATGAGCACCTACCGCCCCTGGATGAAGCAGTGGCAGCTCACCTCTGTCCCCCCGTGGCTGTGGGTTGGAAGACGAAGAGGGCCCTTCCATCCAAGCCCTGCAGGACCACCTCTGCCCTGGCTGGCAGAGCCTATGCGTCCGCAGGCCAGGCTGCCTCAGCGCTGCACACCATGGCGATCTTCCAGGTGTTCCAAGCGAAGCTCCTCCGCTCTCTGGACGAGTCCGGCATTGATGCACCTGCCTTTCGTGATCTCCGCAGCGCCACTGACTTAGCCCTGCGTGCCACAGAGGCCACAGCCCAGGCCATTGGACGATCCATGGCCAGCCTGGTCGTGCTCGAGCGCCATTTGTGGCTCAACCTGACCGAGATAAAGGACCTGGACAAGACGGCCTTCTTGGACGCCCCGGTCTCTCCCTCCGGTCTCTTCGGGCCAGCGGTAGAGGGCTTCACGGAACGCTTCACCGCAGCACAGAAGTCGTCCCAAGCAATGCGACACTTCCTGCCCAAGCGCTCCAGCTCTGCTTCTGCTTCCAGCCGCCCCAGGCCTGCGCCGGCTCAGCAGAGCAAGACTGCCCCCTCCACCTCTCAGGCAGCACCTCCCAAGGAACAGCGCCAGCGCTCACGCCCCGCAAAGCGCTCCTCCTTCCCGAGACGTCAGGGACCCCGGCCTAAGATTTCGCTGGACCCGATGCCTCCTAAGTCTTCCTGATCTGCCAGGAAGGAAGAGGATGGGGCTAAGTCTCGCCGAGGCCGGACCACCCCAAAAGCTCCTTCGTTCAGTCTCCCCTCCGCCCCGTTTAGTTCCGGGCGTGGGAGATATGTTCAGTGTTGCGCTAACTGGGCCCAAAAATGTTGCGCCCATGCAAAATGCCGTTCTCATGGCGAACACTATAAATTTTTTACCTCCTCAAAAAATGAGCAAACTTCCTCTTCCACTCTTTCCGGTGTACGGGCCCCCGACCAGCGGTCCGTCATCCGATGCCATACAACCCCTTGTCACACGGGCCGAGGCCTGGCAAGCCATTCCCGGGGTGTCAAGTTGGGTCCTGGGAACCATAAGTCGGGGCTACTCGCTTCAGTTCGCCCGAAGGCCCCCCGCGCTTCAACGGGGTGCTTCAGACTTCAGTAAACACGGACGACGCTCATGTCCTCCGAGCCGAAGTCATGACTCTACTGAAGAAAGGAGCTATAGAAATAGTCTCCCCCTCAGAGAGCGTATCGGGGTTCTACAGTCGTTATTTCCTGGTTCCCAAGAAAGATGGCGGTCTCAGACCCATCTTAGATCTCAGAGTCTTGAACCGCTCCCTCATGAGACGGAAGTTCAAGATGTTAACGCTGAAACAGATCCTCGCGCAGATTTGCCCCGGGGACTGGTTCTGCTCGCTGGACCTGAAAGATGCTTACTTTCACATCCAGATAGCCCCTCGTCACAGACGATTCTTGAGATTCGCTTTCGAGGGAGTGGCTTACCAATATACAGTCCTTCCCTTCGGGCTGTCCCTAGCTCCTCGCACTTTTACCAAGTGCATGAACGCGGCGCTTTCCCCACTGAGACAGATGGGAATCCGTGTTCTGAATTATCTCGATGACTGGCTCATTCTGGCCCAGTCGAGAGCCGAGCTAGAACTCCACAGATCCGTGCTCCTCAGCCACTTGGAGTGTCTAGGACTCAGGGTCAATTTTGCCAAGAGCTCGCTGCTTCCCAGCCAACACATCACGTTCCTGGGTGCAGTTTTCGACTCAGTCCGTATGACGGCGGTAGTCTCGCCAGAGCGCGCCCTGGCCATTCAGCAGCTCGCGGCTTCAGTCAGAAACAGAGCCTACCTCCCTCTGAAGTTCTTCCAGAGGATGCTAGGGCTGATGGCTTCCGCCTTCCCGGTTCTGCAGCTCGGCCTTCTCCGGATGCGGCCTCTGCAATACTGGTTGAAGTTTCGGGTCCCTCCTCACGCCTGGCGGCACGGCCGCCTGCGTCTCAGGGTCAATCAGGCCTGTTTGACAGCTCTGAAACCCTGGACGAACCCTGTATGGTTCAGTCTTGGAGTACCCCTACAGGCGGTGTCCAGAAGGACAGTGCTCTCGACAGATGCGTCCAACATGGGTTGGGGCGCTCTTTGCGAGGGCAGACCGGCCTTCGGCTCGTGGTCTCGCGAAGAAAGCCATCTGCATATCAACTGCCTCGAGATGTTGGCAGTGTTCCGAGCCCTTCAGGCGTTTCAGGCATACCTGACGGGACGCCACGTCCTAGTCCAGTCAGACAGCATGACAGTGGTGTCATATATAAATCACCAGGGCGGCCTTTCGTCCAGCCGCTTATGCGCACTGGCGAAACGTCTTCTGGAGTGGGCATTTCCGAGGTTACAGTCGCTCAAAGCGACTCACATACCCGGGAGAACAAACTTGGGAGCAGATATGCTATCTCGGAGCAACGTCCCCTCAGACGAGTGGATGCTCCACCCGCAGACGGTTCTCACGATCTGGGAGTTCTTCGGGAGGGCAGAGATAGACCTCTTCGCCTCAGAAGACAACTCTCACTGCCCAATTTATTTCTCGAAGGAGGAAGATGCTCTGGCCCACGACTGGCCCTGCACCCTCCTTTACGCTTTTCCCCCGATCGCTCTGATCCCTCAGGTTATCAGACGAGTCAGGGAAGACAAGCACAGAGTCCTCCTAGTGGCCCCGCTCTGGAGGAGCCAAATCTGGTCCTCAGAACTGTTCAGGCTTTCCACGGAAGCCCCGTGGCCGATCCCCCTGAGACAGGACCTCCTGTCTCAGGCGAACAGGACGATCTGGCATCCCCAGCCAGAACTCTGGGCTCTGCACCTCTGGTCCCTCGATGGGAGCCTCCAAACCTCCCAGGGGACGTGCTAGACACCATCTCTCAGGCGAGAGCCCCGTCCACGAGACGGCTCTACGCCCAGAAATGGTCGGTATTTGTTGACTGGTGCTCTGCACGCAGCATAGACCCTGTGGAGTGTGGCATATCACCGATACTGTCATTCCTCCAGGAGCGTTTAGATATGGGTCGCACCCCTTCAACGCTCAAGGTTTACGTAGCAGCCATCGCAGCGTTTCACGCTCCTATCGCTGGCCAGTCAGTGGGACGAAACAGCCTTGTGGCGAGTTTCTTGAGAGGTTCTAGGCGATTGAATCCACCTCGTCCTCTCACTGTTCCCACCTGGGACCTCTCTTTGGTCCTCAGAGCTCTCAAAGGGCCCCCCTTTGAGCCACTGTGTTCAGCTGACCTCAGGCCCCTGACACTCAAAACCGCTCTGCTGCTTGCACTAGCATCGGTCAAACGAGTCGGCGACTTGCAGGCCCTCTCTGTGAGCCCTGCATGCCTTGAGTTCGGGCCCAACGACTCCAAAGTCGTTCTGAAACCTAGGCATGGCTACGTTCCGAAGGTGCTCTCGACTCCATTCAGAGCACAGGTCATTTCCCTCTCAGCGCTTCCTCCGTCGTCGGACGAGCGAGAGCTGGAATTACTCTGCCCTGTCAGGGCATTGAGGACCTATGTTGAGCGATCACAGCCTTTCCGGCAATCCGATCAGCTCTTTATCTGCTTTGGCGGGCGCACCAAAGGGTCTTCGGTCTCAAAGCAACGTCTTTCGCGTTGGATAGTCGACGCTATTGCTCTTTGCTACTCCTCTATGGGCCTCAACTGCCCCATAGGAGTTAGAGCCCACTCCACTAGAGGAATGGCTTCCTCTTGGGCATGGTCCAGTGGAGTTCCTATTAAAGACATCTGTGAGGCGGCCGGCTGGTCCTCACCGTCCACTTTTGTCAGATTTTATAACTTGGATATCCCGACCTTACAAGCTCGGGTCCTCTCGGTATGATACTGCGGCCTCTATCGAGCTCCGCCTCATGCCACCCCGGGAGTTAGCTCCCCTCTTGCAAGTGTAACACATGGGTTCGACGGCTCCGGCCCTCTCACTTGTCCACTGGTTCCCTCACGGTGTCCAAGACAAGTTCAGTCGTTCCCTGCCGTGGCACGGCGCGGTTGAATTCGTTCCCCATACGCAGTACGAGTGAAGTATCGAAAGGGAACGTACTCGGTTACTAACGTAACCTCGGTTCCCTGAGATACGGAACGAGTACTGCGTTACATGCCGTGCCACGAGGCTGCGGCCTCAGTGTCGTCGCTTCAGTCGTATGACCTAAATCCTATGGCGAAATGCCTACTTATATAGCCGTAAGCCCCGCCTTTTTTGGCGGGCTTCTTCGCGCGCTTTGTCGCCATAGGCCGCGCAGCTATGCCGCGCCGTCATTGGTTCAACAACTTTCCATGAGTGAACCAATGACGATGCAGTTACACTGCGTTATTGAAAAAGGCTTCAGTAACGGGGAAAAAGGAGACCTTTTCCCCATACGCAGTACTCGTTCCGTATCTCAGGGAACCGAGGTTACGTTAGTAACCGAGTACGTTTTACATCGATGGGATAGTTCACCCAAAAATGAAAATTCAGTCCTCATTTCTTTCTTCTGTGGAATACAAAAGAAGCTGTTTTGAAGAATGTTAGGTTCCGAACAACACTGTTACACAGCAGAAAAAAGCCACATGCTGCGTCCGAAATCACATACAGTACTACATTTGGTTTGAAACTTAGTTTACAACCATGAATAAAGTATGTTCTCTATAGTATGAATGTGTGTATAAATGAAATTTGGATGCCATTCACAAATCCTCTCCCATGGCCTCATGGGATAGTAAAGTTTCCATCGAATGCACACTTCAAAATCTCACCGGAAGTAGGAGGTCATCCAGGTACTTTTCACTTACTGTTTCATAAATACAATGTATTCGGACATACTACTCTGTTGGCATACTGTTTTTGCATCATATATAGTAGGGAAGTATTTGAATTTGGACGCAGCGATGCACATTTTTTGGTGAATTATCCCTTTGTTAAACATACTCTATTCAAGGATATATAGAGTACAGGTGTAACACAGGGAGAGCAAGAAAGGCAGGCAGAGATGTGGTAATACGCAAGGAGTATTTCATAACAAAAACGAAGTAGGATCCAAGGAACACAAAAGACAGGAAGATAAGCAAACAAGAATACAAGAAACACCTGAGAATCTCACACAGCAAACACTGACAAATAATCAGGAAGTAACGAAGAGAGCCAAATGAACTACAAAGCAGAAACAGGAATCTCAAACTAACCAAGTCCAAACACAAAACAAGTGACACATGACAACAGGATATTGAAGGATATATTTCATATTTTTATTGTTTCATGCTTGGTTGCTAACATCAACCATCTGGTCTATAACAAAATGCTAATACCAAGTCTGAATTTTCTTTTATATAACATTATTTTGATAGAAAACACATGATAGGAAATTGTTCCATTAGGCTTTTTAGTCTGTGGCCTCAACCTCGCCTCTCACGAGCACATGTTGGACAGATAAAGTCACTTCCTGACTTCTGTGCATTCACTTCTGTGACTCAAGCTTCATTTTTACAAATCTGGGTTTCATTTCCTTGACTGGTTTTTCTACCTATCGACCAGGCTTTTGGGAAACGATTAAGTTTGCCTGGATTCAGTATGTCAGTGTCCTGCTCATCTTTCTTTGGGTTTTCCAGCACATCCAAACATTCATCTTTCAAAACCAGGTTTTACCGACCACCACAGTACCAGCGTTTAAACAGCACAGCTCCTGATATTTTTATTATGCAATTATCAGGACCTTCATTTATTGTTGAGGACTGGTTTTCCTATATATAGTTGTCTTTGTTCAGCTCAAGAACATTCATGCATAATTTCCAGCAGAATACTTGTGCAATCTCTGGTTTTTCTGGTTTTGAAGTACTTCAAAAATTCAGCCGCATACTGTGCGCGATTTTTTTTTTTTTTTTTTGATGTGTGGTTGTAATGTGAAAAAATGGTAGAAGAAATATAAAAGTCAAAACCTTACACAGAGCCTGTTAAGATTGTATAAAATGGCCTCAAAGACCTCATGCTGATTTGATTTGATATGAAAATCCATAAATATGATGAAAAATCCATGAGCTGTATGTTAATTTTCTACATTATTAATTGCTCTCAGAACATGATTGGCTTACACATACAATTGCAATATATCTCAATGTTTATTTAGTACTTGTGCAGAGGAGGAAATTCCATTATGTTAGCATGGTCTAATAACTTTCAATATGATGCTTTCAAACTACTGTTGAATAAAACCAAACGAAAACACAACATAATGTGTTTGTTTTTTTTGTTTTTTTAGGCTCTTGTCTTTGTCTCAGTCTCAGTTTGTTCCACAGATACACATTGACAAAAAAAATTTCTAATATTCTCTGTCCTAGCTGTTGTATGTCCACCAGTAAGATCAAACACAGGAAGTTTGGCAAATGCAGACAGGATGCAGATGTAATGTTTTCCTGTTTTATTCATCCTTTTTGTGACAATGTGCCACATGTTGCTCTTTTTAAATATGGGGATTTATATCTATCTTACATACGTTTAGTTGGTGTATATTAATCTTTTAGAAAAACTTATCAGATACAGCTAGGTTAGTTAGCAGTGTGTGTCTTTAGTAGTCTACAAAACTAGTTTATATAAGTACACACAGTTGCATTACACCTATACACTTAAGCTTTTATTCCTAACACAATGAAACAGAAGACAAAGCATCTATTCTATTAAGTTCATGTCATTTTAGTTTTATTAACAGATCATCTTACACATTATGAGGGTAGATAGCTCCGCCCACCTCATGCCAATCACACTTAAAGGCCACGTCTCAGTTTTTTTCCCACATCCAGAGAGTTTATGACAGAAACTTTTTAACACTGAATACGGAAACATTACTAAACAGGAGGTAAGGTATAATATTATGCTTTAATAATATACGCGTCTACTGTAGACATACAGTTATTATAATAATATATTTTAGTTAAAGTATTTAAAGGATAACTCTTTAAATGATGTGTTTGGGTGGAATGTTACTGTTTCTTAAATAGATGTTTGTGAACATGGCAGCCGAGTTTCCTCTATGTCATTTGAAGTCACATGTCTTAATATAACATTTATATTCTCAAGCAGGCGACGTTAACCGCATTTAGACGTAACAATAATGTTATTTAAATAATTATGATGAAGAAACACGTGATGGCACGACAAATTAATCGTGACAAAACGTTAGTGTCCAAAAACACTAGTTCCCTCTTCCCTCTTTAAGAATTTTGGGGGAAGAGACGCGTTCGGCTTGTTTGGCATCATAGCGCGCTACGAGGCAAAAGCGTTTCAGGAGTCATGATGGTGTCCAGTAATGCTGTCCATCTTGTCAGCTCGTTTGGAATCTCACTCTCACACAAACCATGTCGGAAATGTCGCTTTTCAACTATTTTTTTTTTTTTTTTTTAATTACCAAATGAGTCAGTGTAAAGGAGCACATGGAGGGGGAAAAAATATATATATATCTTACCATATTATTAATTCATAACATCTCGTTTCCTATCTGTTTTCCCTGTCAGGTGTATAACGCTCTTAAAGCGACAGTTCACCCAATAATGAAAATCCTATCACCATGGTGCTCCAAAACCGTAAAATTTCTTTCATGTCTTTGCCTTAAGAGTAATAGTGCCTTGAGGCTGTGTCTTGAATGTGCACATACGCAAATGGAGAGCTGAGGCAGAGGCAATTTCAGTGTGTAATTTCAATTTTGGTCTAACTCCCTCACACAGAGCCATTGTATTTCATCAGAAGATTCGTAAAATAGATTCGCAAATTTTATTGTCCGCTCTTATGGAGGTATTAGAGCTTAGCTGTTAAAGGTTTTGAAAGAGGGTGAGTAAATGACCGTTTAAATGTTTAGGTGAACTATCCCTTTAAAAATAAATGTCTAAAAGTAAAGTTTATCAGGAACACGCCGGGAGTGTTGTTTTCAGAGGGAAGTTTCCTGTTTGTACAGTGTACGTTGCCTATCCATCAGTGTCTGGTCATATGTGGATTGGTTTCATGTGGGTAAAGCGATCTCAATGAATGAGTGAAACAGATGTCATTGTTAGCTCAACAGGGAAGAGTTTTCTGTGTTTGTATAGTAGATGAGTGTTTGAAAGCTTTTGTTTTGAATTTCTCTTCTGGGATTCCTTTACACTATTTGCCAGCTTTTTACACAATGATTTCAATTGTTTTCTCTTTTTTGAATATGATTGAATGCAATATCGGAAATATTTTTTTATAGCTTTCTTTGTCTGTTTTGTTGTTGCTGTTGTTAAAAGTAAACAACATCTCAAAGATTATTTAGTTTAATTTGAACCTAGATAGATTCATTAGACAATATAGCTCATTGAATCTCATTTTAACGACCAGTGTGTTCACTTTATCTCCTCATTTGTAGACTCACTGCCATCTGCTGGTTAGCGTTAGTAGGAGAACTGTGCGGAGAGAATTTTCATTTTTGGGTGAAGTCTTTCTTTAATGCGAGGAAAGGCAATAGGGTCTGGCTGCAGACTTAAGGGCCGAGTGGAGCTCCACTCTCGAACAGGAAATACGTCACGTCCACTAGTGGAGCTAGCTACAGCTATGGCCACTGGGCATGCGTACATCAATATTTAATTACTGTATATGCATTATTGTTCGACAGGCACCCAAAATGTCGTTGTCGTGTAAATGAACAGCCAAAACTTATTAAAAGTTTTGTTTTTAGTTGAAAACGGTGTCGTGTAAACAGCCCCTAATTCAGATTAAACTTTTTGAACGACTGGGCCTTGGTGAGTGTGATCCTGGGTCCAGTTTTTAAAAATTGGATCGGATCGGATTGGATCCGATCTTGAAAATGGGTTCCGTAATCAGATTACATCACATAATCCAATCTTGGTTTTGATCTGAATCAAACCTTTATTATGTGGTGTTCAAAACATTTTAGTTGGATTGGGATTCCTTTGATCCAAAAATCAGGATTATTCTGATCTCAACAGAAGGGAACAACATTTGTATCATGAAGTATATTTATTTATATTTTGCACTTAATTTAACCGTTACAGTGATAAAGTACGCATTAGGTTACCTTTTAAGCCTTTCAGTACAGTAATGTTCCTTACTGTACTTCAAACTGTCAATATCAAAAATAATATATTTAATTGTAACTGTTTTTTTTTTTTAATCACTGTATATTAGTTACATTGGCACAATCATCAGAGATGAACCATTCAAAAGGATGACTGGTCCCAAAGGGACATGGTGATGGAAAATATATGAGATTGGAGGGAAAATTGTCTTGCAATGCTTTTGCTTTGTCTCGCAAATGTTTTGTGTTTTCCAGAGATCTTTTACATTTGTTCACAAAACCTTTGAGTTCTTTCAGAGCGAACGCAAAGTTTCTTAAGGAAATGCAAAAACTTTCTCCTTTCATCACCATGTCCCTCCATTTCGGTCTGACTTTTTAAAGGAAACTGAAAATGGATGGGAATGTTTTTATGGTTTTTATTGTGTTGTTTTTCTCATCAAATTAAAAACCGTGGCCCTGCACAGTTCTTAACACAGTTTGTAGCCTACATTGTGAAATGTGAACGCATTTGGAGCATTGGTAATCCGGATTTGGTAATCTGAAAAAGTATATATGGATATGGATGCACAAAAGTAAGATCGATTACCTGATCCCGGATGGCAAAACATAATTTCTAAATTTCTATATAATTTTCTATAATTCTGATCCAGATTATTCTTTTTAAACAGCTGGGCCCTGGTTTCATCTCTTGGTTTGATTGGGTATTTCCAGAAGTACTAAATGTGCTTTCACTTAATACTCAAGTTTATAGTTAGTAAATGTCAAGTTTATTTCTAGAGCACAATTTAAAACAACTTAGAGTTGACCAAAGTGTTTTACAGTGCTACAATTATAACAACATTTAAAACAAAAACAGTAAAAGAGATGATATTAATCTCTAATACATTAAAGGCCAAAGAGAACGAGTTTTTAGCTTGGGTTTAAAATCAGATAGTGTTTGAGCAGTTACACAGTGGAAGGCTATTCCACAGTTTAGGGGCAATAACAGAAAAAGCCCGATCCCCTCTCACTTTTAGTCTTGCCATAGGAACAGTCAACTGTTTGAAGATCTAAGAGATGGGTTAATTCTTAAATCTTAATAACAGACATGAAGCCAATAAAGAGACATTAAAATTGGGGAAGAATGTTCACGTTTGCATACACCCAACAGAAGTCTAGCCGCAGAATTTTGCACCATTTGAAGTCGAGAAATAGATCTTTGGTTTACTTCTACATAAAGAGAATTGCAGTAATCAAGTCAGGTCGAGATAAAGGCATGAATTACCTTTTCAAAATCTTTGAGGCAGAGCCAAGGCTTGACACATTTGCCAAGAGCCTTAGATTGTAGAAGACTAATTTTACAGGGTTTATCTGCTTATCAAACATGGTATAGTCTGCTGATAGACGCCTCCTTTCAAACACTCCCGTGTGTATCTGTGTAAGCACTTAGTGAAGAGCGTTGTTTGCTGTCTATTTAAAACATGTTTTGGAAGCGATGATCATTGTAGCCAATCACAGATATATCTGATGAGCGCGTCAACACAAAGGCCAATCAGAGGTGTTTACGAATCTGCTCAACACGTTGAAATGTTGAAAAATGAGTTTTGCATCATACAAAACATAAAAAAACAAAATTGATTTACATTTCAAAACAATTCTATAGAAAGAGGGAAGTTTAAAAAAGTTTCTAGTTTTAATGATTAATTATAATAGCTTTAATGTTTGTTTTAAAGGGTTAATTCATCCAAAAATGAAATTTCTGTCATTAACTCTTTCTTTCCCTGCCACCATTTTTGAAAAATGTGGCCAGCCACCGCCAGCGTTTTTGATTTTCGGGATTTTCATGAAAATTTTCATGGCCCCCAAAATATTTTGTTGTATGAATATCTGAACATGCAGTACATCAAAATAAAGAACAGAGCCTCTGCTTTTAAACAAACAAACAAACAAAAGTTTCATTCTAGCTTCAAACATTCTTTTTTATTAACACTTGAATGTAGGTACGTTTCATTAAAAAAAAAAAAAAACATTTTGAGCAAAAAGCTCAGAAAACCGTGTTTTTGTCAAACACATCTGGATCATATTCAGTATGATTATCGGAGCATAGATCCAGTAGATCACTTCCATCAACACCCCCAAAGCTTCACAGTCCTATACTACTTAATGGATTAGCATTTCCCTCAGTAACATTAGGCAGTTTTTATTTATATGCTGTTTATTGTTTATAATAGCATTATTTTTCACATGCATCTGCTTACATATGCGATTGCTCATTTATGCGTTTTCCTCGTTTGTGTTTTCATTCGGGAGATTCTGTACTCATTCGGAAGATGTGTAATATCGCCCCGAGTGTATAAAAGTGAAAACATGGAAACCCTGATAATTCCGTGTTTGGCAGGGAAGCGTTTTCTCATAAATAACGGAACATTCCATGTTTGGTGTGGAAAGAGTTAATTACTCACCCTTATGTCGTTCCAAACCCGTAAGACCTTTGTTTACTTCGGAACACAAATTAAGATATTTTTGATGAAATCTGAGAACTCTCTGACCTCTGATAGACTGCAACGTAATTACCACTTTCAAGGCCCAGAAAGGTAGTAAAGACATCGTTAAAATAGTCCATGTGACTACAGTGGTTCAACCTTAATGTTATGAAGCGACGAGAATACGTTTTGTGTGCAAAAACAAAACAAAAATAACGCCTTTTATTCAACCATTTCTTCTCTTCCCTGTCAGTCTCCTATGCTGTTTACATAATAAACACAGTGCAGTGCTTCCGGGTTCTACATTAGATTGGCCGACGCTGTTCATGTGAGCAGCACGACGCATGCGTGTGATGCTGATACAGGAGCTGGCCAATAAGAGAATAAATTGTTGAAATAAAGTTATTTTTGTTTGTTTTTTTGCGCACAAAAGTATTCTCGTAGCTTCATAACATTAAGGATAAACCACTGTAGTCACGTGGACTACTTTAACAATGTCGTTAGTACCTTTCTGGACCTTGAATGTGGTAATTATGTGGCAGTCTATCGGAGGACAGAAAGCTCTCAGATTTCAACAAAAATATCTTAATTTGTGTTTCAAAGATAAACGAAGTTCTTACAGGTTTGAAATGACATGAGGGTGAGTAATTAATGACAGATATTTCATTTTTGGGTGAACTAACCCTTTACGGGTTTTAAGGGATAGATAAATTGAAATGCCAGTCATGAATGATCCATTGAAATGTCTCTGTGCTTTCTTTCGTAGGTGAATAAAGTTCACAGTATGCTGCGGTGGAGAGCGCCAAAGCCCACTGTTTTGAGCCTTTTGCTAATTCCGGCTGTGGCAGGGGTGCTTCTGTATGGCTGGTACAGCCGTCCGCCCCTTCAAAACATCTCTCTGTCTGAGGGCAAGGTGCACGTGTTGCTGCTATCATCTTGGAGATCTGGCTCATCCTTCCTGGGCCAGGTGTTTAACCAGCATCCCGATGTCTTTTATTTGATGGAGCCAGGCTGGCACGTGTGGACGTCTATACAGCAAGCCGGCGCACGTAGCTTGCGAATGGCAGTGCGCGATATGATTCGCAGCATCTTCCAGTGCGACTTGTCGGTGATGGACGCCTACATCCCCCAACCACAAAACGTCTCCCGCGTCTTCATGTGGAGCCACAGTCGCGCACTCTGCTCTCCGCCCGCGTGTTTCCTCACATCTCGCAACGAGATTAGCAATGAACCAGAATGCAAAAAGCACTGTGACACGCAGGGTTTGAAGCTCGCGCAGGCGGCGTGTAAGACTTACAGCCACGTAGTGTTAAAAGAGGTTCGCTTCTTCGAGTTGGAGTCCCTTTACCCTCTACTGAGGGACCCCTCGCTGGATCTGCGCATCATCCATCTTGTCCGTGACCCGCGAGCGGTACTTCGTTCCAGGGAGCAGTCGGTCAAAGCCCTGGTGAAAGACAACGCCGTGGTACTTGAACAGGCTGATACTCCGGAGAAGGATATAACGTACCAAGTCTTACAGGAGATTTGCCGCAGTCATGTGCGCATTTATGAGACTGCCATGCTGAAGCCACCCGATTTCCTACGGGGGCGCTACAAAATGGTACGTTACGAGGATCTAGTGCGCAACACGCTGGCGGAGATCGAAGCCATGTACGAGTTTGTGGGTCTGGAGCTGACTGAAGCTCTGCAGGAGTGGATCTACCGCATCACTCACGGCAAGGGCAAGGGAACGAAGAAGGAGGCCTTCAAAATCACTTCGCGTAACGCAGAGGATGTCTCCTTGGCTTGGCGAACCACTTTACCGTTTGAAAAAGTCCAGCGCATCCAGGACGTGTGCAAAGGAGCCATGTCTCTGCTTGGATATCAGATGGTGGATAGTGAGAAAGAGCAAAAGATGCTGGATTTAGACCTTATGAAACCACGTGAACGCTATCGGTTCAGCTGGCTACCTTCTAAAAGCACTACCGATAAAGTATAGGGTTGCCCCAGTGATCAAATGCCTAAAGACTGAAGAATCGTGGGGAGTTTGTTCAACAGTTTTGCTCTCCTTTGCGTCATACTAAAGTAAAATCAACTTGGAACAATCAAACATTTGTGGACGCCGCAGTGTTCTAGGGACTGGCTTCTCTGTTAAACGAGACTAGAAGCGCTTTCTTAACACAACTTTTACCACTGGATGCTGTTTTTGAAGAAATTATGGTCCAATAATTAGCTTCAAAATGTATTTATTGACAAGAAAACTATTATGATGATGGTGTTTTTGTTTAAAAAAAAAAACTGCATTTCAAAAGGGCGTAGTAGATGGGGGTTGAAGGGATCTATAATGGGACAAACGTCAAAACGTTCAGCTATCTACAGACTTTTACTGCATTAAGCTGAGTATCAATGTCCTTGTGAATAAAGCAGTTAATGATTGTATGTATAGATTTATGCTAGTGTTATGCTGAGTTTTATTGATTGTAGATTACTTTTTGTCTATGTTCTCACTGGATTTACACTTTACTCAGACTTGGACCCCAAAAAACAAAATGCAACTCTTAAAAATTGTGATTGGATGCACTGTTTTTGAAGTCGAATCCTTGCTACAAGTTGCTGCAAAGCACTTTACTTAATAGCTGTAAACTAAACAAATAGAAAAAGACACACATGCAACAATAAATATATATGGGTGAAAGAACCAGAAATAGAAAAGTAGCATAAATAAAAGGAACTGAAACGGCTCTAGAAAATCCCCACGAAGCAGTGCTGCCAATTTAGCGATTTTGACGCTAGATTTAGCAAATTCCCTGCCCCATTTGAGACTTTTTTTTTTTTTTTTTTTTTCAAAAGCCTAGCGACAAATCTAGCAACTTCTTGGACAAACCGTATCTAGATTCCATGACTTGCACACTGATCTATATTTATATTAATATAGATCAGTGGATTCGCCAGTATGATGCCATCTAGCGACATTTAGCGATCGGTTTTAGCTACTTTCAACTGAAAGCAATTGGCAACACTGCCACAAAGCTCCTATAAACTGGATTTTTTTCAAAGCATAGACATAAAATACATTTTAGTATACACCATAAAGTCACATGACTCAAGAGAAAAAAAGAGAAATGTTTTGAGTTCTTAAAAATCTTGAATATATTATCTAACAAATTCAGAAAAGTGATATAAAACTTTCTTCATCACATACTTGAAAAGGAAAGCCTTGATATACTGGAAAATGTAACCCCCCCCCGAAAGCTACTGTGCCATGTGTGCTCCTCAGCCATCACTAACCATCAAGAAGTGTTATACAAACACAAAGGGTTTTTTGTGTGATTATTTTATTACGTTTGTTTATGATAAGACAATATGTGATGAAGTCTATAAATGGTCTAAAGCTATAAAGACTTTGAACCTGGATGTCAGACACAGTTTTACATGTTACAGTACTACTTTGTTTGTCATTTATATAAAGGGCTTTTTTTTTTTTTTTTATTATTCTACGTGCTTGTGCTCTAGATTTTCTCTGTACCTTTACTAAACCTAATTTGATCAAATGTAAGGTATTTTTTTAATTGATTGAGGTGTTGCCGTTTCATGAGATTGTTTGATTACAATGGGAGCTGGTGTTTTATTGAAGTTTGAATCACATTGATTTATATTCAACATGTCAAGCAGTGACTTTGATTAGTTGAAGTGTAAATAAAGGTAAAGATCAAGAGTCTCTTCACATAACAGAGTATATTTTATAACCTGACGTGCTCAGGAGGGACGTCTGATAATGTATCCATCACAATCCATGTTGTTAGGAATAGATAGAGAATTTAGGAAATATAAAAATGAATCATGGTACTCATTTAGAATGTCAGTATTTATGTTTGGTGTTAGTAAGTCGTCTCTAGGTTTATGATTACTGTTGGTGTTTTGGTTGTTTGCACATGTTCAATGTAAAAACATTATACCTGGTTTGTCTGAATCTGTCTGTTTGATCAATGTTGCATGTTTGGTGAAATTGATAATGTGCATATGTTGGAACATAATAAACAACCTACAGTATCACACACTTGAAAAGAGTATCAGAAAGTGAAGACCCAAAACCCACAACCCAGCCCCCTCACGGAAAACGTTGAATTTTTACAATTTATAAAAAAAACTAAACATTATTTGCTTAATTTTTGTGTCCTTTCTTTTTGTTGTTGTTGTTGTTGTTTTTAAGTTTCACCCCCCATTTTTGAGAATAGACATGAAAATGCACTCACCAAACTTAAATGATTAGAATTCAAGAATGCTTTTTAGTACAGATTTGTCTTGTTTTAAAGAAGTCACCCAGCAGATTATTGCTGAAGTGAAAGCACTTGAAAAAATTAAAGCGATGGAAGTTTAAATTTGCTGTAAATCAAAAGTACTGTACTAAACATTTTATATAAAATTTATATTTTGTCAAATATATTTGACTCTAAAATTGATATCAAATGAAAGTCATATGTCTAACCAAGTTGTGTTCCAAATTTGAAGTTGATATCACAAAAATTGAAGTTCCTATGTAATTTTGTTTAGGTGCTGTACCAAAAATAACCACCAGGTGTCACCGACATTCAATTGAATTTTTAATGCATTCTCCTGTTACAAATTGATAAATTTCTGTCCAAATGTCACTTCTATCACAAAACACAGTGAGAACCGTGAGACCTTTCAGACGATATATGTTTTGTCAAGATGGTTGAAGGTTTCGACAATAAAGTAGCTAAAATAAATATTGTAATATGAAACCTGACACCAGCCACTAGGGGAGGAGCTCGCTAAAAGAAATTAAAGTACTGTTTCCGTGGAAACACAACATCCGATTTTAAAATGGTTTTCACACGCTGAGTTCGTAAGCTTTCAAATAATACCTAATCTATAATGGGACAAACGTCAAAACGTTCAGCTATCTACAGACTTTTACTGCATTAAGCTGAGTATCAATGTCCTTGTGAATAAAGCAGTTAATGATTGTATGTATAGATTTATGCTAGTGTTATGCTGAGTTTTATTGATTGTAGATTACTTTTTGTCTATGTTCTCACTGGATTTACACTTTACTCAGACTTGGACCCCAAAAAACAAAATGCAACTCTTAAAAATTGTGATTGGATGCACTGTTTTTGAAGTCGAATCCTTGCTACAAGTTGCTGCAAAGCACTTTACTTAATAGCTGTAAACTAAACAAATAGAAAAAGACACACATGCAACAATAAATATATATGGGTGAAAGAACCAGAAATAGAAAAGTAGCATAAATAAAAGGAACTGAAACGGCTCTAGAAAATCCCCACGAAGCAGTGCTGCTATAAACAGGATTTTTCAAAGCATAGACATAAAATACATTTTAGTGTACACCATAAAGTCACATGACTCACTTTTTTGTGTGATTATTTTATTACGTTTGTTTATGATAAGACAATATGTGATGAAGTCTATAAATGGTCTAAAGCTATAAAGACTTTGAACCTGGATGTCAGACACACTTTTACATGTTACAGTACTGCTTTGTTTGTCATTTATATAAAGGGCTTTTTTTTTTATTATTCTACGTGCTTGTGCTCTAGATTTTCCCTGTACCTTTACTAAACCTAATTTGATCAAATGTAAGGTAATTTTTTTTATTGATTGAGGTGTTGCCGTTTCATGAGATTGTTTGATTACAATGGGAGCTGGTGTTTTATTGAAGTTTGAATCACATTGATTTATATTCAACATGTCAAGCAGTGACTTTGATTAGTTGAAGTGTAAATAAAGGTAAAGATCAAGAGTCTCTTCACATAACAGAGTATATTTTATAACCTGACGTGCTCAGGAGGGACGTCTGATAATGTATCCATCACAATCCATGTTGTTAGGAATAGATAGAGAATTTAGGAAATATAAAAATGAATCATGGTACTCATTTAGAATGTCAGTATTTATGTTTGGTGTTAGTAAGTTGTCTCTAGGTTTATGATTACTGTTGGTGTTTTGGTTGTTTGCACATGTTCAATGTAAAAACATTATACCTGGTTTGTCTGAATCTGTCTGTTTGATCAATGTTGCATGTTTGGTGAAATTGATAATGTGCATATGTTGGAACATAATAAACAACCTACAGTATCACACACTTGAAAAGAGTATCAGAAAGTGAAGACCCAAAACCCACAACCCAGCCCCCTCACGGAAAACGTTGAATTTTTACAATTTATAAAAAAAACTAAACATTATTTGCTTAATTTTTGTGTCCTTTCTTTTTGTTGTTGTTGTTGTTTTTAAGTTTCACCCCCCATTTTTGAGAATAGACATGAAAATGCACTCACCAAACTTAAATGATTAGAATTCAAGAATGCTTT
This sequence comes from Ctenopharyngodon idella, assembly GCF_019924925.1. Classification (NCBI taxonomy): domain Eukaryota; kingdom Metazoa; phylum Chordata; class Actinopteri; order Cypriniformes; family Xenocyprididae; genus Ctenopharyngodon; species Ctenopharyngodon idella. Next base: position 25,589,975 of record NC_067243.1, on the reverse strand, counting down.
TTAGTACAGATTTGTCTTGTTTTAAAGAAGTCACCCAGCAGATTATTGCTGAAGTGAAAGCACTTGAAAAAATTAAAGCGATGGAAGTTTAAATTTGCTGTAAATCAAAAGTACTGTACTAAACATTTTATATAAAATTTATATTTTGTCAAATATATTTGACTCTAAAATTGATATCAAATGAAAGTCATATGTCTAACCAAGTTGTGTTCCAAATTTGAAGTTGATATCACAAAAATTGAAGTTCCTATGTAATTTTGTTTAGGTGCTGTACCAAAAATAACCACCAGGTGTCACCGACATTTATTGAATTTTTAATGCATTCTCCTGTTACAAATTGATAAATTTCTGTCCAAATGTCACTTCTATCACAAAACACAGTGAGAACCGTGAGACCTTTCAGACCATATATGTTTTGTCAAGATGGTTGAAGGTTTCGACAATAAAGTAGCTAAAATAAATATTGTAATATGAAACCTGACACCAGCCACTAGGGGAGGAGCTCGCTAAAAGAAATTAAAGTACTGTTTCCGTGGAAACACAACATCCGATTTTAAAATGGTTTTCACACGCTGAGTTCGTAAGCTTTCAAATAATACCTAATCTATAATGGGACAAACGTCAAAACGTTCAGCTATCTACAGACTTTTACTGCATTAAGCTGAGTATCAATGTCCTTGTGAATAAAGCAGTTAATGATTGTATGTATAGATTTATGCTAGTGTTATGCTGAGTTTTATTGATTGTAGATTACTTTTTGTCTATGTTCTCACTGGATTTACACTTTACTCAGACTTGGACCCCAAAAACAAAATGCAACTCTTAAAAATGTGATTGGATGCACTGTTTTTGAAGTCGAATCCTTGCTACAAGTTGCTGCAAAGCACTTTACTTAATAGCTGTAAACTAAACAAATAGAAAAAGACACACATGCAACAATAAATATATATGGGTGAAAGAACCAGAAATAGAAAAGTAGCATAAATAAAAGGAACTGAAACGGCTCTAGAAAATCCCCGCGAAGCAGTGCTGCTATAAACAGGATTTTTCAAAGCATAGACATAAAATACATTTTAGTGTACACCATAAAGTCACATGACTCACTTTTTTGTGTGATTATTTTATTACGTTTGTTTATGATAAGACAATATGTGATGAAGTCTATAAATGGTCTAAAGCTATAAAGACTTTGAACCTGGATGTCAGACACACTTTTACATGTTACAGTACTGCTTTGTTTGTCATTTATATAAAGGGCTTTTTTTTTTTTATTATTCTACGTGCTTGTGCTCTAGATTTTCCCTGTACCTTTACTAAACCTAATTTGATCAAATGTAAGGTAATTTTTTTTATTGATTGAGGTGTTGCCGTTTCATGAGATTGTTTGATTACAATGGGAGCTGGTGTTTTATTGAAGTTTGAATCACATTGATTTATATTCAACATGTCAAGCAGTGACTTTGATTAGTTGAAGTGTAAATAAAGGTAAAGATCAAGAGTCTCTTCACATAACAGAGTAGATTTTATTACCTGATGTGCTCAGGAGGGACGTCTGATAATGTATCCATCACAATCCATGTTGTTATGAATAGATAGAGAATTTAGGAAATATAAAAATGAATCATGGTACTCATTTAGAATGTCAGTATTTATGTTTGGTGTTAGTAAGTCGTCTCTAGGTTTATGATTACTGTTGGTCTTTTGGTTGTTTGCACATGTTCAATGTAAAAACATTATACCTGGTTTGTCTGAATCTGTCTGTTTGATCAATGTTGCATGTTTGGTGAAATTGAGTAAAACTGTGAATATTTTTCCCTCACTTTTTACCTTACACACTTTCTTTGACAATGGATCATTAAAAAAACCCTGCTGTAATAATGTGCATATGTTGGAACATAATAAACAACCTACAGTATCACACACTTGAAAAGAGTATCAGAAAGTGAAGACCCAAAACCCACAACCCAACCCCCTCACGGAAAACTTTGAATTTTTACAATTTATAAAAAAACTAAACATTATTTGCTTAATTTTTGTGTCCTTTCTTTTTGTTGTTGTTGTTGTTTTTAAGTTTCACCCCCCATTTTTGAGAATAGACATGAAAATGCACTCTCCAAACTTAAATGATTAGAATTCAAGAATGCTTTTTAGTACAGATTTGTCTTGTTTTAAAGAAGTCACCCAGCAGATTATTGCTGAAGTGAAAGCACTTGAAAAAATTAAAGCGATGGAAGTTTAAATTTACTGTAAATCAAAAGTACTGTACTAAACATTTTATATAAAATTTATATTTTGTCAAATATATTTGACTCTAAAATTGATATCAAATGAAAGTCATATGTCTAACCAAGTTGTGTTCCAAATTTGAAGTTGATATCACAAAAATTGAAGTTCCTATGTAATTTTGTTTAGGTGCTGTACCAAAAATAACCACCAGGTGTCACCGACATTCTATTGAATTTTAAATGCATTCTCCTGTTACAAATTGATACATTTCTGTCCAAATGTCACTTCTATCACAAAACACAGTGAGAACCGTGAGACCTTTCAGACTATATGTGTTTTGTCAAGATGGTTGAAGGTTTCGACAATAAAGTAGCTAAAATAAATATTGTAATATGAAACCTGACACCAGCCACTAGGGGAGGAGCTTGCTAAAAGAAATTAAAGTACTGTTTCCATGGAAACGCAACATCTGATTTTAAAATGGTTTTCACACGCTGAGTCCGTAAGCTTTCGAATGATACCTAATTTATGATGATTACTAAAATATGTGAAATGTGTGCCAAGCGGCTCACCGAATTTTCATTTTTGGGTGATCTATCGCTTTAAAGCAGCTGCTGGCCACACCAGATACTGACTGCTACTTTTGATTTTGACCCCCCCTGAATGCTGTTTGCATTCTTGTTCTTAGTCGGTTTACCTTCGCTTCTATTCAAGAACTATATTAACATGTAAACTCTTACATCATCACATTGTGCCAGATTCCAGTTGCCAGTGATCCTGAACAAATGTTTCTAGAAGAAATCTGGTTGCAGTAACTTAAAAACAGGCTCTTGAGTCCATGTCTAGTGCCTGCATGCACTGTAAAAAAAATCCTGTAAAAAACGGTAAAAAGTCTGGCAGCAGAGTTTCCAGAGAAATTTCGTTAAATTACAGCAAATAACCATTTCACAAAATTACATGCAAAAACTGTAAAAATACAGAACAGACTTTACAGTTAAAATTCATTGAATTACAGTATATTACTGTTGATAATCATTTATTATGGAAAAACTGGTAAATTATGTCAGATTACATAGAAAATGACTAACTTTTAGGTTAATCTCTGCAAATTTAAGGTTTTTATGAGTTATTTTATCAAGCTGCTCTGTCCATCTACAGTTATTTGCTTTTAAAATATAGATTTTCCATGAACAATAACTAAGAAATTATTTATAAAAATGCAATTAGCACATAAATTCAAAAACAAATGTTTGCATTTTACAGTATTAATCTTTATTTTTACAGAACCACTCACAACTTCAATCTATAAATTAATTACTTAGAAATGCATAAAAATAGCAACCTTTACAACCAATTTTTGTTAAATTAACAAAATATAGTACCGAATACATTTAATCAAAGGAACATGAACATGTACAGTATTAGTCATTGTACATAAGACATTGTATGTCAAGTTACTTAAATTATAGTAAATACAAGCTTAGTATATAGAACATCTACATTAAACAATTTCTGTATACTTTTGTACTGTAATATTGCTATTATTTTATACATATATGATTACATTTTATCCAAAGTGACTACAAGGAGTACAATGGAAGCAACAATAAGTACAATGACAATTTCCAGTTAGTCTAGCACAGTATGCATAGAAATTATTATTATTATTTTCAGTTAAACAGAAAGATAGTATTAACAGGTCAATTGTTCACAAAAAAGATGCATCTTTAGCAGTCTCTTGAAAATGGTTTGAGTTAGTCAGGTTATTCCACCAGCAGGGAACAGTCCAGGTAAAGGTCAGTTAAAGTAAGTTTGTGCCCCTTTGGGATGGCACCACAAGATGCTGTTCACTTTCAGAGCGCAAGCTTCTGGAGGGCGTATAGACCTTATGTAGCTCCGCCCCTTTTCAGCGCTGCGCTCGTTGTCTTTTGACTTCCGGTTTGTATTTCCACAGCGATTTTACGTATTTATGAATGAACTGCTCGTTTTAAAATATTCCCGGTCTACTAACATTTGTTAAGACATCTGCTTTAAACATAACAATGCTCATGATGACTTTCATTAACTCTACAATAGGTAAATCCACTTCACCAGCTAATTATTCTTCAACAGCACTGCCATAGAAATATACAGAGCTACCGCAAAAACGGAACTTCAAAGACAATATTCTAAAGAATATTTTTCTCTGGTAAATAAGGTCTATAGGTACAGGCTTGCAGAGCCAGTTGTTGTTCCATGTCATGTTCCAATAGGAATGGCTTGATCTTCCCAATGTTGTACTGGGCAAATATGCAAGATCGGGCAGTTCCAGCACTGTGGTCTGTGAAGTTTAACTGATCGATTATAACACAAAGGATGGGTGGCTGAAACCACGAGCACTTCTGTCTTGGCAAGGTGGAGTTGAAGGTAAAGGTCATCCAGGTAAAAAGTCGGAAATTTCCATCAAGCAGGCTGAGATGCGAGCAGCTACTGGTTGATCATCTGGCTGGAATGAAAAGTAGAGATGTGTGTCAGGATAGCAGTGATAGGAAAAGCCATGTTTCTGAATGATTCTAGTTACAATTACAACAAAAAATACTGTACAGAACAGCAGAATGAAAAGATGTAAACAAAGAATTTGTTGTATAAGAATAGCACTCTTTCCACACCTGGACTGCAATGCTGCTGTAGATCTCCACAGTTTTTCCACATGACCTGAAATCATAAAAAAATAAAAATTAATTGGCTATTACATTCATTCAAACATGCCAACATATGTTTTACTGAGACAATGCAAAACCTCAACCTTCTTTGATCTGGAATTTTTATATCCATCTATCCAATGTATCTTATGATTCAGTAATGATAATTTACTCAGGCCATGTAAGATTTTTTATTATTATTTATTATAACACTAATATATGCATACTTTACATGTTTGCAAGCAGATGCGCTCAGAATATTTATTATGTTGTTCATATTGTACTCTCATCTGCTTTCCTGTATAGGCCTATAGTATGAGTTGTACAGGCTGCAGAGTGGCAGTTAGCCACGTTAAGAGAGTTAATCGTTCAGAGTATCAAAAGAGATTGAAATAATGGCGGTACTATCACATCTGAACGAAGACATAAACACTTGAATGGACTTCATGAATAACTAATCTTTCATGGTTTAAAACCGATGGAAAATTGAAAGATGCCTGCTGCAGTTGTTTTGCTTTCAAAGGCAGTTACCTTACGTTATGTGTCTGAACACCGTTTAGAAATACTAACATTAGCTTCGAAACTATAAACAATACAAATGTGTAGCCACACGACATAAAATATCACACACATGTAAAATTAAACTCTTACCTCAGCCAGTGATCGGTTGGTATGATGGTCCGCTGTGGTCTTCTCACTGAAAGGACGTTAGTTTTTGTTAGTTTTTCCTCACACTGTTCCGAAGAATGGATCGACGGATGTGTTCAAATAAATTCTCCTGCTCACGACTGCTCTTTACGATTGCTTTACACTACTGTTAATCTCACGACTCACAAGCGTAACCTGAAGTAAATTCAAATAACCCGCTCGCCCTTCCATCACTGCAGGGCTCCGGGAACTGTTGTGGGCGGGACTAACGGAAAAGTAATCGGCGGCCAATTTGAATCTGCGTCGCGCGTGCTCGCACACGCCCCCGCACGCACGCACACACACAAAAAGCTGCGCATTTACAACTCGATTTGGAAAAACATAAAATGTACATATCAATAATAGATGTGTTCAGGAAATTTAGGGGAGAATAAGTCAAGGCCAATTAGCAGTTTCAAAATAAGCATATTTGCAAGATGAGGTTAAAATATATTAGTAAAATAAACAATGCATAATATATAAAAGGCCTACACACCTACTGTATGTACCAATAATTGAACTTTAAAAAACTAACTTTAACCAACACATCTTAAATGGAAGAAGAAAAAAAAAAAAAACATGTTGAATGACTGTTGATTTCTGCAGTTATACATTCATTCCCTTTTTTCTATTTTTACAGAAAAAAATCTGTAAAATATTAATCAACATTTTATGTAAAATTACACATTATTCTGTAAAAATACAGAACATTTCTTAAAAAAAAAAAAAAACAGAAATTTAATGTAATACTAAAATACATGCAATTCCCTGTAAATTAAATAGTGGAAAATTAAATTACAGCAAATATCTGTAAAACAACAGGAATTTCAGTGTATAATGACAAAACTGGAAAAATCTGTAAAAAAAAAAAAAAAAAAAATACAGACCATTACCTGTAAATTTACATTTATTTTTAACAGTGTGGGCAACATAAACCCTGCTGTTGAAATTCATAAGTGAGTGATTAATCTCATAAGTGACTCCTTAAACCAACTCAAGCAAGTATAGCCTAACGATGTGACGCATGAAAGCAGGTGAATGGGATTTCACCAAGCAGAACATGTTCCTGGATGAACATCCTTGTTGATTATGCAACAACATTCCATTCAAATTTAAGGGATAATATCAGTTAATGTCAACAGTTAATGTTTAAGCCAGGGTTAGATGCTTCTACACTGTTCTTATTCACAAAGCTGAATCAATAAAATTAGATGACCTTTGAAAAATAATACAGGTAAAAGAATATCCCTCCCTATAGGAGATTGTCATGCAACCTAGTGTATATCCAAAAGGTTTTTAGTCATAAGGGAGGTCTGGAACACCATCAATTTACTTTAAACTGCAAGTTTTAATTAGAAAAGTGTTACAGTGATATCATTATTATATCTGACCCAACACCGCCCTTCTAAGGTGACAGTAAAAGTTGTAAGTTGCTGTTTTAAAATAAGGATTTGCAGCACTAGAAATAACTTTGAAATAAGACAAATTTCACATCTGTTTAAGTTAGTTGTTATATGTTTATTATTTGGTATTTGTTTTTACTTATATTTGCTGTTTTAAAATAATAAAATATTTTCTATTTGTTTACCTTTTAAAAATTATGAAATTGGGATGGGTTGGGTGGTGAAGGGGAATTACATAAGTATTACCACAATAAATTCATGTACTTAAATTATCCATGTTTTTATTAGTGGCATCAGTGCTGGGAAGTAACTGATTACATGTAATCTGGGTTACATAATTAGATTTTTCTAAAAATGTAGTACTTTTTAAGTACTCATAATCAGACTACAGTTTTTTTTTATTGATTTCTTGATTACATGTTATTCTCACAATGGCAGTGAATTATTCATAATTCCTTGATTCTACCTACTACTACTCTTTTATCCTTTAAATTTTCCTTTCTAAAAAAGCCTACTGCTTATATCCATTCAAAAGGTCTTCCAGGTTTGTGTAATCGCACACTCAGACCAGCCACTTATGTGACTATCACTGAAAACTGAGCAAAACACAGCATTTGATCACTGGATTTACAGAAATCATTTCACTTTTAATGTTTTTTTTTCATTCTCAACTGCATATCTAATCAACTCCTGATGAACAAATTAATTATTATTTGAATTATCACTCAGTGAGTCATTTAACCATGTTTTACTGGCTTTATAAATCAAGCACTTAGGCATGCAGACTGCTTCTACAAACATTTGTGAAAGAATGGGTCGCTCTCAGAAGCTCAGTGAATTCAAATTCAGTGAATAGCTTTTCTACCTGACAGAACACCTTGGGATTAATTAGAGCGGAGACTGTGAGCCAGGCCTTCTCGCCAACATCATTGCCTGACCTCACAAATGCGCTTCTAGAGGAATGGTGAAAATCACACTCCTAAACCTTGTGGAAAGCCTTTCCAAAAGAGTTGAGGCTGTTATAGCTGCAAAGGGTGGGCCAACTCCATATTAAACCCTACGGATTAAGAATGGGATGTCATTAAAGTTCATGTGCACGTAAAGGCAGGCGTCCCAAAACTTTTGGCAATATAGTGTATTTACTTGAAGTAAGCCCTTATTTTAAGTTAATAAGTTGCTTTTGATTTATAAGAGGTGATCGTACTATAAGAATATCCTGTAAGTTTCAGAACTGAAAACTTCCTTGTTAGTCCAATAAAAGCTTTTATTGACACCAGGCCCATTGAACGACTGGTCCTGAAATGTGCCTATAGGTGAAACCCCACCTCCACAGAAGAAATCAACACCTACTTCATCATTGCAACGTTAGCCCCGCCCACTGGCGTAGTGAGATGAGGAAGAGAGAAGAGAGATACAGGACTAAAAATAACATTACCTTTCAAAGGATTCTAATGCTAGGAATATTTGCTATATTGTTATATACAACAATGTGAATGTCTCAGTTGAGCTTTATTTATTTGTATTCGGTACATTTCACTGTGGATTCTTGGTAAATCAATCGCATTTTGGGACTTTTACGATATGAACTCGACAGTAATGTGACAACATGTAAGTAACTGTGTCAATTCTAATGCCTCATCTGATATTAATGATTCATGTACAGTCAGATGTTCTTTGTCTATGTGTCAGTAAATCAAACCAGTGACTAAATGGTCGACTTCACATTGTTTCTCTTAATAGGATGCGAATTTAAAAGGTGATTAAATTATATATAGAAAGTGATCAAAGAACGCTTCCTTTACAATCGCTGGAGCTGTCAATCAAACACCACAAGTTCATCAGTGACTGGATTCGCGGCAAAACTCCCATTTTATTAAACGAATCTCTTAGTTATATCGCATTTGCACTGTTAGTGATGATTAAAGCATTTGTTAGTGTACAGTAATTGAGTTGCAGTGACAAGATCACTGCTTTCATGCGCTCAACATGTCTGTGATTGCCTACAGTGTTCATCACTGCAACCTTTCATGCCACAATCTAAATATAATGCAACAGATCTAAATGTAATGCAGCACTTTTCACGATTAGTTAACATTGAGAGCTGTATTAGTAAAAACGTGCTAAAAGTTTTCATGAGAGCAATACTTAGCTATTTCAAATGGAAAGATGTTAGCCAATCACAGCAGTGGGCGTTTACACTGAAATCACAGCAGACACGCCCCCTAAAAACAGAGCGTTCAAATAAGAGGGCTAAAATTAGGGTAGGAAAAATGCCTTTTTTATTTCTAAATTACGACAATTTTTGATGTAAAAAGCATACTAACATTATAAGTCTACCCCAGGAAACATTATAACAATAAAACAACTCAGTTCATAACCCCTTTAAGTCAACAATATTATTATTATTATTTTTTTTTTAAACTGTCGAATACACTTTTTTTTAATATGATTGCAAACAGTACAAAGATGGCATTAATATACAACTTTGTAAGTCAACAATAAATAAATAAATAAAATTAAGTTATCTGATGTCGGTTAATGGTCACATGACATGCAGGTAATCATGTCCATTTTGTATCTATTTCAGTAAGTGTTTTATTTTGATTGCTTTTATTTTTTAATGATTTATTTTAATTTTGTAATATGTTTATGTTAATATGTTTTTATTACTTAATAGCTTTTCATTAAACTCACGGCAAACCCTGACGTGATGCAAAATTTGATGTACTTTTTGAGTGTTACAAATCAAAGACTATAGGGACTTACAAACCACTCTAGTAGTTGTAACAGCGCACTTTGTTTTTGTTTTGACTTAAATTTTTAGATTCTTTTATAACTTAATGACCGTTATTTTCTTGTCATTTTTTAAAAACAGATATAACCTAAATATTCAACATTCAAAATAACCTTCGGTTATTTATGTATCCCAGCTAGTTCCTCTGCAAGTTGATCTCATCTGTTTCATTGGTCCAGTGTGTGGGTGGAGCTCAGAGAGCACTTTGCAGAGGATGCAGAATACGACACCCATCCAGACATGATGCAGGAAACTTGACCGATGCGAAAGATGCATAACACAGCATACATGTAGGCAATATATTGTTATATAAGAAGCCTTTTCCCCACTCTTATGCTCTGTCTTTGCTACAATTGCGCATTGAGAGATGTCCGCCCGCCTCCGCTCCTCTGTCCATCACTGACTGACGTTACTGCAGACGCGTCTCTCGCGGTTCCCGGAATGAACCGCAGAATCATCATTCTGTTCCCAGACAGATTCAAGCGGATCCTGAGGAAACTGTAGGCTAAACCTCGGCCTCGTCATGGCAAGATCAGCAAACAGAAGCGGTAAGGACGGAGACTCAAGGGTATCCGCTCCCGCGGAGAGAGGTGAGATCAGGGAACTGTCTCTGGAGGAGGTGCTGAAGTCTTATGAGCAGCCCATCAATGAGGAGCAGGCTTGGGCAGTGTGTTTTCAGTGCTGCAGAGAGCTGAGAGCGCCGCGCCCGGACACGCAGCCTGCCGAAGAGTTTCTGATCCGAGACCTGTCATCCATAATCCTGCACAGGGACGGAACCGTCACGACACATCTGGAGAGCAGCGGTAAGGACTCGAACATTTACTGAAACTTTCCGAGAGCTCAGCGGTGTCCTTCAACAGGCTCAAGAATATGGTAGTTTCACGTCCAAAGATGAGATGTGACTAAAACTGCATTTAAAAAGATTGTTCACATCAATATAATATAATAAAGTTACGCATTTGATGTTAATCCAACGCTGAGACAGCACTTATCATCCGGGTTGTTGTATGGTTCTTTTAATCCGCATCCAGTCAATTTTTATAGTTTATCTTATTGATTCCTGAAGCTTCTGCATTATGGCTTGCTCTGTGTTTATTAATTAATTATGAAGTGGGAGTCTCGTGTTGCTTTGCTGAAGCCTTTGTCTTGTAAACAGTGTTTTTGAATTTGATTTGAGATGTTGTAAACAGCGTTTTAACTTGGCTATTGTTTTACTCCTATACTTCTGCATCAGGAGTGTTGTTGGACTGATAGAATCTAGCACCAGGGGGCGCTGTTATGTTTATTTGTAGTCTTAACCCTCACCCTATACTCATTTCAAAACATGCTAGCACGTGCATGGATTCATGGATTCACAGGCAGAGACTGACGCTAACGTTTTTTACACTATATTTTAGTAGTATTTAGCACTTATTGTTTAAGGATGACATAGATATAAGAAATAATACCATATGAGCATAACTTCAATAGCTTTGGCTCGAATGAGAAACCTGGGTTCAGGGCTCAGTCGTCAAAAAGTTTAATCTGTATCAGAATTATATAGATTTGGTAAATCCCATGTTTTGCTATCCACATTATCAGGTAATCCATTTAACTTTTGTTTTTCAAAGCAAAATGGATCAGATCACCCTGATCCAGATACAAACTTTTTACTTTACTAAAAGGCTTAATATGTAGCCTAATGCCTACTTCTACATTATTAATTTTAACGGTTAAACTAATCAATCGCAAAATAAAAATATTAATGTGTGTATATATTACATAATACAAATGCTGTATGTTTCCTTTTGTTTAATTTACTACATTTTTGTTCCTGAAATCCACCCTTCTGCTGGGATCAGGATAATCCTGTTTTTTGGATCAAAGATATCCCAAGCTTACTAAAAAGTTTTGAACAACACATAATGATTGTTTGACCCAGATTGGATTTTATGATCTAATCTGATTTCAGAATCTTTTACTTTTTTTCTTTTGAACAACCCATTTTCAAGATCTGATCCAATCCAATAGCTGAAATCTGATCAGATTACTTTTGAACAACTGGGCCCTGATCTCTCTACAAAAGAGTAAGTACAATTTGCACAATAACGCATAATGAACATGGCTTGCTGATTAAAGCTGATGAGTTGATTCTCAGTTAAACTGTCAAATCTCCTCACAATTTCTAAACATTCTGCCATCATGTGTGCTATCACTCGCAAAATGATCGATTAAATTGTCCAAATCGTACGTACATGTATATATCCCATAAATATGACATGGAATGTTTATTGGCAAATGTTGGCAAATTGGCAAATACCACCTGCAATGGTAATGAAATAGGAATCACAATTTTATCAATCAATCAATCAAGTTTGGAAGTATATATACATTTATGCGCTTCAGATACACACAAAATAATGTCATAATGCCGGTCTTGGCGAGTATTCACGTAAACACAGTCAGTTATGTTTCAAGTGAACATAAACAGTTGAGAAAGAAAACGCATGTGTAACAGTTTAATGGATCCGTGCGTCAGGTCTTAAAGTGACAGCAGCCTCATATACCTGCTGCCAAATTATTAGATAATATTAAAAATATCTATATAGCAGTTTTTCCCCATGGTATCAATTTCAAAATTGTGGCCAGTGAAAATGCCAAGTGGCTAGTAACTTTGGAAAAACATTAGCCACAGTGGCTGGTGAGCAAAAAAGTTAATGTCAAGCGATGCAAAACCCTTGTGAAACCTGGTCCTAGATAACAGAAGGGTGTTTTTGTTGTAGCACTGTGCGCATATCTTTTTATGTTTGAATTTTAAGGATTGGTTCACTTTCAAATAAAAATTTACTGATAATTTACTCACCCCTATGTCATCCAAGATGTCCATGTCCTTCTTTCTTCAGTCGAAAAGAAATTAAGGATTTTGATGAAAACTTTTCAGGACTATTCTCCTTGCTTCCACCAGACCACACTTCCATATTCTTCAAAAAGCTTACGCTGTATGTCCTACGCCTTCCCTATTCTACTTACGGAAAAAACAGAACTGGTGCCGCGTTCGTTCTGTAAGTTGAATAGGGAAGAATTAGGACATACAGCGTAAGCTTTTTGAGGAATACGGAAGGTGGTCTGGCGGAAGCACTTGCGAGGTGATCATTTGTGTTTATAAAGCATATACATTTTTATTTTTTTTTAGAAAATGACCAATCGTTTCACTAGATAAGACCCTTATTCCTCGTCCGGTATCATTTAAAGCCCTTTGAAGCTGCACTGAAACTGTTATTTTGACCTTCAACCATTTGGGGCCAACTGAAGTCCACTATAAGAAGAATAATCCTGGAATGTTTTCGTCAAAAACCTTAATTTCTTTTCAACTGAAGAAAGAAGGACATGGACATCTTGGATGACATGGGGTGAGTAAATTATCAGGAAATCTTTATTTGAAAGTGAACTAATCCTTTAAGTGTGAATGTGCAATCTATAGACGAAGATTAATGCCAACTTTTATTAGCTCCCGTGTTGTCCTACATTGTTCGGTGTAACAGGCTTTGCAAAGTTCTCCTGTAGATTTTCTTTTCAAACTTGTCTTTTGTCTTGTCATGTTTTGGAATCTTGTTTAAAAACTAAAACTATCCTTCTTTATCTCTGCATTTGAGTCACATTTGCGAGGGGAGGAGATCGCAGACAGAAGAGTGTCCATCCATTTTGCCTACCCAACACTGAAATCGCTAATTGCTGAGTCGTAATGGGAGAAAATGTACAGTCAGCTGATTCACAGACGGATGACAACCCTAGTGACTCACAGGTTGCCTCATCGTCAATTAAAAATCTCCCCTACACAAAGTAAAGGAGTTCAGTAGAAACGCTTGGATCTAAAATGCACTGGTAAAGCTCATCCAGTAGTCATCTCCTTCAGCAGGTGGACAGAAGTGAAGTTACTAGGCCCATCCAGCATAACCAGTTCTGCTTCTACTAGTCCTGGCAGCTAGTGAATTTAGGGATTGTAGAGATGCAGATTAAAATGATAAAAAGACCATATAGGATGCTACTGCAAAAGTAAAACCAGCAGCCTTCTCTGTTGTAATGCTGCCTTCACATGCTATGGGAATTATCGTAAGTATGTGTTTCCTAGTCAGAAATTGGACATGAACGGCCTCTCAAATCATATTTATGACTGGGAAACTCAGAGATCATTTTGATACCCGAGTTTCCGAATTGAGCGAGCCATCATTTTTAAATATGCTGGAAAAGAGAACCATTGCTGTACTGACTGTTGTTTTTTTTGTTTGTTTGTTTGTTTGTTTTTACCACAACACCTACAGCACATTGCTTTCTCTTGCCCTTACAGTCATGTATATTTACATATATATATCCATTTCATATGTATTGTATGTATTTATATAGCGAAAATATAATTTATTTGACCATAATTCCAGAATCTTCAGCAAACTGATTATAACACGGTGACTGTACACAAAAGCAGATAATGTTTATGGTTGTCAACAAATGGGATGCTACATTTTATTCAAAGGTGGATATTGACTAAATATCTTCAGTACATTTTAGCTTTAATAAGATTTTCCCAAGAAATAGGCAAGAATGAAATTGATTCCTATCCTTTCCAACAACAAATCACTTGAATGTGACAAACTCTTTAGAAGTAGGAAATGTCTGATAGCATGTGAAGGCAGCATAAGAACGTTGAGGTCAAACATGAAGAGACTGTCTGCAGAGATGTGATATTGAGAGACTTGAGAGACAATGATTTCACCTGCCCAGACAAAATATTTTTCCTGCTTGGGCCAGTTGTTCACATTTTTGTAAATACATATTTATAAATTATTCATATAATATATTTAAATGTAAAAATGGTTTCTTTGTGTTTTTCATGGACCATTACCTGGACTGTTCCCTGCTGGTGGAATGAAATGCCTAACTCAACCCGAGCTTTCAAGAAAAAGCTAAAGATGCATCTTTTTTGCCAACATTTGACCTGTTAATACTAACACTATTAGGGATGCACCAATACTACTACAGTACCAGAACGAGTCTGATACTGATACTTGGTACTTGCTGATACAGAGTACCGTTACCTTTGCATTTTTAATTTTTAAAAATATTGGGCAGAGAAACCAAAAGAATATGCATCAAATCAGTTGGCTTATTAAATAGACATTTCCTTCAGTTGTTTTCATGCCTAATTATGCTTGTTAAAATGTACTGTAGGAGCTATACTGTTACTTTCACTGTTGATATTATTGCTCTATCATATTTTATCTTTAATTTAATAGCACAGTGAATATTTAGAGCTGCTCCAGCAGGGCTCAACTAGTCAAGAGCAGTGAGTGATTTTGTCTTTTGATGTTAGATTAACATTGAGGACAAAGACAGCAGTAGGTTTATTAGGCTGCTGCACGTATCCAACACACTGTTACACGTTTTCTTTTCCAACTGTTTACGTTCACTTAAGACATAACCGACTATGTTTTACAAGGATGCTTGCCTATACAGGCATTTTGACATAATTTTGTGTGAAGTTGTCACAAGAGAACTCAAATTTAATAGGCTATTCACATGCTGTTTGAGAGGAAGCTTTCTGGGTGCGCACTTCAGATGTTTTTACACGGAAAACTTCTTGAAAACATAATATGATTACTGTACCGGCTTTCTGTAATAATGTAGGGAACCACTCATTATACATAAATCATGTAACAGTTCATGTTTTTACTTTTTACACATACAATTTAGTTTTCATTCAGATACCGCACATGTGCTGAGTGAATGATCAGCAATCAAGAGCATGTAACAGAAGTGCGCGCTCTCTCTTTTTACCATCAGTTAAAGGGTTAGTTCACCCAAAAATGAAAATTCTGTCATTAATTACTCACCCTCATGCTGTTCCACACCCGTAAGACCTTCGTTAATCTTTGGAACACAAATTAAGATATTTTTGTTGAAATCCGATGGCTCAGTGAGGCCTCCATAGCCAGCAATGACATTTCCTCTCTCAAGATCCATTATTGTACTAAAAACATATTTAAATCAGTTCATGTGAGTACAGTGGTTCAATATTAATATTATAAAGCGACGAGAATATTTTTGGTGTGCCAAAAAAAACAAAATAACGACTTATATAGTGATGGCCGATTTCAAAACACTGCTTCAGGAAGCTTCTAGTGATGGGACGGTTGATACAAAGCACTATTCTATCACACACTGTACCGATGCTTGTATCGAAATGACAATACCACATGATTGATGACATTTGAAGCTTCGAACGTCATGCAGTATCGTAAAGTCGCGACAGCTGGTTTGAAAAAATTGGCGCTTCACCTGATGCATAAAAGGAAAATGCATTTAATCATGTTTCATTGCTGGGGTCTCAGAGACCCCGAACAGAACATCACGGTTAAACAGCTCATCCAAAATTATCAATTATGATCACATCATTGTATATTTTATATTACTGATCAATATGTGAACACGAGTTGTGGTCTCATTGTCACAAATTAATTTAGATGAGATTAGTTTAGATTAGATAGAACTCTATTGATCCAAGACGAGTGATTCCATATGTCACAGACTTCCGATGCTTTGTTTGGTCATGTGCTTTTTCAAACCGTAGATCTGCTCCGCGATGATTTAGATATGGTGCAGAATACAAGTCTGACCACCAGATGTCGCTAATGCGCACTGTGTTAAAAGCTTCGAGTAATGAACCTTTTTTCGGTACAATTTGATCAAAGCCTCAAACGCTTCAGAAAGCCTCGGTTTCCCATCACTAGAAGCTTCGGAGCATTATGAATCAGCGGTTCGGAGCGCCAAAGTCACGTGATTTCAGCAGTTTGGCGGTTTGACACGCGATCCGAATCATGATTCAATACGCTGATTCATAACGCTCCGAAGCTTCCTGACGCAGTGTTTTGAAATCGGCCATCACTATATAAGTCATTATTTTGTTTTTTTGGCGCACCAAAAATATTCTCGTCGCTTTATAATATTAATATTGAACCACTGTACTCACATGAACTGATTTAAATATGTTTTTAGTACATTAATGGATCTTGAGAGAGGAAATGTCATTGCTGGCTATGGAGGCCTCACTGAGCCATCGGATTTCAACAAGAATATCTTAATTTGTGTTCCGAAGATTAACGAAGGTCTTACGGGTGTGGAACGGAGACAGAATTTTCATTTTTGGGTGAACTAACCCTTTAATGTTTGTAAAATGCGCCTCATTTTACGTTATATGCTTTATAATTTCGTCAAACTCTTGTATCTGTGCAGCTGCGTGCTCAATCCACTCCGCATTTTCTTATCGTAAATATTTAATCTGTTTAACATTCTATTAATTTGATACATTTACTTCATAGACAACATTATCTGATATATCCATTCTGCTCTCTGTATGCTCTGTTGTCAGGAGTTTCTTTGTCACAAGCACTGTACTGTACATGCTGCGTGGTATCGGAGAACTTTAATGAGTACGAGTACAAGAGCACAGTATCGGGCCCGATACCTATACTGGTATCCGCTTCGGTGCATCCCTGCTTGCTATTCTATTCTATTTCTATTCGATCTATTTATATATCTTTATTTTTTTTTTTTTTAAAAACCTTGCTACGTGTACTGTGCTAGAGTAACTGACACCAGAGCAGCAGTACATGGTGAAACAATGGTGTCACTGATCTGATTGTGCGATGCGTTTAGCTGATGCTGAGGAATAATACACACTTCTATGATGTGTATGAAGTAGATAAATCTTTATTGTTCATTTTTACCTCAGCCTTTCTTGCTATCCCCTGCTGTTCTGGTGATTTAGTGTTTCTGGTGTCCTTCAGTGAATATTGTTCTGTTTTCCAATCATTGTTTTGTCTTTCACTCTCACAGCCCTGTCAGACAAAGCAACCGGTGGCCATGTGGCCCTCTAGGTGAGAAAATACAAAACGTAAATATAAAAAAAAAACGTGTTCTAAAGAACTATTATGTACAGTGTTACACTGATCCAATAGTGCCGTAATTGGTTGAAGTATAAATTATAACCCAAAATTTGTAAGATATTCCTTCAGAGACCCAGAATACTTGGGGGTATGGCTTTACCTAATTTACAATTTTATTATTGGGCTACAAATCTCAGAGTCATGCAATACTGGTTAAATCAGGATCAATCTCAGGATTCATATGGATGGTTTAATATGAAGGCTACTTCATGCATGCCTTATTACATGCCCCCATTAAATGCTCTTCGTCTCCCTATACCAAAAATGTCATCGTTAAAACTACGCTGAGAATCTGGAGGCAATTCAGATACCACTTTGGATTACAAACTTATTCTATCTTCACACCTATAGCAGCAAATTTTGCTTTCCCACCATCACTGATGGATAGGGCTTTCTCACAGTGGTCAGCACTGGGCATTATACCATTTAATGATCTATATATAGATAATGTCTTTGCATCTTTCCAGCAACTAGCAGAAAAATTGCCTAGACACCAGTTTTTTAGGTATTTGCAGGCTCGCAGTTTTGTTTGGGACATTCACCGTCAGTTTCCTAGCCTCCCTAGTGTTACTCCTATTGACTTTTTCTTCAAGCCTATCCATATTATGAGGGGTATGATCTCATATCTTTATGATGCAATTTGCATGAATGCCCACTTGCAACTATTAAATCTCAGTGGGAGGAGGACATAGGAGAAAATATTCCAGAAGAACAGTGGGAAAAGATTCTACAGCGTGTGCACTCTTCATCTTTTTGTGCCAGACATGGTCTGATTCAGTTTCAAATTCTTCACCGCACCCACTGGACCAAAGTTAGACTTTCAAAAATATATTCTGAATGATGTGACCGTTGTCACCAGGCCCATGCAACTACTGCGCACATGTTTTGGTCCTGTCCATCTCTAAAGAATTATTGGTCCCAAATCTTTAAAACATTATCTGAAGTTCTTAAAAATCACATCGAACCTCTGGCTTTCACAGCTTTATTTGGTACTCTTTCCCCTTCTCTTGATATGCCCAAATATAAGTCTGATTTCATAGCCTTTGTCACACTTCTGGCAAGGTGTTTAATTTTACTAAACTGGAAATCGCCTATACCTCCTACTCATTCTTTATGGATTAAAGCTATTTTCCATTTTATTAAACTAGAAAAAATCAGACACAATGAAGGGATCCTCTCAACTGTGCTATTTTGAGACACCATGAAATATGAACTAAAATGTGCTTTTAATATACTATCTCTATTTAAAAAATGTATGTATACTACTTATAGCACATTTGAACCCATAGTGTACTACAAGTGGTAACTAAATATATTTTTTAAATACAGAGATAATATATTAAAAGCACATTTTAGTTCATATTTCATGGTGTCTCAAAATAGCACAGTTGAGTACACTTAGATGTTCTTAAGATTATCTTACTAAAGAAGAATTTTTAGTATATTAAGTACAAAATTAGTGCGCAAAAATAGAGCACTTTAAGTACATTATAGAAGTGTACTTTTTTTCACCTGGGTATTTTTGATGTGGTTGTTGTGCAGTTCTTTTTTTTTCTTTTTGGCATGGTTGTTGCTTCTTGGTTTATGGTTGTTCTGGTGTATATCATTGGTAGCTCTGTTGTTATTTTGCTCCTCCCTTTTATTCTTATGTCATGTGAAATGCTTTCTATGTTCTTTTTCATTCTTCAGTATTCACTTTATTTTGTTGTTATTTGTCATATAGACCCTTTTATTAACAAGAGACATACATGGAGGTCATATAAGTATATGTATCTGTTTTGCAATTGTATGTTGTATTTGGTTTATATGGAGAAAAAATGTAAATAAAGTGAGGGAAAAAAAGAAGTATAAATCATAAAGAAATACTAAACAGAAATAGTAAAGAATACTAAAAAAAAAGCACTGGCTTTCTGATAGAAAATAGGCCTAGCAAATCTGTTCCACACACCAATTAAAGCCAAAGAAAAATACCCATGACAACAGGAGAAATGTTTAGCATTTCTTCTCTTGGTTTTCATTCTGTGCTATTGAGCTCCCTATGGAAATGCAGTAGACACACACAGCTCATCTTTTTTTATCTTGCGGTTCTAAAGGGAGTTGAGAGTATCTTTAGCCAGGTGTTCCACATCTGTGGCTTTTCCAAGGACATTATCACAAAACAGGGTCCAGTGGTTCCCAATCCATCTCAAAACTAGTCCAGTGGTTCCCAACCCTACTCCTGGAGTACCCCCAACTATAATCAAACACACCTAATCAACTCATCAGCTCATTAATAGAGACTTCAAGACTTGAAATGGTTGTGTCAGATTACAGAGTGACATCCAAAATGTGTACTGTTGGGGGCACTCCAGGACCAGGGCTGGGAACCACTGAACCCCATTTGGATTGGCCAGTATAGTTAAAGCCAATTCCCACTTGTTTTGTGTGAAATTTGTTTTGGACAATCAGTGATTGTGGGGACATGGACTCCTCATTTCACTTCATGTGTATCTAAAGATTTCTGCAGTCATTGAATATAGCTGTTAGTCTCACGTCTGGCATATTTGGTTGAATGGTCAAGTGAGAGAACTTAACTAGAGACTTGAAGATGTCTTTGATTACCTAATGTCTTCCACAGAGACCATTTTATCCACCTGGGGAAAACCTTGGATGTGCTTGTTGGGGACACTTCTGCCATATCATTATTATGCCACCAGGGAGCACTGTTGTCTGATCACTAACAAGTCCTTTTGTCATAAATTTTATGATGGAAGTCATTTGTTTTACATATTTTGTTTTGGGTGAATTTTAGAAAGGTTTCACCTTTGCTATGATTAAAGTTGGTCTTGGAATATATCTACACCTCACTGACCCCCTGAAAGTACCTGAAATTGTATATTGTTTGGCCTACAATGCAGTTGCACTGACTGCAAAAGCCTTCCTAGTAAGAGTAAGCTTAATGTCATGTATGTCGGAGCAGCCCTAGTCTATCTACAGTTTCACTAGGCTACAGTATGTCGAAATAACGGTATCAGTGATTTACTATAAGTGATAAGTATTGCAAAATAAAATATGTGGACAACTAAAACAGCTTAATTTCAGCAACATTCAGAAAAATTTCCTATTTACACAGGTTTATATTTTTGGAATGTCAACATTTTCTACAGCTAAACGTGTTTGTGATTCATGAAAAAACATTACATATCAGATTCTTAGGAGATTTGTAAAAAAAAAAAAAAAAAAAATTTTTATGAAGTATTAAAAGATTATTGGAGTATGTTTTACAAGAAAATACTCTTTCAGTCTTTCTACTTCAAACTTGATGATTCTTTGTAAGTATTTGTGAAATTTCTGAGTGAAAATTGTTTCTATACCATTTTTTTCAGTTGTAGGCAGAGAAATGGTTGGCAGTGACCATGTTGTGTAACATTGGCATGCTGGGAGATTCAAATTGTAAATAATTTCCTGCTTTTTGCTATGATACATTTAAAAATTGTTATTTTAACCCATATTTAGTGAAACTGTCTTAAGTACTATCAATTTTGGCACAGTTTGCTAATCTAAAAGGTAAGCAAAGAGAGAAGACAAGATAATATGTATAGCTTGCACAAATTTTAGCTTACATAGTTGAGAGAAAGCAATTCCATGTGTAAGTAAAATGCGGCATAGCAAGCATAAACCTTTTAAATCATTAGCATTTCTTGTATTTTCATTTACTTAGTGACACTAGTCGTGAATGTCTAGAAATGGCAGTTAATTGGCAGTTTTCTTCCGCTAATCTTTTTTTTTTTCTTCTTCTTCTAGATGACAGTAATGCTAACTGTGCTTCTGCTGCTTCTGGAAAGGTGAGATATGGCACATTACATAATTATGTCAAATTTGCAGTCTCCATCCCCTAACAAACCCCATTTCTTCACCCTACATGTGTGCAGCTGGTTCAGTCCATGGGTGTTGCGATCTACCGTGCTTTGGACTGGGGTCTGGATGACAGTGAGGAACGGGAATTGAGCCCTCAGCTTGAACAGCTCATTGAGTTTATGGTCGGTGGTCAGGACTGCAGCGAATCTAAACATTGTGGCAGTAATGCAGCTAAAGACGAGGGCTACAGTGGCCAAGAGGAGGATGAAGAAGAGGAGGAAGGCATAGTGCATGGCATTCATACTGTTCATCAGGTGATGACGCTTTGTGCCCGCAGACTGGCAAATCCAGCTTTGGCTCCAGAGCACTACCAGGCTGTGTGTCGGGCGCTTTTCCTGGAGACCCTTGAGCTTCAGACCTTCCTCAGCAGGATAAGAGATGCCAAAGAGGTGAGAAGCCATACTGATGGAACCATAGTGCTCACATGGGTTGTGTCTGTGATCATATTTCTTGTTAATGAATGCATCTTTAATAAAATATGAAACACTGAAATAAAAAAAGAAAACAAAAAACTTATTTGTGGCCTATATCAGTGGGTTCTGAAATGGTGGGTCGCAAAACAAAAATTTATTACATGTCATTCATTTCTGATCTCGTACAGTAGAGAAAAAATTATAAATGCAATTAATAAAATGCAATTAAACATATAACTAAACATATGCATAGTCAAAATAGCAAAATAAACAGCCTATATTTTAAAAGGGAAGAGAAAGTGTTTGTTTTTGTTATCAAAGTTCTAGTGAAATTAGATAGACGGAATGCAGGCATGACATGACCAAACTATGTATGGTGTAAGTGTCACAGGTGCTGTGTAGTCTAGATTTGAAGAATAATGCATGACGCATGATGATTGATACAAAGAGTCTTTAATAAACACAGGAAATACACAACAATCGTTAACCACACCAAACAATGAACTGTGAGAACTAAGGGTTTGTATACACAGAGAATGGTCATTAATAAAACAAGGAAGAGGTGAGAACTAATTAGAATCTTTAGAAAAAAATAAATAAGAAGTCAGGCAAAGATGGTGACAAAGAAAACCATGACCTATAAACTATACAGAGAATGCCAATGAAACTATTAGACTAAACAAAACATGATAATGAAACTAAACATGACATGACCATGATATTACCCAGGGTGGCACGGAAGGCCTGGAGGGAGAACTGGCCAGAAGAGGACTGGCCCCCCGACTGAGCCTGGCTTCTGCCAAGGTTTTTTTCTCCATTCTGTCACCTGATGAGTTTGGGTTCCTTGCCACTGTCACCTCTTGACATTTGCTATTCAACAGTGTTTTGATCTGCATGCATTGACACCATTGTATGCGAACTGAACTGAGCTGGATGATGACATCACTGTTTACTCCAATGCTGATATAGATAAATTAACTAAATTATTAAATATTGATTCTTACATCGGAATGAATCAATACTGAATTTACTTAAGATGGATAATGACACCATTTTCTTTAAGAGCTGCTGTGCAGCCAAAATTATATACCATTTATCACTGTAAAGCTGCTTTGACACAATCTGCATTGTTAAAAGCGCTATATAAATAAAGGTGACTTGACTTGACCTCTGGCTTGCTTAGTTGGATGACTTGGAACTGGGCTGAACCAGCAGAGATGAAGACGACTTGGGACTGGACTGAACCGGTGGCAACAAAGATGACTTGGGACTGGGCTGAACCAGTGGCAACGAAAACGACTTGGGACTGGACGGGACCAGCAGAGACTGTAGACCATGAGTTCAGCTGAACAACAGCTGAAATGCATAATTTTAATGTTATCACTGTAAAGCTGCTTTGAAACAATCTCTACTGTGTAAAGTGCTATATAAATAAAGATGACTTGACTTGGGGGCCAAGGTGGAGCTGCGTGGACTTGAGGTGCGTGACCGAGGTGGAGACGTGGACTTGACAGACCAGGGCCAGAGGAAACTGGAGGGAAAGAGGAGCCTGGCGGAGTCAGAGAGGTGGAGGGTCAAGGCGAAGCTGAAGATCTGGATGTGACGAGCAGGGCGGGCGAGAGCCGTGAGGGAACGGCGCGAGGCCGGTGAAGCGAGTGATAAAGAGCTTCAGCTGCGAGTCGCACCGGCCTCAAGTCTCTCACAGAGGAGCTCCGGAAGCATAAAAGGAGGAGCGACGACAGTGAAGGACGAGAGAGGACCAGGCCTGGACTTTATTTTATGTTATTATGTTTGTGTGGCATTACTTTGCTTTTGTTCTTTGTTTATTTTATATTAAAGTTATGTTGAACGTTCGCCGGTTCCCGCCTCCTTCCTGTACATATAAACTACGTTACACTGGAAGTCTGAAGTGAAGCCAGGGCGACACTTGAAGAGTTACACCGTGTCTACACTGGACATGAGTGGCGCGTGAACTTTTAGCTGTTGTGGTGTGATGCAACGCGACAACGGTTGAATCTGGTGTAGACACGGTGTTAGCCCGGCACAGCCTGAGGGATGACAGACCACAGTGGAGCCAAGGGAGCATGGTGCCAAGATCGAGTCGATGGGTCGGAAGACCGAGGTGGAGTAAATGACTGGGAAGCCTAAAGCGGATCTGAGCAGCAAGGGAGAGGCAACAAGGGAGGACCCGAGAGGCTGAAGGAAAACAGAAGAGGTGAGTCTGAGGAACCGGATGGCTTTGGCAGAGGAGGAGGGAGAGGGAAACTGGGTGGGACAATCCACGACAAAGGAGACTTGGAGCTGACAGTACCAATGGTGACAAAGGCAACGAAGGTGACTTAGAGCTGGGCAAAGCCAATGGAGACGAGGGTGACTCAGAGCTGGTCTGATTCAACTTGGGACTGGGCTGAACCAGCAGAGACAAAGATAATTTAGGACTGGGCTGAACCAGGAAAGACAAAGACTTTGGACTGGGCTGAACCAGCGGTGACGAAGACAATCTGGGAGTGGGCTAAACCAGTAGAGACGAAGAAAACTTGGGACTGGGCATAACCGGTGGCAACAATGGCGGAACCAGAGGGAAGGAGGAGCCTGGTGGAGCCAGAATTGTGAAGGTTCAAGGCAAAGCTAAAGATCTGGAAGTCCAAAGTGAAGCCAGGGTGACAATGGATCGGTAGAGCCTGAAGGATGACAGACCACGGTGGAGCCTCTCAGAGAGATCCTCAGAACAATATGGAACTGATGACTGAGAAGCCCAAGGTGGATCTAAGCAGCAGGGCAGAGGCACGTGGTAGGAGCTGAGGGGCTAAAGGGAGACCTTGGAGATGACGCTGATGAACTGGATGGCCTTGGCAAAGGAAGAGGGAGGCTACGTGGGACCATCCACAACAATGAAGACTTGGAGCTGGGCAGACAATTTCAACAAGGGTGACTCAGAGCTGGTCTTATTCAATGGCAAGGAAGACGACTTGGAACTGGGCTGAACCAGCGGCAATGAAGACGGCTTGGGACTGGACGGGACCATTGGTGACTGTAGACCATGAATCATTACATCATCCAGCTCATCAAATAATACTTGAGTGGGGACCCATCTCATTGAACGGCCCTCAGTGACAAGAGTGTGGGCAGGGCTGTCGGAAGCAGGCGGTGAATGACGAGTCATTCACCCACTCGAGATATCCAGCAATGCTCCCTCAAGGACCTTCCATAAGACAGACATGCCTTCGAATGCTTATTGAGGCTGGTGTTGAAGAATACACAGAGCGAACAGTCGGAGTAATGAGTGAGGCATGCCAGATCTAAGAAGTCCCTTGTGTGATTCTCGAGTGAGCATTCCCCCTGCTCGAGGAGAAGCAGACAGACTCTTTTCTTTCTTTCTTATTCTCTTACTCATTATGAGGGTTTGGTGTTCTGTCACGGGTGTTGTGTAGTTTAGATCTGAAGAACGATGCATGACTCAGAATGACGATACAAAGAGACTTTAATCAACAGAGTGAATACACACAACGAACATTAACAACACTGAACAATGAACTGAGGGAACAGCTAAGACTTCAACCTGTGGTAAAAACGTGGGTTTAGTAATGCTAGGTTTTTTTACATTATAAACAAAATAAAATGAAATAATTCATTATATTTTAATGAAAGATTACAAAGACATATGCTGGAACAATATGCATTGGAATAATAAAAGAATAGTCACAATAAAACATCTAGGTTGTGTATGTAACCCGGTTCCCTGAGAAGGTGAATGAGATGGAGCTGACGCTATGGGAATGCTTTGGGTGAGCCGGTGTCTGAAGCACGTGTCAATTCACTCCAATCTTGATTGGCTAACGCAGTCAGGTGACGTCACAGGCACACCAACAGGTTATAAAAGGGTGCCTAGAGAAAACATCATCAGCTTCAGATTGTCTGAAGGAAGACATAGGTCCTGTCCCAAATGGCACACTTCATGTGCACTTTCGGTCTTGTGGACTTACAATGGTCCGTTAAGTCCACAAGACCGTAGGGTGTCCCATTCGTCACTTAAGCTTAAAGAAGGGTGCTCGTGAGCGCCCCCTTTACGGCTGCTATGCACCCTCGATGCGCACTTCTGCTGAGCCCGCAAGTCTGTGAGCTACGCAGAGGACTACTACCCGGCAGTCAAAGCGGCATTATGTTGTAAAAATGCAGACTCAGAGGAAGACCGTGAGGGTTTAGGGTGCCATTTGGGACAGGGCCATACAGCCATGCCTAAAGTATAGCAATGCGATGCAGCATCTTGTTTTCCTTTTCAGGAAACCAGGTTACATAAATAACCTAGACGTTCCCTTTCGAAGTGGATGAACTTCGAAAGCTCCAACATCCGTATTCCCAGTACCAAAGAGGCGACAGATAAGGGAATGAGACACAAGTGGCGAAACTGACCATTCTTTTGTTCTGTATTCGCTCCTATAGAATTCTCATATCTTGTATTGGAGAGGGTAACAGAAAAAGAGTGGGACGCGAGTGGCTGCATTGCCCAGTCTCTTCATCTGCATCTCCGCAAACGATACAAAGGAAGCACATCAATATTAGCTCCATACTGGAAAGGGCAACAGATGAAAAGAGGACGCAATAGCTATATCAACTTTTCTCTCCAAAAACAGCACATACTATATGCATAAAACTTAACATCCCCTTACTATAAAAGCGGCCCATGAAAAGAATGAGATGAGAGTGGTGGTAATGCCCAGTCTCTCTCATCCACCGCTATATAATTATGTGATATAAGAGGTGCACATCAATATCCATCCATAGCTAGGGGTAGTGGTATATAATTACCCCTTCAACTTCTTCTGTAACAGCCTAACGACTGATAATGGAGCAGAATGCTTCTATAGTTATCAAACCGTTCTGCCATCTGAAAAACACACTTATACTATCTCCATCACAAATATGGAGAGGGCAACAGATAAGAGAAGTGTCGCAACCACGTCTTGCCTAAAAACGTAGAGTGTGTAAATGCAGAGGACACACATACTCCGTCACTACACGGATGAAAAAGTGGGACACTCCCCTGTCAGGGGGGTGACAGCAGAGCGAGAGTGTGAGGGAATGAGATGTGAATGGTGAAAACAGCTCAATGCCCTCACACATTGTCTCGCAAATGATAATATGACTTCTAGCACTTCCCTGCATCAGGGAGAACTGTAGTACTTTTTAAGCAGTACACTGCAATAGCTGGATGTGAAACTAAGCTTGGTTCAGAGTAGGGATGTGACGGTGAGAAAATTTTCCCACCGGTTAATCGACATGTGACAACCTCTTTTTATCTAAAAACCAGTGTTGTAGTACTCGAGACTCAGACTCGGTCTTGGACTCAGTCTCGATTCTAATATGCTAATTAATTTTCAAAGTTGGAAAGTGTTTTTATAACATGCTGTGATCCTTTTTTTCAGTCGATTGATTTAAAACCTTTGATTTAAAAATGTTAAAAATAACAGAATTTATTCAAAATAGAAATCTTTTCTAACAAATTACCTTTACACCACCTACTATGTGGCCTTTTTACCCTTAACTGATAATATTTTTTAAACCAATATCCCTCTAAGTAAATAAAATACAGTGTACATGCCATGGTATATTTGGTATTTGATTTAGGTCTTTAGATTTCTTTAGGTCTTGTCTCAGACCCAACCTTATGTGAACTTGAACTTGTCTTGGACTCCAACCTCTTTGGTCTCGGTTCGACCCTCTCTGGTCTCGGTCTCGACTCAGACTCGACCCTCTCTGGTCTCGGTCTCGACTCAGACTCGACCCTCTCTGGTCTCGGTTTTGACTCGGACTCGAATGAGCTGGTCTCGACTACAACACTGCTAAAAACGCATGGAAAGCGCGGCCACGTCACTTTCTCCTTGTTTTCAAAGCGCTTGCGCGCTCCCGTGGCGTCTGTCATTGCTATGCAACCATGAACTGTGCTCTCCGTGACGAGGAATGTTTTTGACATGAAAAATAAAAACCCGCCCTGTACAGCTATGATCAGCCGTTCGGCTTTCGATGTTTTGTTACAGAAAGGCGACTTTCACTTTCAAATTAACAGCAATTGCTTGAATGGTGGGTTACTCTTACTGAAAAACACTCAACAAAACGGACATTTTGGCATAATTTTTGTGTTATGGTTCGTTAAGAGCAGAAGAGAACTCGATACTGGCGCGCACGTTGTGTGTGTGACATAGGCAGGGTATTCACAAGACAGCGCATTCTCTTTTGCCTTGTCGCGCTTGAATGGTTTGAAAGCATTAGCATGAATAAGAGCTTGATCATATAACGCAGAAAACGGATACTATGTTAATTGCATTAAATGCAAATATTTTTAACGCGTTAAAGTGGAAAAAAATTAACCTCGGTGCCGTGGTGGGCAAGTGATGAAACCGGTGTTGCGACACCAGTAACGCCGACTACCGTAGCAAGCCTAGTTCAGAGAATTAATCAGAAATCTCCAACTGGAGAGAAAACAGCTTCTTATCTGTCAAGCTCAACCTTACATATATTTATAAAGGAGCAAAGTCCTCTTAGTACCCCAAAAATTGGGAGGACACAGGTATAAGCCCTTATTTTATTTTTCTTTACTCATAGAACCATGCTCATAACCTCAACCCAACATCACTCTTAAAGGGTCATTCTGTATATGATCTATGATCTACGTGGCGAGTGTTGTTAAACTCATCGTGGAGCTCTGCGCTGAAACCGATCATATGCACGCTCTGCGTGTATATCATAACAATTGTATTTTTCATGTGTTCGTCTTCAAACTCCAGTTCTAACCGCATCACAGGTAAAATACAAACAACACTCATGTGCTAGCTGTGCTGAGGGAAACATTCACACGGCTCCCGTGACCGAACGCAGAGGTGAATGAACAGCACTTTTGTGACATTTGAATTCTCCACTGTAATGCGATCTCATGCGAACATATTTTCCATTTGTGCTGGTAGATTACAGCAAAACAAACCACATGCACCCAAACTTCTGCTCTGGTTGCGGCACAGGAAAACGCATTTTTGTGTTGTAGCACTGAGGAAACAAGCACCTACGACCCATGTCTCTGAATGACAACAAGAAATGAGACAGAGGCAAGAGAAGTGATACTTCCTCATGCATAATACCGCAATTATAATCTTTTGCCTACTACAGCGCAATGATTGGACTGAATGAGCTTTTTGTCATGAATAAATGCAGAGAAGCCTCAGAAACGGTTGACGTCAGCATGTTCGACCAGCCCATACTGGAGCCAATCAGCACTCCAGATCTTGCCGGTATTACACGATGACGTCAGAATCCGTGACGTTGCTCTGACTTTGCTTTTCAAACCGGAAGACAGACATCACTCTAAAAAATGCAAAAATAACTAATTTCATCTTATAAATAAAATTAATGAGTACCTTTAGTGTTTTCAATGATGTGCAGCCTATACATATCTGTTCACAGCTCAAACAATGTGTTCTGGCGTTTCATGACCCTTTAAATGCTGGGAGGGTGGCAAACTGTATATTGCTAAATGTCCTTAAATGTACTTGCGCTTAAAGGAACACTCCACTTTTTTTGAAAATAGGCTCATTTTCCAATTCCCCTAGAGTTAAACAGTTGAGTTTTACCGTTTTCGAATCCATTCAGCCGATCTCCGGGTCTGGTGGTACCACTTTTAGCATAGCTTAGCATAGTTCATTGAATCTGATTAGACCGTTAGCATCTCGCTCAAAAATGACCAAAGAGTTTTGATATTTTTCCTATTTAAAACTTGACTCTTCTGTAGTTACATTGTGTACTAAGACCAACAGAAAGTTGCGATTTTCTAGGCCGATATGGCTAGGAACTATACTCTCATTCCGGCGTAATAATTAAGGAACTTTGCTGCCGTACCATGGGTGCAGCAGGCGCAATGATATTGCGCAGCGTCTCTCACAAATGTCTCCATGGTTGCAAGGCACGCTCCCTGTGCAAGCAGGGGGTCACAGGCGCTGCGTAATATCATTGCGCCTGCTGCATCCATGGTACGGCAGCAAAGTTCCTTGATTATTACGCCAGAATGAGAGTATAGTTCCTAGCCATATCGGCCTAGAAAATTGCAACTTTTCATTTTCCGTCTGTCTTAGTACACAATGTAACTACAGAAGAGTCAAGTTTTAAATAGGAAAAATATCGAAACTCTTCGGTCATTTTTTAACGAGATGCTAACGGTCTAATCAAATTCAATGAACTATGCTAATTCGAATGGATTCGAAAATGGTAAACTCAACTGTTTAACTCTAGGGGAGTTGGAAAATGAGCCTATTTTCAAAAAAAGTGGAGTGTTCCTTTAAAGAGACGTTTCCTGAAAAGTTTGAAAACCACTGCAATCAACAATTTGGTAATGTTGGGTGTCACTCGATGTCCAGTGTAGCAATACCAGTAGATCCACTGGCTGGGAATATATAAACGGTGTAAATTGTGCCCAGGCAACATGTTTATGACTCATGTTTTTTTCTCCCAAACTAGTCAAGGGCAAAACCTGCAAACACAGCCTATTTCATTGGTCAACTCAATCACGTGGTGAACTTTCAAGTAAAGTCTTCATGGATTCAGTTCAGAGGTCAAAAATATCATGAATGGATCCAATTGAGACAGATATCTATCAGGATGTTCTATCAACACTATACTAAGATTAAGATTAGGGTTTAAGGGTTAGTATTTGTTGCAGCGTTGTGTAGGCAATCAGCCCTGTGATTGACTTTAAAATCAGCTGAAGGCAGGGTTTTTTCTTTACTGGTTTGAGGATAAACCACTCTTTTACGTCACATAAAACACCACATTATATAGTTTGTGTGAGAATTAAATATTCAAAGCTTCATACACTCTTCTCTTGATAAGTATCTGATATTTTCCTGTAGATGCTAAAGAAGATCAGAACGGAGGAACCACAGAAAGAAAACTCCACCGCTGAGCTTGATGCTCTTCAACACACTGACTGGGTAAAAGACATGCTTATTAGAACAGTAGTTGAAATGGTAGTTTAATTTACTCATATTTGTCTTTGTGATGTCCAGCAGTGTATGAGCTATGGTTAATGTAATGATGGAAACTGTGTGTGTTTGTCTTTTGTTCATTTAGACTCGGCTGTGGGTGCAGCTGATGAAGGAGTTGAGGCAGGGCGTGAAGCTCAAGAAGGTGGAAGAACAGCCGTTTAACCCTCTGCCCACAGAGTTCAGCCTCACGCCCTTTGAAATGCTCATGCAAGATATTCGTTCACGCAAATACAAACTTCGCAAAGTTGTGGTGAGTCCATTCTAACTATGCTGGGGGCACTGAAAAGGCACTGAGGTTGCTGCAGTAAGCACATTTTAAGTGGTTTATCCCCGAATTAATCTTATCCTAACTCGGTAAGTAGACTATATGTGTGAGATTATGGCTTTGGAAAGACTTTTTAGCTGATGCAGCATGACAGTGATTAACTATTGTTTTTATGTTTGATAATAACTATAATATAATGAATCCATGCCTTTTTTCTTCTGCAGGTAGATGGAAATATCCCCACGTGTGTTAAACGAAACGCACATGAGATGATTTTGGACTTTATCAGATCAAGACCCCCACTTAAACCAGTTAGTCGCTCATAATATCTTATAACTAATGTGCAGTAACACCATGTCCTAACCAGACACAATACAATGCACAATACAAATACAATCTCTTACTAGTCACAATCATGACAAGCAGCAGGATACTTTGTTTGCCATTTGGTTTCTATTTTTGCAGTCTTGCGCTGGGTAACATCCATCGTTCCACTCCACATAACTGTCTATTCGAACAGTGACCACCCAGCTGCCCTTGTTTCAGAAGTATTTTTCACATTAAGTTTCTCCATAAAGAATTCTATTCCATGTACTAAACTAGACCAGATTTGAGATGATCATAGCATTACAAATACTGATTTGAAGCAAAAAAATGTATCTGAAAAGGCAGTGTATCTTGAGGCAATGAGCTGCTTAAGCATTGCAAATGAATGTAATAGAATCAAAAACGTAAGTACAAAATGATGAAACGGTTGACAAAATGTCAATATGGCAAGTGATTTTGCAAAATATTCACATAATAGTGGGACATTCTTGTACCGTGAATTCCGTTTTCAGGGTAGCAGCGATTGATCTGATTGGTTGATCTCTCTTCACGATTATGGGTAGAGCTGTTTTTAACTGAATTTTTAAATGTTAATTTGGTCCCATTTTATATACCATTTTATAGGTGTCTTTAATAATTTAATATATTAAAAAAGTGATTAAATAAAGGTACTTTACATGCAAGTACAATGTAACAACATGTATGTGCAAGTAATTTGAATCAAATGCTGTTTTTTAATGTAAGTACATAGTAGAGACACTTTAATATAAAAACAAAATTGAAAGCTTTTTTGCTTTTAGTAACAAGACAAACTAGAAATGTATCACATTGTGCCAGGTTTGGACACAGTGTAAAACTTCAAAACTGTTGTTTGATTGTGAAAATGTCATTTTTCTCAAACATATCAGTCTGCCTGTCCTTGAAATGGTGATTTATATTAATTATCATTGCCAGTATTGCATTTAGAGCTCTCTCTCTCTTTAAATTTTAAGATAAAGGAAAATTTCTACAGTGTACTACTAAACTGTAACACTGTAGCTGCTGCTTTTCTTTAGTAAATGATCCGATAGCACTTTATTTTATAGTCCTGTTCCACATGTACATACTGTGTACTTACAGTGCTCAGCGTAAATGAGTACACCCCCTTTGAAAAGTAACATTTTAAACAATATCTCAATAAACACAAATACAATTTCCAAAATGTTGACAAGACTAAGTTTTAGATAACACCTGTTTAACTTATAACATGAAAGTAAGGTTAATAATATAACTTAGAGAACAAAATTTTTAGTTTTACTCAAATTAGGGTGATGCAAAAATGAGTACACCCCACTGAAAGTCTCTGGAGCAAAGCTAAATTTTAGACTACAAATGTCTAATTTAACAAGAATTCAACCACAGGTGAGTCTAATTATTCATAACACAGGTGTCCAGCAGACAGCTGACTATAAAAGGGTGTTAAAACCCCTTCCCATTTCATGCTGTCAGCAATGGCACCAAAGAGAAATATCACAAGACCTGAGAAAGAAAATAATTTCTTTACACCAGAAAGGTGAAGGCTACAAGAAGATCAGCAAAGCTTTACTTAGTCAGAATACTGTAGCAAAAGTGGTACAAAAATTTAAAAAAGATGGAACTGCAACCATCTCACGGAGACGTCCAGGTCATCCACGGAAGTTAACACCTCGACAGGAGCGTCTTCTGATGAGAAGGGTTGAAGAAAATCGGCATGCAAGTTCACTGCAGTTATCTAAAGAAGTAGAAAGCCAAACTGGGGTGACTGTTTCCCGTGACACAATACGGCGTACGCTGCAGAGGAATGGCATGCATGCGTGCCGTCCACGAAAGAAGGCTCTCCTAAAGCCCAGGCACAAAAAAGCCCGCCTAGAGTTTGCGAGGACCCATGCTGACAAAGATGAAGACTACTGGGACTCTATACTCTGGAGTGATGAGACCAAGATAAATGTTTTTGGAACCGATGGCTACAAAACTGTATGGCATCGCAAAGGTGAGAAATACAAAGAAAAATGCATGGTGCCTACAGTGAAACATGGTGGTGTCAGTGTCCTTATGTGGGGCTGCATGAGTGCTGCTAGTGTTGGGGAGCTGCATTTCATTGATGGCATCATGAATTCACAGATGTACTGCTCTATACTGAAAGAGAAGATGCTACCATCACTCCGTGCCCTTGGTCGTCGTGCACTTTTCCAACATGACAATGATCCTAAACACACATCTAAGGGCACTGTTAAATTTCTGAAGAAGAACAGGGTGAAAGTGATTCATTAGGCTCCTGATCTGAACCCAATCGAACACCTATGGGGAATTCTGAAGAGACAAGTTGAGCATCACTCTCCATCCAGCATCCAGTCTCTAAAAGGGGACATTTCTTGAAGAATGGAAAAAGATAGATGTTGCAAAATGTCGCCAACTTGTTCATTCCATGCCTAGAAGACTTGGAGGCCATACAAAGAACTAGATGTAGTAGTTTTTGTTGTGGGGTGTACTCATTTTTGCATCACTCTAATTTGAGTAAAACTGAAAAATGTGTAATCTAAGTTATATTATTAACCTTACATTCATGTTATAAGTTAAACAGATGTTATATTAAACTTAAACTTATATTAATTGTTTTTGTGTTCATTGAGATATTGTTTAAAATGTTACTTGTCAAAGGGGGTGTACTCATTTACGCCAAGCACTGTATTTTAGCAATTACAATAACTGGGTAATAACTAGGCACTAACCCTAAACCTAACCTTAACCCATGTAGTTACCTTATATTACCAGTACTTTCTTGGGTAAGTACAATGTAAGTACATGTACTGTAAAATAAATGATGATCCTAGATCCTCTGAAGAAGAGAAAGAAAGAGTGGTGTACAACCAAAATGTATGTACCGTTTTGTTTTAAGACTGTACTTACGTCTGCAGGTGTCTGAACGAAGACTGCCGCCTCCCCCTCAGCGACACCAGTCGCTCCATGATCGAGTCTTGGCTGAGATCAGACAGGATCACAAACTGAAACCTGTGGAGCCACAAAGTTCAAAGAGATGTATGTTAATCACATATTACTCCAGTAACAATACAATTTTTTAAAAACAGCATCCTAACACTATCAGTCCTCCTTGACCTGTAGTTCTGTTCAGTCATGTGTTAGATTACTTATAGCAATATTTTGTTGCTCTTCAGCATTTGGCTCGTTACCATGTCTGGCACACACCTGCCAATGTGACATCAAATCAACTTCCTGCATTGACCTGTCAGTCACAGGAGCAGGGTACCGTCCACCGTCCCGCATACGTGTTCTTCTAAAGGCTCCAACACTGGAAGAAATGGAGGAGATGAATATATTTGAGGTGAGAGGTTTCAGTACAGTCAGCACTTCTTCTATGATCTTGCTCTTTCCTACACTCTAAAACATGCTGGGTTAAAAACAACCCAATTTGGGTTATTTGGTTGTTTTTGAATGTTTAACCCAGCATGCTGGGATGTTTTTATTGAACTCAACTATTGATTAAAAATTACTATATTGCTGGCTTAAAATTAACCCAAAATACGTTGAAAATTAAAATCACACACAGAATTACTGGAGTAACAACACAGGCAACAGTAATAATCAAAAGGTGAACATTTATTAAGGATTAGTTCACTTCAGAATTAAAATTTCCTGATAATTTACTGACCCCCATGTCATTCAAGATGTTTGTGTCTTTCTCTCTTCAGTCAAAAAGAAATTAAGGTTTTTGAGGAAAACATTCCAAGATTTTTCTCCATATAGTGGACTTCACTGGGGTTCAACAGGTTGAAGGTCCAAATTGCAGTTTCAGTGCAGCTTCAAAGGGCTCTACATGATCCCAGACGAGGAATAAGTGTCTTATCTAGCAAAACGATCGGTCATTTTCTTTCAAAAAAAAAAAAAAAAAAAACAAACTTTCTATTAGTCTTGTATTCCCACATATTTTCCTGTAGTAAGCGCAGCGGTGTGTTGCCGAAATCTGAGCCGGTGATGGGCCACTGTTTGGCGGGGAGCTGCGAACCTCAGACCGCTGCTCTGCGTTTCTCATTGCCGAAAGATATCGTGACATGCTTCTTATATAACCTTCGCATAAACAAACAGTACAGAGTTCTGAGAACATATTTTAATATTCAGTTCAATAATATTTAGCATTATGACGAATAAAAATCAGTTTATTCAAGGAAAAAGACGTTTCCATTATGCGAGACGACCGATGCTGACTGACACATCTCATCCCTCTATATTGCTCTTGCATTAAATAAAATGATTTACAGCACTGTAAAGACTTAATAGGTGAAATAAAATGTACACAAACCTTTATTTTACAGAAAAAAATGCACCAAGTCTTGGCTTTGAGTTGAGAACTGCAGTCTCCTGACGAGGATGCCAAAAGCCCGCGCTCTGTATAACTCATCAGTTGGGTTGTTGTTGTAGTAAAGCCACCGCTGGGTTGTTGTGTCGGACGGCGTGTGGGTGTGGTAGGGGTGTATTATTTCAACTGTCAGTGAGATTGACCAATCTCTAGCCTAGGGTGACCAGACGGTCTTTGGTGTTCTGTCTCCAACTGGAGCTGTTCCCGTTCCCGAAATGTCCTTGTGGTTGGTTATCGGAGCAGTGGTGCAGTGATTATATTCACCAACAGAGGGGGCTGTGCAGCTACACTGCTACACTTGATCGCGCGCGCGCCGCTACTTCATGAAGAAAACTGGACGTAAACTGGACTAGAGCAGAGCGCCATTATCGTCAAATATCAAAATAAACATCGTTATCGGTTTCAAGGTAGTAACATACTAACTATTCATGTTAAACAAAGACTATCGAATAACACAAGACGTGTCACTCGTATTGTTTTGAATGGGAGAAAGTGTAACGCGCAATATGGCGGAATAAGTCCCGCCTTCAAAATAAGAGCCAATCGCCGACTGGTAAAGTCATCGCGTCACTGCAGCAGCCGTTAGAAGCATCGGTTTCTATAGAAACAGTCAGACGCACGCCTCCGAAATGAGGCACAAGAGATGCGTATTTAGGTCTGCACATGCGCATTAGCTTGATCCAGCCTAAAAAAATAGTTTTTTTGACATGATTCGAGCATTTGGAAAAAAAAATTATGAGACAGTTGTTGTCAGATTTCATTGGTGATTTCAAATATGAAATGTAATCGAAAGCTTGGCAAACAGCTTTGGAGAATTTGATGTTTCCACATTCAAAGAGATAGGAGTTGCACTTGCATGCTCTAGAGGCGTTTCAAAGATGGCTGTCGAGTGAAATGACTTAAAGGGACTTTGTGTTAAATCAAAGTAATACTGTTTGTATTTGTTTTATAACAGGGCCTCAACTGGCTGCGGGATTGTTTTGCGTGTTTAAACGTCCTCAAAAGTTCCGCAGTCACAACGCAGCAATTTCCCACACACACATCTAAACTATATCACGTGGTTAAGGCTCAGATGAATAAATAAAAAATAATATTAAATAAATAATACACTTGTAACTTAGAGCTTAAAATGAGTCTAAAATTCAAATAATAGTTAAAATAGTTAAAAGTTGAAAAAAAGTTGTAAGTACTGTATATAGTAAAAACAGCTTGTGGAAATGGAAATATTAAATTCAATAATGAATGTTAAAATATTTGTTAAAAGTCATACTTCTGTTATAATAGGCATATTGTTTTGAATGGCTTGTACAATGGTTACTATTAATAGTCTAATTGTATTAGAACAAAAAATTCTAATGAAACTAAATTATAATAATTTTTAATGTAATAATATAAGGAACCCACAACAATTAAAAAACAAAAACAATCAAAAATGTATTGTCCCGTTTTTTTAATTAATAGTTAATAACAAATTAGATTTTGTTGATATTTTGACCACTCTAATAGGAAAAGTCCCTGGTTTCCATTTCAGAAATCTGGGTACCTTACTCTAACCCAGCGGCTGGGTAACACAAAAACTACTCAACCATTAAAAAAAACCCTACCCAAATGACCCTACAGGCTCAACCTAGCATTTTTGAGTGTATGTGGCAACAATGGTCATGGAGAAAATTGAGAATTTCACAAGCTGCTTTGTTGGAAAACTGGTAGATCTCCCTGACTTGATTTGTTTGAATTGCATTTTTAATTTAAATAATTACGCCTCTATGTTTTTTATGAAGGATGAAGAATCTCCAGATGGTATGGATATCAGGCGGGTGGAGAGCTCTCCTACACCTCTGAAGAGAGATCGCTCCTTCTCTGAACACGACCTGGATGAGCTCAGAGGGGAAATGATGTCATCCCGCTCAGAATCACCTCAGCTCACAGGTGTCGGCCCCCTGAGAGGAGAGAGACCTCGATCACACACACTGACGGGGGTCGGACCACCACACATCTATCAAGGTCAGACCTGGACAAACATCTGTAAGATGTAAAAGTTGCTCAACAAAAATTTGAACAAATATATTATTATATTTTTCAAAAAAACAAAGGGTGTCAATATTAAACTTGAACATATACTTTTACACTAAATACATCTAATAATGCTTAAAAACATTTATTTATTTTATTCAACTTAATGACAAGAACAAGTAAATGACATGCTGGGACTTTTGTGAACACTTTTGTGTAATAAAAGGAAAGCAATTCTGTTTTTAAACCAGTTAATTGAAATGAACTCAGTGCTCGAAGTGGGCCATTACGCAACAGCACTTTTTACCTTTAGCATACCGACGTAAAAGACAGCTCAATTCAGTCCGGTTTTCTGTGCACACACAGAAGGCTGCCTCTCAGATGTCAGCACACGAGTACTGAACTAAGCTCTTTTTTGCGTCTTTCTGCGCTTGAACGGACAAATACACACAAAATTATGTCAAAATGTCCATTTTGGCGAGTATTCACGTAAACACAGTCTTTTATTTCATAAGTGAACGTAAACAGTTGGGAGAATATCGGATGTGTATCAGTGTATTAGATCCGTGCATTCGGCCTTAAAGTGACAGCAGTCTAATAAACCTGCTGCTGTCTGTCATTAATGTTAATCAAACAACAAAAGAAAAAGAAAATCACTCAATGCTCTTGACTGAATAACTTTAAGCACAAGTGGATTCGCCCTAAGTGCACCTGCATAATGCGCTTCAGACCATGTGCTTAGATCGTTAAAATAGGGCCCTAAGTCTCACAACAGGGAAGAAACGACAATCACTTTTGTGATTTCATGCTGCCTTTAAACCTAGATAAAAGAATTTTAACATTTAAGTATTTTTAACATTAAAATATTTACAGACATCAGGTTTAAAAAAGTTTGTTAAGACAAACTTTGATGTTGACTTGAGAAAGCCTGCCAGAAAGTAATTTTGAACAGCTTGCACCAGCACAAACCCTCTTTTAGCGTTAAAAAACTACTGTCAGGATTTACTAAAGACACGCAGTGCAAAATTAGCGCTGAAAAGGCATGGACTGAGATGTTTTTGTGGCTGACCTTATTGCGTATGCGTTTGTAGGAGTTTCCCTTTCAGACACAAAATTTATGGGAGGAGAGTATTTAAATGAATCACGCAACGTGATTTGCTAATGTTTGCGCTCGTCAATTTACTGGTGTTTGCGCCATTATTTAACGCCCAAAAAAAGCATTTGCGACATGGCTGCAATTGTTGCTGCTAGGAGGAGACACCGCAGAGAACAGAGAGCGCGTGGTAGAAGGGAGAAAATATTTTCCACTCGTATTCATTTCTTTGGAATGCCAGAGGAAGACGTGTACATGTAACAAGTTGCTCCTGTGTCGACCCGCACCTGATGAGCATCAGCTCTGCTTATTTGCGACCCAATGCTAATTTGCGCTGCTCTTGGTAGATTGCGTTAGTCATTATGTAAATGATTTGACTGCGTCTGTGTTCTTTAATTTGCTTGTCAGTAGTAGATCACGCGCAAAACTTGCCACTCCCATCGGCGCAATTGTGAAATTTTAAAAGCATTAAGTTGAATGCCATGTAGCCTCCAATAGATGTGTTAGCTAGCATGTTTGAGCATGTTTAGCAGATACAGTACATGATAGTTCTGTCAGTACCACTATTGTCAAAGATGATTGACAACTAGCATACAGTTTGGATTGGCGGTATGGTTCTTAAGAACTCACTGCGCATCCATGCAGTCTAACATGGATAAGAGCAGGGAGAGCAGCGATAACCCCGCTTAGGGTAAACAGTGCAGGACCAACATAAATGTACTGCAGATATCATTAATGTTCAACATAATTCAAGAAAAATGAGTCTGTTTCGAAGAGTAATATCAAAAGGCCGAGTCCTGACAAGGTGAGAGGAGGAGCTGGGGATGGAGGAGGGTAATTAGCTCCTGAACAACGCGACAGCTGCTGATAATAGAGAATATGCATGGTAAGTTGTAACAGGAACACTATCGAGTCCAACCTTTAGTTTAAAGTGATAATCGTTTGTTTTACTCACGTTTTCGCAGTTTCCCCTATTAAATCCAATCATGCAGCAGCTCTTTTGCCACTCAGTCCGGCTGAGGGGGCGTGTTCTGCCGGGAAAGTGACGTCAATACATAGGCATCGTATTCCTATAGGTAGACGTGGATCAGCTGAGAGTCAGCAGATGCGAGCTTGACTGATGTGACCTGCCAGAACTGACACTATGCTTGAGAACACTATGCTTTATCAAGTTAAGATGCCTGACTGTCTGTTTTTTTTCTATTCTCCACTGTTTTTTTTTTTGTTTTTTTTTGTCCAGCCTCATACCCTGGGTTTGACCGGATGCCCCCGTCCACCTGTCACTCCTTTGGCTCAGATGACAAAAGCAATGATGGAGCAGGAAGTGCTGCAGCATCTCATGGGCTCTCTAGACATCAGTGGATGGTCAGTGGTGTTGTATTTTGCCCCAGTTCTTAAAGGAATATAGTGGGCAGCATCTGTGACATGCTGTCGATTACCACAGACAATTATTTCCTTTTGTTTCTTAAAATGAAGGGGAAGTATTTAACAAAATTTCCCCCATAGCGATCCATTGTATGTGGCCGACATTATTGTAAAAGGGTTTCCTGTTAGTTTCTATGGACTGAAGGACCTGAGTCTTCTTCTTTATCTCCCTCCCACACAGGAGGAATTCTGTCATCCAGTCGACAGTCTGGCCTTAACCGTGGATGAGGTCATCAACGTGCGGCGGATACTTGTCAGGGCTGAGATGGAGAAATACATGCAGAACAAAGAGCTTTATAATAATCTGAAGAAGGGCAAGGTGTGAATGTCTGTATGATTGATGGATAATGTGATTAACATCAGTCCAACACCCGCTGAAAACAGTGTTGGTCTTTGTTTTCTTCATCTTTGTTTCTTAGATATGCTGCTGTTGTCGAGTAAAGTTTCCACTGTTTTCATGGCCATCCACGTGCCTCCTGTGTAAAAGGTCTAGGTTTAATTCAAATAAATATTATATATCATAAATCATAGATAATAACTGGAACAAGGAATATTAACATGTTCTGATTCAATGTTTTGAACATTCACTTGTGATTCTTTCTTTTTTAGGTCTGTCTGTAACTCTTGTAGTGCAAAGGTACTAAATATTTATTTCATTTAAATCTCATGTAGCACTATAGTAGCACATGTGGCAAACTCCGCTCCTGTAGGGCTACTGTCCTGCTGAAAGTTTAATCCTATAGACCTTGGTTCAGGTAATCAGAAAATCTACTCTTGAAATTGTGTTCAGTTTAGATCACGTTCCGGTTGTACCTTCCGGTTTAAATCTCGTCCCGGTGGTGGGGGTTTAGATCATCACAAGGGGGGCTTGAGATCATACACACACATAAAGCATATTTAAAAAACTTCATAAATGTACATTTATTTGTATCTTATTAACAGCAATAATAAGATATTCCTGTTGTTGCTGCCTAGCTTTGTCGTGGGAATATTCCATGTGAAGCTAATGAGGAAGTGACGTTGCCTTTCATCGCTCCCTTTGTCAAGTGCGTTCCAAACGGCTTCATTATGACACACAACTGCCCTGCTCCCTCCAAAGTCCCCTCTTCAAGGGCTCTCTCTGCTCTTCGGAGTGAGTAGGGCATAGGGATGCTCACTTCTGATTGGAATTTTCCCAGTGGTCCTCCGGGAACTGAGTTTGACACCCCTGCTATAGAATACTGACAATATGTTTCGATGTTTAGTGTCATTCAT
Organism: Ctenopharyngodon idella; assembly: GCF_019924925.1. NCBI lineage: Eukaryota > Metazoa > Chordata > Actinopteri > Cypriniformes > Xenocyprididae > Ctenopharyngodon > Ctenopharyngodon idella. The sequence goes on along the minus strand of NC_067243.1, from coordinate 25,548,105 downwards.
GTTATAAAGATGTTACTTTTCCACATATCATAAGTAGTTCTCGCCGAATTATCCTTGGTTCCCTTAATCCAGCGTTTCTCGACTGTTTTTTCTTCAGCAAACAGATTTAACATTGGACACAGTATATAAAAGTTGTTGAGAAAAAAAATTTCAGCATTTACATTTGATGATCTACAATAGTATGCTAAATTAATAGCATGGCATTGCATTTTTCAGTGGATTAGAGTGAGAAAACCTGGATTATCTGAACATGTAAAGGATTAGTCCACTTTCAAATAAAATTTTCCTGATAATTTACTCACCCCCATGTCATCCAAGATGTCCATGTCCTTCTTTCTTCAGTCGAAAAGAAATTAAGGTTTTTGATGAAAACATTCCAGGATTATTCTCCTTATAGTGGACTTCAATGAACTCCACTGTTGAAGGTCAAAATTACAGTTTCAGTGCAGCTTCAAAGGGCTTTAAACGATACCAGACGAGGATTAAGGGTCTTATCTAGCGAAACGATCGTCCATTTTCTAAAAAAAAATAAAAATGTATATGCTTTATAAACACAAATGATCACATCAAAAGTGCTTCCGCCATTCCGCCTTCCGTATTCTTCAAAAAGCTTACGCTGTATGTCCTACACCAGGCGTAGGACATACAGCTTTTTGAAGAATACGGAAGGCGGAATGGCGGAAGCACTTACAATGCGATCATTTGTGTTTATAAAGCATATACAGTTGTATTTTTTTTAGAAAATGGCAGATCGTTTCGCTAGATAAGACCCTTATTCTTTGTCTGGTATCGTTTAAAGCCCTTTGAAGCTGCACTGAAACTGTAATTTTGACCTTCAACAGTGGAGTCCATTGAGGTCCACCATAAGGAGAATAATCCTGGAATGTTTTCATCAAAAACCTTAATTTCTTTTCGATTGAAGAAAGAAGGACATGAACATCTTGGATGACATGGGGGTGAGTAAATTATCAGGAAAATTTTATTTGAAAGTGGACTAATCCTTTAAGTGGCCTATAAATTCCAGAAACGGTACAATCTTTACTGGCCTGAAATCATTTGTGGCATATTTATATAGTTTTTTTTAGTTGACATATTTATTTGACATTGTTTTCTGCACCCATTGAAGCTAGATTTTAGCATTATAACCGCAAGTATTTAATGTGTATGGCTCATATTTAGTTTCAGCCTGTGTATTTTTGATCATGGTTTTTAAGGATGGGACACGTCACACAACCTGTCCAATGCTGGCATCTGTCTAAAATTCCTGCTAAGATGAATGTACTCCAAAATACCATAGATTGTTTGATTAGATGCACAGCCTCAAAGTCAGCAACAAATTATATCTTCCAAAAGTTGATACGTTTATTTATTTTGCTAATTATACATGATTATATGGTTAATTGTATTGTTTTCTATTATTACCCGCCTGCTCTGCCACCCATTTGAAGACCACTGCTTTAGGGCTTTGTGTTTAAAATTGTTTGCTATACTCTGTTTTTCTCAATTAATTCTAATTACACATTGCGATTTCAACAGTAGAAGCAATGTTGATTTTTCTTTATTTTGTCCTTTTAACAGATGAAGTTTCCCTACAAAAAGATGGCACACATTCCAGTGTACACTGTGGGATTTCACAGCAGTGCGAAGAGTCACAAGAGTGATGTCTATAAGTGAGTAAATATATACTATGTCTATGCTAAAGGATTACAGTCACATTCCACACTGGGAACAGTCCATGCTGACATCCTGAAAAACTGTTTACTTGTTTATTTTTAGCCACGTAGTTTAAATCACCAAATAGTAGGCCTATGCTTCCAGTATATAGTACTGTAGTCAGGGCTTGTCCAGTACACATTCGACCTGGGTTAAAATCGGTTTAACAATCAATATTTATTGGCCTGTAGTTTCTGGTGATAACCAAGTGTTTTATAAGTAAACTTGACTCAACTTTGCATAAGGAAGATTCTTTACTTACGTTAATAGCCACTCATTCTGACTCAACCCTGTCTCCTCTCATAGTGCTCTGTAAAAAAAAAAATTATTTTTCAAATTTGTAAATAAAACAAAGATTACTGGGAGATGTTTTACAAGAAAATACTGTATAATATAAATACACACAAGCATGTAATATTTAACAAAAATATATTTATATTTATAATACAGTTCTTTCTGGTTCTCGAATCTGATTGGCTGAGAGGTCTTTCCAGCCATGCGATATTCTACCAGTATCACCACGGGAACCGTTTCACCGTTTGAATCACTCCGCTGTCAGCATTCTCACAGCGAGTGTCATGGCGGATGAGCAAGCCCACCATATTTTTATAGATACTACTGTTATTTTGTAACGGAATGTAGTTTTAAGAGTTTTTAAGGCAAGAATGTAGTTGTTTAGACCTCAGATATGCGATTTATATGTAAACATAGCGCCTATTTGAAAATTTGTTTAGGCGCTTTCTGAGATGCGAGCTCCAGGCCGTCAGCGACCGTTCAGCGCTCGTGTACCCGCTGAGAACAGCTTCATCTCGGCCAGTCCTTCGGGAATTTGCCACTGGCTCTGATGTAGTGTTTAAACATGTGGTATAATTCGTTTTGGGGTATATCAAACAGGCAATCGTTGGTCTTATTAATCTATTACTTGTTCCAGAGCTAATAGATTTGGCTTAGTGGCTATATTAATTTTCATAACTTTATATTTACAAAATTTGAAATTAAATCCCGTACTAACAAGAGTGCTGCTTTTTTTTATTTCCTATTTTACTTCCTATACTGTTATAATATCTATTGATGTTAATTTAAATATTATTGTTCAATAAATAATTTTTTATATAAATAACATGCCGTATATTTTGGTATTGAGAAAGAGTCCGTTAGTGATTTCAAACTTCAATGAAAGTTACATTAATAGGCCACGAGATGGCGGCAAAGACTGTCTTTATGGGTGAGTCAGTTAGTCGCAAAGACTTTTATATTGAAATGGACTGGAAGTTGTCTTTACTTTAAACAACAGTTCCTCACAAAAGAGGGTTTTTAAAGACAATCCGTTGTTATTTCTAATTTATTTACACACTCGTGCCGTCGAACTATTGTATAAATGCAATATTACACTGGTAGCCGTGCTATATGGCTGTATATCAGCACGCTGTGATTACCTACGCCCGAATCACAGCCGTGCTCATATACAGCCATATCACACGGCTACTTGTGTGATATTGCTCATATAAAATATACATGTATACATATAAATAATTCTTAAATATACACATGTTTGTGTGCATATATATATATATATAATATACACAGCACACACACATATATTATGTAAACACAAACTTTTATTTTGGATGCGATTAATTGTTTGACGGCACTAGTATAATTACATTATAACAAGGACACCTTATAATAAAATAAAGTGTTACCATACTTTTATGGTATGGTAGGCTGTTTTAAAACAATCTATTGTATAAAGCACTATATAAATCAATGTGAAATGTGATGGAGCTTAACTTGTATTAAACAGAATTCATATTCATTTGATTTGCTACATGACTGGACATCTGTCTCTACACAGAATACGTGTCATTACACATTATTTCTTGGCTGCGTGTGTGTTTCTCTGCAGGTCGTTGTGTTCTCTCTCCAGACACTCTGTTGAGCAAGAGTTTCCCCACCTGTACGCCGCAGGCTGCAACCTGAGAGATGTGTGCTCTGACTGCACAAAGTTTGTGGCTGATGTCATTTCCTCCAGTCGCAGAAGCTTGGACATCATCAACAACACACCGAAACGAAATAAACGGACAACCTCGACATATCCACAACCACAACCACATGGTTTCAGCAGGATGAGTAAATGAATGTATCAACAGATGTCTGAATCTCAGATCTCAAAACCTCACACACCCTCTTCACAAACTCTAAGCTGCCAGGTGGCAAGCAGCGGTTTTCCCTCAGAAATATTCGGCAGTGTTAGACGATAGAAATGTGAATCATTTCTGCCTCCTGCACCTATCCGCAATACTGTATGTATAGATTAAGGGAGGCAATGCTTCACTCTCCGAAAAAATGGTACAAAAGCTGTCACTGGGATGGTATCCTTTTAAAAAGTTTATAATATGTACCATTTAGGTATCATACATCAACTTTGAGGTACTAATATGCACTCTTTAAGTACAAAGGTGCACATTTTGAAGGGATACCGCCCTAGCGACAGCTTTTGTACCTTTTTCCCTGAGAGTGCTGAAGGCTTATGGTAAAAAAGACAATCCTTTTGCTTGATTTTAGCTTGAAAATTATGCTATATAACTGATCCAGGACTGTCCATGCTTAGAGACATCCTTATACAGTACATCAGTAATGCATATTTCTAATAGCAAATGTATTTTTATGCTATTCGATCTATTTAGCACCGGAGTGTTATGTAATTACCCTGGGACTGAGTCAGGCTGATTTGTGAAGGTCAGAATGAAGCAGATAATAGTATCTTATTCTCAGTAGAATAAAGTGGCCTTTTGATCCACAGCTCAAGCTCTCTTATTTTGTAAGGTCTGCAAGTCTGCAATAAAACCAATGCCACAAAACTACTGCTTTCTCCAATGTGATTTTCCTATCACAACCACAGAGGAGACACAAGGGCCATATGTGGGTGTATTTTGTGATTATTGTATTATATATTATTATGTTACATATGTTATCTTCAAGCCACATTTTACCCCAATGAAGTACACAAATTGTGTACTTGAGTAAAGGTACAGATTCCTTAATAAAATATTAGCATACTCCAGGAAAATGCAAGAAAAAGTATGTGAACCACTTGCAGAATCTGTGAAAATGTTAATAATTTTAACAAAATAAGGGAGATAATACAAAATGCATGTTATTTTTTATTTAGTACTGTCCTGAGTAAGATATTTTACATAAAAGATGTTTACATATAATCCACAAGACAAAAAAATAGCTGAATTTATTAAAATAACCCCATTCATAAGTTTGTGAACCATTGATTCTTAATACTGTGTGTGGTTACCTGGATGATCTACGACTGTTTTTTTGTTTTGTGATGGTTGTTCATGAGTCCCTTGTTTGTCCTGAGCAGTTAAACTGAGCTCTGTTCTTCAGAAATAATCTCCAGGTCCTGCAGATTCTTCAGTTTTCCAGCATTTTTTGCATATTTGAACCCTTTCCAGCAGTGACTGAATGATTTTGAGATCCGTCTTTTCACACTGAGGACAACTGAGGGACTCAAACACAACTATTAAAAAAGGTTCAAACATTCACTGATGCTCCAGAAAAAAACATGATGCATTAATAGATGGGGGGTGAAAACATTTGGAATTTGAAGATCAAGGTAAATTGTATTTAATTTGTCTTCCAGGAAACATGCAAGTATCTTCTGTTGCTTCCGAAGGGCAGTACTAAATGAAAAAAAATGATATTCAAGTGAAATAAGAAAAATTTTGACCTCTTCATCCTGTTCAAAAGTTTTCACTCCCCGACTCTTAACGCATCGTGTTTCCTTCTGAAGCATCAGTGAATGTGAAAAGATGGATCTCAAAATCATTCAGTCACTGTTGTAAAGGGTTCAAATATGCAAAAGATGGTGGAAAACTGAAGAATTTGTGGGACCTGGAGATTATTTCTGAAGAACAGAGCTCAGTTTAACTGCTCAGAATAAACAAGAGACTCATGAACAACCATCACAAAACAAAAAAACAGTCGTAGATCATCCAGGTAACCACACACAGTATTAAGAATCAATGGTTCACAAACTTTTGAACTGGGTCATTTTAATAAATTCAGCTATTTTTTTGTCTTATGTAAACATCTTTTTATGTAAAATATCGGTAACACTTTATTTTAGGGTCTTTTAACTAGTTGCTTATTAGCATGCATATTAATAGAATATTGGCCATTTATTAGTACTTATTAAGCACATATTAATGCCTTATTCTGCATAACCTTATTCTACATTCTTAATCCTACCCAATACCTAAACTTAACAACTACCTTACTAACTATTAATAAGCAGTAAATTAGGAGTTTATTGAGGGAAAAGTCATAGTTATTAGTTTATATGTGTTCCCTATACTAAAGTGTTACCAAAATATCTTACTCAGGACAGTACTAAATAAAAAATAACATGCATTTTGTATGATCTCTCTTATTTTGTTAAAATTTTGCACATTTTCACAGATTCTGCAAGTGGTTCACATACTTTTTCTTGCAACTGTATATATATAAATTTTTTTTTTTTTTACTTGCAGATCAATACATATCTACATCCACTAATCTTCCTTACTGACTAGTGCTGGACAATTCATAATAATTCATAATGATGTCAGACCCAGTAACCCCCCTCCCCCAGGTATTTTAAGCAGTATAAAAGCACTAGTCAGTAAGGAAGATTAGTGGATGTAGATATGTTTTGATCTGCAAGTTAAAAAAAAAAAACAATTATTACCAAAACTTGTCATACACTATCAAAACATTAAATATATTAAAATATCAATTTAGGTTACTGATACTTCATGAGTGCAAACAAGTGAACAAAACAAAATATAACAGTATTATTTTAAAATTTGGAGAAACAAAATGTGTGTTGACAATATAAAAAAATGCAGGACAATGCATAACATTTTTAAGAAGAACACTAATGCAAACATACTAGTTTTATATCATTTGAAACTGCTATGGCAGCAGGGAAGATTGATGGGCATTAATTTGCGTTATTTAGTGGTTCAAGCATATAGTGCTAAAACCCTTGTAATTGTTAGAATTTCCAAGGATCAGCATTGGCAGACCAAACCGCAAGCCGTAGAGTCTTGAAACTCTGAGGGATGGTAGTACCCACCCTGTCTACAACTCCACCAAAGCTCGCCCCAATCGGTCTGATGGTGGCGCTACAGCGATCTAATGTATTTTATCTTCAATTTTTTGGGTATTTTGGATTTTTCGTCCTACTAGTTCTAGGTTTTTCACCCGATTGGAACCAGACCAGTGCAGAAAGATTCTCTGGAGTCTGATTGGCAATAATTATCAAAAAACATCGAAATTTTAATTCACGTCTGTGCCGGGATGCCAAAACATTCGAAGTGGCCGTGGCCACTTTTACTAAAACAGCTATCCCTCTTGATTGGAATTAGGTAATTGCACCAAACTCGGTACGCCCGAGTAATATATCCATATTTAAAACTTTATAAACTATAATAACCAGCTTCCGGAAAACATCTGTATGCAAGTCGACTTACGACGGAAGGGTGACCTCTGACCCGACACATGACGCATTGACGAACATGGAAGTGCAGAGGATAGAGCAAAACAAAACACCGGTCATGAATTAGAAGTCTAAAATGAGATTTTTTAAATGGAAATGTCAGAGGATGTTGATATAAGAGAAGATGAGCTTGAGTTTGTTGCACAGCCCTATTTGTTTGAATTGCGAGAGGCGAGGGGCTCTCCTACTCGGGTCAGAGGTTACGCTTCTGTCGTAAGTCGACTTGCGTATGGATGTTTGTCGGAAGCTGGTTTTTATAGTTCATAAAGTTTTAAATATGGATATTTTTCTAACAAACACCCATCGCTTTGCTTCAAAATGCCTTTATTAACCCTTTGAGTCTTATGGATTACTTTTATGATGGATGTGCTTTTATGGCTTCAAAATCATGAGCACCATTCACGCCCATTATAAAGCTTGGAAGAGCCAGGATTTTTTTTTTTTTTTTTTAATGAAAGAAGATAGTCATATACACCTAGGATGGCTTGAGGGTGAGTAAATCATGGGATTATTTTCATTTTTGGGTGAACTATCCCTTTAAAGTCCAACACACCCGTTGACTCGAAAACAGCTGCAATCGGATCAGTCCAATTTGCCAATTTGTGAACAGATTTAACAGGTTCATTAAAAAGAATCAGTTCATTCATGAATCGGATATTGCTATTGCGTCTCAGAGCGGATGAAGATTTCTTCATTTCAAAATATTGAGAAACAATAGTTTTTTTTTTAAGAAATGTAGTGGAGTAAAGACTACAATATTATGCTTTAGAATTTAGTGAAGTAAAAGTTTCTCAAAATAAAAATACTCTGGTAAAGTACAGATACAGCTACTTGAAATATGCCCTTAGGAAAATTAACCATGGTTTTGCTACACTATCCATAGTTTAACCATATTTATATATTTGTAGTAAAACTATGGTTATACAAAGGGTAATCAATCCACCAAAGAAACATGCTACACACTTTTAAGATAAAAAAAAAAAAACATGGTTAAAAAGGGTGTAATTAAGTAGAGTAAAGAAGTAAAAATACTTTGTTACTGTCCACCGCTGACTGTAATATATTAAAAATGTGTACATGGGCTTTATTTAAAAGTTGAGGTGAGCCATTCAGAGTATGGATAACACTTTAAAGCAAATGAGAACAGTCAACATCTTTTACCGAGTCAATATTATTTAGAGCTGACACATATGTGTTATATTGACCAGTAGATTGACCAAACATTAGACTTTAACACAACAAAGCATAATTTCCTTCCATTTCAGATCAATAGAAAAATCAATAGTGATTATGAACCTTATTGTAGACCTACTAATGCCTAATAAATAATAAGTTGCTCAGCAACCATAACGTGTGTTAGGCTAATGACTTACATTGCTAGGTGCAATTTATTACTTGAACACTATTGTGTTTTAGCCTATAACTATTTGTGTCGTTTTATATAAAAAAAAATAAAATAAAAATAAAAAACGGAAAGATTAGATTAGATTAGATTTGAATCAAATTAATAATCAATGAGAGAGGCGGGGATTTAAAAAAAAAAAGTTTTTCTTTTCTACCCATACCAAAAAGTAAAAGGCACATAGTAAATAAAGCAATAAATCCACTAAATACAGTGATTTAACCAGAATCAAGCAGCATTGTTTTCACCTTCGTGCCTAAACCCCCTTAAATCTCCGCAAGGCACAAACTCGAGAGGCTTGTTTTGACTGTTGGCTTTCGTGGGGAGGGAAGAGAAATAGTTTTCAATCCCCGCCCCTCTCATGAATAATTAATTACATACAAATCGAATGGTTATCTCCGCCGTCCGATCTAAGGATGTTTTTAATTTTATAGTTTCTTCGTGCAGCGATCGCAAATTCAACCCGCTGCAGAAATATACCGATGTTTTAACTTATTCACCGACATTAAATCTGTTCCTCGCGCTTCCTCTGGGGAAATGTGCGTGTAAGTGGGTGTGTCGAGTGAGTTTAAACTTTACGATGAGTTAAAGTTTGATCATGGCCGTGTGGACCCGCGCGGAAAAACAGGGTCATTTGGACCTGTTGTTGAGTGATCGCTGGGTTCGGGTCTCCGCGGAACTCACACGGGACACTCTCACATTGACGGCGGAGGGCGAAGCGAGCGGGCCCGCGGGCTATTCGGAGCACAACTCTCATTTAAGAAACGGCGTTTCTAATGGCAATGAACAGAACCGAGATGTTTATCACAGCCGCGGGCAATACGACAGTCCGGGTCGGGTCAACGGGACCGGCTCAGACTCGGAGTCCAGTGGTTATTGTGACCCGGCGGGGCCGGAGGGGGTTCGGAGGGTTCGTATAGTCAAGCAGGAGTCCGGCGGACTGGGGATCAGTATTAAAGGGGGACGGGAGAACCGCATGCCGATCCTCATATCAAAGATCTTCCCCGGTTTAGCGGCGGATCAGAGTCGAGCACTGCGTGTCGGCGACGCGATCCTGTCCGTCAACGGCAGCGACCTCCGCGATGCCACGCACGACGCGGCGGTGCAGGCGCTGAAGAAGGCTGGGAAGGAGGTGACGCTGGAGGGTAAGACGATTACTCGAGCCGCGGGGATTCAGCAGGCCCGCATAAAGCGTCTGATAATGACACACAGTTGATTAGTTTAGTCATTATTTTGTTGAGTTCAAACTGTTTTCAGCTAGTAAACAGTAGTTCATTTGACATTTACTCTTTTTTTTTTTTTATAAAGATAATTCAGGTTGATAAGTGGTCCGAGTTACATTAACATTTGAAAATCATTTGCAGAAGTTATGAAACTTATAGAAGTGCATGAATGTTTTGTGGTAATAAGCAGACCATCTCTCTTGCTCCAGTAGAAGATGTCCATTAATGTTTTTCCAGACGTATGGGTGGGAATGGGATATAGAGAGAGGGAGTACTTTGTTTACTGTACTTGCTTCGCTATTAAGCCAATCGTTTTGTGTGAAGACATCTCTGTTTTTCTATTTTCATCATTTTTAATGTCTCCACAAAAAATGTATATATTTTTTTATTTTTACAATTCCTATTTTTTATGGAATGCTGCAGTATTTATTAGTTACTCTTGGAAATGCTCAGTTTACTATAAATTATTTCTTCGTGGACATGTTTTGTTTATTTATAAATGTGTCCTCGTAATCTTTAATCAAAAAACCAACATTAATTTGGTTTGCAACACCCACTTTTTACAGTCCAATTAATTCTCGATGGACAAAATCAGGTTCAACCCTACTTGTTGTTGTTGTTTGTTGCTGGAAACATGCATATTGACAGATTTCATGAATCAATTTGATATCAAATCTCTTGATTTCATTTTGATTTGATTTGTTTGGATGTATATATGGTACAGTACATCAGTTTTTCTTAAAGGGTTAGTTCACCCCAAAATGAAATTTCTGTCATTAATTACTCACCTTCATGTCATTCCACACCCGTAAGACCTTCGTTCATCTTCAGAGAACAAATTAAGATCCCCTAGAGAAAGCAATGTAATTACCAATTTCAAGGTCCAGAAAAGTATTAAAGGCATTAAAATTAAAATAGTCAATGTGACTACAGTGGTTCAACCTTAATTTTATGAAGCGACGAGAATACTTTTTGTGCACAAAAACAAAAATAACGACTTCATTCAACAATTTCTTCTCTTCCCTGTCAGTCTTCTACGCTGTTGACGTAGTGAACACAGTGCAGCGCTTCCGTGTTTACATCCAAACACAAAAGATATTGTTGAATAAAGTTAGGGCTGGGCGATATGGCAAAAAAATAAAATCTTTTTTTTTTTTTTTTTTTACTGTTTAATTAGTCAACTTAACTTAACTACAATATGATTTAAGTAACATTTTCTTTATTAACAATCTGGTTAAAAAAAGTTCCATTACAAGGGCACCACACATGAAGTGATCAACATGGTGTAAATGTAAAACAATTTGTATATCTTTGTAGAAATATGCCTGAAATATGAAGGCAAAAGTTGTACAAACTTACCTTAAATACATTCTATATACTCAGAAATAATATAAAATAAGAAAATGCTAAATATTTCTTAGCCAAAAAGTAATAGCAATAAATAACACCAGTAATAGGCTATTATTAACAGCAAATGCGTTGTAAAAACAGAAAACAACAGCAGCTTTCAGCCTGTCACCGTCATGCAAACATGAAATATCAAACAGGTTTACAGGTTTTTGCATTCCATTGCGCTATTTGTCCTATTGTTTTTATGTTTGGCGGACATGTTTAGGTGTTGCACTTGTGTCTCGCGCCTTTTGCAGTGTCTCACCCATGAAAGGGCATTCTAAAAACACGGCGGTCAAGAAAAAGAAGCTCAACTCGCGTTTAATAACTTTGCCTTTTTTCCTCATTCCACTGCCTGCATCTCATTTTTATAACGCAATTATAACGAATATTTTTGGTGCGCCAAAAAAGCAAAATAACGACTTATATAGTGATGGCCGATTTCAAAAACCTGCTTCATGAAGCTTCAGAGCATTATGAATCTTTTGTGTCGAACCATGATTCAGATCGCGTGTCAAACCGCCAAACCGCAAATCACATGACTTTGGCGCTCCGAACCGCTGATTCATAACGCTCCGAAGCTTCATGAAGCATTGTTTTGAAATCGGCCATCACTATATAAGTCGTTATTTTGGTTTTTTGGCGCACCAAAAATATTCTCGTCGCTTTATAATATTAATATTGAACCACTGTACTCACATGAACTGATTTAAATATGTTTTTAGTACATTAATGGATCTTGAGAGAGGAAATGTCATTGCTCCCTATGTAGGCCTCACTGAGCCATCGGATTTCAACAAAAATATCTTAATTTGTGTTCCAAAGATTAACGAAGGTCTTACGGGTGTGGAACGGCATGAGGGTGAGTAATAAATGACATTATTTTCATTTTTGGGTGAACTAACCCTTTAAGCACCACCACCAGTCCTAAGTTCAGTTAAAATGACAAATATGCAGGTTACCAAGTTTTAGTTCTAGTTAATAAAGTTCTATCATTAAATAGTGCTTGATTATCATAATATCATAATATAATGCTTGATTGGCTGATGGTAAGAGCTTTGCCATTTTACAAAGATAAGCTGATTTGGTGGAATCATGTATATATAATAGTATATCAGGCTGGCCATAAATTTACTAGCCAATGGCGATTCTATTGCCAGCGTGTGCATAGAGGGTTGAAGGAACTCAAGTACTTTTGTAAACTATAGCCTACATATTCATTCCAAATCAAATATACCACCACAGTTCAACGCACTCATTGATCTACAGCTCTGCTTAATCTCCTGCATCATGGTGAGAGATGTGGAGACTGACGGTCAGATATGTGGAGCAGTGCTGCATGAGATGGGCAAGGCTCGCACATACATTATCCTCTGTGGCACTGGCCTAATTAAAATGAGAACTATATTTGATGGTCCTGGTGGATCTAATGATATCTTTAAATGGCTTAGAAATGGTCCTATGATGCTGCACAATACCAGTGCTGGAATATTCCACTGGAAACCTGAAAAAGATATACAACATCAACAAGATGTTGTGTGACGTTATACTGAGGTGAAGCGGCAATTAGTGGTTAAGTCAGCTGTGATCGGTGAAGGTGATAAGATGATGGAGAAGAAACAATGAAGAGAAATTTATTCAGCCATAATTAGCAGCTTGCGATAAAGACACCTTTTTTTTTTTTTATGACATGCTCACTCTCTAACCTGATGTAAAGAGTCATGCTTAGGGGTGAAATGTTGGTAGTTCAAGAATCACCCTCTTCTAGGGTTTGAACCTGCAACCTTTGGGTTTTTTTTTTTTAATCTTTTTAATCTGACCATAGCTTTTGAAAGTTTTTGAAACAATTGTGAAGTCGCTTTTATTCTGCTTAACATTTATAATTCCTCAGAGAATTTGCCAGAAATTGGCCACTATTATTAAAAGTAAATGACTTTGTCAGTGTAAATCGCTGTCAGTGTGAATTCCCATTAAAGAAGAATTTGGGGAAATTATCCATCTAATGCAATTTAACACCAGAATGTTGATGCTTGAAAAAAGCACATACAGCAACCACTATTATTGTCCTGCACATACTTTCCCTCGTTCATCCTTCCAAACTGAATTCCTCAAACATTTTTGGCTCAGCCAAGTGTTTTTCAGCTCAAGTATCATTAAGAAACTATGTGTGTGTGTGTTTTCTTCATACAGTCCTGAACCGCTTAAGCTTCTGTAACAATTAGCTAAACATCTTAATGTAAAGTAAGAATTCAAGTATTTTAAGTAGGTCATTAATTTCAATGTGGCTTCTGGATCTTCCTATCAAATGTTAAGCTTTCCAATACATGCAAACACACAAAAACACAGCCGTGCTTTACATCATAAAAAGTAACTACAAAAAAAAAGTAAGAATGTACTTGTAACTACAAGTACATCCCATAAAAAAAGCAGTAAGTAATGCAGTTTTATTAATCTGTATATCTTTATTCCGTTGATTTCTTTTATATCTTTAAAATGTGTGTATTTCATGCATTTTTACATTTTTATCAAAAATCCTCAATATAAGTATCCACATCCTTCCAAAACAATTTTTAAATCTTCCAGAACATGATTAACATAAAAAACAAAAACTAGATTTGAAGTTTAAAAATATGATCTGACATTGTTCCGCCAAACTACTTCTCACCACTACTCTGTTGTTTAGCGCATTTTTTTTCTCCAAACCCTCTAGCTCAGTGTTTCCTGAACTTTTTTCAGTCATGGCACCCTTTGAAAATTTTCAGAAATTTGTGGCACCCCACACTAGTGTTGTCACGATACTACTTTGATACGATACCTTGAAAATTATCGATTTTCAATACCACAGGGAAGAAGAATAGATATTTTTTTTAATATTATCTCATTTTTTTTGTCCATCCATTGAAAGTCTAGGAAATCAGTAATTTCTTCTAAAGAGATCACTTTGATGACAGATTTCAATTAATCTGTAATATATAGCTGTTATTCATATATAAATATTGCTCAATTACCATTACAACTATCTCACCTAGCCTAAATGTTTGCTCACTCAGTGTATTTATATTGGGATAATTTTTATAGCTTGTTTTTAAGTTAAGTTAATATATTTTATAATGTAATAATTTCATAGTTAATCTCCAAATTAATGCAGAAACAACATAAAGACAGTATATTTTAAATACTTGTTTAATGGCATCTTTTTATGAATGAAGGCCATTATCACTGATACTAACACTGCTACTGATGTCTTAATGAAATTGATTTTTGTGAGCAGTTAGTAATTTTCTCTGTTACCTTTGTTCTTTGTTTAAAGGTGGGATAAGTAGATTTTGAAAAACGTTGTTGAACATTGTTGATATTAGAAATTAACCCAAACAAACCCACCCCTCTCTTCATTGCGCCGCCTCCAAAACTCAGTCCGCTGCTGGCAGGCGAGGCGAGTGCACTAACAATGACGCTAAACACCTCATTCTCTAGCGGTCGTCAGTGTGCAGTAGTTTACCTGCTCAACTCTCACTATCTGGCCACTGTTACACACACAATACGAGAGTGGATGTCTGTTTATCACAGCTGATGCGCAACAAAATGCTTCACGAAAAATAGAGCGCAGTTGATGAATGAATGACAAGGAAGCACAAAAAATGAACGTACAGTACACAAGAGTAAATACAAAGTGTTCGTTGTTAGTCGCAAACAGCACACCAGCCCCAGACAATCAAAACCCAGTGTTACTCACATGTGAAGTGGAAAAATATTACACATGATTTTTGAGAGGGATGTGGGACAATCGCAAGAGACCTATAATACCTTCATGTTATCTCCTGATACAAGCAGCTGACACTTGTAAGTGTCTGAGAAGCTAGTTTTATCTTCAGGAGTTGATAACATGAAGGAGATAACATGAAGGTATTATAAGTCTCTTTCCTGCCCACAAGGAAGACACACAGGCTATGTTTGATTTTGCGCTGCCAGTGAAAGCGAAACTAAAAATCATGGTGTGTGAAACGTGCTATACAAATAAACTTGACGCGCCCTATCAAGTCTAATAACAAGCACAAACTGTGTTAAATAGAAACTGACGTGCAAGCAAAAAGGTTTCTGTCCTACAGTGTTGTTTCCACTTTACCACAGTAAAGAATGCAAATATAATAGGCCTAAAAGCGAACGAAAGGAAGAAACGTTTATAATACCCTGCGTGAGTGAATATTTGGTAAAATAAACAGAGATTCCATGTTCAGTGGAATAACTAATGGAATATTGTTAAATTATCTGATAATCAGGTGACCAGATCGCGATTCGCAAAACAGAATACAAAGCTTAAATGTATGGACTCACATACCTCTGTCATTCGGCATGAACCAAAATGTTTCCATGGCTGCGATAGCAATTAAATGTGACAATCTATTATTTCTTCTGTAAACAAAGCTTTGTGCTTCACTCGTGTCATATTCATGTAAATACTGGCACAGCCCTATCAGTGAATACCGAAA
Organism: Ctenopharyngodon idella; assembly: GCF_019924925.1. Taxonomy (NCBI): domain Eukaryota; kingdom Metazoa; phylum Chordata; class Actinopteri; order Cypriniformes; family Xenocyprididae; genus Ctenopharyngodon; species Ctenopharyngodon idella. Next base: position 25,532,337 of record NC_067243.1, on the reverse strand, counting down.
ATACCCGGATACTCGGTACTCCCGGTACTACAGAAATGCTGGTATCGTCACATTTTCAAAATTTCAGTACCGACTTGGTACCGAAGTACCGGTACTTTTGACAATACTAATTTGACCATAAGTGCAGTCATGAAAAAGAGGCGGCTTTATGTGTACACACTGGGAATTAAGCACGGGAATGAAATCATGCGCATCCCCCACCGAAATTCAGACCAGCCTTTCTTGCGATTCACATTTTTATTATAAATTTGTGTGTGTTATTTGTTATTGGGGACATCAGAGATGTATAATAATTATTTTTTTTTTTTTTTACACATTTTAGCAATTTAAAAATGTTTGAAGGAGTTTTTTACATGGCACCCCTGCTCTCACCAGACGGCACCCAGTTTGGAAAACACTGGGTCATGTGTTTTTTCTCATTCATGCATGTTTCTTTAGCACTCTAATATGTCAATAAACTTTAAGCAGTAGCTAACCGGAGCAGGGTTTCATAACCCCGGGTAAAAAGCGCTGCTAACCCTGCTTCTAAATGACAAGTGTGAAAGTGTATACAAGTGTGTGTTGGGTTTCTGATATTGAATACTCAGTTAAGGCTGTATGTTTTGTCTGCAGTGAAGTACATCAGGGAGGTGTCTCCACTCTTTAAGAAGTCATCTATGAGTGCAGATCTGCCTTGGGATGGACGTCTTCAGTCTCCAAACCTCAGCAGCAGCGATGAGTCGCCCAAGAGCAGCGTAACTCGTGACAGAAAGGTCATCCCGCTCAAAATGAGCTTTATCAGCCGAAACCTCACCATGCCTGACCTGGAAAACAGGTGTGTGTGTGTGTGTGTGTGTGTGTGTGTGTGTGTGTGTGTGTAAGATTTCAGAAGTAACCAAAAGCAGCATTTTTCTCCTGAGGTTGGCTGTCATCGTACCATTGAGACAGCAGCTAGGTTAATGAATCTGATAAAAACATATCCAGGTCATGTTTCACCCCAAAATCAACACTGGCTTGCTGTGAATTATTAGTTCAACCAAATATTAATCATTATATTACAATAATGACAGTATTTGCTAGGGCTGGGTATTGACACAATTTTCACGATTCAATTCGATTTCTATTCACATGCTTTTGATTTGATTATGATTTCGATTCGATATCGATTATTTTGGATGTAGTATATCAGTCACAGTACAGGGCAAATTTTCTAGAGGAAAAAAATCTCTCAACTAATGCTGTAAACAAACACATGGGAGTCAGTTGGTAGCCTACTACTTTACTATAATAATGAAGGTTAAAATTAACTTATTTATATACAAACACTTAAATTACACTCAATTATGTTTTTTATAATAAATAAAGTTTAGAATTACATAATCATATTTCTACTCCAATTCGTTTTATTGAAATATAAACATTTAAATCGTGGCTGTCAAAACTGATTTATTCAAACATGCATTAAATATTGAAGAACATTATAATGAATATGTAACGGTGCATAGCTATATTTATCAGAATGCTGCTTTCTAGAGTTCACTTTTCTAGCTGACTAATGAGTTTATGGTCACTGAAAATGTTTTTCTGAGGTAAATGTGACGTTACGTGACATTGTTTACAAGCTGTTTTATCGACGTCTTTCCGAGGTTTAAACACTGATTGAGCTATTACAAGAGACATGATACGGATTTCGGTAAGTTGTACTGTGTATGTTAACATACCTTCAGATGTTTAGTCACGTTTATTTCGCGCTGTAACTGGTATTAAAGCGGAGGAGAGGATGTTCACATGCGCTCCGTGCTGCCGCTTCTCTTTAACTGAGGCGCTAAAGCGATCTGTCACGTCACATTAAACAGCACCAAAACGGTATTTATTTTTTGAATCTCATAATAAGATGGACGTCATTTGAAATCTGAGACTTTGCTTCATATCAAAAGTAACAAAGCACAAAGATTATTGCGATTTATTGGATGGGAGGCGCGCTACATGTTCTATTCACTCATCAACTGAAAACAGACTAGACTAATCGATTCTTAAGATTTAAGAATCGATATCGGTTCGTAAAAATGAGAATCGATTAAAATCGAGAAATCGATATTTTTTACCCAGCCCTAGTATTTGCTGATTACGATAAATAAAAATAAAAATAAAAATAGTGAAATAAATACAAACTGTTTGAAGAAGTAACTTCAAAAAGTAACATGATACTTCACTCATTACTTTCAAGAACTACTGATTATATAATTACTAATCCCAGAACTGGAATGATAAATGTTTTCATCAATGCTTTGTTTTGTTCAGATTGTTGGAGCTTCACTCTCCGGACGGCCAGCACACTGTGGTGTTGCGGTGTAAAGACGGGGCCACTGCTCACTCTTGGTTCACGGCCATTCACACAAACGTTGCTGCCCTATTGCCACAGATGCTGGCCCATATCAACTCCTTCTTGAGCAACCCTAGCGCCAACACACACTGCACGCTCAAACACATCGGCTGGCTGGCAGAGCAGGTATCTCAAACACACGCCCACAGACACCGAATGACTCACGCATTCTGAGGTCAATCACGACATGCAGCTCCCAAAACGTGAAGTAAATGGGTCACGTTATAAAACCTCTTGTGATCCTCATTGACATGTACAAATAATAGCTGATGCAGTCTGTTAAATCTAAAATTACTTTTATTTTTCTTTAACTCTTTCCTACTAGCATTTACTAAAAAAAGTTGCAAGCCAGCGCCATATTCACAAAACTTCAAGGCCCCCGGAATATTTTGTTTTATGAATATGTGAACAGTCAATGTATCAAAAGAAGCAACAGCAAAGAACATTTTATTCTAGCTTGATTTGTTCTTTTTTTTTTATCTCTACACTGGAATCTGGGGAGATATATATGTGTGTGTGTGTGTGTGTGTATATATATATAATATATATATATATATATATAATATTATTATTATAGTTATAATAATAACATTTCAAACATTTACAAGCTGAGAAAATCTGGTTTTATCTGGTTTGGATTCAGAACGGTGATCAAAACATATGCTGTGACCCAGTTCGCCTACTTGCACTGCGCCCTAAAAGTATGTATTGTTTTTGTGAAGGAAAAAGTACATACTTTTGAGTGTGTAGCAGAAGAGTAGGCAGGCTTTAGGACATACTACTTCATCATAACTGCGTCTTTAACAGACAGCTCCTTTGCTTAGTTACTTGCATCCTGTCACTGTTTAAACTTCCCTGTCAATCATCTTGTCACAGTTAAAATCCTCCACATTCAATTTAATTTAATTTCCTACCATTTGGAGAGAAATGTAGTCGCACATTGATCTGCCAGTCTTGGTCTTTCATGTGGTGAACTCTCCTCATGTGTTTGCAATTTGCATAATGATGCTTTTAAAAGTCAGTGACCAAACGTATCATTACAAAAGTTCACAATGCTGTTGCAGATGAAATATAATGTGGATAACATTGACTAAATAACTTTATCAGGTTAGATACTGATAATGATTTAATAAAATAATTTAGAGATCCAACCCATTTTCAGTGTCCAAATTGAACAGTAAACATCTTTGCATTGCCTGGACGTTAAAGGGGATTCAAACCTCTTTTTAGTTGTGATATAGCGTCTTAGTTTACATTACATTCACACTGGTGTTTTAGGAAGCCAAACAATAAGAATATAATAATAATAATAATAATAATAATAATAATAATAATTAAATAAATAATAATAATAATAATTTTAATTAACTGTTAGTTCGAAGTTAATTAATAGTTAATATTATTAACTATTGTAATACAGCTGCATTGTAAAATAAAAAAAAATAAAAAAAGTATATTTTTACTGCACACTACAGTAGGAAAATATATACTTCTGTCTTAAACAAAATCAAGAGTTAAACTATCAAGCTTTAATTTCAATGGAAAACTGCAAACCGCGAAAACAAATGGCAAAGTGCAAAAGATTATATATTTATTTAAAAGGGGTCCTTGATTATGATTTCACTTTTTTTAACTTTAGTTAGTGTGTAATGTTGCTGTTTGAGCATAAACAACATCTGCAAAGTTACGATGCTCAAAGTTCAATGCAAAGAGAGATATTTTCTTTTACAGAAATCGCTTTTTAAAGGATTAGTCCACTTTTAAATAAAATTTTCCTGATCATTTACTCACCCCCATGTCATCCAAGATGTTCATGCTTTTCTTACATCAGTCGAAAAGAAATTAAGGTTTTTGATGAAAACATTCCAGGATTTTTCTCCATATAGTGAACTTCAATGGTCTCCAAACGGTTGAAGGTCAAAATTACAGTTTCAGTACAGCTTCAAAGGCCTTAAAATGATACCAGACGAGGAATAAGGGTCTTATCTAGCGAAACGATCGGTCATTTAAAAAAAAAAAATACAACTGTATATGCTTTATATAAACGGATGATAGCCTTGTACGTGCTTCCGCTTTCCGCATTCTTCAAAAAGCTTACGCTGTATGTCCTACGCCTTCCCTATTCAACTTACGAAACGAAAGCGGCGCAAGTTTCGTTTTTTTCCGTCAGTAGAATAGGGAAGGCGTAGGACATACGGCGTAAGCGTTTTGAAGAATGCGGAAAGCGGAAGCACGTACAAGGCTATCATCTGTTTATATAAAGCATATACAGTTGTATTTTTTTTTTAGAAAATGACCGATCGTTTCGCTAGATAAGACCCTTATTCCTCGTCTGGTATCATTTAAAGCCCTTTGAAGCTGCACTGAAACTGTAATTTTGACCTTCAACTGTTTGGAGACCATTGAAGTCCACTATAAGGAGAAAAATCCTGAAATGTTTTCATCAAAAACCTTCATTTCTTTTCGACTGAAGAAAGAAAGACATGAACATCTTGGATAACATGGTGGTGAGTAAATGATCAGGAAAATTTTATTTAAAAGTGGACTAATCCTTTAAGGACTAAAACAAATGGCTGGTAGGGACTACAATGAGCTTCTTCCTGGGTTAGTGACATCACTAACCCTAAAAGGTACATAAACCCTGCCCCCGAGAACACACAACAAAGGGGGCAAGGCCATGTTGTAGTAGAGTGTTGTTGTCATGCCGTCATTTTACGCCGGACTGCTTCACAAATGAGGGTCAATTCAACGCTGGATTTGCACAAAAGATTAACATGACGGCACATGCTAGTCGATGAGTTGAATCAATTCCACAACAACTACATAAATTTATCCACTAACCATTCAGAAACGTCCAGTTGCATTCTAAAAGTTGTAACTTCTTCCTGAGTCTCTCCATCACTGTCCGACTCCGGTTTGAACAATGTAAGGCTGAACACCGTTACTGACAATCCACATTTTGGCTGCGTGAGATTCTCCAGCTTTGTTGTTGTTGAGCAACCGAAGCGTGAGCTGTTAAAGCTCCGCCCTCTTCTGGAAAGGGGGCTGGGAGCAGCAGCTCATTTGCATTTAAAGGGACACACACAAAAAGGCATATTTTTGCTCACACCCAAATAGGAGCAAATTTGACAAGTTATAATAAATGATTTGTGGGGTATTTTGAGCTGAAACTTCACAGACATTCTGGGGACACCAGAGACTTATATTACATCTTGTGAAAGGCGCATTATAGGTCCCCTTTAATTAAATCGCAGCCTTTTGCAATTTGATAAGGGCACTAAGCTATATCACGCTTTCAATTTTAGTTTGTTTGACATGCTTTGCAAAAGCAGTGACGCAAAACACTACATTTGAGACCTTTTTATGTTATTATGAGAAGTAATATATTTTCGGCCCATTATGAAACTGTTTTGGGTCAACAGAGTATATCTAATGAATGGGAAACACCAATGTGTGTGCAGGTAAAGCTGGATATACAGTACTTGTATATCCAAAGTTTTGTATAGAGCTGTGCGATTATATATTTGCCTATAGTAATGTTCCAAGCAAGACAGTTCCCTGTATAGCATTAGTTGTTTTTAGATGTGTTTTTTTTCCTTTGCATATGGAAGCTGTATGGATTATGAATTCAGTGGCTGATTGTTGTGTTTGTGTTTAGCTTGAGCTGGATGGCGGGCGGCATCAGTACAGACGAGTCGTCATGGCTCTCACAGAAAAAGACATCTTGCTGTTCCAGTCGGTGCCGTGGACGTATGAGAGCTGGACCTCTCCTCTGTTAACGCACCCACTACTCGCCACACGGTAAAACTCCAGCTTTAGCAAAGTTTTAAGCATTCGTAATGTAGTGTTTCCACCCTCTCTGTGACCCTTCCATTTAAACAGGCTGCTTAACATCTTTAAAAAAAATGTCTTCACAATATTTTTTGAATTAACTCAACCTGTTCTACCTTGCCTGTTTTGTATTTGATTCTGTCTATAGGCTTGTTCACTCAGGCAGTGTCCGCAGTTCTCCAGCTCTGGGTGGAGATTTGGTGTTCGCTACACGTACAGGCACAGGTCGAGGGATTGAGTCTCATGTGTTTCGTGTGGAGACACACTGGGATCTGTCCACATGGACACGTGCACTGGTGCAGGGCGGACATTCAGCTGCTGAGCTCATCAAAGAGGTTTCTATAGGTGTGTTTGTGTGAATATACAAAGAAGAAAGGAATCTACCCTTCACTAAGACCCGCCTTAAAAACCTTTTTGAATGCATGGTATACATCTAATGGTTAATGAAGTTTCCTTTTTTTATTTCGACCTCATAATAATAAAAAAAACTCAATCTTCTGGTGACATATGCAGGACTTCTCCAATCAGCTTTGTCTCTCCATCAGTGTCCGACTCCGGTTTGAAGAATGTAAGGCTGAACACCGTTACTGACGATCGTCATTTTGGCTGCGTGAGATTCTCCAGCTTTGTTGTTGAGCAACTAAAGCACAAGCTGTTAAAGCTCCACCCTCTTCTGGAAAGGGGACTGGGAGCAGCAGCTCATTTGCATTTAAAGGGACACACAAAAACGGCGTTTTTTTGCTCACACCCAAATAAACATTAACAATCAGTTAGTCCGCTTAAACCCCGCCCCTGCAAGCTTGTGTTCATTTGCCTCAAACCCACATCTTAACATCCAATCAACAACTGCCTCGATTGAAATGTTAATAAGTTAATGTTTATTTATTTAGTTTTGATTGTGGTTATGATGCTAAATAGTTTACAGTACCATATCATACCAATTGCAATGAAATGCAGTTTTTAATCACAATACTTTGTAATTTAACAATTAATTAATAAATTAATTAAAAGTCAGAATGCTTTTAATTGATTCATTAATTCAGATGTACTTTTAATGTTGTACACACTGAATGGATATTAATCTTACGAATGAATCTTTTTTTGTTCATTGAAAAGTCCAAATTCAACACTTGTTACACTGTCTGAGTAACCATGGGCTTAGCAAAGGGACAACTGAGTGGAAAGCTGGATTGAGAGATCTTATTTTCCTCTGTGTGGTGTGGAACAATAGCTGGAATATGTTGGAAATATTCAGTGTTTTCCTTCCTGAGTTCCAGCCAGCCCATAAAATATAAAGTCACATTAATTCACCCTCTCATGGTTCATATCTGTGTATGTTTGTCTGCACTCCTCAGGCTGTGTGTTGAACAGACAGGATGTTCGTCTGATCCTGCATTATGACAGAGGTTTCACTGTGACACGGGAGTCTGGCGAATCTGTTCTGTTTCACTTCCCCTATGAGCGGCTCAAGATGTCTGCAGATGATGGAATCAGGAATCTTTACCTGGACTTTGGTGCTCCAGATGGCGAAATGGTATGACATAATATTTACCTGTGATGATGTCATAAAATGGACATAAAATTCTGAAGGCTTTTATGTTATTATGAATGAAAGTTTGTTGGTCTACTGACTTCTGTTTTATTATGTAAGTGTTACGTTCAGGAGAAGACACACAAACAGCGATTTGGCAGAATGCTACTTTTACTCACTGAAACTTCAGCAGCACAGAATACAGTACACTAGAGAGGCATGCGCACAAGTATGATTTCACAACAGTATTACGTAGGGCTGGGCGATATGGCAAAAAAATAAAATCTCGATTTTTCAGAACGATTGACCGATTTCGATTTATTTTATTATTTTTTTAAACTGTTTAACTAGTCACCTTAACTACAATATGATTTAAGTAACATTCTCTTTATTAACAATCTGGTTAAAAAAAAAAAGTTCCATTCCAAGTGCACCACACATGAAGTGATCAACATGGTGTAAATGTAAAACAATTTGTTAAATATCTTTGCAGAAATATGCCTGAAATATGAAGACAAATGTTGTACAAATTTATCTTAAACGCATCCTACTCAGAAATAATATAAAATAAGAAAATGCTAAATATTTCTTAGCCAAAAAGTAATAGCAATAAATAACACCAGTAATATGCTATTATTAACAGCAAATGCGTTGTCAAAACAGAAAACAACAGCAGCTTTCAGCCTGTCACCATCATGCAAACCTGAAATATCAAACAGGTTTACAGGTTTTTGCATTCCATTGCGCTATTTGTACTATTGTTTTTATGTTTGGCGGACATGTTTAGGTGTTGCACTCGTGTCTCGCGTCTTTTGCAGCGTCTCACCCATGAAACAGCGTTCTAAAAACACGGCGGTCAAGTTAAAAAAAAAAAAAAAAAAAAAAAAAAAAAAAAAGCTCAACTCGCGTTTAATAACTTTGCACTTTTTTCTCCTTCCACTGCCTGCCTCTCGTTTTTATAACGCAATAACGGATTTCTAAATGAACAGCCGCTTAAGAACAGTGATGTGTTCTGCGTTCATGGAGCGTCACATGAGAGCGGTTAATCAGGCGCGCCGGCGCCATCATGATGTCGGATCATTTTCTTCTCCTAATGCGGTTATCATTGCTGTATTGTCAACATATCTAATTGAACGCTTGCTAACATTTTTATTCAAAATCGCGATTTCTCGATTCAAAAAATAATAAAATCGAGGCAAAACATAAATTCGAATTAATCGAAAAAATCTGAAAAACCGCCCAGCCCTAGTATTACAACATTACATTACAAAGTCCTGGAAATGCGCAGGACGTGCCCTCGCCCTCACAGGGCGAGCTGACACAGTGGCCTCTGCAGATTGTGGACACTGACAGTGATCAGTTCCCACTTCCTGTCTGATTACTTCACCAGAATCCAGATTCGGTGGGGGCAGAATGGAGTCCATGACCATAGATTGGTTTAGGCTTTCCTCCACCACGGAAGGTGTGGGCACTCTTCGAAGACAACTCTTCGAAGACAAGCGGGATCCATTAGCAAGCTCAAAAGTGACTGGCCCTAGCTGCCTTTTGACCTGAAGAGGCTCAGACAGGAAAGAGTCAAGTTTATTGCTGCGGTGTGGCCTACGGGCTCTTACCCAATCCTGTACTCGAATCTTGGTAGGCCGAGCATGATGCTTGCTGGCTTTCATGTTGCGCTGGTGTCGATGAACCTGTGCCCGGGCCGAAGTGTTCACTGGGAGCTGATGAGGTGGGCACAATCTGGTCAATGGTAATTCCAGCTCCCTGCCGAGCATGAGACTGGCCGGGGATACTCCTGTAGTGGCATGCTGAGTGGCGCGATAATGCAAGAGTGTTTGGGAGAGAGCAGCCTTAAATGGGAAAACCTTGGGCAAGGTGTGCATGTATACCATTTTTCAGACTTTGATTAAATCTTTCCACGCCACCATTAGCTTGGGGATGGTAGTAGGCAGTACGTATGTGGGCTATTCCCTTAGCCGACAGATAGGATGAAAACATGCTGGAAATGAACTGCGGCCCATTATCTGTGGTAATGGCACGCGGGATGCCCCAGCGGGAAAAGAGCTGCTCCAGGAAATCAGTCATGTCAGAGGCTGTAACTGAGCCCATAGGCACAACCTCAGGCCACTTCGAGTGGAGGTCATACACCACGACTAGGAACCGCTGGTGGTGGAGAACAGAGACAAGCTCCCCACAGATGTCCATCTGGAGATGCTCCCATGGCTTGGCGGGCCAGTCGACAGGCTGCAAGGATGGCGGGGCTGGAGTTCCTGTTTTACCAATAAGTAGACAACGTGTGCAGTCAGTTACAAGAGCTTCTAGCTCTCTATCAATCCCTGGCCACCAAACCAAGTCTCTGCATCTCTGTTTCAGTTTAACTATCCCCACATGACCCTCGTGTGCCATTGAGAGAACCTGCTCCCTTAGGGGCGGGGGAATTACTGCTCCGTTCCCCCGTGCAATGCAAGACTCACCCCAACATGTCAGTTCTGTCTTAAGTCGCGAATAGGGTATCAGGTCAGAGCTTACCTGAGCTGGCCATCTTGACCGTATATAGGTGCTGAGAGTAATGAAGAGTGGGACCGCTGCAGACTCTTGTTGAAGTTCCTCAAGAGACACTGATGAGGGCTCATACACTAACTGCACAAGGTCTCTATGTCTGACTCTGGCTGCCTGACTGTGCTGGTTGACTCCACAGCTGAATGTGACAGTAAATCTGCAACCACATTGTCTTTTCCAGGGGTGAACTGCAGCTGGTAATTGTACTGATTCAACCTGTCAGCCCATCGGTGGAGTCTGAGTGGCTTGTGGCCAGTTCCTGCAGAGGACATGAGGGCAGTAAGTGCCTGGTGGTCTGTTCTGAGTGTAAAGGATCGTCCATATAAGTACATGTGCCAGCGCTCACATGCCCAAATGCACGCCAGCATCTCTCTCTTTCTCCCACTGAGTACTTCTGCTCAGCTGTACTCAGAGCCCGTGAAGCAAATGCAATAGGCCTTTCAATGCCGCCATGCGTCTGTGACAGGACTGCTCCAACTGCCACTGCTGATGCGTCACATGTCTCTAGGGTGGGACTGGAGAGATCAAAATGAGCTAGTGTAGGTGGTGACTTGAGGTGGTGCTTGAGCTGTTGAATAGCACGTCCGCACTCTGCTGTCCATGCCCAGGAGGTGTTATGTTTGAGCAGCTGTCGCAGGGGGGCAGTGATTGCAGAATACTGAGGTAAGAATCTGAGATAGTAAGCAGTCATGCCAAGGAAGGATGCAAGCTTTCCAGCCGATGTTGGCACGGGAAGGTTGAGGATGGCCTCTACGTTGGACTGCAGTGGTGTGATACCCGAGCTGGACACTTGAAGACCAACAAAGTCTATTGCTGGGGCCGCAAACACACATTTATCTGCGTTCAATGTCAGGTTGTGTCTAGACGGGTTGTGAACACCCATCTCAGGCAGTCATCATGAGTGGCCACATCCTTTCCATGTACAACAATATCATCTAAGTACAACGCCATACCCGGGAGCCCTGCTAGGAGAGTGGCCATGATTTTCTGAAAGCAGCTAGGTGCTGAACTGAGGCCAAAAGGATTCCTCTTGAAGCGGAACACCCCCATGTGAGTCACGAATGCAGTCAGATTTCTACTGTCTTTGTGCAGAGGTTTCTGCATGCAACCTTGCTTTAGGTTCAGCTTTGTGAACACTGAAGAGCCATGGAAAAGTGTGGCGAGTTCCTCAATTGTTGGCAGCGGGTATTTGTCTGGCACCACTGCCTTATTAGGCCCCCGAAGGTCAATACAGAGACGTATGCCCTCTGACCGTTTTTGCACAATCACAAGATTTGAGACCCAAGGAGAGGCATCAATGGGCTCAATGAGATCTGCTGTTAGCATGCCCTGCAGTTCAGTAGTGACCTTGTCACACATAGTGAGAGGCACTCTTCGAAGTGGCTGGATGACGGGCGGAACATCCAGGTTAAGCAAGGGTCTGTGGGCGAAAGCAGAAAGGCAGCCTAAACCACTGAATAGAGTGGGAAACTGTGTGTGCCATGGGGAGTCCACTTGGAGGATAGTTGTTCCGCTGTTGTCATGCACAGAAAAACCAAGACTAATGTACAGGTCCAGACCCAGAATATTGGCTCCTTGCTGTGTGATGTAGAACGGGAAATCTACCAGATGTTTTTGCCCACTGCAATGCTGGCTTGACCATACCCACAGAGTTTTAAAGGTGATGGTTGTAACTTCACGTCAGAGAAAATTTTCTTGTAGGTGGCCATATTAAGCAATGACACTTTAGCTCCTGTGTCCAGAAGCAGTGGGATGCAACAGTCTTTCAGCTGTATACCACATGCAGAGAAGGTGACTGAGTGAGGACCAACTATGTGAATTACTGCTGGTGAGGGCTGATATGTGGTAAATGAGACTGATCTAGAATTTGATCTGCACCACCTTGCAAAGTGGTTAAGCTTACCGCAATGCCTTCACTTTTGGCCGATAGCTGAGCAGTCTGGGGACCTGTTGGCATGGCGCTTGGAGCCACAGTTTCCACACTTCTGTCTCTGTTGACTTGATTGAGGCTGTGTTTGCTGGATGATTGCACCTGCAGGCTGGAGCCCCTCATCGGTGACTGCATTTGCGGGTACAGTGGTGAAATCAGTTTTAGCTGCATTATTCTCTGCTATTTTAGCTGCACATTGAGTAGCTTCTTCAATTTGGAGTGCCAGAGTGAGAGACTTATCCAGTGTAAGTTTATCATCTTCAATAAGCAGTCTCTCTCTGACTCGTGCGCTGTTTGTTTTTTTCAATAAGTTGGTCTCTAATTAATTCATCACGGAGAGCACCGAATTTGCATGGCTCTTATAATAAGTGGTCATGGCAACACAGTAAGAGCGCTCTGTGTGAAACAGGCTGTACAAGCATAAACAAAACACGACGCCTCCATCGACTGTTTAGTTAAATTGCTGAAAATAACGAGTGTTTTGTCACTGTAATATTACTTTGGTCACAATAACGGATACTAAACACGCGAGATGCCAGAACGTCGCTATGGTTTCCAAGCTGTCAATCATTGGAGTTTTGAGAGTGAGTCGTGTTCCGTACACACATGTAATGATAATTTAGGGGATTCACTCCCGCATTTAAATGCGGGTGTCACTCCTGAAACTTACAGTGTGTACGTGGCCAAAGAGGGTCAATTAAACGCTGGATTTGCACAAAAGATTAACATGACGACATATGCTAGTCGATTCAACTCCACAGCAACTACGTAAATTTTTCCACTAACCATTCAGAAACGTCCAGATGCATTCTAAAAGTTGTAACTTCTTCCTGAGTCTCTCAATCAGTGTCCGACTCCGGTTTGAACAATGTAAGGCTGAACACCGTTACTGACAATCCTCATTTTGGCTGCGTGAGATTCTCCAGCTTTGTTGTTGTTGAGCAACCGAAGCGTGAGCTGTTAAAGCTCCGCCCTCTTCCGGAAAGCGTCTGGGAGCAGCAGCTCATTTGCATTTAAAGGGACACACAAAAACTGTGTTTTTGCTCACACCCGCATAAGGGCAAATATGACAAGCTATAATAAATGATCTGTGGGGTATTTTGAGCTGAAACTTCAGACACATTCTGGGGACACCAGAGACTTATATTACATCTTGTGAAAGCGACATTATAGGTCCCCTTTAAGGCCCTTTTTGTTTTTTTATCATTTATTTCTATAATATGTGTAGCCTGCTAACCTTTAAAACAGTGTGTTGGCGTGAACTCTTGTGCTTAAACTCTAGTGTGAAATGTTTTGTAGAACTGAAACTAAAACCAAATAAACACTTTTTTTTCCTTTTCTTCTTTTCTCTTTCGTAGGTGTTTGAGCTTCACTCGGGGCCGAAGCCTGTGGTCTTTGTGCTTCATTCGTTTCTCTCAGCCAAACTGGCTCGTTTAGGACTGCTCACATAAAATCAACAAGAAATGATTGAGGTCCATTTATTTCATTGGTTTATTGACAGCTACTATTTTACTCAAGCAGTGTTTTCATACTTATACTTGTCTTCTAGCTGACACGTTTGTTCAGTTGATGTGTGTGTGGGTGTGTGTATGGGTGTGTGTGTGGAGCTTTCTAGACCAGAATACAATCTTATTTTCCTCTGATCAGGAACACCAGTCGTGCCTTCTCATCTAGAGCTTTTACAGCTATTTTTCAGGCTTAAGGTCACCGTAAAGCTTTGCAAAATTACCAAAATTAACATTATTCTTGTATTATCGATGTTGTTTGTTTTTCATGTAACTCTCCTGTATTTATGTTTATATGTATTGCATGGCAAAGACTGTTACATCTATGTGTTATATTAATCTTAATGAATGTCATTTGAATATGTTCATGCAAATATGGAGAAAATGAAGCTTTAAACGCATTCCCTCATGACTGACCAAAAATAACCTCCCTAAAGCTAAACTTCTCTGTAAGGTGTTGAATAGGATTAATTGAGTTCAATCAATATAAAGTGTAGGAATGTTTTATATCTGTTCTTTACATGTCATGAAAAATGTTTTTTTCTCATTTATGACCAAACCAGCTTCAGGCCTTGATTTTTTTTTTTTTTTTTTTCCACTGTACATTAATGTACTGCTTCTTGATCCGCATTAGATAAGTGATTAGCCTTTACAGCATTCCCAACTCACTAGAAACCTGCAAATGTCAGGGAATTTTCTGATTTCCATGATTGTGAAGAAAATGAATGAAAACAAAAAAAAAAATGATTTCTGTAGTAAATATACATTTTCTAGATATAATTAGCTCTTAAACAACATAGCCTTTTGTGAGTACAATCTTTATAAAACTATTTTTAATCGTCCAGTTATCACGCGAGACTGAAAAAGTTGTTGAAATTCATTGGTCAGAAGGTGCGGGGACCATGTTATTAGCACTGATATGTGGTTTGTTTTGGCAAATTCGCTTTGTCTATCAGTAATATCAAATATAGCATCAGTGTATATTCTTTATTAACATATTAGCTCTTTATGTAATGCAAACCGAGTTTGAGCACATTATCTTCTATAGGAACTGATCTTTTCAAGCCTTCAGACTTAGTAAAATCAGACACAGACACCATAGTTTAAGTGCAGTACTGAAAACATTCCCTCAAAAGTTTCAGTATTAGACAGTATGCACAATGGAGGCAGTATGATTTGTAGGAAAAAAAAAAAATATGAACAATATATGACAATATGTGGAAGTTATATGAGATGAGATTGTATGAAGGGCTTTCTCTCATAACCATTGCACAAGGTTAACAGAAGCAATATTATAGCATTTAAGTGCCCTTAAACTTTTATAGTCTATTGTACTACGTACTAATACAATAATTATATTCGAAAATGAGAAGTAAAGAATTTTTATTCACATGGAGACCTTCTTGTTTTCTTCTAAAAGCGTCTATTAAAATGTGATGTGACACTTTTGGCTGTAATTATTGATTATTCTTTCCCTCTCTGAAGTTGGTGATCCGTCATGCCACATTATTTTCATTCATGTTATGATGTCAGACCTCTTTCTGAGACCCATTGCAGTGTGCATTTGTCTTAACTATGAAACTGTGTTTAAAAACACTTGGCCAGGTTAATAAATTGCACTTGCGTAAGTGATCTGTTTGGACCTGTCAGCCTGATATTTGACATGACCAATGCTTCAGACTATGAATGTACTTTATAAACCCATAGAAACATGCCTCATTTCATTATTTGTTTAGTGTTTTGAGTTAATCGCTTATTTTGATGAGGAAATGTTTAAACCAAAGTTCACTTGTGGCAGCTTGCAGTACACAATCAAATGCAAAAATGCTATTTTGTTTGTACGTGTATGATAACTCAAAGCCTGTAACCAGAAGCTATGCATTATGTCTGTATGTAAATGCCATATATAAATAAAACATCTTAATTACATGAGTGAGTGTTTATTATATTATATTATATTATATTTATATTATATTATATATTTATTATATTATTCAGATATGGAACTAATGTGTACAGCTTTTGTTTCCGGGGGACAGAAAAGTAGTGAACACTGGAGGGTAGCAACATCCGTTTCTATGCTTACTTATACCACATTATATGAACCTTCATTAAATTAACTATTTTACTGTTATCGTTATTTAACGAGCAATTTGAATATATTATAAGTGGTAACTGCAGTGAAACCGCGGGCGCGTGAGATGAAATGACAACGTCAACTCTGCAGGTGAGTTTACATTAGCATTAGCTCAGCATCATTATTATTCAATCATATTATTAACTGAACAAATAAACAGTAATTACTGCTCGTTCATAATTCACACACGTCAGGAGCGTTGAACAGTTGTAAACATGACATCAGAAATCGGCGGAGAATATGTTAAAGGGATATAAGCAACCATATAAACAAAACCTCACTTCAGTTTATATTAATTTATAAGATGATATTGAATATAAGACTGAGCTGCATTTTGCAGTGCTGTCAAGCGAAATGTATTTGTAAGTTTACAGTGCATTAATGAATTGTTTTTTTTAGAATGGTTGATGTAGATATATTCCCAGCAGGCCTATCGATCTGTCAGTCTGTCCGTCTACAATTTAATGACAGTAAATCAAATGTACACAGTATATGTAATTGCTGAAATTAAATAAGCATTTATACAATATTTACTTAGAATTCACTCCGAGAAAAAAAAAAAAGAATAAAGAGAAAATATTTAATACCAATCTACAAAGCTGTTGTAGGATTTTGACACACTCTTGTCTATTTGAAAATGGCCAAATACTGTATAAAGGTTATACAATTTAAGTTAGAAACTGTTGTTTTACTCAATATGTACAAGGAATTCCTTTCCAAAAATTTTGAAAACAGAAACTGAGCACAATTTGCAAGGCTATTAGTTTGAGGACTAAGACAAAAAGCTGGGTGAGTATTACTCCCAATTTATTGAAAATACCTGAATATCCTTAATGTTTCTGAAATATAATAGACTTTTACTTATTTAGACAAGGGTCTGTCAGTATGGCTTCAGGAATAAATTGTTTCATTTTACCATTTTTGTGTCCAAAACCCGATTATTTTTGTCTCCGAAGAGGAACGTCTGATAAACAAAGAATGTTTAAACTGGGAGTTATTTCCCTCAATCAAAACAATTGCATAATTATACAATTGTATATTAGACCCCAAAAATTGACCCACAGGATAAAAAAAGTTATTTTTGAAATTTAACAAAAGAGCCATGCATTCTGAAAAAAGTGTATTTTTGAACTAAAAATTCAAGATCTTTTACATTATTGTTTTTGTGAATAATTAAAAATATATTTCTAATTTCAACAGAATTTGGACTGTATTCCTTTGTTTTGTTGGAAAAGAACAGCACAAATACTATCTGGGTCTTTAGCCAATAAAAATGTGTAAAATTTACCAGCTTTAACGTGTAGCCTCACAAAGAGCCTCATATCTTTGGGATTTAACTATATATATATAGTTGTGGTCAGAATTATTGGCACCCTTGATAAATATGATCAAAGATGACTGTAAAAATAAATCTGCATTGTTTATCCTTTTGATCTTTAATTCCTAAAATTAGCAAAAATCTAACCTTTCATTGAAGGAAAACAATTGAAAGTGGGGGGAAAATCACATTATGAAATAAATGTTTTTCTCCAAAACACGTTGGCCACAATTATTGGCACCCTTTTATTCAATACTTTTTGCAACCTCCTTTTGCCAAGATAACAGCTCTGAGTCTTCACCTATAATGCCTGATGAGTTTGGAGAACACCTGACAAGAGATCAGAGACCATTCCTCCATACAGAAACTCTACAGATCCTTCAGATTCACAGCTCCATGTTGGTGCTTCTTCTCTTCAGTACACTTCACTCTTTTTCTTTAGGGTTCAGGTCAGGGGACTGGGATGGCCATGGCAGAAGCTTCATTTTGTGCTCAGTGACACATTTTTGTGTTGGTTTTGATGTTTGTTTTGGATCATTGTCCTGATGGAAGATCCAACCACGGCCTATTATTGGATTTCTAGCAGAAGTGGTCAGGTTTTGATTTTTTTTATCTGTTGGTATTTGATAGAATCCATGATACCATGTATCTGAACAAGATGTCCAGGACCTCCAGCAGAAAAATAGGCCCACAACATTAAAGATCCAGCAATATATTTAACCGTGAACATGGGGTACTTTTTATCCATTTGTGCACCAAACCCATCTGGTGGGTTTGCTGCCAAAAAGCTCTTTTTTTTTTTTGGATTCATCTGACCATAGAAGCCGGTCCCGTTTGAAGTTCCAGTCTTGTCTGACAACTGAATATGCTGGAGTTTGTTTCTGGATGAGAGCAGAGAATTATTCTTGAAACCCTCCCGAACAACTTGTGCTGTTTGATCATTTTTTTAGGCTTTCTGAGACTCAAGACTCAACTAATCTCTGCAGTTCTCCAGCTGTTATCCTTGGAGAGTCTTTGGCCACTCAAACTTTCCTCCTCACCGTGCATTAGGACGATTTAGACACACGTCCTCTTCCAGGCAGATTTGTAACATCTTTTGTTGACTGGAACTTCTTAATTATTGCGCTTATAGTGGAAATGGGGATTTTCAATGCTTTAGCAATTTTTTTACAGCCACTTTCTATTTTGTGAAGCTCAACAGTCTTTTGCTGCGCATCAGAAATATATTCTTTGGTTTTACTCATTGTGATGAATTATTAAGGGAATTTGGCCTTTGTGTTTCCTCATGTTTATACTCCTGTGGAACAGGAAGTCATGGCTGGACAATTTCATGTTCATGATCACCCTGGTGAGCTAAAAAAATATTTACCAAGGGTGGCAATAATTCTGACCACAACTGTATACTAAAAGGAAAGTTGTTTCTGGACGGATAGGCACACCAGTTTTCTTTTAATATACTTATAATCTTTCTTTACAGTCAAATGAATGGAGCTGCAACCTTTCCAAAAGTCTTTCTTTAGAACTCGACTCTTGCTTCAAATATTATAGGGGACCTTTTATGCAAAATTCACTTTTATAAGGTGTCTCAACACAGATGTGTGTCCACAGTGTGTGTAAACAACCAGCCTATAATGTAAAAAAAAAACCACCCACTCCTTTTTTATAATCCCCATAAATCATACACAGTCTCTCCAAATGTGTGGTTCCAGATTTCCCCCTACTCTTTCGTAAGAGTATGGTAAAGCCCCGCCCATAACTGGTGACGATCTGCCCTATTAGCATAGACACCGCCCTGAGTGAGCCGCAACAGTCCGCCATTTTTGTTTCCTCGCTGTAGCAGCTGGAGATGTGCAATGTCTGTGCCAAAAAAACATTACAAATGGTCTGTTATTGGATGTACCAACGAACATAAGAGTCTCCATAGACTCCCAGCATCTAAGTCACAGGACACCATGGTTAAATTTCATTTATGAAGGAAATGTGCCGAAGAAAGTCGGTAAAGTGTTATATATATAAATCGTTTTACACCGGACTGCTTCACAAAAGAGGGTCAATTCAACGCTGGATTTTCACAAAAATTAACATGACGGCACATGCTAGTTGATAAGTTGAATCAACTCCACAGCAACTACATAAATTTATCCACTAACTGTTCAGAAATGTCCAGATGCATTCTGAAAAGTAACTTCTTCCTGAGTCTCTCAATCAGTGTCCGACTCCGGTTTGAACAATGTAAGGCTGAACACCGTTACTGACAATCGTTTGGCTGCGTGAGATTCTCCAGCTTTGTTGTTTTTGAGCAACCAAAGCGTGAGCTGTTAAACCTCCGCCCTATTCTGGAAAGTGGTCCGGGAGCAGCAGCTCATTTGCATTTAAAGGGACATACACAAAAGGCGTGTTTTTGCTCACACCCAAATAGGAGGAAATTTGACAAGCTATAATAAATGATCTGTGGGGTATTTTGAGCTGAAACTTCACAGACACATTCTGGGGACACCAGACTTATGGTCACTCTTGGAATTATCATAAATACGAGTTTCCTAGCTAAAAATTGCACACAAACGCCCTCCCATTTCGATGAGCTTGTAATCACGACTTCAGAAGTGGGAACGGACATCTGGTTGAGTTGGCCTGGAATGACCGTTTATAAATAATATTTTGGTCTGTCATTACACAGAGCCTTCAGTAACTCTGCATTTCTTTTCTTGCTCAGAAAGCGATTGAGCTGGTGACTAAAGCCACAGAGGAGGACAAGGCCAAGAACTATGAGGAGGCACTGAGACTCTACCAGCATGCTGTGGAGTATTTCCTGCACGCCATTAAATGTGAGTCAGCCTTATTGGTGAACTGCTGAATGTTATTCAAAATGAAATCAAAACTGACCCTGTTTACTAATACACATTCCTGATCTGTATCGTGTATTGTTAAAAGTGCAGTAAGCAATTTCTGAGAAATGCTGTTGATATTTGAAATCAACCTTCAAACAAACACACCCCTCCCTTCAATGCTTCTCCCCCCAAAATAATGAACACGTTACGCAACACAGTTGCCAGCAGCAGCAGCACACCAGCTCCAGACAAACAATGACACTCAAACTTGTCCTGTTACTATAGCTAATATTACAACACAGAAGGGGTGTAACGGTACATGTGTTCCTCCAGAACCGCAACAGTTCGGTGGATGCTGTCAGATGACAAATACAGTCAGTCACAGTCCACTCCACACTCCAATCCAGAAGGGGGCGCGCGTGGTAACGAAGAGATGATCTATGCATAGTAGTGCTGTCTCTAACGATTATTTTGGTAATCGATTGATTATTTTGATGATTAATTGAGTAATCAGATTTTTTCCTGTGGTAATAAAAATAGAAAATGCATTATGTATTATAACAAATGCCTGCAGAGGGCGCCAACAGCCTAGTGATTGTTGTTGTTACGCTGCAGATCAAATCCTTAATATTGGCAAAATGTTTACTTAATCTTTAATATTTGGCCACTTCCTTATGATGTAAATACTACAGCCACTGTAATTTCTTTGAACAAGAATATTTGGACATCAAAACATGCAAACTCAGAGTGAGGGTTTAAACTTTTATTTTGAAATCGTGTATTTAGTTTGCATATTTAGAAACACTCCTGTGTTTGCTTGGGTTTATAAGTGATTGACATTCCAAATCTGGTGAAATGGCGCACATTGCATTCCCAGATAAACGTTATAAGCAACCCAAGCAGAATATGCAGAGATGGAGTTTGTTAACCGAGCTGCTGAGACGCACTCCACGCATGTAAAACGGTGCAACATTTCGTATGAAACACAAAGCACGTCAGACATTACGCATCCCCAAATGCATGTTATTGGAAACCCAAACAAACAGCACGTGCAGAGATCGAGTTTGTGCAAAGCTTCTATGAACGGAGCCGCTCTGAGACAGAAGAAACTCGTAACCTGCACGCATGTAAATTAAAGCGTCGTGCTTCACCCTCAGCGCGTTTATTTAATGGAATCACAGCCTTTGTGATTTCACTATCGCTATGCTGTATTTTAATTTTTAATTGGTTTTAATACATCACGCAGCCGTAGCCTTTGAAACCTGTCTAATAATGCAATTCATGGATTCTTGTCCGTGGAATGCACCACTTCCAGTATTTTGCCGTTACTCAACACTGGCAAATTGTAATCGAGGATTTTTAAAAATGGAAGACTCGAACTGAATCGAGGAATTGTGACAGCCCTAATGCATAGATATGTTTATGTGTAATCTCTCAACCAGTGTTTCAACCGAGGAAAGACATCAATAAAACAGCTTGAGAATAATATCTCATGCAGCATTACATTTACCTTAGCCATTATCATTTAGTGTCCACAGCATGTTAGTTCACTAGAGAAATTAACTCTAGAGGGAGCATTTCACTAAATATATGCACTTTATTAGCTTATATATTCATTATATTTACTTTACTTCTTAGTAATGTCTTAATATATGTTTAAATAAATTTGTGACAGTTATGACAGTAATTATTATATCTAAAAATAAATAGAAACTGAATTTAATAGTTTGGCCTCTTTTGTTAACTGTAACTTTTAATATTATAGAAATGTTCAAGAAAGGGCTCCCTGTATATTGTTTACAGCATTAGCAGAGATTTTTCTGTCCTTAATAAAATATTATAATAATAATTAAGCACTGTTTAATAAAAAAATAAGAAAAAATAAGCAATTTTATGTTTAGTTTTCTCCCCCCTGCTGTACTGAACCCGTACTGAACAATGACTTCAATACTGAGGTACGTACCGAACCGTCATGTTTGTGTACCATTACACCCCTTCAGCACAGCATATCTTGGTTCTTGTTTTTCAAATATGGAGCAGAAACAAAGCCTTCTCACTCTTTAATGTTTCTCCAGCACTGGAAAGCTTTTCTAATATTAACGCGGGTCCTAAAGCTCTTGCCTGATCATAACACTTCTTTTTCCAATTATATTCTTCTGACCTTTTCTCTTTGGTAATATCTCAGTTATCTCTCCTTCTTCAGTCTTTCTACAAATGTCCCGTTTGCTCACACTCTCTCCTCCACCTTCATGAGTGGACACGCTCCCTACTGCTGATTGGCTACAGGAGTGTTTTGGTGCTCCACTATTTTCTTCTCCTATTTTACACAGCCAGAACTGTGTACAAACACAATATCTCTTTTCTGCACACGCAGAACAGACATCTAGCAAATATTCACTTAATTGTTTGTTTGGATGTTAATAATAATAATAATAATAATAATACATTTTATTTTAGGCGCCTTTCAAATCACTCAAGGTCACCATACATCAAGAAGAAATAGCAACAAGAACAATATTAAAATAATAAATAACAGTAAATAACAATGCCAATATACCATAAATAAGTAGAAAGCAACAATTACAAACATGACAGCTATAAGAATAACAAAAAACAAAAGTGCTAGACTTGAATGCACACAGTAATCATGTAGGATAAGCTATTCTGAATAGATGAGTCTTAAGTATAACTTTAAATTGAGATAACGAGTCTGAATCACGGATGTTGACTGGGAGAGAATTCCAAAGGCGTGGAGAAGCACAGCTAAAGGCCCTATGGCCCATGGTGGTTAGACGAGCAGAAGGTGTATGGAGGAGACCCAAAGAAGAAGAACGGAGAGTTCGAGAAGGAATGTAGGGCTGTAAGAGATCTGAAAGGTAAGGTGGAGAGCGGTTATGAAGAGATTTGTAAGTGAGGAGAAGAATTTTAAATTCAATCCAGAATTTGACAGAAAGCCAATGATGCTGTTGAAGTGATGGGGTAATATGTTGTATAGATGGAGTCCGGGTTATGATACGAGCAGCAGAATTCTGAATCAGTTGGAATTTATGAAGAGATTTATGTGGTAAACCAATTAAAAAAGAATTACAGTAGTCAATGCGAGAGGCGACAAGCGAGCGAACAAGAATAGCAGAACTACGCGGAGTGAGAAATGGACGGAGACAAGCAATATTACGGAGATGAAAATAACAAGACCTGGTTATATTATTAATGTGAGCTTCAAATGAAAGGGTGCTGTCAAAGATGCCCCCCAAGTTCCTAACCTGGCGGGAAGGGAAAACGGAAGAACCGTCAATGGATAAAGAAAAACTGCAGGACCTAGAGAGAATAGATTTAGTGCCAATAAGGAGTACTTCAGTCTTACTGCCATTAAGTTTGAGAAAGTTGGCAGAAAGCCAAACTTTTATTTAGTGAAAAATGGAATCAGGGTTTGTGAATACATAAAGCTGTGTATCATCAGCGTAACAGTGGAATTTAATACCGTATTTGGAGAAAATATTACCAAGTGGGAGAAGGTAAATTAGGAACAATAGGGGACCTAGGACAGAACCTTGGGGGGACACCACAGCTAATTGTACAAACTGTGTACGGTTTGAAAGGTATGAAGTGAACCAGGCGTAAGAAATACTAGTGATACCAATGGCGGACAAACGGTTCAACAGAATATTGTGTGAAATGGTGTCAAAAGCTGCACTGAAATCGAGCAAAACAAGAATGGATAAGGATCCGCCACCAGCAGCCATTAACGGATCATTAGTCACTCTCAGTAAGGCGGTTTCCGTACTTTGCTTAGGACGAAACTCTGACTGAAAACACTCATATAAGTTATTATTACTAAGGTGAGCATGGACCTGTGCTGCCACTGCTTTTTCAAGAACTTTGGAAATAAAAGAAAGATTTGAGATGGGACGGAAATTATCTAAATTGTTAGGGTCTGTGCCAGGTTTCTTAAGAATTATGGTAATAGCAGCTATTTTAAAAGATGATGGAATAATGCCGGAGCGAAGAGAGGTGTGAATAATACGAGTTAAAGAGAAGGAAAACAGGCCTTTACCAAATGAGTTGGTATAGGATCAACATGTGGAAGAATTAGATTTGTTAATGAGATTTCTTGTTCGGATGGCAAGTCAAAAGAAGAAAGAAAAGTAAGGGGAAAATCAATTGAGTCACTGTTTGGTGAACTACAGTGAGCGGTAGCCAAAGAGGCCAACTGTTGGTGGATGGTGGTTATTTTGTCATTGAAAAAAGACTCAATTAAATGTGAATAAAAATCATTTTTTGCAGCAGAAAGAGCATCTTTTATAAAGATGTACATGTTCACTATGCAACTCTTTATGCACCATAAGTCCAGTGCGCTTATAAAGACATTCCAAGCGCTGGCCTCTAGTTTTGAGCTGGCGAAGTTCAGGAGTAAACCATGGCGCAGAGTGAGTAAATGATACAGTACGAACTTTAAGAGGTGCGAAAGTGTCAAGGAGCTGCCGTAATTCAAAGTTATAAAAGGACACCAGATCCTCAGGAGAAGTGAGATGGTCAATATGTGGAAGATCAGTAATTGCAGCAGTAAAAACTGAAGGGTTGATCTTTTTTATATTCCGAAATGTCATCAAGCGTTGTTGTTTAGATTTAGAGAGTGTAACATTAGCATTAAAAGAAAGCAATTTATGATCAGATATGGATATTGTAGCTGCAGTACAGTTCATGAGTGTAACACCTGAACAACAGACAAAGTCCAGAGTGTGACCTTTAGAGTGGGTTGGAAAGTCCACATATTGCTGGAGACCAAAACTGTCCAGGCAAGAAATGAAATCTCTTGTGAGTGGGTTACTGACATTGTCCACATGAATGTTAAAATCACCCAGTAGAATAATATTAGGTGATAAGGTACCACAGAAAGGTTAAAAATGCAGAAAATTCATCTAAAAAGGTATTACTGTATTTCGGTGCCATGCCTCAACCAAGCAGAAGTTGAAAAACGTACTATCATCGATGATGTTGCTGATGAGGAGACCCTTGTTGGATAGTGAACGAATGTTGAGAAGTCCAACTTTGAGCTCATTTCCACCCAGCGAAGAGCTATATTGATTTCAGTTTTCTTACTGCACCTTTAATCAGTGCACAATATTTGGGGAAAAAAAAGTTTCAAATGTTGAGTCTCCGCTTCTGAAATAACTTTTTCAGCGGATGTCTCCCGGGTTTCATAGGCTACTGTAATGTTAAATAGCAGATGATGAGAGATTTGAAACCATACGGAAAAAGTGGAAAGTGGATGCCGCCGTTGTTTCGAGAGTCCTGCAAATCCACTGCAAACTCATATCAAAAAGGCTTGTGAGGGGCATTTCATGCTAATTTAAAAGTCATAAACCCTCATAAGTGACTGAAAGGAAATAGTTTAAGTGTTTTAATGAAAGGATCAAAATGTAATGACATTTTCTCAAGATTCTAAATGTGTAAATATAACATTTATGAAAGATTTCAAGAGATAAAAAGGCTTCTTTGATATCAAGAGGCACTTGTGATACTTTTGTGTCTCAGATGAAGCACACAGTGACAAGGCAAAGGAAAGCATACGTGGGAAGTGTATGCAGTATCTGGACAGAGCCGAGAAACTCAAGGACTACTTGAAAAACAAGGACAAACAGGGCAAGAAACCAGTGAAGGAAACACAAGGCAATGACAAGTATGCTTTCATTTATTATTTGTTCTGCTGGATGTTGTTGATGAATCGAGGATAGTGCATCGCTCACACTGATACTGTGTGTGTGTGCAGAAGTGACAGTGACAGTGAGGGAGAAAATCCAGAGAAAAAGAAACTCCAGGAGCATCTGATGGGTGAGTCTGTATGTCTTGTATGTTTCATCTGTGTTGATGCAAAACAATATGCTACTGCTGTTTTGTTAATGATCATAATGATGATCATGTTGATGTTTTCAGGTGCGATTGTGATGGAGAAGCCCAATGTGAGGTGGAGTGATGTGGCCGGACTGGAAGGGGCAAAAGAAGCCCTGAAGGAAGCTGTCATTCTACCCATCAAATTTCCACATCTGTTCACAGGTCAGCCTGTGTCCTAGAAATCAATTATGTAGCGTTCACATGTTTTTTATTAGGAGAGACCGGGGATGATTATAAACACACTGCTGTCTTTTTTGTATCACTTTTTTTTTCAGTTTAAATCAGAGGTCTTCAACCCTGCTCATGGGGATCCACTGTCCTGCTAAGTTTAAATCCAACCTGCTTCAGCACACCTGCTTGTGATTTTTCAATCCTGAGGAGCTTGATTAGCTATTTCCGGTGTGTTTGAGTAGGGTTGGAGCTGAACTCTGCTGGACAGTGGCACTGAAATGCCCACTTCCATACTATATAGTAGGTGAAAAACAGCACGTGAATTTAGTAGTATGTCCGAATTCATAGTTTCACAAAACAGTAGGTGAAAAGCACCCGATGATCTACTACTTCCGGTGAGATTCTGAAGTGCACATTCAATGGACACTTTACTATCCCATGAGGCCACAGGAGAGGATTTGTGAATGGCAGTGAAGCGATGCAACTGACAATGATAACGTGGTGGATGTAGTGCGTCCGAATTTCTTTCATACACGCATTCATACTATATAGAACATCTTTTTTTAATTGTCGCGAAGTAAGTTTTAAATCAAATGTAGTACCTAGGCTGGGAATTGACACAAATTTCACGATTCGATTTCTAATTACAAGCTTGCGATTCGATTCAGATTCAATTAAATTCAATATCAGTTATTTTGGATATATATCTGATACAGTGCATGGCAAATTTACTACATTACTATAATATTGATGTTTAAAACTAACTGATTTGATTACAACTTACTCAAGGAAGTTTTTATAATCATAAAGTTATAATACTAACTTTATAATTACATAATCATATTTCTACTCCAATTTGTTTTTTTGTTTTTAATATAAACATTTAAATGGTGACTGTCATAACAACTTGACAAATGTATTTATTTAAACATGCATTAAATATTGAAGAACATTAAAAATTATAATTAATATGTAATATTGTGCATACATTTAGCAAAATTCTCCTCTCTAGAGTTCATTTTTCTAGCCGACCAACGAGTTTATGGTCACTGAATATGGTTTTTCTGAGGTAAATGTGACGTTACGTGACATATTGTTTACAAGCTGTTTTATTGATGTCTTTCTGCGGTTGAAACACTGATTACACGAGACATGATACAGATTTCGGTAAGTTGTACTGTATCTTTTAACATACCTTCAGATGTTCATCCATGTTTATTTAGTGTTAACTGGTATTAAAGCGGAGGAGAGGATCAGTTCACCTGCGCTTCTCTTGAACTGAGGCGCTACAGCGATCTGTCACACCACATTAAACAGCGCCAAAACGGTATTTATTTTTTTAATTTCATAATAAAATTGACATAATTTGAATTCCAAGAGTTTGTTTCATATCAAAAGTAACAAAGCACAAAGATTATTGCGTTTATTCATCAACTGAAAACAGGATAGACTAATCGATTCTTGGGATTTAAGAATCGATATCGGTTCGTAAAAATGAGAATCGATTAAAATCGAGAAATCTATATATTTTATATATATTTATATATATATATATATATATATATATATATATTTTACCCAGCCTTACCTACTATACAGTATGCAATTTCAGATGCAGCATGTGTCCCCAGGAGCAGGGTTGAAGACCTCTGGTTATTTAAATGGTTCTGTTGGAACACATATGTACACTACCATTCAAATGTTTGGGGTCAGTAAGATTTTTTTTAAAGACATGAATTCTTTTATTAAGCAAGGATGAAGGATGACAGTGAAGACCTGTAAAAGCTGTTCTTTTTAAATTTCTATTCATCAGAGCATCCTGAAAAATGTTTTTATCATGGTTTCCAAAAAATATTAAGCAGCACAGATGTTTTCAAGTGTGACAATAATAAGAAATGCTTATTGAGCACCAAATCAGTATTAATATAATTTCTGAAGGATCATGTGATACTGAAGAATGGAGTAATAGCTACTAAAAATGCAGCTTTGCGTCACAGGACTAAATATAATTTGCATAAATTACACATTAAATTACGTAACCTGTTTTTACTGTATTTTTCAAATAAATGCAGACATGATGAGCATAAGAGACTTCTTTCCTTTCAAAAACATGGAACAATCTGACCAACTCCAAACATAGTGTATGTTTCTTATACCAAAAGATGGCAGAAAGATTTGTAAGTAATCTGTGTTATAAATTAATATGTAAAAAAAAAAAAAAAAAAAAAAAAAAAAAATGACCTTGATATCCCCTAACATTTTTAAGCTCATTATTTTAATGATTTAAGATGCTGTTTATTTAAATTATTTTAAAGACCACAATCTGTGTATACATTGTGATGTAGGCAAGCGCACTCCATGGAGGGGCATTCTTCTGTTTGGACCCCCCGGCACAGGAAAGTCTTATCTGGCCAAAGCTGTCGCCACTGAGGCCAATAACTCCACCTTCTTCTCTGTGTCTTCCTCTGATCTCATGTCTAAGTGGCTCGGCGAGAGTGAAAAGTGAGTTTCAGTCTTTGCTACACTAAAAGTCTGCGTGAGGTACAAGACTCTTTGAATGATTTATTTCGTTTTACAGACTGGTGAAGAATCTGTTTGATCTGGCTCGCCAGCATAAGCCGTCCATCATCTTCATAGATGAGGTGGATTCTCTCTGTGGATCCAGAAATGAGAATGAAAGTGAAGCTGCTCGGAGGATCAAGACTGAGTTTCTGGTGCAGATGCAGGGTGAGAAACACTCAGTTTGTGAGCTGTGAAAAATGATCCAGCAGATCCAGTGGTCAAGCAGCTCTGTTGCTTTAGCAGTTGTCATTTCAGTCATGGGCTATGACATGACTTATGTCATGTCTCTGGATCTATTTTTCTACTATTTAATATATTTTAAAATCTACTTCAGCTACTTAAAAAAACATTAAAAATGCATTGCATACAGACATTACAAATTTTCAGTGTCTGAATTTAAATTCATGTTTAAAGTAAAATGGCAAGATTAGTTAAAGGAGTACCCCAAGCTTTATTCGCCCTCAAGCCATCCTAGGTGTATATGACTTTCTTCTTTCTGATGAACACAATCAGAGTTATATTAATAAATATCCTGACGCATCCGAGCTTTATAATGGCAGTGAACGGGACCAACGAGTATGAGCTGAAGAAAGTGCATCCATCCACATCCATCCATCATAAACTTACTCCACAAGTTTGAGACTGCTCTGGGGAGTTAATAAAGTTCTTCTGAAGTGAAGCGATGCGTTTGTGTAAAGAAAATATCCATATTTAACAAGTTATGAAGTAAAATATCTAGCTTGCCGCCAGACTTCCCTATTCAACTTACAGAAAAAGTGTAACTGACACGTTGCCAGTTTACACTTTCTTCGCAAGTTGAATACGGAAGGCGGTCTGGCGGAAGCTAGATATTTTACTTCATAACTTGTTAAATACGGATTTTTTTTTTTTTACGCAAACGCATCACTTCACTTCAGAAGGCCTTTATTAACCCCCCAGAGCCATGTGGAGTAAGTTTATGATGGATGGATGTGGATGGATGCACTTTCTTCAGCTCATGCTCGTTTGTCTCGTTCACTGCCATTATAAAGCTCAGATGCTTCAGGATATTTATTAATATAATGCCAATTGTGTTCATCAGAAAGATGAAAGTCATATACACCTAGGATGGCTTGAGGGTGACTTTTTTTCATTTGAAAGTAAACTAATCCTTTAAGGTTGTTTATTGGCACAACCCCAAGAAAACCTGATATTAATATTTGTTCACACAGTATTCATGGTATTTGTCAAAAATACATTCTACCTTGAAAAATTGCATGTGTCAAGAAAATATGTTATTACTTGGTTACACCACTTGACATTTTTAGAGTCATTCAATTAAAACTTGAAAATAGTTTAAAAGTTTTTCAAAAACATGAAAAGACAACATGAAAGATTACATTTTTTTACACTCCTATTGATTCATGTCAGTTTTGAAGCGGTACATAAAGATTTTTTTTTTTTTTTTTAAATAATTTTTAAAGTTTAAATAGTTTCTAGCAGAAGCGGTCAGGTTTTGGTTTTTTATCTCTTGGTATCTGATAGAATCCATGATACCATGTATCTGAACAAGATGTCCAGGACCTCCAGCAGAAAAATAGGCCCACAACATTAAAAATCCAGCAGTATATTTAACCGTGGACATGGGGTACTTTTTATCCATTTGTGCACCAAACCCATCTGGTGGGTTTGCTGCCAAAAAGCTCTTTTTTTTTTTTTAGTTTCATCTGACCATAGAAGCTAGTCCCATTTGAAGTTCCAGTCTTGTCTGACAACTGAATATGCTGGAGTTTGTTTCTGGATGAGAGCAGAGTATGTTTCTTCAAACCCTCCCGAACAACTTGTGGGGATGTAGGTGCTGTTTGATCTTTTTTTTAGGCTTTCTGAGACTCAAGACTCAACTAATCTCTGCAGTTCTCCAGCTGTTATCCTTGGAGAGTCTTTGTCCACTCAAACTTTCCTCCTCACTGCGCATTAGGATGATTTAGACACACGTCCTCTTCCAGGCAGATTTGTAACATCTTTAGTTGATTGGAACTTCTTAATTATCACCCTGATAGTGGAAATGGGGATTTTCAATGCTTTAACTATTTTCTTACAGCCACTTTCTATTTTGTGAAGCTCCACAATCTTTTGCTGCACATCAGAACTACATTCTTTGGTTTTACTCATTGTGATGAATTATTAAGGGAATTTGGCCTTTGTGTTTCCTCATGTTTTTACTCCTGTGGAACAGGAAGTCATGGCTGGACAATTTCATGTTCATGATCACCCTGGTGAGCTAAAAAAAATTTAAATATGAATGGGAATATACTTCAGAGATATTTTACTCATAAAAAAATCTAGGGGTGCCAATAATTGTGGCCAACGTGTTTTGGAGAAAAACATTTATTTCATAATGTGATTTTCCCCCACTTTCAATTCTTTTCCTTCAATGAAAGGTTAGATTTGTGCTAATTTTATGAATTAAAGATCAAAAGGATAAACAAGGCAGATTTATTTTTACAGTCATCTTTGATCATATTTACCAAGGGTGCCAATAATTTCAGTGGAGTTAATACTGGTTATTATAACTTTATATGTTCTTATAAATTTCATATAATGATATATTTAACTAAAATTTCTCATGAATTTTAAAATGTGTGTGTGTGTGTGTGTGTATATATATATATATATATATATATATATATATATATATATATATATATATAATATAATATTGCATCACAATGGTTTTGCTGTAGTTCTTGTAAATTTTACAATTTCATTTTTTTTTAATTAATAAAAAAGGGGGTAAATGTAGTAATAAAATAGTAAAACACGGTACACTCGTTAATGGGAAGTGACTGATCAGATACAGTATGGTTTTAGATGAAAAATATTAAGTTATGACTGTTTTATAAGCTCACAAATTTCACTGGGTCAGAACTGACCCGGGAATACGTATACAGTTGTATACAGTTTTTTTTTAATATATATGCTACAAACTCATCCGTGTCTTGAGATAGTTTAATGGTTTGCTGGCATCTCTCTTTGGCAGGTGTTGGTAATAGCAGTGATGGGATATTAGTTCTCGGTGCTACTAACATTCCCTGGGTCCTTGATGCTGCTATTCGCAGGAGGTCAGTGTGATGAATGCTTTGGTTTAAAACATGATCTTTATTTTTATATTCAAATTCTTTAATCTGCATGTTGTAAAATACTCCCTGTGTGCAGGTTTGAGAAGCGCATCTACATCCCACTCCCAGAGGAGCCTGCGAGATCGGCCATGTTCCGCTTACATCTAGGTAACACTCCTCACAGTCTGACAGAGGCAGACCTACGTCAGTTGGCCCGCAAAACAGATGGATATTCTGGAGCCGATATAAGCGTCATAGTACGAGATGCTCTCATGCAGCCTGTCAGGAAAGTGCAGTCCGCCACGCACTTTAAAAAGGTAACAACAGTTATCAGTGGTTTCATCAAGCGCATCAGTTATGAAACTAATCTGTTTCCTTTGTAAGCAGTTCTGCAGAAGGCAAGTTATTATTCTACTTAATTCAAATCAGTGTTGATTCAATTCTGTTCAGTAACTGTCAATGTTGCAAAGTTCATTTATAAAACAACTTCAAAGGCAGCTCTACAGAAGTCATTATCATTCAGTTCAAAATAATTAAACTGATTCATTGACAAGAACTGATGCAAAAAAAATCAGTTTTGTAAATCAGAGATGACTTTCTATTGCGTATCTGGTTTGAGACAGCTAATGAATTAATAACATGCAGTTCTCTGCATTATTACATAGATTAGAGGGAAAATGGCTAACTAAAAGACATAAGTGTGTGGCTTTGAAATGAAATTTTTAATTATAGTTCTAGAACATTGAGTTTGATGTTTTTTAGGGTATTTTGCTCTCATTGCTCATCAGGTGCGAGGGCCATCTCGCAGTAACAGTTCTGTGATGGTGGATGATCTCCTGACCCCATGTTCTCCTGGTGACCCTGATGCCATAGAGATGACCTGGATGGATGTACCAAGTGACAAACTACTAGAGCCCATAGTGTGCATGGTGAGATCAGTTACTTCTTTTCACTTATAAAACGGTTAGTTCCTGTCCTTGATTCTGATTGGTCAATAGCTGTGTTTTATTCACTATAAAACGCGGCTATGACCGCTTCACCCAACGGTTCTGTGTATCACTACACAACACCCTTAGCAATCACTCTTAGCAACGTAAACTGTCTGTTCTCAGTTGATATTGTTCATTACTGTATTATGTAGAAGAGTATTGTGAGAAAGAGATCGAGTGAACGAGTTTAATACCTGCATTCAGATTTAGCATTTTCCTTCAGGTCAGTCCTATGTTCATAATAAAAAATCTGTTTAAATGTCCAATGTATTACCTTGTCCTTTTAACAGTTAAGGGGTTTTCCCATGACTGACAGCGCTAGTCAAAGCATTTGTCAGTTGCGTCTTGTTCCGTGTTCACAACAATTCAGTCTTTTCAATGTAAAAGTATTTGCTACTGACTGACACACTCATAAAGACAGTCTTTGCCACCATCTGATGGCGTAATAATGTAACTTCTGTTGCTGTTCACAGTCAGGGACTACGTACGACTCTGCAGCTCGTGTTGATGAGCTTGATGGCATTGAAGCGACCGTTATCCAAATGATTTAAATGGTTTTTATTTCTGTAAAAGTAAAACGACAGTGGAGGCGTAATGTAAATGTAGCGATGGCATATTCTATGCTAATTTCACCCTCACACTTTGTCATGGCGATATCATGACAGCTTTTAACCTCAACAAGAAATCTCGTCACATTTTAATCTCGCGAGATCTCATGGCACTAGATCTCGTCACACCCCTAATGTCTAGCTATCAGTTTGGCTAAGTCTAGTCCACTTAGCACATATGCCCCCAGTTTCACAGACAAGGCTTAAGCTAGTCCTAGACTAAAATGCATGTTTGAGCTGTCTGAACTCTCTATATCAGTGCCATTGTTTTTTCTCAAGATGCACACCAGTAATTTGTATTTTTTTTCTAGGGTACATTTATAAAAGATACTTAAATGCCCTAATTGAACTAAGGCCTAATCCTGGATTAGTCTAAACCCTGTCTGTGAAACCGGGCCTACAAGTACTAATTATTTCACATTTATATAACCATAGAAATAGGATAGAAGTGGATAGAAAATATTTCTGCTCATGGATACTTGCTCTGGATATGAACTCTAAATATCTTTCAAAGACAACCTTTACCTCGACTTTGTTTCTCGGCCTGCTGGTAAAAACAGCCAGACAACATGCATCAGACAGTCAGTGAAAGGACGCCAAGATGATCTCTGACTACGAGTGTGCGATACGTATTTTTTACAATAGTATCTTAATTGTTGTTTTTTTTTAATGATGTTGAAGCTGACATTATCGAGTATGCCACTCGCTTTGCAAAAAACAAAACCATGCCTGACTGCATGAAATTCAAAACACCTGATCACTAGGTTTTCTCAGAGGAGAGCTATGGTAGAAATGTGTCTATCTTGAACATAAGAATTATCAGCTATTAAGGGTAAATCAGCATACTCTGGCACATTGGAGGAGCATCTGAATTGGGTTTCCACAGTTTTTCCTTAACAGGTTGTAGAGATCTCTGATATGAGAACACAAGGACGTGATTCCATCAAAGATACGCAAAGTTCAACTTGAATAAAGTTAAATTGCATTTGCAATATTTATATTTTTTATAGTTTTCATATGATTTTATATAATCTTATTGATTGGTTTGTATACACACAATATTGCTGTTATTACTGTATTATGTTTAATAGAGTATCTTGTCAGTTTAAACCATAAACGCATACTGTCCACTCAAGTGGACATCTGGAAATATTTTTAAAAAATTGCTTTTCAAATCTTGTTTTTTATGCCCTAAGAGAAATAAACACAAATAGGAAAAAAATCCTGACTGAGGTTATTATAATTCATGCATGAAAGGAATAAGATGGCAAATATATTGCTAATTTTTGTTAATGACAAAAAAAAAAATATATACACACATGTGCTGTTGTGTAACCGAGTTTGTTTGCGTGTATGTGTTTGTTTGTAGTCTGACATGCTGCGCTCGTTGGCCACCACACGCCCCACCGTCAACACAGAGGACCTGCTGAAGGTGAAGAAGTTCACAGAGGATTTTGGACAGGAGGGCTGAACCACAACACACTTTCAATTCAAACATCGATTCATATGTAGCTGTCCCAACTCAACCAGGACTTTCTACTCTAAACTAACCCGCAGCAGTGAACAGCAGGAGCATGTGATCTAATCAACATCTCTAATCGCCCAGCACTACAGAACATCAGATTCATCCGTTTAATGTTAATCGATAGAAAAGACCGGAGCATGAAGCTTGCTTGTTTTGTTTACATTTACATGATCAAATTTGTTGAAGTGTTCATTTTATGAAATTGTTTTGCCTGTCTGCCCTTTATTCCGAACGAGCTATCAACATTACAATGAGTATTTATTTTAATTTATTCGCAATACTTTTGATTGTTTCGAGCGCTCCTCTAGTGATGGATCATTTTGAGCTTTATGAGTATCTATTGTGTCCAGCTCAGTATTTCAGCACTCTACTTTCTGAACGTGGTCTGGGTGAATCTCACGAAAACATGCCTGGGTCATGTTTCACCCCAGAATCCAAAGGAAAGAAATTTTGGAAGAATATGAAGCCTATTATTTATGCTGATGATGATCTCTATATAAAGAAATTTAGATTTTCTTCATAAAAAGTGTCACAATGGGGGGAAAATAAATCTTAATATTACTAAAATAGGCTTGATTTTCTTTTAAATAAAGAAAATCAAGCCTATTTTACAACTATTCAGATTGTTTCTCTTTTGATTCGGGTGAAATATGCCCTGGCCGTGTATTCTGTCAAGCTCACTATCAACATTTCACTTATTTAAAGCAGATGTGTTCAAATAATGAAGTGTGTTATAGACATAGCTGTCATTCATTCTGAAGAATACCACGCTGACCTGAACTGATAAAAAATTACTTTTAAAACAATTTGTGCAACTGTATTTACTTCAGCCAATCCAATCTGCTTAAAATGGATAACCTTGCCTTCTAACAATAGTTGTTACATTAACAATTTTGATTTAATCAAAGGATAATTTTCTCTGAATATGCGGTGTATGTTTTCAGACAAAAGCTGAGTTTTCATTTGAGAAAACAATGGAGAATGCTGTGAAGTAAATATGCAAGAATTAAAGGGTTTGTTCACCCAAAAATGAAAATTCTGTTCTAAACCCATAAGACTTTGGTGAATCTTCTAAACACAAATTAAGATATTTTAATGAGAGATTTCTATCCCTTCTAATGAAAGTCCAGGTAACTAGTATTCCAAAAAGGTTATAAAGGTGTCGTAAAACGAATCCATATGAATCAAGCGGTTTAATCCAAGTCTTGTGAAGAGATATGATTGATGTATATGATGAGCAGATTTAATTTTATTCCTGATGAAGGTCTGACAGTTGAAACGTTGAGTTGTTAATAAATGTTTTTGGAGCTGTAAACTCTGTGTGCGGACATTACTCTTTTATTTACATATACACGCATACGTAGAGTACATTACATTTGGTAAACAGGAAGCTTGTGTGTGTAATGAAAACCAATGAGGTTTGTGCTAGTGTGTGATGCACACACAAGCTTATCTGTGTGTGTGACACTCATTTTTTTTTTATATGTAAATAAAAGCTTAAATTTGTGATCGTATCTTCATATAATGCCGTTTTACAATGCCTTAATCTTTTTGGATCTTTTAAGTTTTGGTTACCTGGACTTGAAATGGAATGAGTCTTCTCAGATTTCATTAAAATATCTTGTTTTGTGTTTCTAAGATGAACGAAAATCATGAGTACATGACAGAATTTTTTAGTTTGGGGTGAAATATACCTTTAAATGCGGTGTACCTATGCAGGTATTGATTTTATGTGGCAACCAATTTTAATATTTCACAAAATCGGCACTCATGCTGATACTGATATTGTGCTGAAATTACATGTAAAGCCCTTTGAGTGCTGAGAAAAGTGCTATATAAATGTCACAAATATATATATATATATATATATATAAAAATTTAAAAAAGATATATTTTATATATATTTTATACTTTATATATCTGAGAGCCCCATCGTGTCTCATACACTTAACCATACTTTTCAAATCATACTTTTTCAAGCTCATTCTAGGCCATTGGTTTATCAACACTAAATTTCCCATGAATTCTTCCGTTTCATACATCAACAAAAAATACTAAGCAGGTTAAACCCACAATCAACCCAGCAAAGGTGACATTTTGATAAAAATGAATAACAAGTGACATTACATTGTATTTTTTAATCTTTGTACAAAAAAAAAAGAAAAAAATGCTACAGCATCATTTAACTTAACTATGATTTAATTGTATTATTTACAATGTATCTGGTGTCTAAGTTTGAACATGTTATTTGCAAAATATCTTGCAGTATAAGAACACACATTTCCCATTTGGAAAGTAAAGCTCATTTGCGATATCATCTGTGACTGCCGTCACCCATCAGGCAGAGTTCATCATACTTTGCTTCTTTTGGACTGGCTTTCATGCACAGAACCGCTCCGTTTGTTTCTGTGGTGAGGAAATGTGGGCATCAGCTCTGGTTCACACGCTGCGGAGTAAAACATGGAGAAAACATCACAGCAAAATCCACTTAAAAACAGCATCTCAATATAGAGAAATGTGTAAAACTAAGAAACTAAACAAGCCTGTACTTACGCAAGGGCTTTTCCTTGAAGTAGGAACTTTCTAAACAATCTTTAGCTGTGGCTCTATAAGAAACAGTGCAATAAATAGCATGATATACGTTTTTTATTTAGTCACAAGGACCAAAACATCGACTGTTAGTTTCAAGCTATGTAATGTAACATTTAAAATACATATCTAAATACAGTGGCGCCCTTGCTGCCACATACATATTTTTTTCCACTCAATTATATCATAACAAGATGTCGTAAAAACAACATCTTTTCTCATAATAACAAGATGTTATGACGTAAAAATGACATTTTTCTTGTTAAAACTACACATTTTCTCATAATAACGAGACATTATGTCCTTACAGGTATGAAATATGTAGTTAACGACATCTCGTTATTACGAGAAAATATGTGGTTTTAACAAGAAAACTGTAATTTTAATGACATATCTTGTTATTACGAGAAAAGATGTCGTGTTTATGACATAAAATTTTGTTATTACGAGAATATGTCGTTTTTACGGCATATGTTGGTTTTACGACAACATCTTGTTATTACAAGAAAAGATGTTATTACGACATATCTTGTTATTATGAGAAAACGTTATTATGACATCTCGTTATTACGAGAAAATATCGTTTTAATGAGAAAAACTAATTTTAATGACATCTTGTTATTACGAGAAAAGATGTCATTTTTACAACATCTCTTTATTAGGAGAAAATGTTGTTTTAATGAGAAAAACTAATTTTAACTACATCTCGTTATTACGAGAAAATATGTAGTTGTTACGAGAAAAGATGTAATTTTTACAACATATCTCTATTACGAGAAAAGATGTTTTAACAACGTGTATGTGGCAGCAATGTGCCACCATAAGATAAAATACATATCTAATAAAAAAAACAAAATAGTTTTCCCACTATCTCTCTCTCTCTCTCGCTCTCTCTCTCTCTCTCTCTCTATATATATATATTATATATATATATATATATATATATATATATATATATATATATATATATATATATATATATATGAAATGTGTGTTTCCTGTACCTGCGCTGTGGGTTGTACATGAACAGAAGGTTGAGCAGTCTCAAACCAGCTTCTGATAACCAGGTGAACTTGTTCTTTAAGTTGTTGTAGGGCTGCTTCCTCAGACTGTACTGTCCAACCAGCGGCAGACGCGAGAATCCCTAAAATCCACAATAAACTATGCATTTAGGTATTCTTTCACATCTTAACTCAGATAAAACACTTCCTCCATTTATGGATCTCATTTTGAAGCTAAACTCAGTACCGGCCAGATGCTCTCGTTGGGTGTTCCCAACAGCTGTACGATCAAATCCACCTGCTGGATCTCTGAAGCTCCGGGCAGAAGAGGTTTATGGGCAAGAAGCTCAGCAAAGATGCAGCCGACGGCCCTGCAAGAGGAGAACATAGACATCTGTTCATGAAGCACTGAAAAGGCTCCAGCTCTGGTTCGTGGGAGTCCAAGAACACACAACATAGTGCTGGGCAAGACTAAAAGAGCTCTTACAGTTGTTTTTGTGATATCAGTGTCACTGATGGATAACAACAGAGCAAGACTAGACTTTAAAGAGACAGAGTACGATTATTTGTAGCTCAACCTCTGATAACTTTAATGTGTCACTCTCCACAAAAGTGATGACGCTACATTTTGTTTTGATGGAAAGGGTATTTTTGCTGTCAAAAGTACTTTAGCTGAGGCTCTCTCACACACACACACTCTCAGTATTTAGATCTCTCTCGTGTAATCCGATCACAAGTGGCCAGAGAAGACAAATCACCATTTACACTTGGCAGTAACATGCGACTTAAATGTGTCTTGTGTGACTTCCTCTAATCAGATTTTGAGGGGATGTCCCGCAGATGACCATACGCATACTGTGCAAGTTGACTTGTGCTAAATGAGTAACCTCTGAAGCGATTTATGACGCAGGATTGTAGGAGTATCGTAGGCTTAGTCGCCTCTCGCAGTTCAAACAAATAGGGCTGTGCAACAAACTCAAGCTTCTCTTCTATCGAATCCTCAGACATTTCTCTTTAAAAATTATCTTTTTAGACTTCTAATTCATGACCAGAGTTTTGTTTTGCTCTATCCTCTGCGCCTCCGCGTTCGTCATTGCGTCGGGTCAGAGGTTACGCTTCCGTCGCAAATTGATGCGTACGGCCATCTGCTGGAAGCTAGTTATTTTACTATATAAAGTTTTAAATATGGCTATTTTTCTTACAAAAACCCATCACTTAGTTTCAGAAGGCCTTTATTAACACCCTGGAGTCGTATGGATTATATTTATGATGGATGGATGCATTTTTTGGCCTTCAAAACACCCCCCCCATTTACTCCCATTATACAGCTTGGAAGAGCCAGGATATTTTTTAATATATGTCCGATTGTGTTCGTCTGAAAGAAGATGGGATAATCATGGGATAATTCTCATTTTTGGGTGAAGTACCCCTTTAACAAACACTGAGAGAGTTATTGTTGCACATAAAATATCATGTTTATTATCAATTTGTCGTTACTTCACACCCCTGGTTGACTGACAGGTGAGTAGACGACAGGTGGTCACATGTTTCTGACATCTCCATACATCTCCATCTATTTAGTGCTGACCACCTGCAATCAGATCAGCTGAGACATCTTAATACAACACGTCCACAGGGTTCTCTCACACACACACACACACTTGTATATGTGGTTTATGGGGACTCTGCATAGATGTAATGGTTTTTATACTATACAAACTATATTCTACCCCCCTACACTACCCCTACCCATCACAGAAAACTGTCTGCATTTTTTGAATTACAAAAAAAAAAAAAAAAAAACAGTTTAGTATGTTTTTTTAAGCCATTTTTTTTACGAGGACACAGGAAGTGTCCTCATAAACCATGTTTACGTTGTAATACCCACGTCATTATACACATTTGTGTCCTCATAAACCATGTATACAAGAACACACACACACAGTACATACCACAGAAAAACATTCACATCATGAACAAAACAATTCGCCTTCGAACGATCTCTTCGAAAAATCATTCACGTTCGTTAAATGCGAGACGACCCATCTGATTATACAGACATCAATCGCTGCAAAACATCTGATGATATAAAATTAATTTGCTTCATTACTGTGATATAGTATTCTTATAATTGCAGTATAATGACAAGAATAGAGAAGCGCTGTTATAATAACAGGAGTAATAATATCAAAGCTGACTTGTATAAAAAAAATATTTATCACACTTTCTGTTTTTTTCACATCAACATTTATTTTATTTTCCCTATTATTGCGGACTTATTTTTTGCTATTTTGTACTCAGAAACTAATATCAGTTCCACTGATTGCTGTCTATCTACAGACACATGACCAAAAAGCTTAAGTCTTACAAGTCTCTCCGTTCCTTCTCTGTCTTTCCACTCTGTCTCTTGACTAATATCTGAAAAGGTAATCTGATTACATAAGACTTTAGCCGCTTTTACTTTGTCGAGCCGAACAGTTCTTAGAAAGGTAAGGACCGGTTCCAGTTGTGTTTCCACTTGAACCTGGTATGGCATGGCACGATTACAGACTGTGCTGGTAGAATCCGTGAAGTGATGTCAACACTGAGGATTAAATTAAATTCATTCATATATTAAATTGAAAAGAGTGGTCGTTATCAGCCCCACAGTGGAAAAAGAAACCGTAACCGTACCAGCTGGCACCAGATCGGCACAAAATGGAACAGTTACACAATGAGAACAGTTCGGCCCAACAGTGGAAAAGCGGCTTTTGTTCTAGCACTGTTTGTCCAGTTCTCACCACATGTCCAGGGCGGTCGTCTGAGTTTTGGTCCCTAGGAGGAGCTCTGGTGCTCGATACCTGTAAAGAAAACATTGTCAGTGATGGAAAGAGAGATTTGAAGGATTAGCAGGATGATAGAGAGTCTAATCAGTTTAACTGCTTACCACAAAGTGACTACTCGAGGAGTCATGGGCTGTAAAGGGATACCATAAACACGCGCCAGACCAAAGTCAGCTGTGGAAAAACCATCAGACATCCATCACTGACAGAAGTCTATGTGGGTGAATCTCATAAAACCTGCCAAGAACGTGTCTAGGTCATAGTTCCCCAAAAGCATAAAATAAATTATGCTATAAAGTACATAAAAGATAATCAAGCCTACTTGCAAGAGCATTT
The DNA here is from genome assembly GCF_019924925.1 of Ctenopharyngodon idella. Classification (NCBI taxonomy): domain Eukaryota; kingdom Metazoa; phylum Chordata; class Actinopteri; order Cypriniformes; family Xenocyprididae; genus Ctenopharyngodon; species Ctenopharyngodon idella. The sequence goes on along the minus strand of NC_067243.1, from coordinate 25,490,746 downwards.
TCACATTATTCATGCCAATTAAATCACATTTCCCCTTTAAATTCTCACTATTCTCAGAAAAGGACAGTTTATTTATATCCACTCACCTATCTTAACGCAGCCCTTGTCTGTCATCAGTAGATTGGACACCTTCAAATCCCTTTAATAAAAATCACCAGCATCAACATGAGAAATAATGACATTCATCATTATTCATAGGGCTGGGTAAAAAATATCGATTTCTCGATTTTAATCGATTCTCATTTTTACGAACCGATATCGATCCTTAAATCCCAAGAATCGATTAGTCTAGTCTGTTTTCAGTTGATGAATGAATAGAACATGTAGCGCGCCACCCATTCAATAAATCGCAATTATCTTTTTGCTTTGTTACTTTTGATATGAAGCAAAGTCTCAGATTTCAAATGACGTCCATCTTATTATGAGATTCAAAAAATAAATACCGTTTTGGCGCTGTTTAATGTGACGTGACAGATCGCTTTAGCGCCTCAGTTAAAGAGAAGCGGCAGCACGGAGCACGTGAACATCCTCTCCTCCGCTTTAATACCAGTTACAGCGCGAAATAAACATGACTAAACATCTGAAGGTATGTTAACATACACAGTACAACTTACCGAAATCCGTATCATGTCTCTTGTAATAGCTCAATCAGTGTTTAAACCTCGGAAAGACGTCGATAAAACAGCTTGTAAACAATGTCACGTAACGTCACATTTACCTCAGAAAAACATATTCAGTGACCATAAACTCATTAGTCAGCTAGAAAAATGAACTCTAGAGAGCAGCATTCTGATAAATATAGCTATGCACCGTTACATATTCATTATAATGTTCTTCAATATTTAATGCATGTTTGAATAAATCAGTTATGACAGCCACGATTCAAATGTTTATATTTAAAAAAAACCAAAAAAAAAAACGAATTGGAGTAGAAATATGATTATGAAATTCTAAACTATTTATTATATATATATATAAAACATAATTGAGTGTAATTTAAGTGTTTGTATATTTATCTGAGTGGAGCTCACAGACACCAGGATGGATTAACTCAATGGTTTTAGTTCTCAGATTTGGCTCCCTTGTTCTGGAAACCAAAGTGTTTCCGTTTAGATGCCGTATACAGCGTATCTTTAGGCATATTTGTACCTAGTAAGTTCATTTTAACCTTCAATATTATAGTAAAGTAGTACCAACTGACTCCCATGTGTAGTTTACAGCATTAGTTGAGAAATATACTGATAATCGATATCAAATCTAATCGAATCGAAATCGTAATCGAATCAAATCGCAAGCATGCGAATAGAAATCGAATGGCATCGTGAAAATTGTGTCAATACCCAGCCCTAATTATTCATAATGGATAATCAGTATATAGCATGTGTCAAATGTTTGGAAAATGACAATTTTTTTATGTTTTTGACAGAAGTCTCTTCTGCATTTACTCCATCAAAAATACAGTAAAAAGATTAATATTGCGAAATAATATTACAAATTAAAAGTTTAAAATTTAAACTGTCTTCTATTTGAATATATTTTAAAATGTAATTAACTCCTGTGAACAAAGCTGAATTTTCAGCATCATTACTCCAGTCTTCAGTATCACATGACCCTTCAGAAATCATGCTGATTTGCTGCTGAGGAAACATTTCTGATAAATATCAATATAGAAAAGAGTTGTGCTGCTTCATATTTTTCTGGAAACTGTGATACTTTTTCAGGAATCTTTAATGAATAGAAAGTTTTTAACAAACAGCATTTATTAAATAGAAATCTTTTGTAATATTACAAATATCCAAATATACTGTCACTTTTGATCAATTTAATGCATCCTTGATAAACAAAAGTATTAAGTTCTCTCTGTCTTTTTTTATTTTACCACAAATAATGGAATAAATGCAGCCTTAGTGAGCAGAAGAGACTTCTTACAAAAACTTTAAAAAATTGTAATGTTTCCAACCTTTTGGCAGATACTGTACATTCAGCAACAGAGGCTCTTAAATGTGGGAAAGAAAATGATCTTTCACTGTGCAGTTGAAGAAATAGACCAGAAATGTGTTACTGAACATGAATGAATTAACACGCTCTGACCTGTGAAGAATGAAGTTGTGATGTAAATATGCCAGTCCTTTAAGCAGCTGAAGAACTATACACTTCACCTGTGAAAGGCAAAGAAAAGATTAATTCTGGGACCAAAGACAACAGTGCCAGATCTACTATGAATGAATTCAATTAGAGATTCCATTTCCAATGATAATTGTACCAAACATCTTGTTAGGTGTTCACAACATTGATGCATTACATGCAAACTGTTTGACCCATCAAAAATTCCATAACTTTTTTTTAACTGGTCACAATTTGGTGGTGATCCGAAAAACGCTGTAGGGGTAGTTAATCAAAGTAGGGGCCTCATTTATAAAACACACATAAGATCGGATTTGATCCAAAATTCCATGGCTTCCATCCTACATCAAAAGTGAGGAACAAAGTGCGATTTTAAAAATGATGTGAAAATATTCTTATGTAATTATCACCTGCTTTGTGATAATTACATCAATGAATTTATGTGAATTTATAAATACACATGTTGGCCAGAAACCGGGCCATACATGCTTGGATTTCCTTGCCCATGATGCTGAGCATTGTACTCCTTCTGAGCCATAAAGGGAAATTTGTGCCTGTTCTGTTCTGCACTTGTTAATTAAAAATTAAAGATGAACTGAAATTTATTAAGAGGGATGCATTTAGGAACATTTTTTGTGTACAGATGTTTTATAAGTCATTGGTAGGGACTAGAAATGCACCGATGTATCAGCCACCGATATTTATCAGCCGATTTTTGATCAATTTACAACCATCGGCATAACGGCCGTAGCATGGAAAAGACCGATATAACAAACTGATGGTTTATTAATTAACTGCGTGAAGGAACTGAGCTGTATAATGTCTGTTGCATAATCCAATGTTTTTCTTTGGGTAAAATAATTAAATACTTAAATACAAAATGAACTCTGTACAAAATACAAAATTGTTTACAAGAGAACAAATTTCTTCATTGATGTAGTCACTTAATTTAGCTTTTAGGGCTCAACAATAAGAACTGATCGGGGTCAGCATGAATAACACTCTGGACAACTGAACTGTGCAACTGTAGCAGGTGTGTATTTAGAAAATGATTTTGTGATTCCACTTGTCATGACCATATTTGGGGTTTCCTGCCACCATACTGACTTGGCGCACGTTGCCAGTGTTGCCAAGTCCGCGGTTTTCCCACGGAATTGGGCTACTTTTACACCGTCGCCACAGCTTGTTTTTCAGGTCCGCGGGTTGAAGTGACCCCAAATAACATAATATTCAGCCCCTGGAATGCAAATTTTACCAGGGGAACCACGCCAAAAAAGCGGATTTTACCCTCCCGAATGCGATTTTTACCAGGAGACCCCCCTGAGATGTGATTGGGCTAGTTTTGAGTACCAATCGGGCGGGTTTTGTTGTGAAAACCTGGCAACCCTGCATGTTGCCGCTTCTCAGTCTGCATAAGACGTCACAGTGGTAGGTCGCACAAGTTTTTGCAGTGATTCAATTAGGGCCGTATTTGCTGGTTCATATGCTGCACAAATCCTCATATATTTCCATTTGTGTTATCCAGAATAAACGAGGACCTGATGGCAAGAATTTTCGCAGTCTGTCTTTAATTTTGACGCAGAAAACACACCACTACACAACACTGTCACAGTCACGAATGGGCCAGTGCTACATCTTTGCGAAAGTTTATCCTTTGCATATGGTTGTAAGCCTTGCAAATTTAAATATTCAAGCACAAGAAGACGTGAAAGACAACCTAATTCTACTCAATGTGTGAGAAGTTCATGCCCAGAAAGCAGCGTCTCAGACAGCGCGTGAATATTGAATGGAGTTGTCTTTCGTTTCCTCTAATTCACACAGAATTACATCAAAGGGCCGTCTTGGTGAGTATCCTTATAAACACAGTCGGTTATGTCTTAAATGAAAGTAAACAGCTGAGAAATAAAAGCGATTGCGTAACAGTATATTGGATCCGTGCAGCTCTTAAAGTGACAGCAACCTAATTATTCCTGCTGCGCTGCTGTCTGCGTTTTAATGTTAAACAATAAAAGGCAGAAAAAAAAAAAAAAAAAAAAAAATAGCTCACTACTCTTGACTAAATAACTTTTGTAACTTTAATAAGGATTACTATGCATTTAATTTATACAGTGAAGAATATGCAGTGTTATTTTACATTTGTTTACTTTATTTCTGTACCTGAAAACTACTGTTAAACCTACCTAAAAAGCACTGATTATTTCATATGTATCCAATCCATGTTCATTAGAAATTATTTGATGAGGCAGCAGTACAACTATCAAATGCATTTGTTTTTGAACTTTGCTTTTATCAAAACACTATTTTAATGACAAAACTTCAAATAAGAGAGCAAGTGACAAATATCGGTATCAGAATTGGCCATCGGTTTGTTAAAATCGGTATCGGCCCAAAAACATCCATTTCAGGAACTGTCAAACATCCAAATATAGGATCATTTTAAATGAGGCCCTGTGTTTTCAATGCAATGGCTTAATGAAAATAATGAGAAAATAATGAAAAGCTTTTAATAACTTTTGATCATGATGATCTCAATATGATCCAGGAGCTCAAAAACATTGCTGCGTCAATCCTAAATAGTATTCAAAATTATAATTAGTGTGTCCCAAATCATAGGATGTTAAAATGAGTATTCCAAATATACCCGGATGGGCTACTTTTTCAGGTTAGAATCCAAAGTGCAGATCCGTGCACACTCGAACGGCTAATAGTGCCCATAACCCATTGCGTGTTGGACAAGGATTTGATTAGAACTACAGAATAAAAAGTGTTAAAAAAACTACAAACATGACGGATGTGTGAGACGGATGTTTAAGCAGAGCGGATTAGATAAAGGGGTTGAGTGATTAAAGATATTTATTAAATGTTATCCACATTATATTTAATCTGCAACAGCATTGTGAACTTTTATAATGATGCGTTTGGTCATTAACTCGCACTGTTGCTTCTTTCTTAATCTGTATGCATTTTATTTAAGTATAACCTCTACATTAGACTTCTTATTTTGCCTCTCTTCAGTATCTGCAACTGCCAAGTCAAATTCTTACTACGTCTTAGAAAACCTATTCTGATTCTGATGTATGACACAGCATTTCAGTGAATGAAGAAGAGGTCATTGATCAAACGCACCTGAGCTTCAGAGAAAGGTGACTGCATGTTCTCTAGAAGACTGGCCAGATCTTGCTCACAGTAACTCATCACCAGAAAGAGGCTGATGTTAAAAATAACAAGGTATTATGAAACAAGACATGGTCCAACAAGACCAATTACACATGAATTTCATACAAGTCTGTGCTTATATCTGTGAATGTACAGTATTCACCTCTCTAAATGGCTTCCCACCACCACCTCTTTCAGCTCTACAATGTTTGGGTGTCTCAGTCTGATCAGCAAGTTAATTTCCCTCAAACTGCTGATGGGAATCCCTAAACACAGATAAACAAAATAAATACCATACAAGGTTTCTGTTTCTACAAATGTGAAATGTAGTTTAAGCATTTCCTTGGAGTGTTGTAATTGTGAGTGTCAAGTTGTATATTGACTATATTTATAGTGTAAATCAGTAGCTGATGGCTAAATTTAAATGTGTGAAATAATTGGTGCATGTTAAACTTAATGTGTATCATTTACTAAACCTCATGCAATTTCAAACCTGTTCTTTTTCTATAAAACACAAAAAGTGAGATTTAGCATAATGTCCAAGCTGCTCTTTTTCATACAATAAAAGTGAACGGACAATGGTTCTATCAAGCTCCAACAAGGACAAAAAGCATCATAAAAGAAACCCATATGGCATGTGTCACCATAGAAACACATTCCTAGTCCGAGGACGTGAACGGCTCTGAACAGAATGTTGCGTGTTGTCATCTCGAGCCCACGGTAATTACAACATGGTGTGAACGCAGCATCAAACCCCTTACCAAGAAACCACAACTTGATCCTGGAGAACTAGTTAATTGTAAGCCAAACCTCCCATTTATAAAAAATATTAGAAAAAAGTTACACAATTAAAACTCAAAAAGTTTATTTTTGCTGAGAAACAGCATCAGTGAAGAAATGTAGAGAACAGTCTATAGTAGAGACTGTGCTCTTATTTTCTGCATCTCCCATCTAACAGTGTAAGATCTTAGTGCCGCCTCTGAAAGCATAGACCACAATATTTTGCTGCATTGGCTTGAGAATTAGCATGGTTTACATCAGTGGATTTCAATCCTGGTCCAGCGCTGTGGCCCTCCAGGAACTGAGTTTTGCACCCCTGTTTTAGATCCTACCTATCTGATAAATTATTTGTGCTAGAAAAAAAAAAAAAAAAAAAAAAAGAGATGTCGGCCCAAGCACGATTGAGTGCCACAGGGATCAGTATTTGGTCCTCTGCTTTTCACCACATTATCAGCTGTAAACATAAAATGCTAGAATATAATTTGTTGCTTGATGGTTGTATCATTACAGCATCTTCTACAGCTAAGAACCTGAATGTTTCTTCTTTTCCCTATTTGGAAAAAATTACTTTCATATGGATGCAATAAGGTCATCCAATTTCATTGCATGGAAAAGAGCAGTAGCCTAAGTAAACATTACATCTCCTTTTGTGTTCCATGGAAAACGAAAAACATACAGGTCTGAAACGATAGGAGAGTAAATAAATTATAACAAAATATTCATTTTGGGGATGAACTATTTTCCCTTTGAAGAATCAAACTGACCATCTTTCTCTTTATCCATTCGCACTTTCTTCAGAGCAACAATTTCATTTGTCCTTGTATCACGTGCTCGGTCTGTAAAACCACAATCAATTAATCAAGAAATCTAAATAGCTGTTTGATTAATAATATTTATGGATGACACATTACAGATTTAATTATGCATAATATTTTCATTATATATGACCATTATCAGTCCTGCTGGAGACTCACACACGATTCCATATGTTCCCTCTCCAATCCGATTCATCTTCTCATACTCCTTCACATTCCTGCATTTCCCCAACTACACACATCACGCACAAACACTGCAATAAATGTTCACGTATCTCATTTTTTATAATAAAAATACAGTTTATATTTAAAAGACAGCCGGTCTTACCCGTTCTCTGTGCGGTATTACAAACGTCTTGTTTGTTTTTAAAGATTTCAGCTTTAACGGCTCTAGATCTGTTTCTGCCGTGCTTTCCATCTCCAATCACTCCAGATTCGTCCGGATCAATGATTAATGTAACACATATTACACCTTAATGTTATGTTTTCACAAAAGAGAAGCAAATCTAGGACATCTCAAGTAGCAACAGGAAGGCAACTCCGTGAAAGCTTACAGTCGCCCATTTAATCGTCCATATGGACAACTGTCAGCGTTCAGTGAGTTTATGTTCTCGCACAACACAAATGTAAATCTGTTAACTGAAATATATATATATATATATGAGATCAGGCAGTACATTAACTCTATAATACTGAATAAAAAAGCGACAGAGTATTTTTTTTTATTGATTTATTACTGATTGAAAGGGCTTGTTTGCATTGTATTTTTTTTTTTTTTATTACCTCATGATCTTTTTGTTGTTTAAATAATAATGCCAAGGGATGGATGGTAATTTAAGTAAGGTTTATAAAATGCATGGAGGGTAGCAGACGAAATAATAATGTTATTTCAAAGTCTTCACAGTGTATTATCAATTAAATGTTTATTAAAGATTGTCATTTCTATTATTATGGTTTGGTTTAGATACTATCCAGCTTTCTAAAAAAAAAAAAAAAAAAAACACTCAGACAACACGTAGCCTACTTTTTAGGGTTAGGATTGGGATGGTTAGGATATGTGCCAGGCTTCAAGATTTGTAGCCTACCGAGGATTTATATTGGATCATTTTATGGAAGCTGGAGACGGATTTCCAAATGTACCAGTACCAATCCTTGAAATGAATATGACGTGTGTGTGACGTAAAAAATGTCCTGCGATTTGAATGCCGCTCAGTGGAGATTTCTGCCTTCTGAAACTCACAGCGCCCCTGAGGGAAAGATAACTTTATGTGGAAATAGCTCAGTAACATTTACCCCCATGACTAGAATAACTGACATTTTAATTTCATACCTCATTAAATCAAGCTGTGCCCGTGACAAAACGACCTCGACCAACAAACACAGGACTTCTCGTGGGCCGCGACTCTTTATTCGCTTCCTCTATTTTCAGGCCCACTGGCCTTTCCAAAAGGTTTTCTCGAGATGGAGCCGTGATGATGATCAGTGGTACAGCAGAATTATTCAACGATGAAGGTGGTGGTGATGAGGAAGATGATGATGAATCACTGCTGAGAGACTCGTCTACTGTGAGAATGAAAAAAAGTACAATATCTTCCTTCAACAACATTTTACAAATGAATACAGTGAAACCATATCCTTTCTGTTACCACCATGAATTAAAATATAGGCGTATATTTATTATACGCCTATATGTTTGAATTTATCTTGCTTAAACACTGAGTATTGATCGAAAATGGATTCACCATAATGTAAATGAAAATATAATACAGTATATTTAACATTCATAACGCAAATATAGTATAAGCAGCAATACAAACTGATAGAACAGGTTTATCTGTGAACTGTTTTAGTGTGTTGTTTAGCTTTTCTCTAATCACACTGAAGCACACTCCTTTAAATTGGATTACAGGGAAATTTACGTCAGAAGAAAAACATTATAGATTAACCTAATTAATCTGACAATGCGTGACAGAAAATATTTCATACACTAGTTAAAAAAGAAGTTAATTAAAATGAATGTCTAAATGGAGATTTTAAATTGTCATTGCCGTTACGTGTCGTTTCTTTGAAACATAAAATAATAAATATTATAAAATATAAAAAATAATAATAATAATAATTTAAAAAAATGGTAATTTTACCTGGGAGAACCTGCTTTCTCGGTGCAGAGCCCATTCCCCATCACGCAACGAAATTAATCTCTCTGTAATGTTGCTACATGTGAATATTTCCTTCTGTGAGCAGATGATGGTCAAAGGACCGACAGCTTTAACGTCCTGATCCAATGTCAATATCGCACACACGTCTGAAACTTCCCATTTAACCAAAAGAGGTCACATCACCAGCGTGAACTACACATTTCTCACACGTGCATTCTTCCCTCGAAATGAACGGAATGTAGGCTACTAAATACACAGACAGAGTCTCTTTCAGTCGCAATTCTTATTCAACTGCACCACCACACAACACCGCTATACAGTGCGAACAGACTGCCCGACCAGTTTAGTCCGATTCCCGAACGAATGACTCTTAGGAGCGGGTTCTTTTTAATGAATCAAACACATAGCGCCACCACTGTTGTTCGATTACCAAAATGACTCAAATGACTCGGTTCTTTTTAGTGAATCAAACACAAATATCTCACTATCTATGTTTAACTGATATAGTTTTTGTTTTGTTTGTTTGTGTTTGTAGTAGGCCTAAAAGGACTGGATCCAAATGTTGGATTTATGCCGCATTTAAAAAAGACAATGAAAGTCATTTGTGTAAACTTTTTACTTTAATGACACATTTCCACCATCAAGGTTTACGTTAGAAATTTTGAACCTATTTCAAAAACCACTCAAACAGTACAGATGCAGCTTCTGACATATTTCCGAATGCAACAAAAACTATTAATGAACTAAATTGGAACGCGATTCACTGAGCTTGTGCATTTTCCACTGAAAGCATATGTCCATTATTGAGAAAAATAATTCGATAAACACTATTCTTCCTAAACCATTTGCTTTAATAATTCTGAACAGGTCAACAATTTGTTAATTAATAAATGTTATGCAGTCAAAGACACCTTGAAGAATCAGACGCAAAACCCGAAGCTGAAACAGGACACCACGCTTCATATCCTCTTTAACCACCAGATGGCAGAAAAAATTTGACTATAATTTGTATCAAGCCTGACGTACTGTTTCAGAAAGCTTCATTTTGCCAGGAATAATTTCGTCCCCTTGGAATTATGAAGTTCTGTCTGCATTATGAGCAGTTTTGAGACATTGAGCTTCAAAGTTTTTGCATCCCATTCGACTGTGTAGATAGAACCTTTTTGTTTTCTAAATAAAAAGTCTCAAAATGTACATTACATTAAAAAAAACCCCATCACATAATGTAAATAAGTTGTCACAGAATAAGAATGTGTGAATAACTCAATTTTGACAAAAATGTCAGACAGAACCTTATAATTCCAAGGGGATGGCAAAAATACTTGTTCTATTCTGAACGATGTTTGAAACTTTGTGTTGCTAGCACTTCTTGTGTTATTGCCTACTTAGGATAAATCGCTTGTTTTCCTCAAGTCGATTTGGATAAATGAATTAGCCAAACATAAATGCAGAAAGACTAAGACGTGTCATCAGGCTGGGGGCAGGGGCATGCACGGGGGGCCTGCCCCACCCTCAGCGAATGAAAGATGCTATTGTATAAGCATAGTTTTACAATATTTTCTTCATAAGTTGAATGCAGAAGGTGGTCTGGCGGAAGCTATTTTACTTCATAACTTGTTAAATATGGATATTTTTCTTACACAAGAAATGAATCAATTCGCTTCAGAAGGCCTTTATTAACCCCTCTATTAACCCCCCGGAGCCGTGTGGAGTACGTTTATGATGGATGGATGCACTTTCTTCAGCTTCTTACTTGTTGGTACCGTTCACTGCCATTACAAAGCTTGGACACGTCAGGATATTTATTAATATAACTTTGATTGTGTTCATCAGAAAGAAGAAAGTTATGGATGGCATGAGGTTGAGTAAATCTTGGGGTAATTTTCATTTTAAAGTGAACTAATCCTTTAAGAATTGTGCTATAGCCTAATAACTACCCAGTAGACACATGACGTCAGTATAACATCAGAAAGACGTTGGACTCCATTGTGTAGATGTCAAATTTTGGTTGAAAATGAAAATTAATGGAGTTGTTTTTCACTTATTCTAATTCACACAAAATTATATCAAAATGGCTGTCTTGTTGAGTATCCTTGTAAACATAGTTGGTTATGTCTTAAATGAATTTAAATAGCTGAGAAATAAAACACTTGTGTAACAGTATTTTGGATCCGTGCAGCTCTTAAAGTGACAGCTGTCAGCATACAGAAGGAGACAACACAGGTAACTCAAGTGCACTGGTAGTTTATTTGCAGGTGGCAGAGAGTAAGCAGGAGAAACAGGTGAGGTCAGGCAGACTTAGTTTCTATGGTCATAGTCTTTGTCTCTTTGCAGGTATTGAGGATCTCAAGGCTAAAGAGATGTCGGTGGATCTGAAGAGAAGATGACAGATGATGAAGGCTGAAGACAGAATAGAATCACAACAGGTGAGCAGATCCGGTAGGTATCCAGGTTAGGTGAACAGTAGGGAACAACGAGACCAGACAATGGTGAACGGAAAAGTTACTGTTTAAGTGCAGTGGAGCTGATGAAGGTTAGTGATGGCAGGTGTGGATGATCATGAAGTGGGTGCAGGTGTGAGCCAGGAGGGATCATGGGAAATGTAGTGCCAAGGTGATCTGTGATGGTAAAGTGACTGAACTGGTGACTGATGATGTGACAACAGCAGCCTAATATTGCTGCTGTGCTGCTGTCTGCATTTTAATGTTAATCAAACAACAAAAGACAAAAAATATATAAATAAATAAATCGCTCACTACTTTTGACAAAATATCTTTATTCATTTTAATAAGGATTAATATGTATTTAATTTTTACAGTGAAAAATATGCATTTAAATTTGTTTACTTTACTCCTGTACATGAAAACTACTGTTAAACCTACCTAAAAAGCGTTGATTATTAGGGCCCGAGCACTGATAATATGTGAGGACCCTATCATAATTGCTCAGTCAATTATTCTTCTTCTCTGAAATGAATCGCATTTTTGAGGGCCTAAACATGCTCAAAAACTCATGAAACTTTGCACATGCGTCAGAAGTGGTGAAAATTTACGTCTGATATGGGTTTCAGAATTAGGTGTGGCAAAATGGCTTGATAGGGCCACGTACAAAATTTCAATTAAGCGCCCTTTGCGCTACATTTCATGTACAAGTATAACAATTCGGTAGACACATGTAACAGCCCAATACCCAATACAAAAAAGTCCCTCTTGAAGACATCTACACGCCAAAATTTAGTTATAGTCATAGTGCCACCAGCTGGTAGCAGGAAGTGTGGCAAATACAAATGACCTCCTATATTTATTTAGTTAAATGCATATTGCCCACAGTGCTCTGTTTTCCTAAAGCCACCGAGTGGCGGTGGCACGAGTGTGAATGAGGGCCCTTTCATCACTGCTTGCAGCTTTAATTGTTCTGTTGTATTTATGTGTTTATGTTGGCCTGCTGAATGTTAAATGGACCCAATCCATGTGTAACATCTGGAGAGAACAGGCTGAGGCATGGCTCTAAGTGCAGGGGTTTTAATAGAAAAATAAGCAGTGTTAATTTCGTTAATGAAAACTATGATGAAAAATGTTTGTTGACGACCTTTTTTCCATGACTAAGACTAGACGATGAGAGACGACACCAATGTCATATAATGATAACTGTGACTAAATCAACATGTGCAATATCATTGACGAAAAAGATGAGACTGAAATGTGGCTAAAAGACTAAAAACTTTACCAAAATCACTCTTTTGAAATCACTTTTTGTTTTTGTCGAATAAAGGAGACAAAACATTGCAGACTGTTTTTACGAGCGTTCATGCTTACGGCTGCCAGATTTCCAGAATTTACACCCCCAATCAGAGCTTTTCTATTAAAAGAACACGTTTTACGTAATCTTTAATGTATGAGTGCTGCCAGCATTGCTGCAGAGGTTGAAGGGGTGGGGGGTCAGCCTGTCAGTGCTCAGACCATACGCCGCACACTGCATCAGATTGGTCTGCATGGCTGTCGTCCCAGAAGGAAGCCTCTTCTAAAGATGATGCACAAGAAAGCCCCAAACAGTTTGCTGAAGACAAGCAGACTAAGGACATGGAACCATGTCCTGTGGTCTGATGAGACCAAGATAAACTTATTTGGTTCAGATGGTGTCAAGCGTGTGTGGCGGCAACCAGGTGAGGAGTACAAAGACCAGTGTGTCTTGCCTACAGTCAAGCATGGTGGTGGGAGTGTCAGGGTCTGGGGCTTTTTTAGCCGAGTGCTGCCAGCACTGGGGAGCTACAGTTCATTGAGGGAACCATGAATGCCAACATGTACTGTGACATACTGAAGGAGAGCATGATCCCCTCCCTTCAGAGACTGGGCCATAGGGCAGTGTTCCAACATGATAACGATCCCAAACACACCTCCAAGATGACCACTGTCTTGCTAAAGAATGTCTCCAGACCTAAACCCTATTGAGCATCTGTGGGGCATCCACAAACGGAAGGTGGAGGAGCACAAGTTCTCTAACATCCACCAGCTCCGTGATGTCATCACGAAGGAGTGGAAGAGGACTCCAGTGGCAACCTGTGAAGCTCTGGTGAACTCCATGCCCAAGAGGGTTAAGGCAGTGCTGGAAAATAATGGTGGCCACACAAAATATTTGGACATTTTCACTTAGGGGTGTACTCACTTTTGTGGCCAGCGGTTTAGACATTAATGGCTATGTGTTGCGTTATTTTGAGGGGACAGCAAATTTACACTGTTATACAAGCGGTACACTCACTACTTGCTACATTGTAGCAAAGTGTCATTTCTTCATTGTTGTCACATGAAAAGATATAATAAAATATTTACAAAAATGTGAGGGGTGTACTCACTTCTGTGAGATACTGTATATAAGATCAGCATTTTGACTTTTGGCTAGTACTTTATAATTTTTCAAATAATATTTGATCTTTTTTTATCTTGTAAATAGATACAACATCGTAGTATTTGGTGTTGTTGATGGTTATTCCAGGAGGGTATGTTTACAGTCTGTGTTTCTATAAAAACACAAATTTTACCATGTTTATATTTCATTTGATTTACAGTGTTACTAGGCAAGGCAATTTTATTTGTATAGCACATTTCATACACAATGGTAATTCAAAGTGCTTTACATAAAGAAGAACCAAATACATAAGAATAAAAAATGGAACGCATAAGAAATAAAAATAACAGTAAAAACAGAGAGTACCACTATCTGAATGGAAGAGTTAGGAAGTTTCAGGGAGTTTTTTGTTGTCTGTCAGAGCGGATCTAAACGGATCTATCCATCTATCCATCATCTACATGGATCTTCCTCACACTGGAGGGATAACTGTACTCAACTTTGTTGTCCGTCAGAACGGATCTAAACTAAATCTATCCATCAGAGCGGATCTAAATGGATCTTCCTCACGCAGAGGGATAACTGTAAAAATATTTATATTTGTCAGGTAGCTGTACGTTTAAACAGTACCCTTACAGTCAAATCTTCCTGGACTAACTCTATCCAGAGCTCCATCCAGGGATAACTCTACTCAAATTTGTTGTCCGTCATAACGGATCTAAATGGATCTATCCATCAGAGTGGATCTAAATGGATCGTCCTCACACAGAGGGATAACTGTAAAAATATTTGTCAAGTAGCTGTGCATTTAAACAGTACCCTTACAGACAAATCTTCCTGGACTAACTCTGTCAGAGCTCCATTCAGGGATAAGAAATGACTAGTAATCTGCTGTTAAGATCAGTCCAGTCATTATGATGTCTATGAAAAATAATTCATGTTTATTAAAAAGTAGCCTGTAACACATTCAGTTCCAATGTACATTACATTTCCTCCTACCTATATTTAATTACTGTTTGTTCCTTTGTATTTACAGGTCATGTACTTTACTGCGGCAAATAACAACCATGCATCGACAGCATACCACTTCTTCTCAGAAGCAATACAAAAATTTGGCTTACCATCAAGGTGAGTATAGTAAACTCACCTTGAGTTCCTCGGTCTATCTGTACATTCTCCACTCCTTGGTCTACCCTGACCCTGATTTAAAAGAAAGAAGAAAAAAAAACATCAGATTTACAGACTTAAAGTTCTATTGCTTTTTCTTTACTATACTCACCTTGATGGTAAGCAAGGTACAAATCTGAACTGTTTAGCACAGTTTTGTGTCTATATGTTCAAACAAGCTGGACGCCACGTGTTGCTGAACTCGAAGGCCCCATGAGGCCTCCTTTTTAGCGGACATGTTGGCACGATGCTTGTGAATTTGGTCCATTACCACCATTGGCCACGCCCCACCTCTGCTAAGAGTAGGCTTTAGTTCAGGCCTCTCGTAGAGTATGGTGGCGGAGTGTGCACTCCTTCTGTTTTAGTGTGATATGTGGTTTTTCACTGAGTGCATGGCCTGCTGGCTGGTATGGTCATGGTCGCCACTAGCTGATGCCACGTGTTTGCAAGGGTAGGCCCTCAGCTCGTTGGAGTTCAGTTGTGTACTCATCTCACTTTGAGAGTAAAAGGTGCTTTTACTGAGTACGTTACTGAGTGGCTGACCTCTCAGGGTGAGTTTTGTGGTAAAACCTTACTGAGGTTTGGTTTTTGTACATCGGCTTCCTTGAGTTTGGGTTTTAACTCTAGTTGAGCTAAATAGCTACCTAGTATTTAGGTTGGTTCTATTTCTTGCTCCTAGAACCCTAATGGCCACTAGACTAACGCTGTATGTTTTACAGGTATTAGGCCCTCTGGGCCACCTTTTGAACATTCTGGTTGTATGTAATAGTGTACTCCTCTCGCTGAGACAGTTACAAGTGTTTTACTGAGTACATTTCTGGTTGGCCGGGGCCCCAGGTGATAATTTAACCTCCTTATGGTTTGGTTATTTGTCCTTCCTGGTGCTTGAAACACTGCCACGAGCTGACGCCACGTGTCTGCTGAGGACATAGGCCCGTCTTTGGGGCCTTCCTTAGTGCGTGATGGCGTATGTTGTACTCCTCTTGCTTTAAAAAATAAAAAGGTTCTTTTACCGAGTGCACTGCTTGTTGGATTGTGTTAGGTGGACTGTTATGTGGGCACTTTACAGTCTAATTTTGCTGTTACGGAAGTCATGTTTCTTGCTCTCAGTAAGATAGGTGTTCAAGGTGGCCCTCTCAGGCCACCATTGAATGTCCTGCTATTGTGACAAAGTACTCTATCATATGTGAGTCTTACTCCACATAGAACTACTATCATGATGTAGGCCCTGTCTGGCCTCCATGATTATGTGCCCACAGTATGGTCTACCTGTTAGGTTGAGCTCTGTACTTCCCTGCTAGGGTTGTGTGTGTAATAGTGCTTAGCTCCCTAAGCTGATCATTGGTCTAAGGCTTCCATGAGGCCTCCAGTTGAGGATCAGCCCTAGGCTGGTTTGTGCTCCCCTGTATCAGGGTTCCCTAGCGCACAGCCTCCTCAGTGCGAATAATCAGGCACTGAGTAGATCCTTGGATGAGCGGATTATACTTCCCTTCAATATGAGGGTTTATAGCACTCAGCTGAGTTCTGCTCTCCAGGATGCCCGTCTCTACATGGCCACTGGACTAACGCTGTAGGTTTTACAGGTATTAGGCCCTCTGGGCCACCTTTTGAATATACTGGTGTATGTAATAGTGTACTCCTCTTGCTGAGAGAGTTACAAGTGTTTTACTGAGTACATTTCTGGTTGGCCAGGGCCCCAGGTGATAATTTAACCTACTTATGGTTTGGTTATTTCTCCTTCCTGGTGCTTGAAACACTGCCACGAGCTGACGCCACGTGTCTGCTGAGGTCATAGGCCCGTCTTTGGGGCCTTCCTTAGTGTGTGATGGCATGTTGTACTCCTCTTGCGTTAAAGAGTAAAAAGGTTCTTTTTACCGAGTGCACTGCTTGTTGGATTTTGTTAGGTGGACTGTTATGTGGGCACTTTACAGTGTCATTTTGCTGTATACTGAAGTCATGTTTCTTGCTTCCAGCAAGATAGGTGTTCAAGGTGGCCTTCGCAGGCCACCATTGAATGTCCTACTATTGTGACAAAGTACTTTAGCTTATGTGAGTCTTACTCCACATAGAACTACGATCATGATGTAGGCCCCTTCTGGCCTCCATGGTTATGTGCCCACAGTATGGTCTACCTGTTAGGTCGAGCTTTGTACTTCCCTGCTAGGGTTGTCTGTGTAATAATGCTTAGCTCCCTAAGCTGTTCATTGGTGAAGGCTTCCAGGAGGCCTCCCGTTGAGGATCAGCCCCAGGCTGGTTTGTGCTCCCCTGTATCAGGGTTCCCTAGCGCACAGCCTCCTCAGTGCAAATAATCAAGCGCTGAGTGGATCCTAGGATGAGCGGATCATACTCCCCTCAATACGAGGGTTTATAGCACTCAGCTGAGTTCTGCTCTCCAGGATGCCCGTCTCTACGCGCGGGTTTGAGTTGCTTACTGCCCCTCTCGCAGTCGCTCTTACTTGCTCTCTTCTCTGAAGAATGCGTTATTGAGATTCTGTATTCAGACAGGGTTGGCCAAGACTAAGTTTGTCCTTCATCAGACCAGGTCGGCCTCCCTGGTGGCATTGGGGGTGACTTCGTTCCCCTCTAGTGACTTGCCAGGGCTCCTTTCGGTTCCCTGGCCACATTCCCTTTAAGGGACCTATTTTCCTCGGAAAATTTGGTCCCAGAAGCCTAAGCGGCCTTGGTTATCTTTCTACGGAAGGCCTCTTTGAGGCTCAGCTGGGGCTGTTGGCCATAGGGAATGCTGTCACTGACAGCCTTGTGTGACCCAAGGGTGAGTTGCTCTGGCGTTTCCTTCGAAACTGCTTGACATTTGTCTAGCCATCTTTTGGCATGCACTCTCCTTAAGCATGGCGGCATGGGTATTTCATTCCCCATAGCATGATCAAACGCAGAGTTGAAGTTCCCTTCGAAAAGGGAATGTCTCAGGTTACGTATGTAACCATAGTTCCCTGAGAACAGGGAACGAGACTCTGCGTTGCCATGCCATGCTTCAGGGCTGCCTGCTGAACAGTCCCTCAAGACGATAAGGTACTGACTGGTTCTCTAGGCACTCTTTATATACTTCCGGGTCGCGCTATGATGACGTCATAGGCTGTCGCCGACCAATATGTTTTTTGATACTTGGCTTTCAGACATCGGCTCATGTGTGACGTTCCCCATAGCGTGATCAAACGCAGAGTTGAAGTTCCCTTCGAAAGGGAACATGATTTTTGTGATCTCATGCTTGCACATATTATTGCATCATGTGAAGAAAAATTTGTATAGGCCTATTATAGTTTAAATTACAGCACCAGTCAAAAGATTGGATGCATTACTATTATAATGTTTTTAAAAGAAGCCTCATGTTCATCATGCTGTATATCAAACATACAGAAAAAACAGCAATACTGTGAAATATTATTACAATTTAAAATAATGGTTTTCTATTTTAATATACTTTAAAATATAATGTACTTCTGTGATGCAAAGCGTCTGAACATTCATGTTACCTCTATGGCATTTCATATAGGCTTTTAGCTTAAAAGCATGCACATTTGGAGAAATATTGATGGATTCTCATATGTTTATGTCAATTTTCTATACAGAGGAGTAATATTTATTCAATATTTATTGTCATCACTATGAGCGCTGGATACTGTGTTTTCAATTCATACTTGCAGCCGGAGGGCACTCTGTTTTGCTGCAATGTGAGAAAAATCCTGCAAAACGCGCTGGCGTGTTTCCCAACTCCAGAGTGTTAATTGGCCCGATACTGATCCTTGAGATCGGCTTGTGACATCCCTACCCAGCAGGCACACAACACAACAAAGAGGTTGCAATTTGGTTGAATAAAGGTACTGACAACATCTATTGTCAAATGTCAATAGTCATGCTTTTTGATTACAAGAGTACAAACTGTAGCAAGCACATGCTTAATCACTGTTATAATTATGAGGGGGTCCTAGGAAAATTTTCTCCCCTCTGCGGGGTCCCTGGCTCAAAAAAGTTTGAGAACCCCTGCTCTACAGCAAGACCGGACCATGGCCAATCGTCAGGTAGGGGCAGAGGGCCTTCAGCGAGCCTGGGCTGGCCCCAGATTCCGCCGCTGCTAGGCCGCACCCTCCTCCGTCCTCTACTCAGCCTCACTCCGTGGGTTTTTCCAGCACCGCCCCCTGTACGGAATTACCCGCCCCTACCAGCAACTGTCTTCCCCCTAGCGTAAGGCTGCCTCCGCTAGCGGGGCAGGCTCAACCTGTACTGCACACTGTCTCAAATTCTCCCCATCGTCCATGGCCTGCAGCTCCTAACGTGAGGTTGCCTCCACTAGAGTTGCAGGCCCGGACAACTTTTCCTTCTCCCTTCCCCTCTGGCTACCACTAACCCTTTTTTCCAGCTGTGGCTTACAGCAGACCCTAGCATGAGGATGCCTCCGCTAGCGGCGCAGGACCAGTCAGCTTATTTTCCATCTCAGCCTTCTCTCTCCTTCCCTGTCGCTTCCCAAGCTCCAGGGGCCGTCACAAGCGCGAGGCTGCCTCCGTTTTCAACGTCAGCCCTGGATTTTCTCCCTCAAAACATTCTTCCTCAGGCAAAAATCACCATTTTCCTTGTTTACAGCAATGCAGATGCCCATACCTCCAAATGCCATTGCATCGCTTTCCCTGCTTCCCCCATCTGATTCTAATCGCCAGATTGATTGTGGCGACTTTTCAGTCACCTTAAAAAATCCAAATAATATCTCATCCCAAATCCTTTCATTTTCAGAATTTTGCATCGCATTTGGTCGATACACGGAAATCATCTGCACTGTTTTTCCCCATAGGAGGCGCGAGCTGAATGACTATCTCGCGATAGTGGCAGAGCTCGCGTTATACTATGGGGGATCACATTTTTACACTTACCACAAGCTGTTTTCAGCAAAATGCGCCGTTCGAATCGCCCAATGGAATCATTGCCCCAATTGGGGCGCGCTGGACACAGATTTCCACAACAAAATCTTCCTGGGCTTTCGAAATATTTCCTGTGCAGTTTGTAGGTCGCTCGCCCATTCCACCATGACTTGTCCCCAAGTAAATCCATCAGTTCCTCCAATTCCAGTTCATAACCAAGACAAATCAACAAGTTACGTTCCACAGCCAGCTACTACAAACTTTGAGACCTCCGGAAGAGCAACAGACTTTTCCTCGAGATGACATGTCTGCAATCATCAACACTGTCGTTTTTTGCACATTTGCAATTACTGTGGCGGCGCTCACGCCCGCACTATATGCCCTGTAAGAAAATCTACCAATGAAAATTCAAAAAATTACTTGTTGACTCCTGTGAATATTTTACGTAATTCATCGGAATTGTCTCAGCACCCTGATCCTGAATTTACTAAATATCTGCTCTCGAGCATGGTTTTGAACCAGGTCTAGAAAGCATTCCCTAACAAAATATGATTTGTGATAATCTTCAATCTGCTCTTACAGAACCCAACACAGTGGACAACTGGATCAATAAGGAACTTAATTCAGGCTTCATGATCGGACCTTTAGATATTCCTCCTTTCGAACACTTTTGCATCAGCTCTGTTGGAGTGGCTACAAGGAAATTCTCTGGTAAAAAAAACGCTTAATAATCAACCTCTCAGCCCTGCACAATTCTCCGTTTCCAAGCATAAACAGCCTCATCCCACTTGAAGAGTTTTCTCTTCACTACCATGACACTGACCAAGCAATATCATTAATCAAACACACTGGTCGTGGCGTTTGGCTCGCCAAAGTCGACATTACTTCGGCATTTAAAGTAATGCCCATCCATCCAGACTCGTGGCATTTATTCGGCGTCCGATGGCATGAAAAATATTACTTCGCCGTCCGCCTAACTTTCGGCTGCAAAAGCAGCCCCAAGATTTTTGACATGCTATCTGAAGCAATTTGCTGGATTCTTTCGAACAACTACACAGTTCCTTACCTTATTCACCTGCTTGACGACTTCTTAATCATCTCGCCTCCTGATGCCATCCCAGCAGCGCATCTCATTACAGTCCAAAAGGTTTTTTCTGAGCAGGGTGTTCCGATCGCCCAGGACAAAACCAGGGGCCCAGCCACGTCCATCGAATTCCTAGGCATCAATCTGGACACCGTTAAATTCCAGGCTTCTTTACCCAAAGAGAAAATTGACAGAATAATTCTGGTCTCTTCCACGTTACTAGACAGCCCAAATTGCTCTAAGCGTGAACTCCTATCTCTGCTCGGCCACCTAAACTTTGCAATGCGCATAATCCCGCAAGGCCGCCCTTTCATCTCGCATCTTCTCTCCCTCGCATCCTCCGTTGTTGCGTTAGAAGACCAAATCTCTCTAACCAATTCATGCTGTGACAAGCTAAAATTATGGATAACCTTCCTTAAACAGTGGAACAGATTATCCTTTTTCTCCCAATCGATATCCAGCTCTACACCGACGCAGCTCCCTCCATTGGCTTTGGGGGATTTTATCAAGGCCGTTGGTTTGCATCTACTTGGCCACCTCAGCTTTTATACACAACGCATTTCTCAGCCTCTTCAGCACTGTTTGAACTTTATCTCTGCGTCATAGCAACTTTTCTATGGGGGAAAGAATGGTCCACAAATAACATTATCGTTTACTGCGACAGTGAAGCAACTGTGCATTGCATTAATAAAAGACACCTTATTTGGATCGCAGCTTGCAATCAATTTATAACAGCTAAGCATGTACTTGGGTCAAAAAATCTAATTGCTGACTCTCTCTCATGCTTTGCTTTCCAGAAATTCAGACAGCTGGCTCCAGAAGCGGACCCCAACCCGACGCCAGTGCCTGACTATTCAGAATTAATCTTTGAGACCACTGCTTGACGCTTCTCTCAACTCAGTTTTCCAAGCCTCTTCCCCCAGAACCCTCCAATCATATTTAACGGCTTGGAGATGTTTTAAAACTTTTCATCTCATATTTAACCTACCTTTCCCAGATTTTTCTCTGCTGTAGCAAATTACAGGTACTAAATCAATTAGCTCAAATCATGGGTGAAATATATATAATAAATCATAACGCGTTATGATTAACTATAATATAGATGGACCCAAAGAGGGAATTATACACATATATTGTGAATTCATTACAACGGATTATAATCAATTACATATATGATTAGTTTAATAGTTGTCTAGAAAAACTATCCTAGTTTGTCCAGCAAACTATGGGTTTTTCATAGACTATTATAAAAGAAATGTTATTCTCTGGCCACGAGAATAACTTCCTATTATAGCATTAAAGCGTAAAGCAATGTTGCAGAATCAACGTAGAAGTGACTTGGTTTTCTGAATGAGCAGCAGAAACAATCGAGCATGAATATAATGTATTTAATATATGAAACTACGGATACAGAGGCTATACTACTAAATATACACAAATAACACACATATATATTGAAAACGAAAGTAAAGTCAAGAAAACAAAGGTGATCAAAGAAATGGCAACTTACGAACAGTTAAAACCTTTGAGAGCCAGCAAGGAAACTCAGCTTACACATCGAGCTTAAAACGCTTAAAAAAAGAATGGTTCTATACTTGCATAGGTTCAGGTGCTGTGGTCGTTTCGTGTTTCTGCAGGAGTTTAGTTTCGTGCGGCTGAAGCGATTGGTCCTTTTCCGAGAAAGGGTTCTTCGGCGGGGTTTTCAAACAAGGGTTTAACTTAAGAGTAAGATAACCGGAAAATAAAGAAGAAGAGTCCGTCTCCTAGGCGATGAAGAGTGAAGACTTCGGGCGACGGATGAAGAAGATTTGACAAAAAAGAAACTTGTGTCAAGAGACGCGTGTCATTGTGTTTTAAGGACAACAGACCAGAACGCCTCCTTGGGTACATCAGCCAATGATGAGGGTGCAATTTTGGCAGGCAAACTTTTTCTTTGTCTCCATTTATGACCTAATTTGCATGGTTTATGAAGTGTCAGATCTGAGTACATTTTTTTCAAAGTACCATTACAAATAGAAAAATGCATTTTACAGTGATGTGACATACATTTTCAATTAGGGCATAACGAAAGCTTTACAAAGAGACCAAACTTGTCAGATGGCAAAGACATAAAAGGGGAGATACAGTTTATACTTGAATTTTAGAAGAAAACTAATACAACTACAGTCATAGCTAAGCTTATATGCTAGGGATACATACATGTACCTTGAACTCAACGACGGGTACACTTTGGCACAGTCATATTTGGAGGATAAATGTATATTCACAATCTCCATGCGTGTTTGTGAGTGTCTGTATGTGTGTGTGTATTGGGGTTGTGGCTGGTGTCTGTGACCACATGACCCTTAGCCCCACCAGGGTGACTCTTTGAAGTCCCTGGAGCTGGTGAGAATATGTTCTGTTTTTCTTTACTGGGGTAACAAAAGTGCCAATGGGGCAATTGGTCCCGAACTTGCCGGAGCTGATTCGTGATTTACACACACAGTTCAGGAGGCTAAAAGCATTCTGAAGATTCTAAAGTTGACTGGCAGATCCGATTTTGAACAGACGCTACATTTTTCTAAACATAAAATATCTAAAAAACAAATAAATTGTTATTCATATATTGCAGAAAAGCAACAAGATCAACTAATATAAAATAAAAACCATTTACAGTTGCAAGCATGCGAGATTCTATTTATAACGTGTTTGCAGTGTTGAGCAATGTAGCCAATCACAGACATATCTATTGATTTCTGAGACGCAATGGAGACGCAACACAATCAGGTGTTAGAATCCTCGCACCACTCAAAACGCCGGTGTTTTTATGCAGTGCTGAAATTTGCACGCTCACGAATCCTATTATTATAACACACAAAGTGTAAACATTATGAAAGATTCATTGTTTATATATTCATTGTGTTATAACAGAGCTTTGTGAGATCACGATGAACAGAGATGTCAGCTTTTTAGTCGTAATAAAGGGAGCGCTCTTCTTCCAAACCATGCACGCAGCAGCTTGCTTTTCGGTTAACTAACTGTGGTTTGTGAATGTTGATGCTTTAATAGCAAATACTTTATCGGAAGCGTTTATGCTGGGATGTTGTGGCGACACATAACTTAATATTTCATGGATGTATGGACAAAAATCGATATAAGCTACTTTTATGCAGTATTTTGCGGGCGGGAGCGGGACAATATAACAATTTTTTTGTGGAGCGGGACATCAAACAGAGTAAGACAGACCAGACCAAAAAAGGCCATTTCGTTTACATCTTCAACCTCCAATCACCCATCCAACCATACCAAACCCTCCAGTCCTACCTTCGTTTCAAAAAATTCATAGATTAAATCCCCTTCCGACCCACTTTTTACAGATGATTCAAACCACCTAGTCATGCGTTTTTGCTTTCAAAAACATCTCAAATTGGCCCTGATCCAATCTGGCATCCCAGCAGAACACTTTTCAGGCCGCTCTTTTCGCATAGGTGCCGCAACCACTGCTGCCCAAAAAGGACTCTCCCAGCAACAAATTCAAGCTCTTTGTCGTTGGTCATCAGAAGCTTTCAAAAGCTACATCAGATCTAACCACTTCAACATCAAAAAAGCACACCAAACCCTTATCAGCTAAACCAACTCATCAAACCCACTCATGTTTTTACCCTTCCCAAACCCTTGACTATCCCCACATGATTACCAAGCTCCCATAAAAACCTTAGAATCT
This sequence comes from Ctenopharyngodon idella, assembly GCF_019924925.1. Lineage (NCBI taxonomy): Eukaryota > Metazoa > Chordata > Actinopteri > Cypriniformes > Xenocyprididae > Ctenopharyngodon > Ctenopharyngodon idella. Next base: position 25,466,048 of record NC_067243.1, on the reverse strand, counting down.
GCCTAAAGTCTAACTCTCGTTCAATTGCCGGCGGGGCTTACCCATCCGATCGCTGCGAGTATTGAACTCCCGTAGGATGGCATGAGAGCCCTCCCAATCGGAAATAGCAAAATGTCTTTGTGTTTACGTCAGCGGGGGCTCACCTGTCCGATCGCAGCAAGTATAGAGCTACCGTCGGACGCCGACAGAGCCCTCCCAATCTAAAATAACTAAACGTCCACTTCACCGCCAGCGGGAGCTTACCAGTCCGATCGCAGTGAGTATTGAACTCCCGTCGGATGGAGCCAGAGTCCTCCCAATCTAAAATAACTAAACGTCCACTTCACCGCCAACGGGGGCTTACCTGTCCGATCGCAGTGAGTATTGAACTCCCGTCGGACACCGTGAGAGCCCTCCCAGTCGAAGTAGCTAAATGTTCCATGGCTGCGAGTATTGAACTCCCGTCGGATGGCTCGAGGGCCCCCTTGGCTGAAGGTTGAAGATTACCCATCCGTTTGCCGTGAGTATTGAACTACCGTCGGATGCCGAAAAAACCTCGATCAAGCGGTTCCAAAATTCAAACTCCATCATGCACCAGCTGGTGGGGGGCTTACCCGTCCGATGCTGAGAGTATTGCACTCCTGTCGGATGCATTAAGAGCACCAGGTTAGAAGTAATTTTCACCCACCTTCCGGTCAACTCTGTGTTCGGGCCAATTATCAAGCTCGGAGTTCTCTCCCTTCCCGGACAGCACGCCAAATACGTTTACCATTTAATTTATCTGACTTATTTGTAAATGTGAACTCGTGAAACAGTAGAAATGTCATTGGCTGTTAAAGTCTTGTGTTGCTTATAATAAATTGACATGTTGATAACACACACATAAGCAGTCTTTCAGAATGCTCTCAATTACATGTAGCTTAGATCAGATGCATACTATATGCATTAGTGAGTGTGGTGGTGCTTATGGGGTGTTGCACTGGGAAGGGTGAGTATGAGGCTGGGAGGGAAAAATCAAAGTATACTCACTACAAAAAACTAGACTACACCACTGGTCTCAGCCTTAAAATGAGCAAATGTGAGATATTTCCAACTAAGAGTGTTAACTTCGAGGAAATTGAAGGAATCCCTGTTAATGAGGTCGTCACATACCTTGGTGTAAAACTTTGTAAAGATTAGGCCTAATCTCATTGTGCTTCTCCTAACTTTCATCCCATTCGTTTAACTCTTGGTTGCAGAGAAATTTGCAACCATAGTATGGCGTTATTTTAATGAAAAATGTCGAGAGCACATTATTGTGACATGAGAGCACATCCATGTAACACGTGGGCGCGGATTTCCTTTGCTCTTGAACAAAACTGGACGTGCGCTCTCAAATATACAGTGCTCTCTTATGAACTGCCTCTCCTCTTGCTTAGATACTGCGTGTGCACGCTCAAACTTGCACTAGAAATTTATTTGCTTCTGGATTAAACATTGTCAAAAGTTATCATCCAATTAGAAAAGACGACTGATTGATGAAAATGCTACGTGGAATCTTATTGGCTGAGAGTGAACTGTGCCTGGAATTCTTTCAACAAAGATGGATATTTAATTTCTTTACGATTTAATAAAATGTAGGCCTATCTTAGAAATGGCTTGGAATGGGGCACTTGGATGATATTATTATTATTTTTTTTTCGTCTAACTGAATCATATTACAGGTCAAACCCCTCAGAACGATTTATTCAAAACCAACATATTAGCCAATATCATAAACCAAAACATTAAATTAAGCATTAATTTAAAACAAAAGATTAAACAACTAATTCTAAATCAGTCTATTTAGAAATGTGTAAAATGTTATAAATTAGCCTATTAAAAAATATTTATTAATTTAAATTAATTCATAACAAAATCGTTTGAAATTAATGAAGACTTGTTTCGTGACTCGTCCAGTGTTTTTGAACGAATCTCTTGAATGAATGATTCTGATATACACTATATTGACAAAAGTTTTGAGACGCCTGCCTTTACGTGCACATGAACTTTAATAACATCCCATTCTTAATCCGTAGGGTTTAATATGGAGTTGGCCCACCCTTTGCAGCTATAACAGCTTCAACTCTTCTGGGAAGGCTTTCCACAAGGTTTAGGAGTGTGTTTATGGGAATTTTTGACCATTCTTTTAGAAGCGCATTTGTGAGGTCAGGCACTGATGTTGGACGAGAAGGCCTGGCTTGCAGTCTCCACTCTAATTCATCCCAAAGGTGTTCTATCAGGTTGAGGTCAGGACTCTGTGCAGGCCAGTCAAGTTCCTCCACACCCAATTCGCTCATCCATGTCTTTATGGACCTTGCTTTGTGCACTGGTGCGCAGTCATGTTGGAACAGGAAGGGGCCATCCCCAAACTGTTCCCACAATGTTGGGAGCATGAAATTGTCCAAAATGTCTTGGTATGCTGAAGCATTAGGAGTTCCTTTCACTGGAACTAAGGCCCTTTGTGTGGCCTTCAGCTAATCTGAAGGCCACATGAAGTTTAGAGGTCTGTAGCTGTTGCAGAAAGTTGGCGACTTCTGCGCACTGTGTGCCTCAGCATGCACTGACCCCACTCTATGATTTTACGTGGCCTCCCAGATAGCAGACCAACCTTGAATCAACATTGAATCAATGTTAATGCATTAACCAAATTATCATTGAATCAATGTTGAATTTTAAATTCATTTTTCATCAGGTTTGCACCCTGAAATAATGTTATTTCAATGATGAAAAATAGATCAAGATGGTTGTAAAATCAATGTTTTTTCAACCTTAATTAAATCACCTATTTAACATTGAATTAACGTGGAAACAATATCAAATCAATCTTGCTTTATATACAGCAAGATTCTAAGCCAGTTAAATGTCTATTTCTACTCATTTCAATCAGAGACAATGTAAGGGCTGCAGTTAATATGGTTTTTAATGAAAAATTCACAACTTCCTTCAGTTTACATACAAATGTATTTATTTATAACCACACGCTGTTTGAACAGGAATTAACATCACATTCAGGAAAAACAAGTGGCTGTATAAATGGCATTTCATGATGATAAACAAATAGACCTGGTTTCACAGACAGGGCTTAGGCTAAGCCAGGATCAGACCTGAGTTCAATTATTTAAGTAGCTTTTATAAACATGCCTTAGAAAAGTGTTTATCTTGAGACAAAGTGACATTTTAAGATATGTTTTCAGTTAAAACAGTTCAGACATGCATTTTAGTCTGGGACTAGGTTTTAGACTTGTCTGTGAAAGGGGTTATCCTCACATTTGCGTTTGAATCAACTTGGATTTGTGTGTGTGTATTTCTGAGACTCCCGTGCCACCACATCTGGATCATTCGTACACTTCAGCCAATCAGATTGAAGCTTATTAATCAACCAATCATTATCACGTGAGGACGTGCCTACCTGGGTGTTACGTCATCAGCTGTCGACCAGAGTCATGCAGAGAGGTCATGCGGTTCATCTGTGTTTATTGAAGGAAATAAAGTTAGAGATCAGTTGAAGCTAGTTTATTAACTTCTGTTTAGTCAGAGTGTGAACATAAACATTTATTTTAAGTATTGATGGATTCTTATGTTTTACTTCATAAAGAATTCATGTGCATATCATACAACGTTAGGATTTTAGATAAACTCCATAGAAAACATAACAATGGTTTGACTGATGAGAGATGATGTATAGAGGATAATGAAAATATAATGTTTATTTATTTATTTATTGAGGATAGGAAAGAGCAATCACAGCTAGGGGTGTGCGATAAATATTGTCTGTGATAATCGTTGTTTTAACAATGTGCGATCTGACATCGAGAATATCCCTCAACCACACCCAGAGAATGCACGCACACATTACGTGATGTAGTCTTGTAGATTAGACTAGCGATTGTACATTTAGAATGCATGCTTTCACTGCAAGATTTAGTCTATATTTATATAATTTAAATGTAGTTAATAAATATCACATGAAGAGCAATTTTTCTCCAGATATCAGCATGATAACAAATGTGACATTGATTTATTCGAGTTTAATAAACAAGTTAATATTAAGTGACACCATTTTGCCTGTTTTTGCTCTATTTCGCCAACGAAAATGGTTCAAAACAAAGCCACAGCACTGTAATTGCATTTCTGAGCAACACACAGCGGTTTACTGAACGAATCAGCTTTTTGAATGAATCAGTTGAATCAATGACTACGATAGATTACGATAGTCAAATGCTTCCTGAATGAATCAGCCGTTTGAATGAATCGGTTGAATCTCAATGACTCAGTCATTAACGATGACTTGCTGCCACTTAGTGGCAGTTTTATATCTTTTCATGTTTTTAATCATTTCAAATATCAATATTCAACGTTTTATGTTTAATTACATCAAAACATTATTTATGCATTTCTAACTGCAGGTTATTCATTTGTCACCTCTGAGCTGTATTAAACTGTCTGTGTAAATGCATCTAAATGCCACTTTAGATGCAGCTTGTGTTTCCTCTATTGCAAAGATGAATTTTGTTAGGACTTATTTAATTTGATTGGTGACAGTCCTCCTTGTGTCTTATTATTATAATTGAATTTGATTAGATTTATGAAATTGACATAAAAGATGATGCATGTATAATTAGGTTTAAAGAATGGATTTATAAAAGTAAAAATGCCCATAAAAGGTTAAAAAAGAAATTTAAACGTATTGGAAAAAAAAAAAAATTCTGTTACTGCTGTGAACTGACAATCACGCAGAATATGAAGAATATTAACTGTCCTGAGTCAGCTGTCCATGACAGTACCAAACCTGCCAAGGTACCAGCATTGTCTATATCACACACCCCTAGTCACAGCAGTGTGTTTGTACCTGTACTGCATATCACGTCCACCACATATTCAACTGATGATGATAATCTATGTAATGACATGCACATTGAGAACATTTACGTTTCTTTTTTTTTTTTCTTTTCTTTTTTTTTCTTGTTTTAAGCTGCATATATATGTATTTTATTGTTTCAGATTTCCGAGGCAGATGAAGTTGCAGAGACAACCAGTACTCTGACTTTACCATTCCTACTGTAATTCTTTCAAAACAGTCATGTTGCACACTGTCCAATTTGACAGCTGTTTCAACAAGAGGTTGAAAGTCATGCGTCGTTACTATTCATTTGTATCCTGCTGACTATACACACTCAAGGAATAAAGCCCTGCTATGCATTATTAAATGTTCTTGTTTTATGTCAGAATTAAAAGATGAAGTATGAGTATGAAGGAGCACAACATTCAGTACAGAGAAATATATGTCTCTTCCATAGTTGTGAGATTGTCTGACTAACAGTTTGAAGCTGGGCTACAAGTTCTTCAGTCACAGGCCATTCTACTGGAACCACAGTATCACTGCATGACCGGTCAGGGATGATTGTATTGTTTCAGTCAGTCTTCTTTTCTTTTAAAGTACACTACCAGTCAAAAGTTTGGAAACATTACTATTTTTAATGTTTTTGAACAAAGTCTCTTATGCTCATTAAGGCTGCATTTATTTCATAATAGAATGATTTCTGAAGGATCATGTGACACTGAAGACTGGAGTAATGATGCTGAAAATTCAGCTTTGCATCACAGAAAGAAATTATATTTTAAAGTATATTAAAATAGAAAACCATAATTTTAAATTGTAATAATATTTCACAATATTATTGTTTTTTTCTGTATTTATTATGAAATAAATGCAGCCTTAATGAGCATAAGAGACTTCGTTCAAAAACATTAAAAATAGTAATGTTTCCAAACTTTTGACTAGTGTAGATGAATGTTTATGGCCAAATGATAAATGTAAGTGCTACTGCACTTACATTTATCATTTGGCCATAAACATTCAGATCCCCGAACCCGGAGTGGCGGAGACGGGCGCCGCGAGGCGTCCAGTGCGGTAACGCAAACGAACCAGGAGAAGCTGGCGGGAGCCCCGGGGCGGCTGAGATACGAATTTTTGAACGTTTCGCCGGGGAAAACGTTATAACTCCGGAACCCCAAGTCCGATCCGCGCGGGCCTGGTACGGTTCGATAGGTCTCGGCGAGACGCTTCCAACGAGCCCAGCGTAGGCCCCGGGGCGGCCGAGATACGGGCCTTCAAATATTAGGGGGCGCTTTGGCAAAGTCCGTGGGAGCTCGTTCTCCCCAGTACCCCGATGGCCTGAAATTTTCACTCCTGCGCTGAGATACTACTTCCAGACCGCGGCTAAATCCGACGCCGCCCAGGGCCGGGCCGCCTCCTTCGCGCGGGGGCCCTGGAGGATATGACGTGCAACTCCTTTTTCATACTTAGAAAATACACGGCGCGGAGCAGCCGGTCGGTACCTCTCTCCGGGCGGACCCCCGTCTCTAGGGTCGACACCGCTCGGTACGTCCTCCCGGGTCGGTCCCCCCGGGGCCCAGACCCACGCGGGGGTGCGCCCGGCCGCCCGCCCTGCTGACCCCACACGCAATCTCATTATGTCAGCAGGGGTCTACGACGCTTCCCCGGCCCAGAATTCCACTTTCCTCGTCGGGGTGCCGTTTCGGGCCTTTGAACGCGAATAACTCGGGAACCCCGCGTCGGATCCGCACGAAATTTGAAACGCGAGCCCTATCGAACGGTCCCGGCCCCGCGTGGACCAGGTGAAAAATTCACATATAGATGTGTTCAATCCAGTCATCTCTCTGTCACGACATATCCAGTGGACATATCCAGCTGTACTTAAGTACATTTTTCAAGTATTGTACTTTACTCGAGTATTTTTATTTTGAGCAACTTTTACTTTTACTTCACTACATTCCAAAGCATAAGATCGTACTTTTTACTCCACTACATTTCATAAAACATATCGTTACTCCTTATTTAAAAATGAAGAAATCGTCACATGCTCAGAGACGCAAAAGCGGCTTCCGATTCGTGCACGAACTGATTTTTTTAAATTATCCTGTTAAATCGGTTCACAAATCAAATCAACAATTCATTCGCGAATTGGACTGATCGTATTGCAACTGTTCTTGAGTCAACAAATCATTGATTCAATGATCCGTTCAGAGCGAGTCTCCAGTGAATGAATTTACAAGTCTGACTAAAAATTAGCCAGGAACTGGGGATCCTCTGAGTGCGTGCGCGACTGATGGTGAAAAGTAAGTAAGCCTACTAATGTTGAATTTTAGGATGAATTTTTGTAACTGAAAATCATATTTAGGTCAGTTGTTTTTGAGCTAAATCTGCTGTAAAGGGCGATCTGTTTAAGTCCACTGAAATGCTTTAATGCAGACACGTCCATAACAATGTGTCTACAGATAGCGATCTCGATTCAAACTGTAATGTCGGGTCGGCAGAATGAGGATCCATTTGCAGCTTTATTAAGATAAACACCAAAGCAGACAGGGGCAAAGGCAGAGACATAAACAGGGGCAGGCAATGGTCGAGGCAGGCGGCAAACAAACACAGTCCAAATAACAGGCAAGGATCAGGGCAGGCGGCAAACAAACACAGTCCAATGGCAACAGAAATACAATCCACAAGAAAACGCTCAGTAGTGATCACCAGGGCAAATCAAGACTTCGCAAAGAGTGTGTGTGTGTGTGTGTCTTAAATAGCGTGAGTGTAATGAGGTGCAGGTGTGTGCGCAATCAGTCCCAGGAATGAGGGCCTATGGGAAACGTAGTCCGAATGTAAAACCAGTCAATATTCAGGTGACGGCTCCCTCTGGTGGTGCGGAGGAGGAGGCGCGAGAGCCACATTCGTGACACAAACAGATCAAATCACATTTTAAAACTAACTTGCCGCTTCAAATAACGGTTGTATCGATTACATCGTTACGGCACTAGGAGGCGACAAGTGACTGTTAAAATCTATTTGACATTGAATGATTTATTCAAAAGATTTGTTCGAAAACATTGATTCATCCAGTAATGAAACAAGTGAAATAGTTATGAGTGAGTCATTAAATCATTCATTCAAACCTATTTTTGTTTTAAATTAATTAATTAAATATTTTTAAATAGACTGCAGCAATTAATATTTTGTCCTCTAGTAATTAATTATACACAATTTTGTTTAGTTGTCTATTCAGAATCATGGAAGAATCATGATTTCTATTTGAAAGAAACAAATAAAAATATTGATTCTCATTTTATCCAGAATCGGGCAACTCTAACACCAATTAAACGTTTTTTTTTTTTTTAAATGTTATGTATTTAGCGCTATAAGTTTCGTCTGTTTTTATATTGTTTGTCAACACATATTACATATTATGTATCTACATCCACTAATCTTCCATCCATACTAACTAGTACTGGCTATTTGACAATTCATAATCATTCATAATTATTTTTGAGCAATAGGATTATATAAAATATATAATATAAAATTAAATTATATAAGTGGCCTAAATAAAATTACAAAATAAACATTCATCAATCCGTACTTTTTTACTTAAGTACATTAAAAATCAAGTACTTTTGTACTTTCACTCAAGTAAAATTGAAAAGGAGCACTAAATACTTTCACTTGAGTAATATTTTATGATACGTATCTGTACTTTTACTCAAGTTCTTGATTTGTGTACTTCGTCCACCACTGGACATATCAGATTTTGGTCTGATATTTAAAGCAGTCAGCACCCAGTACAAGAGATGATGTTGAAATAATTGAAAAGAGTTTACTGAGTAATCTTTGTTAATGTTAATTGCATCTCTGATCAGTATGCCTTCATAATTAATGTTAGTTAACACATTAAAAAATGTTAACAAATGCCTCACAACATTGTCCTGTGAAATTAAAAACCTTGAGATTACAATACAGCACAGGATATAAGTAAATAAATATTGGATATTTTAAGACATTAATACATAAAGTATAACAGCTAAGAAACAAAATAAATTAAGATGTTTGTGACTGATATCCTGATGTTCTCAATAAAAGTACCATCAACTCGCCATCTGTGTCTCTCACCATCTGTCCGTAACAATAATATAGACAATAAAAATAGTAAATTAAATAGTGACTAGTACAATAATAATATAGTATTGGTATAACAACAACAACAACAAAAGGCTATATATTTTCCATCAATCTCTTGGAAATGGTGAGAACAGTGCATTGACAGGCTCTGCTCAGCTTTCCTTGAGGCTTGTGTAGCCCTGGTTGCAACGGGCTAAAAAGGAAATAAAAATATAAACAAATCACCATTTAATGGCAAACTATTAAATAATCAAAGAAGACAAACCTACTCTTTGTAGATGAGTCGGGAAATTTCCCTTCTAGCAACTTCCCACTGTCTCCTTAACTCGTTGTCTTTGGGAAACCTTCAATGTGTGAGAAGCTAGCCAACTAACTAACGTTACAGTAAGATTCACAAAATGTCAGTCACCTAGCCGAAACGAGTACTTGTCTTAAAAAGTAAGAAAATAAAGATGCATATTTAAACTTCAGGAAATTTAGTTTATAAAATAAGATATAATATAAGATAAAACTATATTAGAAATCATGTAAACTCATGTCTCAACTTTCACAGCTAACTAGCGACATCGCTAGCTATAGTCTGACTCCGGTGGCCAACTACTATCAATATAATTATATAATGACCAAATACAACCAGAAACAAATGTTCAGTTTTACCTGTGAAAGGTCATTCCCTGTTTTCAATTGTGCAGCGATTTGTACAGCCCCAAGCAGCACACGAAGCAGGCATTTTTCTCAATTCCAGTTATGAGCGTTATGGGAACGTTGCCCCCCACAATATGGCGGCGCCGTTGACGTACGGTCCAGAGGCCAACAGGGCATCTAGTGTTTATTATAATGTCTATGATATTAACTGCTCACCATTTCGACAAGAGCCGTTGCTCTTCTGCGAACAGTCACATGTCCAAAATGGACAGAGGAGGGAAGCGGTCTGGGGCGCAGAACAGAAAACGTAAAAAAGAAAATGAAAAACAGTGTCTTAAAATGAGGACATCGATGTCCAAGTGGATAACAAGAAATTGGTAAGCGTAGCCTGTCATTATCACTGTAAGTCTTTGATGTCATACACCAGTTGGTCTGTGTGTAGCGCCGCTTCAAGTCTTTTATGAATGGTCCGCTGAATCACTTTTGTTACGTTCAAAACGCAGATTCAGAAATGAAACACTGCTGTGTATTGCGTGGAGTAGAACAGGTCTGCTTTGTCTTTATAGTTTCATTGACAAAATTGAACAAAACAGACAATATTTTGTCTAAAATAACACAATATAAACTTACTGAACTGTTGTATAAAATCAGTAGCCTATGCATTTTGCACTCATTATATTTGGAACAAAATCAGCACTCGTGTAATACTGAAAATCCGTTACTTTTGTGATACTGCTTAACTCATATGATAAATATGAGACAAAAACTCAATAAGGGGCATTTTTGCTCCAATATCTTGAGTTTTATGGACATTCTAACTGCATTCTATAAGCTCTGTCGAATAGTGAGTTGTGCCCTGCATTATATTCCTCATCATGCAACTGTATGTAATGTCAGATGACCTACATAGGGTGGGGCGGGGAAACTGCATTAAAAATTAACGTGTTTTTTTATTTATTTTTATTTTTATTTTTTTTTTATCGTAATTAATCAATTAACATGTTAAATCGACAGTAAAATGCAGGAAGTTTTCTGTGAGGGTTAGGGGATAGAGTGTTGTGAGTAGTAATTAGTAATTATTTATAATTTGTCAGTTACCTATTAGTTCTTAATGATGCCAATCTCATTCAGAAATGATTGATTACCTAATTAGGAACTATCTTAGTCCTAAATTCGATATTACTTACTGATTAGTTCAGCTTGTTTCTATATTATTTAATAGTAGTAGCTGAAATGTTAATGTAGTGCTACTAATTTGTCCTGCATTAATTCCTGCATAGTTACTTATTAATGACAGACGATTATTCTAAAGTGTTACCAAAAATATTACTAGTGTGCATCTTGAGACAAAACAATGGCACTGAAATATATTATGATATGTCAGTACAAGTTGCTTTCAGTTAAAACAGCTCAAACATGCATTTTAGTCTGGGACTAGCTTAAGCTTTGTCTGTGAAACCGGGGGGAAATGTCTTAAATTAAGTGCCATATTTCAGTTAAAGAATATTGTATTGTCATGAATTCTATCTCTGTCAAAATACTGTCTCTGTTCAGAAATCAGGGAACTTGGTGTAACACTGTAGGAAGTAAGATCTCCAAACATTTGTTTTTAGATACATTTGATTTAATTAATGATAAGTGCAGTAACCATTCAATTAGATCTCTCTTTGTTAATATCTCTTCTGCTCCATCAAAATTTGTTTTGGTATATGCTCATTTGTGTGGGAACATTTTGGTGGAATATTTGGGGAGCATTTTCATCTGGATATAGATTACAAATGCTCTTTTTTAAATTGTGAAATAGTCTATTGGTCATTTATTTTTTTGAATGTCCCTGTTCATCTTTCTTTTGTTATGAGATGTCACAATTTCTAAGTGTTAAAATGAATTGCAACCTCATTTTTGTCATGGGTGGTGGCTGTAGATTTTTAATTCCCAGCATGCTTTGCGTCGGACTGTATAAGAAAAATAAATGTTGAAATTAAGTGTTATTTTGTGTTTTTGCACAAGATTAACATAGGGAGACATAAGTTTGTGTTTAATGTTGAGTTATGTTGGGATTTACAGGTGTTCTGTTATGTTAGTTTTGTAGGGTTAACATTGTGGTGAAGAGTAGAGCCTGTGGTTAGGTTGATGATGGGCTGCAAAATCTTTAAGACTGCATATACTGTATGATGTTTGATTATATACATGTAAAGAAGTAACAGTTTTATCAAAAAAAAAATTTCCAAATGAATGAAGAAATTATGTGGAATATTTTTTTATCATGTGCCATCAAAATGTGTGCAGTAGAGGGTTAATTTTTTATCTACTTGCATTTTACCAGGCATTCTTTCACAGTTAAAAACTAAAGATGAGATCAGTTGCTGAGATCGAGGTGAGATTGATTGCTCCTGTCTGCCTCACTGCTGTCACAGACACGCCAGGCTCTACCCTCACACAGACACAGCACACGTCATCACCAGAGTTTTAATCACCCACACCTGCAGCCCATCAGCACCCTCATCAACAGCAGCACAAAAGACTCACGCTCTCACTCAGTCACTGTCTGGTCTCATTTGCACATGGTCTTACCTGTTTGCTTACCTCAAGGACTCCTCTGAAGATACTTACCTGTCTCCTGTGTGTTCCCTCGACTGTCTCCGTTGTCTCCTCGTCTCTCTTGAGTTCATCTGTGTCTGCTCAAGCTCCAAGTCTGTCATCCGTCTGCCATTCCTGCAAAACAAAGACAAGTATCAGTTCTACATCCATACCTGCCAACGTATTAACCTGCCTTCACTCACCTGCACTCTGTCATCATTCTGGTTGTTCAATAAACATCATTACCTGTATTCCTGTGTCGCTGTCCCCTTCTGTGTTGTAACAGCTGCTGAGTAGTTTGCGTCTGTAAGCTCCATATAGCTTTTTGTTTTGAATCTCTATTTACTATAATTCCTTGCTGTTTATACAGTATTGTTAAATACAACTTACTCATCACCATATACCAGATACATTGCCTATCATGTTAATCTGACATACGCTAGCTTTAATTTAAATCGTTATCGTTAGCACAACTTGCTAGCATTTCGCTAGCCTGTGTTAGTCGGTGTGACCTTTTATAGTACACATTTTAACCCAAGAATTATTTAGGTAGGGTAAGGTTAGTCAAATCTAGCCTAAACCATAAAGTACTCAGCAGCTGGCAGGTTGAAGTTCTTCAGGAATGACGTAGAAGACTACCTTGTGGTTGTTCTTTATTGAGGCTCAGTTTGTAGTTATAAGTAAAGTCTCACAGAAGGCAATCGTAACAATAAAATATCTCTTTTATTGGATACAATACAAAGCAGTTAATGCAAAATAAAACAAAATCAAACTTAAATCAGCTTAAGCTAAAAAGCTCTATAACATAGCTTAATCCAGCAGTGCTGGAGATGCTGTTACATGACCCTCGTTAGGGTATCAGGTGTCCTTCTATGCTTAATGCAGGCAGCATCTGAGGAGGCCTTTTACTTCTCAGACTTTTATACTACTTTTTGGGGAATTCCAACTTCATATTAGGCTACTCATCAATTGATCAATGCTTTGTATGTTCCAATCTTCCTGTTGTAGGCATTTCAGTCTCTGTATCTCTTGCTTATTAAGCCATATGTTCTTCCTCTGTCGCCTACACTGTCGTCTTCTTCTAGCACTCTGCCTCTTCTTTACTGAAGTCTTCGTCTGGCTCACCTCCACTTGAGGTTGCAACATGCTCTCTTCATCATTATTGTTAACCTTTGTGGTTGGTTACAAACATCAAACTCAAAAACCTAACTTTCACAACTGTTGCTTAGTCATCTTATCTTATAACAAACAAAGGAAGTATTGCAGTTACTTAATTTCATAATCATTCAAGTATATATGGCCTTAACTTAATAGCAAGCAAATAACTACATTGAAACAGGTAAATAGTAATATCAATATCCAAAACACCCCCTTCTTGCTATATTTTGGTTCAATCGATAACATTTATCAACCTTTCATTTTGATACAAAATGTGCCCTTTTTTGGCTTCAACACATCTTCTTATCACTATATCCCTTAACATTTCATTTTGGAACCAATTTTCTGTACTCTGCTTAACAATGGTAAGGTACTGTAAAAATGTGTGCTGCAATAGCGATGTTATTTTATGCTGGCATGCTCCTGTGCTCTATCTTTGGACAGATCCTTTGGATACCTGTCCATGTGAGGACAGATAAAGGTATGGCCTCTCCCAACTCTCACACTTTTTACAGTGTCCAATGGTTAGGATTTGGGTCTTTAGCAAAACCTTGGCCGCCACCTTCTTTCTGGGTTCCTGGGTCTCTGCCTCTTCCACACATTTCAAGCAATGCCTCTATGAGATAAACATCATCATTTTCTTTTAAAATGCTTAGAATTTCCTTAGAGTAGGCTACCTTACATGTAAAGCACATACAAAAACTTGGTTTTTATCCATTCAACCACTCATACAGTATTTGTTAACACACACTGTAAGTCATTTCACAGTTTACTACAGCTAGGTTATTGCTTGACACATTTTCCATTTAAATCAGTAATTTGTTCAATTTTCTTTTTTCTTGTCTTATACAACCACTCCTTGGTATATTCTTTTATCACATTGATTCTCATCTCAATATTTTCACTCATTCTTTTGGTTATTTCAATAATTAATACTTCTCAATTTTCCTGTATTATATTGCCTCATTACAATTATACATGTAATTATACAGTAAATAATTTCCCCATAATTACATCACACTTTTCTTTAAAATAAAAAGTTTATACATTTTCCATATTCTAAATAACATTTCTTCTCTATTTCTATCCAAAATTTATTCCTCTGTACCAGAGCTTCTGATTCCAGGGTTCTTTGGACCCCCTAAAAGCATCATATATGTTATAACTAAAGGTGTAATATCCTATGTTCCCAAAATTGCATTTACAACTATTATTGCTCTTATTATACATTTAGTTAAAGTTATCAATTTCTATTGTATACATCTGCTGTTAATACAATTTTTTGTTATTTGATTTTTACGTCATTGATGCGTTTGATAGCATTCATGTTTTTCTCTAGGACCAGGATATTCTATCCTGCTTTTCCTATGCCAAATCCATATTTTTCTTATTTGAGTGATGTTTAATATTTCCCTTCTCAATCTACATTTTTCCATTGTGTAATTTCCTATTGTAAAAATGTTCACTTCTGGACATTTGCTACGTTCTTCCAAAGTAGTTTTTTTTTGCAATTTAGCACTTTCAGATTTACTATAGTGCAATTTACGACTTCATGTACTTAAATTTGGTCCACTTCAATCAATTGTGTAGCAAAATCATCTAGGGGCCATACCCCTGATATAGGGTTACGGTCCCTATCACTAAATTTACCAGTAATACTGTCAATTTTCTCTCTTTTTTTCTCCATCATTCAATTTCATAACTCCTGAAAAATAAAAACAAAACAATTAATGGGAGTTTTCCAGGTGGTCCCCTCCATCCCCTATTTCAACGATCATTTTTGACTCAAGAATAACTCTGCACGTTATTCCCGAGCCAGTTCCATTTCGACCGCACAGGTGAGTATTTCAGGTTCAATTCAATTTCATCTTCTATTTCTGTACAACATCTTGACGTCCAGGAATAATCAATATTGCTGTTGTTTAGCTGTCTTAGATAATTTTCATTATCTAGGCACACACTTGTTGCATTTCTTCTACTCCTTACAAGACCACAAGCTTTTATTCCATGCCCACATATGTCTTATGCTGTTTCCTGGTCCTTCAGTCCTTTCTTTGGACTGAGGTCTCTGCCCTTAAGACCTTTTTCTCCCAAGCTTCTACCCGGTGGTCTCCCCAAGTGTAGGCTTGAATCAAGATATTACTGGATTTTTTTCTCGGCTTTTTTACCTGCTATATTAGGGCATCCCCTACTACAGGTTTTTCAACTCAATAGCCCTTCTAGACCCTTCTCTATGTCTCATGGGTAGCGATCCCGTTTCTTGGCCCTTCAGTCCTTTCTCTGAACTGGAATATATTAATTCCCTCTGGACTAGTATTTTACAGAATCCTTTCTGGATTGGTCTACGTGGGTCTTAAAGGTAGCTCTTTAATGTGGTTTCTAAACTTTCAACTTAAAACTCAAAGGTTAAACCCCGCACGTTGGGCTCCATGTTAGTCAGTGTGACCTATTTATAGTACACCTTTTAACCCTAGGATTATTCAGGTAGGGTAAGGTTAGTCAAATCTAGCCTAAACCATAAAGTACTCAGCAGCTGGCAGGTTGAAGTTCTTCAGGAATGATGTAGAAGACTACCTTGTGGTTGTTCTTTATTGAGGCTCAGTTTGTAGTTATAAGTAAAGTCTCACGGAAGGCAATCGTAACAATAAAATATCTCTTTTATTGGATACAATACAAAGCAGTTAATGCAAAATAAAACAAAATCAACCTTAAATCAGCTTAAGCTAAAAAGCTCTATAACATAGCTTAATCCAGCAGTGCTGGAGATGCTGTTACGTGACCCTTGTTAGGGTATCAGGTGTCCCTCTATGCTTAATGCAGGCAGCATCTGAGGAGGCCTTTTACTCCTCAGACTTTTATACTACTTTTTGGGGAATTCCAACTTCATATTAGGCTACTCATCAATTGATCAATGCTTTGTATGTTCCAATCTTCCTGTTGTAGGCATTTCAGTCTCTGTATCTCTTGCTTATTAAGCCATATGTTCTTCCTCTGTCGCCTACACTGTCGTCTTCTTCTAGCACTCTGCCTCTTCTTTACTGAAGTCTTCGTCTGGCTCACCTCCACTTGAGGTTGCAACATGCTCTCTTCATCATTATTATTAACCTTTGTGGTTGGTTACAAACATCAAACTCAAAAACCTAACTTTCACAACTGTTGCTTAGTCATCTTATCTTATAACAAACGAAGGAAGTATTGCAGTTACTTAATTTCATAATCATTCAAGCATATATGGCCTTAACTTAATAGCAAGCAAATAACTACATTGAAACAGGTAAATAGTAATAACAATATCCAAAACACCCCCTTCTTGCTATATTTTGGTTCAATCGATAACATTTATCAACCTTTCATTTTGATACAAAATGTGCCCTTTTTTGGCTTCAACACATCTTCTTATCACTATATCCCTTAACATTTCATTTTGGAACCAATTTTCTGTACTCTGCTTAACAATGGTAAGGTACTGTAAAAATGTGTGCTGCAATAGCGATGTTATTTTATGCTGGCATGCTCCTGTGCTCTATCTTTGGACAGATCCTTTGGATACCTGTCCATGTGAGGACAGATAAAGGTATGGCCTCTCCCAACTCTCACACTTTTTACAGTGTCCAATGGTTAGGATTTGGGTCTTTAGCAAAACCTTGGCCGCCACTTTCTTTCTGGGTTCCTGGGTCTCTGCCTCTTCCACACATTTCAAGCAATGCCTCTATGAGATAAACATCATCATTTTCTTTTAAAATGCTTAGAATTTCCTTAGAGTAGGCTACCTTACATGTAAAGCACATACAAAAACTTGGTTTTTATCCATTCAACCACTCATACAGTATTTGTTAACACACACTGTAAGTCATTTCACAGTTTACTACAGCTAGGTTATTGCTTGACACATTTTCCATTTAAATCAGTAATTTGTTCAATTTTCTTTTTTCTTGTCTTATACAACCACTCCTTGGTATATTCTTTTATCACATTGATTCTCATCTCAATATTTTCACTCATTCTTTTGGTTATTTCAATAATTAATACTTCTCAATTTTCCTGTATTATATTGCCTCATTACTGTAATGATGGGTCGAATGCGTGAGGATCCATTTGCAGCTTGTTTATTAAAAGTACTTACAGAGTAGACAGGGCAAAGGCAGAGACACAAACAGGGACAGGCAATGGTCGAGGCAGGCAGCAGACAAACTGTATCGGGTCACAGGCGGAGATCAGGGCAGGCAGCAAACAATCACAGTCCAGTACACAGGCAAGGTTCAGGGCAGGCAGCAGAGAATCACAACGAATAAACAATCCAACGGTAACAGGGTAAACAGTCCACAAGAAAAACGCTCAGAGTTGATCACCGGGGCAAATCAAGACTTCGCAAAGGGTGTGTGTGTGTGTGTGTCTTAAATAGTCCAGGTAATGATCTGCAGGTGTGTGTGGCAATTGGTGATTGGTGCATGTGATTGGAAGGGAGGATTATGGGAAGTGGAGTCCAGGAACTGACAGGAACAGACAGTGATCGTGACATAACGCCCCCCTTCCGGAAGGCGCGTCCTCGCGGCGTAAATGGCACAGATAGGGAGGGGGGGTGGGTACATTGGAGACCTGCTGGCAGACGGGAACGGGGTCTCCAATGCAGGTCCAGGAACTCGGGCAGCCACGGCGGGTCAGGTGCCACGGGCAGCCACGGCGGGTCAGGTGCCACGGGCAGCCACGGCGGGTCAGGTGCCACGGGCAGCCACGGCGGGTCAGGTGCCACGGGCAGCCACGGCGGGTCAGGTGCCACGGGCAGCCACGGCGGGTCAGGTGCCACGGGACGGGCAGCCACGGCGGGTCAGGTGCCACGGGCAGCCACGGCGGGTCAGGTGCCACGGGCAGCCACGGCGGGTCAGGTGCCACGGGCAGCCACGGCGGGTCAGGTGCCACGGGCAGCCACGGCGGGTCAGGTGCCACGGGCAGCCACGGCGGGTCAGGTGCCACGGGCAGCCACGGCGGGTCAGGTGCCACGGGCAGCCACGGCGGGTCAGGTGCCACGGGCAGCCACGGCGGGTCAGGTGCCACGGGCAGCCACGGCGGGTCAGGTGCCACGGGCAGCCACGGCGGGTCAGGTGCCACGGGCAGCCACGGCGGGTCAGGTGGCTTGGGCAACCACGGCAGGTTAGGGTCCGTAGCCGGCCACAGCAGTTCACAGGCGGTTGAAGACCGTGGGCGTGTAAGGTCCCCACCCACAAGCTCAAGCAATTCGGAGGCCGCTGATGATCGCGGCCGTGCAGGGTCCCCACCCACAAGCTCCCCACCCTCAGGTATATGGCCCCCCCCCAAAAAGTTCTTGGGGAATTCAACGGAGGCCGTGGCGGTTTCGTGGGTAAGGAGCTCGGGTGGCGCCGGCAGGGCGAGGAGCTCGGGTGGCGCCGGCAGGGCGAGGAGCTCGGGTGGCGCCGGCAGGGCGAGGAGCTCGGGTGGCGCCGGCAGGGCGAGGAGCTCGGGGACGGCCTCCGGGCCTACAGCGGGCTCTGGGACGGCCTCCGGGCCTACAGCGGGCTCTGGGACGGCCTCCGGGCCTACAGCGGGCTCTGGGAAGGCCTCCGGGCCTTGAGGGATGGAGGAAGCCTTCTTCCTCCTCCTCCTCCTCCGTTTACCTGGTTGAGGCGGTGGCTCTATGCCTACCTCCTCTGAGGGCGCTGCAGCGGGCTCACGGGTTGGAGCGGACTCGCGGACTGGAGCTGGTTCTGGAGTGGACTCACTGGCTGGAACGACCCCTATGTTCCCAGACACTGGCGGGGCGGCCATCTTGCCCGTGGGCACTGGCAAAGCGGCCATCTTGTCCATAGCATCCAGAGAGTTTGAGTGCGTAGCAACCGGCGAGCTTGAGTGCGTTGCAACCGGCGAGCTTGAGTGCGTTGCAACCGGCGAGCTTGAGTGCGTTGCAACCGGCGAGCTTGAGTGCGTAGCAACCGGCGAGCTTGAGTGCGTAGCAACCGGCGGGCTTGAGTGCGTAGCAACCGGCGGGCTTGAGTGCGTTGCAACCGGCGGGCTTGAGTGCGTTGCAACCGGCGGCCCTGAGTGCGTTGCAACCGGCGGCCCTGAGTGCGTTGCAACCGGCGGCCCTGAGTGCGCTGCAACCGGCAGCCTTGAGTGCGAGGCGGCCGGCGGGCTTGAGTGCGAGGCGGCCGGCGGGCTTGTGTACAAAGCGGCCGGCGGAGGTTTAGGAATGCCAGCCGCTCGTGCTGAAGTCAGCGGTGGATCAGCCACACTGGAACGCAACCCTCTCCGCCTCCGGACAGATCCAGAGACGTGACGTGATTCTAGACAGTCAACTGAGATTTGACTTGGCTCTGGAAGATCAGCGGAGACATGATGTGATGATGTTGTGGCCGCCATTTTGTGAATGCTCTCTGTAGAGGCAGCCATTACATGAGGGGACGAGGTGTCGCGTTCCTCCGCGACACCCACGGTAAAGCTAGAGCCACTCCTCTGTAATGCCAGATCTATATATTGTTCTAGCGTCCCATCAGGGTCATGCAATGGCATGATGGAACGGAGCGGATCAGACAGTCCCCCGCGAAAGAATATCATGAGGCATACAGTGTCAAA
Source organism: Ctenopharyngodon idella (assembly GCF_019924925.1). Taxonomy (NCBI): domain Eukaryota; kingdom Metazoa; phylum Chordata; class Actinopteri; order Cypriniformes; family Xenocyprididae; genus Ctenopharyngodon; species Ctenopharyngodon idella. The sequence continues at coordinate 25,446,115 of NC_067243.1, read as the reverse complement.
GGTGGTTAAGTGTGCCAGTTCAATAAAGTCCTTGACATAGTCCTCTATCGTTCTGTCTCCTTGACGGAGACACATTAACTGGACGGATGGACTCATGTTAGCTGAGACAGGAACACTCACGGTAGCTGCTGGATCTTGTGTTGGCGAAGTCTTCTGTAATGATGGGTCGAATGCGTGAGGATCCATTTGCAGCTTGTTTATTAAAAGTACTTACAGAGTAGACAGGGCAAAGGCAGAGACACAAACAGGGACAGGCAATGGTCGAGGCAGGCAGCAGACAAACTGTATCGGGTCACAGGCGGAGATCAGGGCAGGCAGCAAACAATCACAGTCCAGTACACAGGCAAGGTTCAGGGCAGGCAGCAGAGAATCACAACGAATAAACAATCCAACGGTAACAGGGTAAACAGTCCACAAGAAAAACGCTCAGAGTTGATCACCGGGGCAAATCAAGACTTCGCAAAGGGTGTGTGTGTGTGTGTGTCTTAAATAGTCCAGGTAATGATCTGCAGGTGTGTGTGGCAATTGGTGATTGGTGCATGTGATTGGAAGGGAGGATTATGGGAAGTGGAGTCCAGGAACTGACAGGAACAGACAGTGATCGTGACAATTACAATTATACATGTAATTATACAGTAAATAATTTCCCCATAATTACATCACACTTTTCTTTAAAATAAAAAGTTTATACATTTTCCATATTCTAAATAACATTTCTTCTCTATTTCTATCCAAAATTTATTCCTCTGTACCAGAACTTCTGATTCCAGGGTTCTTTGGACCCCCTAAAAGCATCATATATGTTATAACTAAAGGTGTAATATCCTATGTTCCCAAAATTGCATTTACAACTATTATTGCTCTTATACATTTAGTTAAAGTTATCAATTTCTATTGTATACATCTGCTGTTAATACAATTTTTTGTTATTTGATTTTTACGTCATTGATGCGTTTGATAGCATTCATGTTTTTCTCTAGGACCAGGATATTCTATCCTGCTTTTCCTATGCCAAATCCATATTTTTCTTATTTGAGTGATGTTTAATATTTCCCTTCTCAATCTACATTTTTCCATTGTGTAATTTCCTATTGTAAAAATGTTCACTTCTGGACATTTGCTATGTTCTTCCAAAGTAGTTTTTTTTTGCAATTTAGCACTTTCAGATTTACTATAGTGCAATTTACGACTTCATGTACTTAAATTTGGTCCACTTCAATCAATTGTGTAGCAAAATCATCTAGGGGCCATACCCCTGATATAGGGTTACGGTCCCTATCACTAAATTTACCAGTAATACTGTCAATTTTCTCTCTTTTTTTCTCCATCATTCAATTTCATAACTCCTGAAAAATAAAAACAAAACAATTAATGGGAGTTTTCCAGGTGGTCCCCTCCATCCCCTATTTCAACGATCATTTTTGACTCAAGAATAACTCTGCACGTTATTCCCGAGCCAGTTCCATTTCGACCGCAAAGGTGAGTATTTCAGGTTCAATTCAATTTCATCTTCTATTTCTGTACAACATCTTGACGTCCAGGAATAATCAATATTGCTGTTGTTTAGCTGTCTTAGATAATTTTCATTATCTAGGCACACACTTGTTGCATTTCTTCTACTCCTTACAAGACCACAAGCTTTTATTCCATGCCCACATATGTCTTATGCTGTTTCCTGGTCCTTCAGTCCTTTCTTTGGACTGAGGTCTCTGCCCTTAAGACCTTTTTCTCCCAAGCTTCTACCCGGTGGTCTCCCCAAGTGTAGGCTTGAATCAAGATATTACTGGATTTTTTTCTCGGCTTTTTTACCTGCTATATTAGGGCATCCCCTACTACAGGTTTTTCAACTCAATAGCCCCTCTAGACCCTTCTCTATGTCTCATGGGTAGCGATCCCGTTTCTTGGCCCTTCAGTCCTTTCTCTGAACTGGAATATATTAATTCCCTCTGGACTAGTATTTTACAGAATCCTTTCTGGATTGGTCTACGTGGGTCTTAAAGGTAGCTCTTTAATGTGGTTTCTAAACTTTCAACTTAAAACTCAAAGGTTAAACCCCGCACGTTGGGCTCCATGTTAGTCAGTGTGACCTATTTATAGTACACCTTTTAACCCTAGGATTATTCAGGTAGGGTAAGGTTAGTCAAATCTAGCCTAAACCATAAAGTACTCAGCAGCTGGCAGGTTGAAGTTCTTCAGGAATGACGTAGAAGACTACCTTGTGGTTGTTCTTTATTGAGGCTCAGTTTGTAGTTATAAGTAAAGTCTCACGGAAGGCAATCGTAACAATAAAATATCTCTTTTATTGGATACAATACAAAGCAGTTAATGCAAAATAAAACAAAATCAACCTTAAATCAGCTTAAGCTAAAAAGCTCTATAACATAGCTTAATCCAGCAGTGCTGGAGATGCTGTTACGTGACCCTTGTTAGGGTATCAGGTGTCCCTCTATGCTTAATGCAGGCAGCATCTGAGGAGGCCTTTTACTCCTCAGACTTTTATACTACTTTTTGGGGAATTCCAACTTCATATTAGGCTACTCATCAATTGATCAATGCTTTGTATGTTCCAATCTTCCTGTTGTAGGCATTTCAGTCTCTGTATCTCTTGCTTATTAAGCCATATGTTCTTCCTCTGTCGCCTACACTGTCGTCTTCTTCTAGCACTCTGCCTCTTCTTTACTGAAGTCTTCGTCTGGCTCACCTCCACTTGAGGTTGCAACATGCTCTCTTCATCATTATTATTAACCTTTGTGGTTGGTTACAAACATCAAACTCAAAAACCTAACTTTCACAACTGTTGCTTAGTCATCTTATCTTATAACAAACGAAGGAAGTATTGCAGTTACTTAATTTCATAATCATTCAAGCATATATGGCCTTAACTTAATAGCAAGCAAATAACTACATTGAAACAGGTAAATAGTAATGACAATATCCAAAACACCCCCTTCTTGCTATATTTTGGTTCAATCGATAACATTTATCAACCTTTCATTTTGATACAAAATGTGCCCTTTTTTGGCTTCAACACATCTTCTTATCACTATATCCCTTAACATTTCATTTTGGAACCAATTTTCTGTACTCTGCTTAACAATGGTAAGGTACTGTAAAAATGTGTGCTGCAATAGCGATGTTATTTTATGCTGGCATGCTCCTGTGCTCTATCTTTGGACAGATCCTTTGGATACCTGTCCATGTGAGGACAGATAAAGGTATGGCCTCTCCCAACTCTCACACTTTTTACAGTGTCCAATGGTTAGGATTTGGGTCTTTAGCAAAACCTTGGCCGCCACTTTCTTTCTGGGTTCCTGGGTCTCTGCCTCTTCCACACATTTCAAGCAATGCCTCTATGAGATAAACATCATCATTTTCTTTTAAAATGCTTAGAATTTCCTTAGAGTAGGCTACCTTACATGTAAAGCACATACAAAAACTTGGTTTTTATCCATTCAACCACTCATACAGTATTTGTTAACACACACTGTAAGTCATTTCACAGTTTACTACAGCTAGGTTATTGCTTGACACATTTTCCATTTAAATCAGTAATTTGTTCAATTTTCTTTTTTCTTGTCTTATACAACCACTCCTTGGTATATTCTTTTATCACATTGATTCTCATCTCAATATTTTCACTCATTCTTTTGGTTATTTCAATAATTAATACTTCTCAATTTTCCTGTATTATATTGCCTCATTACAATTATACATGTAATTATACAGTAAATAATTTCCCCATAATTACATCACACTTTTCTTTAAAATAAAAAGTTTATACATTTTCCATATTCTAAATAACATTTCTTCTCTATTTCTATCCAAAATTTATTCCTCTGTACCAGAACTTCTGATTCCAGGGTTCTTTGGACCCCCTAAAAGCATCATATATGTTATAACTAAAGGTGTAATATCCTATGTTCCCAAAATTGCATTTACAACTATTATTGCTCTTATACATTTAGTTAAAGTTATCAATTTCTATTGTATACATCTGCTGTTAATACAATTTTTTGTTATTTGATTTTTACGTCATTGATGCGTTTGATAGCATTCATGTTTTTCTCTAGGACCAGGATATTCTATCCTGCTTTTCCTATGCCAAATCCATATTTTTCTTATTTGAGTGATGTTTAATATTTCCCTTCTCAATCTACATTTTTCCATTGTGTAATTTCCTATTGTAAAAATGTTCACTTCTGGACATTTGCTATGTTCTTCCAAAGTAGTTTTTTTTTGCAATTTAGCACTTTCAGATTTACTATAGTGCAATTTACGACTTCATGTACTTAAATTTGGTCCACTTCAATCAATTGTGTAGCAAAATCATCTAGGGGCCATACCCCTGATATAGGGTTACGGTCCCTATCACTAAATTTACCAGTAATACTGTCAATTTTCTCTCTTTTTTTCTCCATCATTCAATTTCATAACTCCTGAAAAATAAAAACAAAACAATTAATGGGAGTTTTCCAGGTGGTCCCCTCCATCCCCTATTTCAACGATCATTTTTGACTCAAGAATAACTCTGCACGTTATTCCCGAGCCAGTTCCATTTCGACCGCACAGGTGAGTATTTCAGGTTCAATTCAATTTCATCTTCTATTTCTGTACAACATCTTGACGTCCAGGAATAATCAATATTGCTGTTGTTTAGCTGTCTTAGATAATTTTCATTATCTAGGCACACACTTGTTGCATTTCTTCTACTCCTTACAAGACCACAAGCTTTTATTCCATGCCCACATATGTCTTATGCTGTTTCCTGGTCCTTCAGTCCTTTCTTTGGACTGAGGTCTCTGCCCTTAAGACCTTTTTCTCCCAAGCTTCTACCCGGTGGTCTCCCCAAGTGTAGGCTTGAATCAAGATATTACTGGATTTTTTTCTCGGCTTTTTTACCTGCTATATTAGGGCATCCCCTACTACAGGTTTTTCAACTCAATAGCCCCTCTAGACCCTTCTCTATGTCTCATGGGTAGCGATCCCGTTTCTTGGCCCTTCAGTCCTTTCTCTGAACTGGAATATATTAATTCCCTCTGGACTAGTATTTTACAGAATCCTTTCTGGATTGGTCTACGTGGGTCTTAAAGGTAGCTCTTTAATGTGGTTTCTAAACTTTCAACTTAAAACTCAAAGGTTAAACCCCGCACGTTGGGCTCCATGTTAGTCAGTGTGACCTATTTATAGTACACCTTTTAACCCTAGGATTATTCAGGTAGGGTAAGGTTAGTCAAATCTAGCCTAAACCATAAAGTACTCAGCAGCTGGCAGGTTGAAGTTCTTCAGGAATGACGTAGAAGACTACCTTGTGGTTGTTCTTTATTGAGGCTCAGTTTGTAGTTATAAGTAAAGTCTCACGGAAGGCAATCGTAACAATAAAATATCTCTTTTATTGGATACAATACAAAGCAGTTAATGCAAAATAAAACAAAATCAACCTTAAATCAGCTTAAGCTAAAAAGCTCTATAACATAGCTTAATCCAGCAGTGCTGGAGATGCTGTTACGTGACCCTTGTTAGGGTATCAGGTGTCCCTCTATGCTTAATGCAGGCAGCATCTGAGGAGGCCTTTTACTCCTCAGACTTTTATACTACTTTTTGGGGAATTCCAACTTCATATTAGGCTACTCATCAATTGATCAATGCTTTGTATGTTCCAATCTTCCTGTTGTAGGCATTTCAGTCTCTGTATCTCTTGCTTATTAAGCCATATGTTCTTCCTCTGTCGCCTACACTGTCGTCTTCTTCTAGCACTCTGCCTCTTCTTTACTGAAGTCTTCGTCTGGCTCACCTCCACTTGAGGTTGCAACATGCTCTCTTCATCATTATTATTAACCTTTGTGGTTGGTTACAAACATCAAACTCAAAAACCTAACTTTCACAACTGTTGCTTAGTCATCTTATCTTATAACAAACGAAGGAAGTATTGCAGTTACTTAATTTCATAATCATTCAAGCATATATGGCCTTAACTTAACAGCAAGCAAATAACTACATTGAAACAGGTAAATAGTAATGACAATATCCAAAACACCCCCTTCTTGCTATATTTTGGTTCAATCGATAACATTTATCAACCTTTCATTTTGATACAAAATGTGCCCTTTTTTGGCTTCAACACATCTTCTTATCACTATATCCCTTAACATTTCATTTTGGAACCAATTTTCTGTACTCTGCTTAACAATGGTAAGGTACTGTAAAAATGTGTGCTGCAATAGCGATGTTATTTTATGCTGGCATGCTCCTGTGCTCTATCTTTGGACAGATCCTTTGGATACCTGTCCATGTGAGGACAGATAAAGGTATGGCCTCTCCCAACTCTCACACTTTTTACAGTGTCCAATGGTTAGGATTTGGGTCTTTAGCAAAACCTTGGCCGCCACTTTCTTTCTGGGTTCCTGGGTCTCTGCCTCTTCCACACATTTCAAGCAATGCCTCTATGAGATAAACATCATCATTTTCTTTTAAAATGCTTAGAATTTCCTTAGAGTAGGCTACCTTACATGTAAAGCACATACAAAAACTTGGTTTTTATCCATTCAACCACTCATACAGTATTTGTTAACACACACTGTAAGTCATTTCACAGTTTACTACAGCTAGGTTATTGCTTGACACATTTTCCATTTAAATCAGTAATTTGTTCAATTTTCTTTTTTCTTGTCTTATACAACCACTCCTTGGTATATTCTTTTATCACATTGATTCTCATCTCAATATTTTCACTCATTCTTTTGGTTATTTCAATAATTAATACTTCTCAATTTTCCTGTATTATATTGCCTCATTACAATTATACATGTAATTATACAGTAAATAATTTCCCCATAATTACATCACACTTTTCTTTAAAATAAAAAGTTTATACATTTTCCATATTCTAAATAACATTTCTTCTCTATTTCTATCCAAAATTTATTCCTCTGTACCAGAACTTCTGATTCCAGGGTTCTTTGGACCCCCTAAAAGCATCATATATGTTATAACTAAAGGTGTAATATCCTATGTTCCCAAAATTGCATTTACAACTATTATTGCTCTTATACATTTAGTTAAAGTTATCAATTTCTATTGTATACATCTGCTGTTAATACAATTTTTTGTTATTTGATTTTTACGTCATTGATGCGTTTGATAGCATTCATGTTTTTCTCTAGGACCAGGATATTCTATCCTGCTTTTCCTATGCCAAATCCATATTTTTCTTATTTGAGTGATGTTTAATATTTCCCTTCTCAATCTACATTTTTCCATTGTGTAATTTCCTATTGTAAAAATGTTCACTTCTGGACATTTGCTATGTTCTTCCAAAGTAGTTTTTTTTTGCAATTTAGCACTTTCAGATTTACTATAGTGCAATTTACGACTTCATGTACTTAAATTTGGTCCACTTCAATCAATTGTGTAGCAAAATCATCTAGGGGCCATACCCCTGATATAGGGTTACGGTCCCTATCACTAAATTTACCAGTAATACTGTCAATTTTCTCTCTTTTTTTCTCCATCATTCAATTTCATAACTCCTGAAAAATAAAAACAAAACAATTAATGGGAGTTTTCCAGGTGGTCCCCTCCATCCCCTATTTCAACGATCATTTTTGACTCAAGAATAACTCTGCACGTTATTCCCGAGCCAGTTCCATTTCGACCGCACAGGTGAGTATTTCAGGTTCAATTCAATTTCATCTTCTATTTCTGTACAACATCTTGACGTCCAGGAATAATCAATATTGCTGTTGTTTAGCTGTCTTAGATAATTTTCATTATCTAGGCACACACTTGTTGCATTTCTTCTACTCCTTACAAGACCACAAGCTTTTATTCCATGCCCACATATGTCTTATGCTGTTTCCTGGTCCTTCAGTCCTTTCTTTGGACTGAGGTCTCTGCCCTTAAGACCTTTTTCTCCCAAGCTTCTACCCGGTGGTCTCCCCAAGTGTAGGCTTGAATCAAGATATTACTGGATTTTTTTCTCGGCTTTTTTACCTGCTATATTAGGGCATCCCCTACTACAGGTTTTTCAACTCAATAGCCCCTCTAGACCCTTCTCTATGTCTCATGGGTAGCGATCCCGTTTCTTGGCCCTTCAGTCCTTTCTCTGAACTGGAATATATTAATTCCCTCTGGACTAGTATTTTACAGAATCCTTTCTGGATTGGTCTACGTGGGTCTTAAAGGTAGCTCTTTAATGTGGTTTCTAAACTTTCAACTTAAAACTCAAAGGTTAAACCCCGCACGTTGGGCTCCATGTTAGTCAGTGTGACCTATTTATAGTACACCTTTTAACCCTAGGATTATTCAGGTAGGGTAAGGTTAGTCAAATCTAGCCTAAACCATAAAGTACTCAGCAGCTGGCAGGTTGAAGTTCTTCAGGAATGACGTAGAAGACTACCTTGTGGTTGTTCTTTATTGAGGCTCAGTTTGTAGTTATAAGTAAAGTCTCACGGAAGGCAATCGTAACAATAAAATATCTCTTTTATTGGATACAATACAAAGCAGTTAATGCAAAATAAAACAAAATCAACCTTAAATCAGCTTAAGCTAAAAAGCTCTATAACATAGCTTAATCCAGCAGTGCTGGAGATGCTGTTACGTGACCCTTGTTAGGGTATCAGGTGTCCCTCTATGCTTAATGCAGGCAGCATCTGAGGAGGCCTTTTACTCCTCAGACTTTTATACTACTTTTTGGGGAATTCCAACTTCATATTAGGCTACTCATCAATTGATCAATGCTTTGTATGTTCCAATCTTCCTGTTGTAGGCATTTCAGTCTCTGTATCTCTTGCTTATTAAGCCATATGTTCTTCCTCTGTCGCCTACACTGTCGTCTTCTTCTAGCACTCTGCCTCTTCTTTACTGAAGTCTTCGTCTGGCTCACCTCCACTTGAGGTTGCAACATGCTCTCTTCATCATTATTATTAACCTTTGTGGTTGGTTACAAACATCAAACTCAAAAACCTAACTTTCACAACTGTTGCTTAGTCATCTTATCTTATAACAAACGAAGGAAGTATTGCAGTTACTTAATTTCATAATCATTCAAGCATATATGGCCTTAACTTAATAGCAAGCAAATAACTACATTGAAACAGGTAAATAGTAATGACAATATCCAAAACACCCCCTTCTTGCTATATTTTGGTTCAATCGATAACATTTATCAACCTTTCATTTTGATACAAAATGTGCCCTTTTTTGGCTTCAACACATCTTCTTATCACTATATCCCTTAACATTTCATTTTGGAACCAATTTTCTGTACTCTGCTTAACAATGGTAAGGTACTGTAAAAATGTGTGCTGCAATAGCGATGTTATTTTATGCTGGCATGCTCCTGTGCTCTATCTTTGGACAGATCCTTTGGATACCTGTCCATGTGAGGACAGATAAAGGTATGGCCTCTCCCAACTCTCACACTTTTTACAGTGTCCAGTGGTTAGGATTTGGGTCTTTAGCAAAACCTTGGCCGCCACTTTCTTTCTGGGTTCCTGGGTCTCTGCCTCTTCCACACATTTCAAGCAATGCCTCTATGAGATAAACATCATCATTTTCTTTTAAAATGCTTAGAATTTCCTTAGAGTAGGCTACCTTACATGTAAAGCACATACAAAAACTTGGTTTTTATCCATTCAACCACTCATACAGTATTTGTTAACACACACTGTAAGTCATTTCACAGTTTACTACAGCTAGGTTATTGCTTGACACATTTTCCATTTAAATCAGTAATTTGTTCAATTTTCTTTTTTCTTGTCTTATACAACCACTCCTTGGTATATTCTTTTATCACATTGATTCTCATCTCAATATTTTCACTCATTCTTTTGGTTATTTCAATAATTAATACTTCTCAATTTTCCTGTATTATATTGCCTCATTACAATTATACATGTAATTATACAGTAAATAATTTCCCCATAATTACATCACACTTTTCTTTAAAATAAAAAGTTTATACATTTTCCATATTCTAAATAACATTTCTTCTCTATTTCTATCCAAAATTTATTCCTCTGTACCAGAACTTCTGATTCCAGGGTTCTTTGGACCCCCTAAAAGCATCATATATGTTATAACTAAAGGTGTAATATCCTATGTTCCCAAAATTGCATTTACAACTATTATTGCTCTTATACATTTAGTTAAAGTTATCAATTTCTATTGTATACATCTGCTGTTAATACAATTTTTTGTTATTTGATTTTTACGTCATTGATGCGTTTGATAGCATTCATGTTTTTCTCTAGGACCAGGATATTCTATCCTGCTTTTCCTATGCCAAATCCATATTTTTCTTATTTGAGTGATGTTTAATATTTCCCTTCTCAATCTACATTTTTCCATTGTGTAATTTCCTATTGTAAAAATGTTCACTTCTGGACATTTGCTATGTTCTTCCAAAGTAGTTTTTTTTTGCAATTTAGCACTTTCAGATTTACTATAGTGCAATTTACGACTTCATGTACTTAAATTTGGTCCACTTCAATCAATTGTGTAGCAAAATCATCTAGGGGCCATACCCCTGATATAGGGTTACGGTCCCTATCACTAAATTTACCAGTAATACTGTCAATTTTCTCTCTTTTTTTCTCCATCATTCAATTTCATAACTCCTGAAAAATAAAAACAAAACAATTAATGGGAGTTTTCCAGGTGGTCCCCTCCATCCCCTATTTCAACGATCATTTTTGACTCAAGAATAACTCTGCACGTTATTCCCGAGCCAGTTCCATTTCGACCGCACAGGTGAGTATTTCAGGTTCAATTCAATTTCATCTTCTATTTCTGTACAACATCTTGACGTCCAGGAATAATCAATATTGCTGTTGTTTAGCTGTCTTAGATAATTTTCATTATCTAGGCACACACTTGTTGCATTTCTTCTACTCCTTACAAGACCACAAGCTTTTATTCCATGCCCACATATGTCTTATGCTGTTTCCTGGTCCTTCAGTCCTTTCTTTGGACTGAGGTCTCTGCCCTTAAGACCTTTTTCTCCCAAGCTTCTACCCGGTGGTCTCCCCAAGTGTAGGCTTGAATCAAGATATTACTGGATTTTTTTCTCGGCTTTTTTACCTGCTATATTAGGGCATCCCCTACTACAGGTTTTTCAACTCAATAGCCCCTCTAGACCCTTCTCTATGTCTCATGGGTAGCGATCCCGTTTCTTGGCCCTTCAGTCCTTTCTCTGAACTGGAATATATTAATTCCCTCTGGACTAGTATTTTACAGAATCCTTTCTGGATTGGTCTACGTGGGTCTTAAAGGTAGCTCTTTAATGTGGTTTCTAAACTTTCAACTTAAAACTCAAAGGTTAAACCCCGCACGTTGGGCTCCATGTTAGTCAGTGTGACCTATTTATAGTACACCTTTTAACCCTAGGATTATTCAGGTAGGGTAAGGTTAGTCAAATCTAGCCTAAACCATAAAGTACTCAGCAGCTGGCAGGTTGAAGTTCTTCAGGAATGACGTAGAAGACTACCTTGTGGTTGTTCTTTATTGAGGCTCAGTTTGTAGTTATAAGTAAAGTCTCACGGAAGGCAATCGTAACAATAAAATATCTCTTTTATTGGATACAATACAAAGCAGTTAATGCAAAATAAAACAAAATCAACCTTAAATCAGCTTAAGCTAAAAAGCTCTATAACATAGCTTAATCCAGCAGTGCTGGAGATGCTGTTACGTGACCCTTGTTAGGGTATCAGGTGTCCCTCTATGCTTAATGCAGGCAGCATCTGAGGAGGCCTTTTACTCCTCAGACTTTTATACTACTTTTTGGGGAATTCCAACTTCATATTAGGCTACTCATCAATTGATCAATGCTTTGTATGTTCCAATCTTCCTGTTGTAGGCATTTCAGTCTCTGTATCTCTTGCTTATTAAGCCATATGTTCTTCCTCTGTCGCCTACACTGTCGTCTTCTTCTAGCACTCTGCCTCTTCTTTACTGAAGTCTTCGTCTGGCTCACCTCCACTTGAGGTTGCAACATGCTCTCTTCATCATTATTATTAACCTTTGTGGTTGGTTACAAACATCAAACTCAAAAACCTAACTTTCACAACTGTTGCTTAGTCATCTTATCTTATAACAAACGAAGGAAGTATTGCAGTTACTTAATTTCATAATCATTCAAGCATATATGGCCTTAACTTAACAGCAAGCAAATAACTACATTGAAACAGGTAAATAGTAATGACAATATCCAAAACACCCCCTTCTTGCTATATTTTGGTTCAATCGATAACATTTATCAACCTTTCATTTTGATACAAAATGTGCCCTTTTTTGGCTTCAACACATCTTCTTATCACTATATCCCTTAACATTTCATTTTGGAACCAATTTTCTGTACTCTGCTTAACAATGGTAAGGTACTGTAAAAATGTGTGCTGCAATAGCGATGCATCAGTTATTTTATGCTGGCATGCTCCTGTGCTCTATCTTTGGACAGATCCTTTGGATACCTGTCCATGTGAGGACAGATAAAGGTATGGCCTCTCCCAACTCTCACACTTTTTACAGTGTCCAATGGTTAGGATTTGGGTCTTTAGCAAAACCTTGGCCGCCACCTTCTTTCTGGGTTCCTGGGTCTCTGCCTCTTCCACACATTTCAAGCAATGCCTCTATGAGATAAACATCATCATTTTCTTTTAAAATGCTTAGAATTTCCTTAGAGTAGGCTACCTTACATGTAAAGCACATACAAAAACTTGGTTTTTATCCATTCAACCACTCATACAGTATTTGTTAACACACACTGTAAGTCATTTCACAGTTTACTACAGCTAGGTTATTGCTTGACACATTTTCCATTTAAATCAGTAATTTGTTCAGTTTTCTTTTTTCTTGTCTTATACAACCACTCCTTGGTATATTCTTTTATCACATTGATTCTCATCTCAATATTTTCACTCATTCTTTTGGTTATTTCAATAATTAATACTTCTCAATTTTCCTGTATTATATTGCCTCATTACAATTATACATGTAATTATACAGTAAATAATTTCCCCATAATTACATCACACTTTTCTTTAAAATAAAAAGTTTATACATTTTCCATATTCTAAATAACATTTCTTCTCTATTTCTATCCAAAATTTATTCCTCTGTACCAGAACTTCTGATTCCAGGGTTCTTTGGACCCCCTAAAAGCATCATATATGTTATAACTAAAGGTGTAATATCCTATGTTCCCAAAATTGCATTTACAACTATTATTGCTCTTATTATACATATAGTTAAAGTTATCAATTTCTATTGTATACATCTGCTGTTAATACAAATTTTTGTTATTTGATTTTTACGTCATTGATGCGTTTGATAGCATTCATGTTTTTCTCTAGGACCAGGATATTCTATCCTGCTTTTCCTATGCCAAATCCATATTTTTCTTATTTGAGTGATGTTTAATATTTCCCTTCTCAATCTACATTTTTCCATTGTGTAATTTCCTATTGTAAAAATGTTCACTTCTGGACATTTGCTACATTCTTCCAAAGTAGTTTTTTTTTGCAATTTAGCACTTTCAGATTTACTATAGTGCAATTTACGACTTCATGTACTTAAATTTGGTCCACTTCAATCAATTGTGTAGCAAAATCATCTAGAGGCCATACCCCTGATATAGGGTTACGGTCCCTATCACTAAATTTACCAGTAATACTGTCAATTTTCTCTCTTTTTTTCTCCATCATTCAATTTCATAACTCCTGAAAAATAAAAACAAAACAATTAATGGGAGTTTTCCAGGTGGTCCCCTCCATCCCCTATTTCAACGATCATTTTTGACTCAAGAATAACTCTGCACGTTATTCCCGAGCCAGTTCCATTTCGACCGCACAGGTGAGTATTTCAGGTTCAATTCAATTTCATCTTCTATTTCTGTACGACATCTTGACGTCCAGGAATAATCAATATTGCTGTTGTTTACCTGTCTTAGATAATTTTCATTATCTAGGCACACACTTGTTGCATTTCTTCTACTCCTTACAAGACCACAAGCTTTTATTCCATGCCCACATATGTCTTATGCTGTTTCCTGGTCCTTCAGTCCTTTCTTTGGACTGAGGTCTCTGCCCTTAAGACCTTTTTCTCCCAAGCTTCTACCCAGTGGTCTCCCCAAGTGTAGGCTTGAATCAAGATATTACTGGATTTTTTTCTCGGCTTTTTTACCTGCCATATTAGGGCATCCCCTACTACAGGTTTTTCAACTCAATAGCCCCTCTAGACCCTTCTCTATGTCTCATGGGTAGCGATCCCGTTTCTTGGCCCTTCAGTCCTTTCTCTGGACTGGAATATATTAATTCCCTCTGGACTAGTATTTTACAGAATCCTTTCTGGATTGGTCTACGTGGGTCTTAAAGGTAGCTCTTTAATGTGGTTTCTAAACTTTCAACTTAAAACTCAAAGGTTAAACCCCGCATGTTGGGCTCCATGTTAGTCAGTGTGACCTATTTATAGTACACCTTTTAACCCTAGGATTATTCAGGTAGGGTAAGGTTAGTCAAATCTAGCCTAAACCATAGCTTACTAGTCAGCAGGTTGAAGTCCTTCAGAAATGACGTAGAAGACTACCTTGTGGTTGTTCTATATTGAGGCTCAGATTGTATTTATAAGCAAAATCTCACGGAAGGCATTCGTAACAATACAATTTCTCTTTTATTGGTTAGAATACAAAGCAGTTAATGCAAAATTAAACTTAAATCAGCTTAAGCTAAAAAGCTCTATAACCTAGCTTTATCCAGCAAGACTGGAGATGCTGTTAAGTGCCCCTCGTTAGGGTATCAGGTGTCCTTCTACGCTTAATGCAGGCAGCATCTGAGGAGGCCTTTTACTCCTCAGATTTTTATACTACTTTTTGGGGAATTCCAACTTCATATTACTCATCAATTGATCAATGCCTTGTATGATCCAATCTTCCTGTTGTAAGCGTATCAGTCTCTGTATCTCTTGCTTATTAAGCCGGATGTCCTTCCTCTGTCGCCTATGCTGTCGTCTTCTTCTAGCATTCTTCCTCTTCTTCAATGAAGTCTTCGTCTGGCTCAACCGCTTGAGGTTGCAACATGTTCTCTTCATTCTTATTGTTAACCTTTGTGGTTGGTTACAAACATCAAACTCAAAAAACCTAACTTTCACAACTGTTGCTTAGTCATCTTATATTATAACAAACGAAGGAAGTATTGCAGTTACTTAATTTCATAATCATTCAAGCATATATGGCCTTAAATTAAAAGCAAGCAAATAACTACATTGAAACAGGTAAATAGCAATATCAATATCCAAAACACCTGTTAACCTGCTAACCTGCCATACGTGCTTGCCGTCTTTTTTTCTCTTGCGCGCTCGCGCCATTACGAGTCCATCAAACGACTGAGGTGAGTTGGATCAGTCAACAAACACGATAAATCATGTCATCTTCACCTGTTATTGTCACTTGCACTGCCTGCCACTTGTGTAGCATAGCTTTCTCTGTCTGCAATGAGATTTACACATGTGATGAATGCAGGGAGATAGTCAGGCTGATGGAGAAGATATCAGAATTAGAGACACACTTCCAAACTTTAATTGACGATAGTAAGAATGCAAAGGCTTTAGATACTGCTTTGGATGCGACTAGCTTACTGAACTCTGTACATTGTTCAGTTCCGGCTGTAGAGCCTGTGCAGCAGGGCAACTGGGTGACTGTGAGACAGCATTGTCGAGGGACAAAACACCACTCTTCCATTTCTATTAGAACATCAAACAGGTTCTCCCCACTCAGTAATGCACCCACTGAGAATCCTGTTGAAAGTGCCCTAGTTATTGTCAATCCTATTACATGGAACGTAAAAATAGAGACACCAGCCACCATAGTCACGTTTGCCAGGAGCCAGAGCATGGCTGGCTGTCTGTCTAAGTGGTGTCCGCAGAATAATATAGGGTTCATTGACAATTGGAAAAGTTTTTGGGGCAGACCTTACCTGTTGAAAAGAGATGGTATTCATCCCTCCTGGGGTGGTGCTACTCGATGTTGCAACAGAAACTACTGACTCTCTCTTTTCCAGCACTTTAGACACAGTTGCTCCTTTTTACTTAAAAAAGATTAAAGAAAATAGGCCAACAAAACTTGCCCTTAAGAGAGCAGCCAGAAAAATGGAGTGTAGCTGGAAGAAAACAAAACTAGAGGTTTTTCCACATATCTTGGAGAGAGAGCATGATTGCGTACAGAAAGGCCTTAAAAACTGCTAGATCTGATTATTTTCCAACCCTCTTAGAAGAAAACAAACACAACCCTAGGTATTTATTTGATACAGTGGCTAAATTAAAAAGAAATAAAGCTTCAACCCCAGATGTTTCCAAACAGCACAGCAGTAATGACTTTATGAACTTTTTAACTTACAAGATTGATATCATTAGAGAGAAAATTATAACTATGCAACCGTCTACTACAGTATCGCATCAGACAGTGCATTGTAGTGTCCCTGAGGAAAAACTCCATTCATTGCTACAGAAGAGGAAAAATTGTCTAAACTCCTTAAATTATCTAAATCAACAACATGTAGACCCTATACCGACTAAGTTACTGAAAGAGATGCTTCCAGAGGTCATAGATCCTCTTCTTAATATTGTAGCGGGTCCCGGCTAGGTCTCCGCTGGCAGATATATAGATAATCCTCTGATAGGAGTGCTCTGGAAATATTACAAATATTACAGAGAAATCAGTGACACAGGACAACAGTTGCTCATTCTCCATTCACTCGGATTATCTTTATTTTCAACTTCATTTTAACTTTGTATCTGCAATCATGAATTATTTTCTGTTATTTTTGTCTGTTTTGCATTGAAGCACAGGTTATATCCACATTTGGATAACATGAAGCCATATATTCTCCAAAGGTCTGTTTTCACATAAATGTATCCTCACATATTTTCCAAACATTAACTTATGAAAGTTTGTATGAAACCAAAAAACAAACATTTTCCCTTTAAATCCCATTTTTGGTCTATCCACAATCATGTCTGCACTTTTTCCTTTAAACACCTGTCATTTTTTTTCCTCTTATCAAAAGAGTATTTTTGTAATAACTGTACATTTTATAAGTGTTCACTTTATACAACAGAATAATTCTCATTTGCAGTTAAGCTGTATTACATTTACACTTTAAGAACACAAACTTCAATAATAACCATATCTGCCTCATAACTTGGCGCTCAGTTCTATGAACTCAATCTGTATCATTGTAATATTAACGTGCGTGCGCCCTTAAACAAGGCCGCAGCCGTAACTTACGCTGTACATTCACATTAACTTTTTACCCTTTTAACATTGTACTACACACATAGCTGTTTTTCACACACACTGAAATAACCCACAAATGCCCCGGAGCCGTAAGGAACAAATAAAATAATCTGCGGACGTCGGCCGCCATTCTCTCAACTGCGTACTGTCAAACTTAACTGTTTACACATTTGACATACTTTTAGCTTACAGAGCACACATCACCGGGGATTCATATTAGCTTATGAACATCTGTAGTCACATAAAAGATGTGTAACTAACCTGGAAATATTACAAATATTACAGAGAAATCAGTGACGCAGGACAACAGCTGCTCATTCTCCATTTACTCGGATTATGAGCTCATCTTGCTCTGCGCATCGCTAAATGTCCCAGTGTGACGCTGCTCGTGGTTACTGCCACCCTGTGTCCATTTTATGAAATACATGTCATTATGTGCTTTTTCCGTGATCTCTCATTAGTATTCAATTATATAAATAAGAATAAAATAAAATAAAATACTATTGCAATAAAAGGAAAGGAAACAAAAAGTAATAATCTCAACAAAACTTATTTTGTGAGTGTCACAATATCATTAATTAAATTTTGTCATTAGGATACGTACAGAAAACTTTAAAGCTGGCTATTATTAAACCTCTTGTTAAAAAAAAACGCAACTTGATCCTACAGAATTAGTCAATTATAGGCCAATCTCGAATCTACCTTTTCTGTCAAAGATACTAGAAAAGGCAGTATCCTCACAACTATGCTCCTTTTTAGAAAGAAATCGTATCTGTGAGGATTTCCAGTCAGGATTTAGACTGTACCATTGTACTGAGATGGATCTCATTAGAGTTACAAATGATTTGGTTTTACCATCGGATCGTGGCTTCTCTATTAGTGTTACTGGATCTTAGTGCTGCTTTTGACACTATCGACCACAACATTCTTTTGAATAGACTTGAAAATTATGTTGGCATTAGTGGAATTGCATTGGCATGATTCAAATCATACTTATCTGACCGTTCAGTATGGAGTACCTCAGCACTAGGACCGTTGCTGTTCACTTTGTACATGCTACCCTTGGGAGATATCATTAGGAAGCATGGCATTAGTTTTCACCGTTAAGCTGATGATTCTCAGCTCTATATTTCTTCGCGCCCTGACGAATCTTACCAATTCACAAAATTAACGGAATGCATAGCTGATATAAAAAATTGGATGACTATCAATCTCCTACTACTTAATTCTGAAAAAACAGAGATTCTAATTTATAAGTTCACACAACGTCACATCATGCACATGCAGCGCTTCTGTGAACGGAGAAAACAGTAAAACTATAGGGAATATTTAGGCCTATAGGCTACGCGATATTTCACTATATAATTAGGTCTACAGATTAACAAAATGAAAGTGGTTCATTGTGGCGCACTCCAAAGATCTAGGAAAGGAAACAGACATTCTGCTTGTTTTCGTTATTTAAGTGTCTTTTGTAAATGTATGAATGTGTCTTGATTTACCTGTATGACCATAAATTACGGAGTACAGTTTACTGTCTTGGAAGAAAAAAAAAAAAAAAATCCAGTGGTCGCGCCGGCGCCTCACGCGCGCACACATAAAAAATTCTTGCATTAATTATATCGCAGCCTGTTAAATAATTAAAATAAAGTACAATAAACCAAACATATAAAAACGTTCCACTGCTCAGTTCAATTCTGTAATACAATCTGCCGTTTACCACCCGTGACCACCGCCTGACTGTGTGGTTATGTGAAGGATGATGTCGATAATGCGAGTGAAGTACAAAGCTTAATAAATAATATATAGGTTTAGCATTCTTCTCGAAAATGGAAACAGTGCCGAATGAGAAAGGTAGGCTTCAGATTCACTTTAAATTAATTCGTTTAGCATCTTATTTTGTTTTATTTCTAATAAATAAACCTGTTTCTCGCCTTGAATATAGCAATATAGCAAAGCTGGAATGGCGTTAAAAAAGAAAAGAGATTTTTTTTTTTTTTTTTTTTTTTAATCGTTTTGGCTTGACGTATAGCCTGAATTAACTTTAGAGGTTTTGTGGTAAAATAAAATAGGGCAGTTTTGTTCATAATTTATGTTTACAGACATTATAATTATATTATATATTATATATAGGCTAGGCTATTTGTAAACATTTTATTTTATTTACCGATAAATTACATTATTTCTGAATATGCGACGCATAGGCGACATATCTTTTTTCCTCTCAGGAATAGCGCCGGTATTTTTAACCATGCAGCAAACATTTTAAAATATCTTGGAAAAATACTTTATAAACCGTTGATAGTTTTTCCTTTCGTTTAATAGGTTTTTATTTGGACAGAATCTTGTTATAAAAGATAATTGTAGGCCTATTGGCTAAGACGGCAAATACTCCCTTTTTTTTAATAAATAAAAAAGCTGTACGTATTATTATTATTATTATTAAGTAGGCTACATGCAAGAAAAAAAAAAAAGTTAAAAAATAAGGTTATTAACCGTTATTTTTCTGAACAAACCGGTTTCGGAACGTTAATAATACAGAAGGAACGCTGGAACAGAAACATTAAAATACCGATTCTGCTCGGAGTGAAACGATTGAATTTTTTTTTTTCGTTTTTAAGCCCTACTTACCTGAGCCATCCGGATCTTCTTTCTCCCGCCTTAGTCTGTTCTCCATCCCTCGTTGATTCCATTCCTGCAAAAGACATTCATCAATTACTACTTCAGCTAAGTGACTGTTCCAAAGTGCTTGTGCCATTACTCACCTGCATTCTCCGTCTGCCAGTTTCCGTGCTGTTCTAAATAAACTACCTGTTATACACTTACCTGTCTGCCACCGTCTGTGTCCTGACAGACACATATGCTCTCAATGACAAAGGCGGAACAGTTCATGCGTTCATGACCTCAAGTCTAGATTATTGTAATACTGTACTCGGTGGTTGTCCTGCATGCCTAATAAACAAACTCCAGCTGGTCCAAAATGCAGCAGCTAGAGTTCTTACTAGAACCAGGAAGTATGACCACATTAGCCCGGTTCTGTCAACACTGCAATGGCTCCCTATTAAACATCATATAAATTTTAAATCTTGCTAATTACAAAGCACTAAATGGTTTAGCTTCCTTCACGTCTATTGCGATGTCAAAATTCTGGCCAGTTGATAATACGTAGAATATCAAAATCAACTGCAGGCAGTAGATCCTAGCATTGTTCGGGTTAGCAGACACACTCTGTCAGTTTAAATCTATACTAAAAACACATCTCTTTAACCTGGCATACTCATAACACATTATCTACATGTAAATTGTTCGGCTGCATAAATTAGGTCAGCCTGGAACACTTCCCATAACACTTGATGTACTCGCTACATCATAAGAAGAATGGCGTCTACGTTAATTTTACTCTTTATGTTATTCCCGAGGTTTACCGTAGTCAGCCAGATCCAGACCATATCCAGATGAGATGAAGGACCTGCGCCTAGACACGACAACAATGCAGGCCTGAAGTGTCAACTAAACTATCCCCTGCAAAGACCTCCTTCCCTTTTCTTTTCCCTATAGATAAAACATTATCAAAATGATTCCAGTTCACATGGATCCGTGTAAACTAGTAATTCTGTATTATACTCGTTAAACAAGTAATTTGGCGATGTCACTTTGTTAAGAAGGACTAAGCGTCCTTGCACATACACATTCAAACCCAATGAATGGCAAGAACGCATTAAAAGTCTTCTGTTTTCAGTTAAAAAGGTGTCATTTAAGCGGCCCCTAAGTTAGGTTGCGCCGTGTTAGACCGCTGAACTTTTAGTCATCCTAACAACAGAGTGGTGCGTAATGGAGTGCAGCAGAGCAGCATCAAGAATGTCAAATACATATCAGTGAATCTTTTATTTGTATCTACAGTTCATTGGCTATAATGACAGGATCGCGAAAGTATACTGAGCTCGCGCAAATCAGATCTTCAGTGCAGCAACTCATTTAAATGCCTCTAATTTGGCCGATGCGTTCAACAGACATGTCTGTGATTGGCTACAATGCTCAATGCTGCAAAAGCACGTTATAAGTACCCTTGATGCAAAGGGAGAAAATATAAATATAATGCTTTAATTGTCAGGTATTGGTGAGGAAGGAGCGAGGACTCAATAGTGCAGGTTAGAAGGGCTTTATTTAATAATAAAAAATAAAACAAAACACAACAAAAACTACCCCAAGAGGGAAAACAAGACTAGGCTTGGCATGACTTGACTTGAACACACAAGGGAATATACGACGACGAACCAGCACAGGACTGCAAACACAAGGAGAATAAATAGAGAAAACAAGGCAGGTAACGAGGGAGGACAGGTGGGGCAAATCAGCCAATAATGAGGTAACCAGATGGGCGTGGTCAAGACAATAGACATGAGAGCACATGGCACAAAGAAACACATGACAAGCCATGTGCTCACACCAAACAAAAACACAAGCACATGGCCAATGAAAACAAAATCACAAGCCATGTGCTTACACAAAACGAGACATGAACACGCAACTATGAAAACTCATAAGCCAATTGTTCACACAAAACAAGACAACATGAGAGCACGCAGCCCGTGAAACACAGACTGCGTGCTACACAACACAAGACAAAAACACAACATAAAAGCATGCGGCAGGTGGAAACAAACCGCGTGCTACACAAAACATGGCAATACAAGAGCGCCTGGCCAATAAGAACTGACCAGGCGCTTCACAAAACACAAGACAAGAACGCACGGCAAGTGAAAGAACACTTGCAGTTTTCTTGATTAGGTAATCATGGCAGCTGTAATTGTATTCACATTTATTTTCTGATTAATTGTTAAGCTCTTTGAGAAAGACAAGGCAACAAAATATTCAGGGCTTTTCTAAAAACATTCGGGGCTTAAGCCCACTTAGCCCACCCCTAGCGCCACCCCAATAAATAAAAATATTTTAGGGACAGTGTCAGTTTGTGTTTCCTGACAGGAACGACAGGAGAGTGAATAATTAATGACAGAATTTTAATTTTTGGGTAAACTAACGCTTTAACGCCCACACAACATCAAATTATAGCATCATCAGACGATGATATATTGTTGGTTTTAAGTCATGGTATTAACTGAAGACCCAACGTCTTCTTAATATCACAAGATTAATGTCCACACAACGTAAAATTATAGCATCATAAAACCTACAAAATATCTACATCCTAAGTCATGGTATTTAGAAACCAAAAGCCAACGTCTGCTAAACATTGTAAAATCAACGTCCACACAATGTCAAATTATAGCCTCATCAGATGTTGGTATTTTGTTGGTTTTAAGTCATGGTATTAAGTAACCTAAACCCAATGTTTGCTGAACGTCGTAATGTCCACACAACAGTAAATTATTGATTCTATTTTGATGATTTGATGTTTTAATGATATTACTGATTCTAATCACTAAAATCTCAATGATATTATTTAGATGCACAATGTACAGTAGGTGGTGGTATGTGATTTCAACACCAATCCGCCATTAAACCCAAAGAAGAAGATGTACCTGTTGTGCACATTGACCATGACTGCATCCAAAATCGTATGCTTCCCTACTATATAGTAGGTGAAAAACAGTATATGACAAAAGCAGTATGTCAGAATTCACAGTACTGGTAAAAGAGTAGACAAAAAGTACCCGGATCACCTACTTCTTCCAGCGAGATTCTGAAGTGTGCATATGATGGACACTAGTATCCCATGAGGCCACAGGAGAGGATTTGTGAATGGAGGTGGCGCGATGCAACTGACATTGGTAGGTCATGCGTTAAGGGCAACATGGCAAATGTAGTATTTCCAGATTACATTCATACTACACTACTTTTTTTAGCTGTCGTTAAGTAACTAATTATTCAAAAAAATTACCTACTCAAGAGAGTATGCAATTTCAGACACAGCCCATGAGCGGAGGTAAGGGCTTTTCACACTGAGCGCGATTAAGCGACGCAAATATATGATGCAATGAGACTCGAATTGAAACAATAAATCCGTATGGAGCTATTCACACCAGGTGCGATCAATCACGGCGTGACTTCTTATGGATGTCTCTGGAGTGGCTCTCACCCAGTTTGGGAGGAGGCTACACATGACAGAGATGGCAGAGTGGACTCTGCCAAGGGAAAGACACAGGCTTCTGCTTAGAAGCTTTACCGTGGAATTTACACATATGGGATCCCCTCAGGGTCGCACATATGGGCACCCAGCTTAGAACTGGTTCACATGTATACAACAGATGTAGGCCTGGCGTCAGATGCTCTGCCACGTCCGGCTGCCGGTGGTGATTGGAGGACTCAAAAGGGTCTGCCCGTAGGGACTTTCTGGAGAAATAAGCGCATAGCAGAGGAGAACTGGCCCCCTGACTAAGCCTGGTTTCTCCCAAGGTTTTTTTCTCCATTTTAACACTTGTTTGCCACCTGATGTCACCTGTTGGAGTTTGGGTTCCTTGCCACTGTCGCCTTTGGCTTGCTTAGTTGGGGACACTTGACATTTGATATTCAACAGTGCTTTGATCTGCCTGCATTGACACCATTTTCTTTAAGAGCTGCTGTGCAGCCAAAATTATATACCAGTTATCACTGTAAAGCTGCTTTGACACAATCTGCATTGTAAAAAGCACTATATAAATAAAGGTGACTTGACTTGACTTGACAAGCCGACACTAGGCCGGGGCCTCTCAGTGAGGTGAGAACACAGGAGGAGACCGTCTCAACACGAAGGCTATAGAATCTAGCGAACATGTTAGGTGACGCCCAGCCCGCAGCTCTTCAAATATCTGTTAGCGAGGCGCCACGTGCCAGCGCCCAGGAGGATGCAACACTTCTAGTAGAGTGAGCTTGCAGCCTGAGCGGGCAGCGCTCGCCCTGTGCTTGGTAAGCCAAGTCGATGGTATCCACTATCCAGTGGGCCATCCTCTGGTTTCAGACAGCCTTTCCCTTCTGCTGGCCTCTGTAACTGACAAAGAGCTGGTCTGAGGTCGTAAAGCTTTGTGTCCGGTCAATGTACATTCTTAAGCAGGCAGAGGGTGCATGAGGAGGCTTGGTGACGTCCTCGAACCGCCCACTGCTGCCCGCTGGCGACAGAGGAGGATGAGAGTGGTCCGGTTCTGCACCGTCCACTGCTCTCTGTACACTCTTGGGACCAAAAGAGGAAGGAAACTACTCTTTTTCTGACATTGTGGGTTCAGGTGGCTGTGAAAGTAAACAAAAAGTAAAGGAAACAAAAGATTTTCCACTGGCCCTTCTCCAGGGGAAGGAGTGGTGCAGTCACCAGCTCCCAAAGAGCAATCCCTTCCATCTCTGGGTTGCCCGTCTCAGGACCTCTTACCCTTGCATTTGGCAGCCTGCTTAGAAGGGGCCTGGACCCACACCCGGCCCCTCTACGCTGCTTGGTTGGTGGCTGCTGCTGCGTGGGAGCAGGGGTGGATGCAGGGGAGCACCCTCAGCGACGAGCAGACAGTGATGCTGCAGTCAGCTGCTTCTTGGCAGCAGCTGACCGCCAGGGTAGGATGTGTTTGATAGCCTCCGTCTGCTTCTGGGCAGCCGAGAACAGCTGGGCAAAGTTCTTGACTACGTCGCCGAAGAGGCCGGTCTGGGAGACAGGAGAATTTAGGAAACGGATCTTGTCGGTATCCCGCATGTCAGCCAGACACAGCCAGAGATGGCATTCCTAGACCACAAGCGTGGACATCGCATGACCCAGAGACCACACAGTGACCTTTGTCGCTCGAAGCGTGAGGTCCGTTTCGGTGTGGAGTTCCTGGAGAACTTCCGGATTGTGACCAACCTCGTGCCAGTCTTTGTGCGCTTTGGTTTGATGGACCTGCAATAACGCCATTGCGTTCAAGGCCGAGGCGGCCTCTCCACAAGCCTGGTAAGCCTTGCAGATTAGATCCCAGGAGTGCTTACAGGCCTGGGAGGGGAGACAAGGTTCCCCCCACCATGTGGAGTTAGGGCATAGTTGTATTGCAACTGTCCGTTCCACAGGGGAGATACGTGTGTATCCCTTGACCGCCCCACCATCGAGGGTGGTGAGACTGGAGGGGACATTAGGTTTTTTCTGGCAGTAAAAGGTGCCGTTCAAGACCTAGTGAGCTCCTCATGCACCTCTGATGCAGAAATCAACATCTGGTCGTCTGGAGGAGCCCTGAAGGATACAGCTGGTTAACTTTAGTTAATTATAAATCATCAATAAGAAAAGGATGTAAATAAGCATTATTTCCTTAAGCCACTTTAGACACCAAGAACACAAAACCTGTTACCATTTCTATGAGCCAGTAATAAAGTAAGTTAATATGCTGTCTTGTTCAGATAATAGAAAAAAATGACAGTTTAATCACAACTTTTGCTTTTAGTAAACATTCTTCACACAAAACATGGAACCAAACACATCAAAATTTCAGGTTTGCAAGTTTTCAGTGTTTTTTTTTTTTTTTTTTTTTTTTTTAATTATGAAGAACTTTTCTTCTTTAGTTTGCAGACCGTCTGTTATTATTTTCTTATTTCTTAGGTTCCACTTTTGACTGTTCTTGTGTAAGACTTAGAACTAGATTCTGCACACACTGGTACACTCGCATGCAAACTGAAACTCCAGATGCGCACATGCTGCTCACACTCTTCTATTACTTGTTACTATATTTCTTAGGGTAACACTTTACAATAAGGTTCTTTAGTTAAACATTAGTTAATGTATTAACTAACATGAACTAACCATGAGCAATACATTTGTTACTGTATTTACTAATCTTCGTTAACATTAGTTAATGAAAATACAGTTGTTCATTGTTTGTTCATGTTACTTCACAGTGCATTAACTAATATTAACAAGATTTTAATAATGTATTAGTAAACATTGAAATTAACATTAACAAAGATTAATAAATGCTGTATAAGTGCAGTTCATTATTAGTTCATGCTAACTAATGTAGGTAACTAATGTTAAGTAATGAACCTTATTGTAAAGTGGTACCTTTCTGGGTATGCCATATATGGTACGGTTTGAACTCTGAGAACTATGATTGGATGCCCAGGACATCCTGGATGTTATTGCTTAATCTTGTGTGTATAAATATGACCCATCTTCTTTAATAAATTTGAGAATGTTATGGTGCCACATTGGCCTTGTGTCTGCTTGATCATTCTCTCGAGATCTTGCGCTGCTGCTGCCACACATTAGCTTCGAGGCTTCAGATAGTCTACCTAAAAATTAATCTAACAGATCTGGCGGCTCGCCCTGGATATTCCCAAGAAACACTGGACAGAAATTTATTATTTCTTACAAAAATGTTTTCAGGGGTCCTCCTCAGTCTCTCACTGAGCTTATGGTTCTGTGACACTAAATCAAGTAAGTGTAATGATTTGATTGAAACTAATTTCTCTTAAGAACATCATATTTTTTAATCACAAAATAGTTCACTATGTGACTCACATTTTCTGACTTTTTTTTATGATCTTTCTACAGTGGGACCTATGCATGTAGAAACAAAAGCACCATGTAATAAAATCGATACCAACAGCAACCATGAGCTTGAAAAACTTCTGGACAGAATTAAATATGTTGCTCAAAGCTGCAAAGAAATTCTTGACAAATATCATGTTTATGAGGGTATGGTATTTTTGAATTTATTTTTGTTATCTTAAGCAACTACTCAATTTAGGTGACTCAGTGCTTCTGTTAATGCAGATGGCCTGTACTATCTGATCTCACCAAGAGGGGTCCTTTACCAGACGTTTTGTGATATGACCACTGCGGGCGGCGGCTGGACGCTGGTGGCTAGCGTTCATGAAAACAACATGTATGGAAAGTGTACTGTTGGTGATCGCTGGTCTAGTGAGCAGGGCAGCAACGCAAACCGGCCTGATGGTGAAGGAACATGGGCAAACAGAGTCACATTTGGAACTGCAGATGCTGCTACAAGTGATGATTACAAGGTAATTTTTTATTACATTCAACAATTAAAACATGTTTATCTAAAATATCTATAGACAGTCTGTTTCCTTTCTGTCATAGAATCCTGGATACTTTGAAATTGTGGCACAGGATGTGTCTGTGTGGCATGTTCCTAATAATATGGCGTTGGAAAACTGGAGCACTGCCTCCATCCTGAGATACCACACTGAAAATCACTTCTTAACTCTACACGGAGGAAACCTTCTCAATTTATTCAAGGTCAGACCAACTTTAAATAACTTTAAAAACTTTAAAAAATAAAATATAGGCTAAAGGCAAAAGCCTACAGTTTTGTAAAAAACTGAATTTTTATCTTAATTTTCCCAGAAATTCCCTGTGAGCTTTGGAACCGGGACTTGCATCACTGATAATGGACCTGCTATTCCAATAGTGTATGATACTGGAAATGTGGATTCTACCAAAAAACTGTATGGAACTACTGTAAGAGGTACAGCTATTCCTCTTGGGCCAATATTTTTCAAATATTTTTAAAGAAAGTAGCTACATCGACGGACTGTCATAAAATCATCATGTTGAGATCAAATCACTTTAATGAATGAATGAATGCCATTCTGTGTGCATGGACCTATCATGACAGACCGTCATCAATTATATATTCTGTGTTTTTTTCAGGAATATTTGAGCCTGGATTCATCACATTCAGAGTCTTCAATACTGAAAAGGCAGCCATGGCAATTTGTTCGGGTGTTAAACCAACTGGTTGTCACACTGAACATGTGAGCTAAACAAATATTATGGATTATTTACAACAATGTTCATGAACAGTCTTTGTGAAGTGCTGCTGATCACCACAGGCAATAATTCATGCTTTAGTGTATAAATGAAGAGGAAATTCATTTACAGTAATACAATTACAACAGAAGTAAATCAACTGCAATGTTACATGAGGAATTAGGTATGTTTTGTTGTTATTAATGTACTCATATTTTTGCAGTTCTGTATTGGTGGAGGTGGACACTTTCCTGAGGGGGTCCCTAAACAGTGCGGGGACTTTACGGGTTTCGACTGGACTGGCTATGGTGATAATACAGGAAGCAGTGCTTCCAAAGAGATAACTGAAGCAGCTGTACTTCTTTTTTATCGCTGACAAAGTAAAATGACCTGCTTCCTTTCCTTCTGCCAGAGATATACTACATTAATTAATAATCTGAATGCTACACAATAATTTGCTCAAATGTATTTGTTTACAATATATCTTTTATATTGGTCTATAATCAAAAATGTGTATGGTGTTTGTAAATGATGGAAAAAAAAAAACCTGTCGGATTAGCAATTTATTGGGAGGCTTCTTTTAGTGCATATCTAACTTGCTTTGAACCTCTCAGTGTTCTTTCTTTTTTTTTTTTCAACTGTTCACAAATGGAAACAAATGTGCAATGTTTAAATAAAACCAATGGGTTGCCATTGCAGTTACACTGAAAATATTCCATGAACATATTCCCTAACACGTTTGGTTACATTCTGTTCTGCTAATAAAGCCTGTTATTACTATTTTGAAACAAGTGAAAATGTGTTCCTGTTAAACCACACTTGGCCGAGTCTTGACAACATCTCTGACTAAAAAACATCTGAAATTATAAAGATGCTTCATAGCATTAAACACTCAACATTTTTTGTTGTTAGGGAACATTTGAATAATAATACAAATTTAACCTTGCTTTTTAGTTTTGCTTTATGCTAAAATACCCATTTACTAATTAATCAGTGATACATTTCATTATGTGAAAATCTTATTAAAAGAATTTTAGGTTCTCTGTTTTATGGTACAAAATGGCCAGAATTAGTGGCGGGTTGCTCCGTATGTCACAGACCCGCCAAGCTCATCCATCAGCCAATCACAGCGCACTACCTCTCCCGAGTTCTAACCACGCTCACCTGATCCCCATCACCACGCAATCACCACCAGACACTTAAGCACAGCACTCACCTCAGTTCACTGTCTGGTCTTGATTGACACTAGGACTGCTACTCCCATGCTCTTGCATCGAGAGGAATACTTATCTGCTCAACCTCAGCGATCCTCCTGGTTCCCATGCAAAGTGTCTGCGTGTGTGTGTATCCCTACCGTTCCTGTTTGGTCCATCCGCCTCTGCTCCTGCCATCCTTCATAAGTCATTCACCTGCAACAAAAGAAGGACCGTATTACCATTTCTATCAGTCATCACTATCATCTATTTAACAGTCACTTACCTGGTCATCTGTTCATCCCACGCTGTGGTCTAATAATCACTCATTATACTAACCTGTTGTCTCCCGCACCTCTGTCCGTAACAGAAGACCGGACCCACGTTACCATACTACAAACCGTATGAGCTCACCGGACCCTTTCCAAGATCTCGTGGATGCGCTTTGCCGCACACTCATCTGCAATCCTCCCACTCCTTCACCGGCTCTCACTTCCGCCAACAACACCATCGCTCCTTCGCCACCTGTGTACGCCAGTCCCATGGCCAAACCAGCACCCTTCTCTGGCTCGGCGGAGGACTGCAACGGCTTCATCCTACAGTGCTCGCTGGTTTGGAGATGCAGCCGCTATTATACCCTGACGACTGATCCAAGGTAGCTTTCATTATCTCCCAGTTAAATGGATGTGCTTTGCAGTAGGCAGAAACCATCTGGTCGCAAAATGGACCAGCAACTCAGTCTCTGGCGAATTTCCTCACCCATTTCAAAGAGGTTTTTGGAAGACCCATTGGTGATTCAGCGGTGGGTGAGAAACTTTATCAGTTAAAACAAGGATCTATGTCTGTCCATGATTATGCCCTCAAGTTTAGAACTCTGGTCGCTGCCAGCAGATGGAATGAACGAGCCCTGCTTACCACCTATCGTCAGGGTCTGGACCCCAGGGTGCGGCTGCATCTCGCTGCATACGAGGACTCCATCGGACTCAAACGGTTCATCCAGCTATCCATCAGGTTCGCCACTCATATGCATTCATGTCTAGAAGAACATCAGGACCAGCTGCTACGCACTCCCTTCCTCCGTCAGCCAGAGTCCATCAGCCCTCCACAACCAGTACCCAAACCCATGCAATTAGAAAATAATCGTCTGACTCCCACTGAACGGCAGAGGAGGCTGACCCGAGGGTTATGTTTGTACTGTGGTGTATCTGGACATGTAAAATCTACATGTCCCACTCGTCCTCCTCGTCCCATGGTGAGTGCTGTTATACCATCCATTAAGAAGATGAAACCGCTCACCACTGTTGTAACACTTACTGCTGTCAATGTTTCCATTCCAGTCTATGCACTCCTTGACTCCGGGTCAGCCGGCAACTTTATCTCTGGTGCCCTCTGCCGTCCGCTCAAACTCAAGACAATCCCCGCGCCGGCAGTCTACCAGATCCATTCGGTAACTGGCAAGCCACTTTGCCGCAAGCCAGTCAACATGTGTGCCGGTCCTGTTAAACTCCAAGTTGGAATCCTTTACATGGAAAATCTTCATCTACTGGTTCTGGAGGATTCCAACACTGATGTGATCCTAGGGCGCCCATGGTTGGAGCAGCACGACCCCATCTCATGGACCACCGGGGAAATCCTGAAGTGGGGCGACACCTGTTTTCCTGACTGCTTCCCACAACGACTTCAACCACCTGTTTCTCCTCCAGAGTGCCTTCCTGTGTTCTCCACCTCCATCGAAAGCCCTATAGAGAAGCAGTCAGTGGACATTCCATCTTGTTACGCCCCCTTCAGTGATGTATTCTGCCCGAAGAGAGCCTCCAAGCTGCCCCCACGCCGGCCATGGGACTGTGCCATCGATCTGCTTCCGGGTGAGTCAGTGCCCCGTGGGAAGATATATCCACTATCCATCCCCTGAGCAGAAGGCCATGGAGGAGTACATTGAGGAGGCTTTGAACCAAGGCTACATCCGTCCATCCACTTCCCCTGCTGCTTCAAGCTTCTTCGTGGCCAAGAAGGACGGAGGCTTGTGACCTTGTATCGATTACCGGGCTCTCAATAAGATCACTGTTAAGTTCAGATATCCCCTTCCCCTCGTCTCAGCGGCTCTGGAACATCTCCGTATAGTGAGTGACTCTGGAAGTCACTTATTATACTAACTTGTTGTCTCCCACTCCTCTGTCCGTAACACCGTATGAGTGGTGGGCGCACTGCCTGTGGTAGGGAAAACATTGTCTTAAGTGACAAACTTTTTATTCAATGCTTTACTCAAGTGTCTGTCAGGGAGTCAACACAGTCACCACTGTCACCCCTCACCACTGTCACCAGATCCCAATCGCCAGAATACTAATGCCATTCACCTGTCAGCAATCAGCAGCCAGCTCCATATGTACTGCACTCCACCCGTTCACCCACTGTCTGGTCTCAACCTTACCTTGTTGTGTTCCTGGATCGACTTACCAGCGCTACACTTACCTGTTGTTCCTGCTGGCTGTCCTAGTTCTCCTCAGCTCCTGCTCTCCGTCGTTTCCATGCTCCTCAGTCCCACTGGATCTCCTGAGAAAGAAACACAAGATTGCATCACCCACAGATAAGCTACACCAAGACATTCTCTCCCAGCTGCTTACCTGGACTGCTATCACTGCTGTGTTTTCATCTCTGTTCAATAAACCTGCTGTTGATTATCACTTACCTCTGTGTTCCTCATCTATCCGCTGACAATGTCACAATCTTGTAATGTTATTGAATAGAAATTTGTATTTTGAGGCTTTTCCAAGCATGGATAAATGTGGTTTGTTTGTGGTTAACTTTATTAGTTAATAGGGATGCACCTTTTTTTTTTTTTTTAATTAGCAAAGTTCAAAAACACATTCATTAAGTTATACTAGCTAGTTTATTGCTGCTGCATCATAATTACACCATAATATTTTTTTATTGAACATGGTGTCATGATCCCAACCTGTGTGCCCCTGTCTTGAGTGTGGACTCTTGTTTTACTTCCTGTCCTAGTGCCATGTTTGTTGGTCACTGTAGTTTTTTCATGTTGAATAGTTCTCTGATTGCTCCCCAGGTGTCTCTTTTTCCTCGTTACCTTGTTTAGCTTGTTTGTCCCTGTGTACATATAGCCCTTGTGTTTCTCCTGTTCTCTGTCAGTTGTTGTAATCCTTGTTCTCGGTTTTCATTTGTTCTTAGCTTTCTATGTTGGGGGTTGATACCAAGTTTAGCGGATCCATCTCGGAGAACAGTCAGAAAAGACTGTGGTGGTCATCTGCTCCGCCCTGGCCACTTGCCCAACCTGCGCTGCCCTGGCCACTTGCCCTTGCCCCGCCCTGGCCACTTGCCCTTGCCCCGCCCTGGCCACTTGCCCTTGCCCCGCCCTGGCCACTTGCCCTTGCCCTTGCCCCTGCCCTTGCCCTTGCCCTGCTGCCCTTGCCCTGCTGCCCTTGCCCTTGCCCCGCTGCCCTTGCCCTTGCCCCGCTGCCCTTGCCCCTGCCCCTGCCCCTGCCCCTGCCCCTGCCCCGCCCTGGCCACTTGCCCAAGCCTGCTCTGCCCTGGCCTGCCTGTACAGCCTTCGCCGCCCTGGCCGCTTACCAAGCCTGCTCCGCCCTGGCCGTCTATCAAGCCTGCACTGACCCGGCCACCTGCTTAGTCTGCTCCACCCTGGCTTCCCGATCTGCCTCAGTCTTCAGTCCTTCTCCCATCACATGGACCTGGCCTGGCAAGCAGTGATGAAAGGGCCCTCACACTCGTGCCACCGCCACCTGGTGGCTTTGAAACAGAGCACGGTGGGCAATATGCAATTAAGTATATAAATATAGGAGGACTACGTCAGTCATTTGTATTTGCCACACTTTGTGCTACCAGCTGGTGGCGCTATGGATATAACAAAATTTTGGCATGTAGATGTCTCCAAGGGGGACTTTTTTGTATTGGTATTGGGCTGTTACATGTGTCTCCCGAATTTTATACTTGTACATGAAACGTAGCGCAAAGGGCGCTTAATTGAAATTTTGTACGTGGCCCTATCAAGCCATTTTGCAACACCTAATTCTGAAACCCATATCAAACGTAAATTTTCACCACTTCTAACGTGTGTGCAAAGTTTCATGAGTTTTTGAGCATGTTTAGGCCCTCAAAAATGTGATTAATTTCAGAAAAAAAGAATAATTCACTGAGCAATTACAATAGGGTCCTCACACATTATCGGTGCTCGGGCCCTAATAATCAGTCCTTTTTAGGTAGGTTTAACAGTAGTTTTCATGTACAGGAATAAAGTAAACAAATTTAAAATAACACCATATTTTTCACTGTATAAATTAAATACATATTAATCCTTATTAAAATGAAAAAAGTTATTTTGTCAAAAGTAGTGAGCATTTTTTTTTTTTTGTCTTTTGTTGTTTGATTAACATTAAAATGCAGACAGCATGCTATAAATTAAATATATATTAATCCTTATTAAAATGAAAAAAGTTATTTTGTCAAAAGTAGTGAGCAATTTTTTTTTTTTTTTTTTTTTTGTCTTTTGTTGTTTGATTAACATTAAAATGCAGACAGCAGCACAGCAGCAATATTAGGCTGCCGTTGTCACATCATCAGTCACCAGTTCAGTCACTTTACCATCACAGATCACCTTGGCACTACATTTCCCATGATCCCTCCTGGCTCACACCTGCACCCACTTCATGATCATCCACACCTGTTTAAGAAAAAATGATGCGGACGTTGAAGATCTTGATGAAGAAGTTTATTGCAGCATAGCAGTGACAAAGTACATGAAGCACCTTGGGTTCACTGGCGTTGGAATGAATCCAGAACATCCAAATCTCAAGCCTTTTGTCCTGTTTACAGTTTACCACTCGTCATGTAAATGTAGTTTCTCATGTTTTACCAGCTGTGGTCTGTATGTTAAAAAGTTGTGAGACCTCATTGTCTGAGATGGTTCCCACTGTCCCACACCCATTACCATTCTACAATTGATCACCATTTGTTCAGGATGTGATTATCCCAAATGATGCAGAAACAACATCACTGTTGACTTTCTTCTTCTCTATGATAATTAAGCCATTTTTGGGGATGAACTCATTCTAAAATATACTTTGGAGTTGAATCTGGGTCGAGGCAGACTACAAATTCTTACAGTCCCCCCTTTGATGCTCTTGGCCCAAAAGAAGCATCATAACCACTCCATTTTCACAGATTACACCTCCCGTTCTCTATTGGGCAGGTGCCCAGTGGCGGTGAAGCCCTGCCTTAGGTTGTCCTCCGCTGGCCAAAGGAGAATCTTAACCGTCATTGGGTCAACACCTCATGCACACTGGTTACAGCTCCATCCAACTGGGCAGAATTATCAAAGAGACTTTATCTAAAATTTGGCAAAATGAAATACAAACATCTTGGGTTTGGGTGAGAAGACATTCAAGGACCATCACAGCCAGTGGGAGTGTCCTAAAGTAATCATTGAGTTATTTGCAATTTGACGTTTAAAACGTAGAACATCTAACACAATGCAATAGCAAATAATAAAAAAAGATACATACAGCCGTTTTATAGGTTACATACCCAAATTACACCAGATGGCCTTGTTGAGCCTTCACAATGTCTTTCCATTGCCTCAGTGATATTAGCATATTGTTTAGTTTTGATAACTCAAACAATCAACAATCAATAGACAATATAATGTGTGTGTGTGTGTGTGTGTGTCTGTGTGCATGCTTTTTCATTTTGTCATGTGTATCATGTCCATTTTCTCAGTGTGGACATCCTATATCCACATGTATGCATCCAATAGACAATAATATATCTAATGCAAATGAGTATGCATATATTTGTCTCTTCATGTGCAGTGAGTCTGTGTGCATTTCTTAGTGTGGGTATGTCCTTTTGCCCACTTGTTTTCTATCTAGGTGGAAAGACGTCTGTCCGTAGTATCTGAAATGGTTTGATCCCCTCTTGTTTCTTTTCTCATTGTCTATTCTTTTTCACCTGGACCATAAGTCCTTCTAGAAGAAGCAGTCACTGTTGTTGTTCGAGTCTGTGTCACTCCATCAGTTCCATCCATCCCATGGTGGGTCTCAGGGTTTCTAGATCTTTTAGGCCTAGAAATCTCTGGGTTTCTAGCTCATGGATCACTGTTCTTTTTCTTGAGAATGTCCCATGGATCCACTGGTTCAACTGGCCTTCTTGTTTCTCAAACGACCAGATCATCTTTCTCCAGGAGGTTACACATTTCAGACAAACATCTTGATGCTTATATCTGAAACAATAATCAGAAGAGGTTGCCCCGCTTTCCCCCACAAGAATCACATTTACACACTTACACATCAAAGAAGAATCACATTTACACATCAAAGTCACAGGCATTTCATCTCAAAACATCAAAAATCAGTAATGTCTTAAATTCATTTTAAAATTAATGCTATTAAAAATTTCTTATAAATACATTTACAAACCCGATTCCAAAAAAGTTGGGACCCTGTACAAATTGTGAATAAAAAAAGGAATGCAATAATTTACAAATCTCATAAACTTATATTTTATTCACAATAGAATATAGATAACATATCAAATGTTGAAAGTGAGACATTTTGAAATGTCATGCCAAATATTGGCTCATTTTGGATTTCATGAGAGCTACACATTCCAAAAAAGTTGGGACAGGTAGCAATAAGAGGCCGAAAAAGTTAAATGTACATATAAGGAACAGCTGGAGGACCAATTTGCAACTTATTAGGTCAATTGGCAACATGATTGGGTATAAAAAGAGCCTCTCAGAGTGGCAGTGTCTCTCAGAAGTCAAGATGGGCAGAGGATCACCAATTCCCCCAATGCTGCGGCGAAAAATAATGGAGCAATATCAGAAAGGAGTTTCTCAGAGAAAAATTGCAAAGAGTTTGAAGTTATCATCATCTACAGTGCATAATATCATCCAAAGATTCAGAGAATTTGGAACAATCTCTGTGCGTAAGGGTCAAGGCCGGAAAACCATACTGGATGCCCATGATCTTCGGGCCCTTAGACGGCACTGCATCACATACAGGAATGCTACTGTAATGGAAATCACAACATGGGCTCAGGAATACTTCCAGAAAACATTGTCGGTGAACACAATCCACTGTGCCATTCGCCGTTGCCGGTTAAAACTCTATAGGTCAAAAAAGAAGCCATATCTAAACATGATCCAGAAGCAGACGAATCAAAATTTGAAGTTCTTTTTGGAAAACTGGGATGCCATGTCATCCGGACTAAAGAGGACAAGGACAACCCAAGTTGTTATCAGCGCTCAGTTCAGACTTGGCGGCCTAGGCGGGTGGCGTGGCCTTCCTGCGGGAGGCTCGGGAAGGATGGGATGGCTCCGATCTCCCGGAAGCCTGAGCCGCAGGAGGACGCCCTCGGCGAGGAGCAGGCGGAGGCACGGCCCGTGGCGGATTGGTGGCAACATCACGCCGGGGCAGGATGTGTTTTATGGCCTCCGTCTGCTTTTGCACTGCCGAGAACTGCTGTGCAAAGTCCTCGACAGTGTCGCCGAAGAGGCCGGCCTGGGAGATGGGAGCGTCGAGAAAGCGAACTTTGTCGGCGTCCTTCATCTCGGCCAGGTCCAGCCAAAGATATCGTTCCTGGACCACCAGGGTGGACATCGTCTGACCCAGGGCCCGCGCCGTGACCTTCGTCGCCCAGAGGGCGAGGTCGGTCACCGTACGCAGTTCTTGCAAGAGCCCTGGCTCAGAACTACCCTCGTGCAGCTCCTTGAGAGCTTTCGCCTGATGGACCTGCAAGATGGCCATGGCATGCAGGGCAGAGGCCGCCTGTCCAGCGGCAGAGTAAGCCTTGGCAGCCAGAGCAGCCATGGTCTTACTCGCCTTGGACGGGAGACGCGGACGGTTCCGCCAGGTGGCCGCGGACTGCGGGCACAAGTGCGGCGCAATCGCACGTTCCACCTGCGGAATATCCACGTGCCCCTTGGCGGCCCCACCGTCGAGGGTAGTGAGAGTGGAGGAGGCAGAAGTACGGTTTCTGGCAGTGTGAGGTGCCATCCACGTCTTCTGGAGCTCCTCATGCACCTCCGGGAAGAAGGGCACTGGGGCGGGACGTGGTTGGGAGCCACGGCCCGAACCCAGAAACCAATCATCCAGCCGCGAGCGCTCGGGACACGGTGGAGGGTTCCACACGAGACCGATGCCCGCGGCGGCCCGGGCAAGCATG
The DNA here is from genome assembly GCF_019924925.1 of Ctenopharyngodon idella. Classification (NCBI taxonomy): domain Eukaryota; kingdom Metazoa; phylum Chordata; class Actinopteri; order Cypriniformes; family Xenocyprididae; genus Ctenopharyngodon; species Ctenopharyngodon idella. The sequence continues at coordinate 25,408,734 of NC_067243.1, read as the reverse complement.
GCAGTCAACTCAGAGTCCGCTTCCGACTGAGCAACCGTCCCTGAGAGCGGAAGCTCGGAGTCATTGTCGTCCTCTGAGTCATCTAGCCCACTCCCCGATGCAGCAATCGACATCTGGTCCTCCTCCGGAGCACCGAAAGTGACGCGGGGAACCCCCGTGGAGGGCCCCGCGGCAGCAGCCGGCAACTCGACGCCACATGGCGTTGCAGAGGAGGGGGAGGTTCGTGGGGGCAGACCCGACGAAGAGGCTCCCACTGTAACCCTCAGATCTCCCAAAGTACTAACCAGACCGGCGGCCTTACCAGCCGCGGGTGCTTGGGTAGTAACAGAGGGGACTCGTGCCTCCGTGTTAAAGAAGGAGAGTCGCGATCTCAACGCCAACATGGACATGCCCTCGCAATGAGGGCACGTGCCATCCACGAGCGCTGACTCAGCGTGCTGTTTACCCAGACACGTGAGACAGTGATCGTGGCCGTCAGAGGAGGTCAGGAAACGACCGCATCCAGAAACACATGGACGAAAAGACATCTTGAAAAAGACGCTGATCGCCCGTGCTTGCTCTTTTAGTACACTCACCAGCCGAAGCACACAGAGATGAGTGCAGCACCCTCCTGTGGGCAACGCCGACACACCCACCGCTGAGCGTGCCTTCCCACCAGCTGGAGAGACTCGAGCAGCCACCGGAACAAAAAACAACAAAAGCAATTAAAATTACTGTTGAAGGAACTGGTCCTAGCAATTAAAATTGCTGTTTTTTGCACTCTTTCAAGAATATTCACTCAGAGGAGAAAGGAAGATCCAAACCGATCGGCTCCGAAGCAAAAGTATGAATGCAGGTGAGTATGCCGGGTCTATTTATACCCGGATGCCGGGGGCGTGGTCCGGCATGTAAATCTCACTGGCCAATTCCCATTGGCTTGTTTTGTATCCCTTGGAGGTGATTGGGCTCCCAAGCGAGACCCCATTACGTCAGTATCGACGTAACGTCGAACGTGACTGACTGAATGGGAACTACTGTTAAACCTACCTAAAAAGCAGTGATTATTAGGGCCTGAGCACCGATAATGTGTGAGGACCCTATCGTAATTGCTCAGTCAATTATTCTTCTTCTCTGAAATGAATCGCATTTTTGAGGGCCTAAACATGCTCAAAAACTCAAGAAACTTTGCACAAGCATCAGAAGTGGTGAAAATTTACGTCTGATATGGGTTTCAGAATTAGGAGTAGCAAAATGGCTTGATAGGGCCACGTACAAAATTTCATTTAAGCGCCCTTTGCGCTACGTTTCATGTACAAGTATAAAAATTTGGTAGACACATGTAACAGCCCAATACCCAATACAAAAAAGTCCCTCTTGAAGACATCTACACACCAAAATTTAGTTATAGTCATAGTGCCACCAGCTGGTAGCAGGAAGTGTGGCAAATACAAATGACTGACTTAGTCCTCCTACAGGTGCTGGACATATAATTAGACTATCATCAAAAAGTTGATTTATTTCACTAATTCCATTCAAAAAGTGAAACTTGTATATTATATTCATTCATTACACACAGACTGATATATTTCAAATGTTTATTTCTTTTAATTTTGATGATTATAACTGACAACTAAGGAAAATCCCAAATTCAGTATCTCAGAAAATTAGAATATTGTAAAAAGGCTCAATATTGAAGACACCTGGTGCCACACTCTAATCAGCTAATTAACTCAAAACACCTGCAAAGGCCTTTAAATGGTCTCTCAGTCTAGTTCTGTAGGCTACACAATCATGGGGAAGACTGCTGACTTGACAGTTGTCTAAAAGACGACCATTGACACCTTGCACAAGGAGGGCAAGACACAAAAGGTCATTGCAAAAGAGGCTGGCTGTTCACAGAGCTCTGTGTCCAAGCACATTAATAGAGAGGCGAAGGGAAGGAAAAGATGTGGTAGAAAAAGAGTGTATAAGCAATAGGGATAACCGCACCCTGGAGAGGATTGTGAAACAAAACCCATTCAAAAATGTGGGGGAGATTCACAAAGAGTGGACTGCAGCTGGAGTCAGTGCTTCAAGAACCACTACGCACAGACGTATGCAAGACATGGGTTTCAGCTGTCGCATTCCTTGTGTCAAGCCACTCTTGAACAACAGACAGCGTCAGAAGCGTCTCACCTGGCCTAAAGACAAAAATGACTGGACTGCTGCTGAGTGGTCCAAAGTTATGTTCTCTGATGAAAGTAAATTTTGCATTTCCTTTGGAAATCAGGGTCCCAGAGTCTGGAGGAAGAGAGGAGAGGCACACAATCCACGTTGCTTGAGGTCCAGTGTAAAGTTTCCACAGTCAGTGATGGTTTGGGGTGCCATGTCATCTGCTGGTGTTGGTCCACTGTGTTTTCTGAGGTCCAAGGTCAACGCAGCCGTATACCAGGAAGTTTTAGAGCACTTCATGCTTCCTGCTGCTGACCAACTTTATGGAGATGCAGATTTCATTTTCCAACAGGATTTGGCACCTGCACACAGTGCCAAAGCTACCAGTACCTGGTTTAAGGACCATGGTATCCCTGTTCTTAACTGGCCAGCAAACTCACCTGACCTTAACCTCATAGAAAATCTATGGGGTATTGTGAAGAGGAAGATGCGATATGCCAGACCCAACAATGCAGAAGAGCTGAAGGCCACTATCAGAGCAACCTGGGCTCTTATAACACCTGAGAAGTGCCACAGACTGATCCGACTCCATGCCACGCCGCATTGCTGCAGTAATTCAGGCAAAAGGAGCCCCAACTAAGTATTGAGTGCTGTACATGCTCATTCTTTTCATGTTCATACTTTTCAGTTGGCCAAGATTTCTAAAAATCCTTTCTTTGTATTGGTCTTAAGTAATATTCTAATTTTCTGAGATACTGAATTTGGGATTTTCCTTAGTTGTCAGTTATAATCATCAAAATTAAAAGAAATAAACATTTGAAATATATCAGTCTGTGTGTAATGAATGAATATAATATACAAGTTTCACTTTTTGAATGGAATTAGTGAAATAAATCAACTTTTTGATGATATTCTAATTATATGACCAGCACCTGCATATTTATATACTTAAATGCATATTGCCCACCGTGCTCTGTTTTCCTAAAGCCACCGGGTGGCGGTGGCACGAGTGTGAGTGAGGGCCCTTTCATCACTGCTTGCAGCTTTAATTGTTCTTTTGTATTTATGTGTTTATGTTGGCCTGTTGAATGTTAAATGGTGTAACAATCCATGTGTAACATCTGGAGAGAACAGGCTGAGGCATGGCTCTAAGTGCAGGGGTTTTAATAGAGAACTAAGCAGTGTTAATTTCGTTAACGAAAACTATGACGAAAAATGTTCAATGACGACCTTTTTTCCATGACTAAGACTAGACAATGAGAGACGACACCAATGTCATATAATGATAACTGTGACTAAATCAACACGTGCAATATCGTTGACAAAAAAAAACGAGACTGAAATGTGGCTAAAAGACTAAAAACTTTACCAAAATCACTCTTTTGAAATCACTTTTTGTTTTTGTCGAATAAAGGAGACAAAACATTACAGACTGTTTTTACGAGCATTCATGCTTACGGTTGCCAGATTTCCAGAATTTAAACCCCCAATCAGAGCTTTTCTGTTAAAAGCTCTGATTGGGGGCACATTTTACACATTTTACTTAATCTTTGCAATCTGGCAACCATGCACACGAGCTCTCTCTACACTGTGCTGAGGAAGAAGAGCGGATGATCTGAAAACAGACAAGTAAGCTGGAGTTCAGAGATCTTCATTTGAGATTTTCTACTTAAATTAAAGTGTCATTCAGTCAGTCTATATTGCACTGCTCGTTTGCTGACATTGCAAGAATGCAATGTTTCCCGAATATCCACACGATTTCAAATGTGACATTGATTTTATACAACAGTTCAACAACCAAAAGGGTAATATTAAGTGATGTACATTTAGTATTGTCAGTATTTTTGCTCTATTTTGCAACGAAAGCCACAGCAGAACTGCAGCACACAAGCTGTGTTTCGTGAACGAATCTGCGGCTTTGAACGAATCATCAATGATTCAATGACCCATTCATAAATACAGCTGCTTGCTTTGATACTGAAAGAATGAATGCCTCAATGACTTACCGCCACCTACTGGCGGTTTTAATTTAATATTTAAAAGTATCACTTCGTTTTTATCATCATTATATATATATATATATTTTTTTTTTAAAGCAGTTTTTATTTTATAAAGGCATTATAAAGGTTAAAAAAAATGTATATATATCTATCTAAGAGGGAAATATTGTCTCTTAATGGAAAATGGAAAAGGTATAACTGCAGTCTAAGTGGAAAAGAGAGGGTACGCAGAAGGGGTACAACACTCTAAAAACTTTGAGAACCACTGAAAAGGGAGATGTAGTGCTACTGCTATGAGTGCAATGTCAATACAGCCTGTTACCTTGATTCAAATTTTTCATAAGCTTAAATGAATTGGTCTAAAGAGAAAAATTATAATGACTTTTGTCTAAAGACTACATATAAAATAGCTATCAAAATTAATGTTGGTAACTGTAGTTTGACTAAAAGTAATGACTAAGACTTAACAAAAATGCAATGACTTTTCGTCGACTAAAACTAGACCAAAATAGGAAAGACAAAAATGACTAAAATGTGACTAAGACTAAAGAGCATTTTCGTCTGAAGATAAAGACTAAGACTAAATCAAAAATGGCTGCCAAAATTAACACTGGAACTAAGAACAAAAGAAAATGGAGAACAAGGACCACCACATTCCAACAACTGACAGAGAACAGGAGAAACATAAGGGCTATATATACAGGGGCATACAAGCTAAACAAGGTAAAGAGGAACAAGATACACCTCTGGAGCAATCAGAGAACTAACCAACATGAAAAACTACAATGACCAACAAACATGCCTCTAGGACAGGAAGTAAAAAGAGGTCACACACAAGACAGGGGCACACAGGTTGTGATCATGACAGAGCCCCCCACATAAGAAGCGGATTCCAGACGCTCCACAGGAAACAACTGTCCAGGAGGGTGGAGGGTGGAGTGACAAGGGCAAGTGACCAGGGAAGCGCAGGTTGGGCAAGTGGCCAGGGTGGCGCAGATGACCACCTCAGCTGGGCAGACTGGGCTAAAACATCCCCACGGCGGAACAGATGACCACCACAGCAGATCAGATGGGACTACATACCCCAACAGTTCAGGAACAACCTCGGTGGTCATATTAGGGCATACTGAAAACTTGAGGACAACCTTTGTGGTCGCATTAGGGCAGACAGGAAAATATGGGGCAGGAGGGGGCTCTGGAGCGGACTCATGGGCTGAATCGGGCTCTGGAGCGGACTTATGGGCTGAATCGGGCTCTGGAGCAGACTCTGGAGCAGACTCAGGCAGAGGCTCAGGAACAGACTCAGGATCAGGAGTATGCTCTGAATTATGTGCAGCAATCTTATTCGGCTAGAGACTCTGGCGTGGCAGCCATGATGGGACGAGACTCTGGGATGGCGGTCATGACAGCTGGGGTCCGCTGTGGACCAAGCTCTGCGGCCATCAGACCTTGGGTAGTATGGCCCCTCCCCAAAAAGTGTTTAGGCAATGAGTCCTCCTCCACTTCACCCACAGTGAAGGAAGATCCACACAGCAGCAGGGCCAAGTACAAATACTGTGCCAGGGTCCAGCTGGGACCTCCCCCTGGCATCAGTTGGCTGATGTAATCTACAACCTGCTCCAGAAACACTCTATTAGCATGACCTCATCCAAGGGAGCAAGGTGGCAGTAAATTAAAAACTCCTCCACATAGTCCTCAATGAGACGGCCATTTTGCGAAATAGAGCAGAGAATGTTCACCGGGTCCCGGTAACCTCCCCCTAGATCCATTGAAGTGGTGAGCTATTCTGTAACATCCGGAGAGAACAGGATGATGCATGGATCTAAATGCAGGGGTTTTAATCAAAAAACAAGTATACAAACAATAAGCAACATAGAGAACTAAGAACAACTTCCAGGACTCAGGGCCTGGAACCAACTCTGGGTTCCAGGACATCCCCTCATACTCCATTAAAAGACCTAAGGGCACAAGTGTGGAGACTATTACGGCTGAGGGCTCAGGTGTGGCGGCGGCCATCTTGACCGAGGGCTCAGGTGTGGCTGCGGCCATCTTGACCGAGGGCTCAGGCGTGGCGGCGGCCATCTTGCGACGAGGCTCAGGGACGGCGGCCATCTTGCAACGAGGCACTGGGATGGCAGCCATCTTGCGATGAGGCTCTGGGATGGCGGCCATCTCAGGACAGGATACTGGACTGGCGGCCATGATGGGACGATACAGGTGACTTTCACTCACCAGAACCGAGGATATGATGGTATAGCTGAGGCCTCTTTCCATCAGGATCCTGGTGAGGTAATCAGTCAGATCACGGCCAGCCAAGTCCATGTTCCTCGCTGCCATAACTGGATCTGTTGTCACTGTGACCATTTGAATTAGCAGTGCAGTTAGATCCATACTTCTGTCTTGGTCCTGTATTCTGTCACGATTGGTGGTGTAGTATTCAATGCATGACAAAGAAGATATCTTCAAACAACACCGTGTAACTTAAACAATACAGGACAAAGACTGGTCTGGAACTAAGGGCAGATCTACACAGTGAACTGAGGAGTTAACGAGACTAATTAACAAGAAACACCTGAACTGAAGACACTAATTAATCAGTAACAAAGACAACAAACAAGTGGTGGGAAACTAAGAACAAAGGAGAACATGTGACAAACAGAACATGGTGCAAAAACAGACATACATGTGACACATCCCTATTAACTAATAAAATTAACCACAAACAAACCACATTTATCCATGCTTGGAAAAGCCTTAAAATACAAATTTATATTCAATTACATTACAAGATTGTAAGACTTGAGTAAAGCATTGAATAAAAAGTTTATCACTTAAGCAAATGTTTTCCCTACCACAGGCAGTGCGCCTACCACTCTTACGGAGCAACCCGCCACTCATTTTGGCCATTTTATACCATAAAACAGAGAACCTAAAATTCTTTTAATAAGATTTTCACATAATGAAATGTATCCCTGATAAATTTGTAAATGGGTATTTTAGCATAAAGCAAAACTAAAAAGCAAGGTTAAATTTGTATTATTATTCAAATGTTCCCTAACAACAAAAGATGTTGAGTGTTTAATGCTGTGAAGCATCCTTATAATTTCAGATGTATTGTAGTCAGGGATGTTGTCAAGACTTGGCCGAGTGTGGTTTAACAGGCACTCGATGAAGACAAAATAGTAATAACAGGCTTTATTAGCAGAACAGAACATAACCAAATGTCACACAATATGTTCATGGAATATTTTCAGTGTAACTGTCACGACCGGGGCTAGAACCCAGAATGTGTTGCTGGTAGCCCAATGCTCTAACCACTACACCACAGAGCAGTGTAGACCCAAATTGCAGAGAATCACACGAGGCAGGATTGGAGAAAAATCAAACAGTCTTTACTTAATGTCCTTAATGTACTTAATGTCATTCAAAAATTAAGCACCAAAAGCAGGGCTGAAGAAGGTACAGATCCACAAGGCAAAAAATGTCCAAAAACATAAAGCAAAGTTTCCAAGTAAGCAGGTCAAAGGTCTGAGTAAAAAGTCTCTCACAGTAATCCAAACAAGGGCCAAAAGATCTGTCAGAACAAAAAAAACTTCAAGACTGAGCAAAGATACAAACAAATGCAGGTCTTATATATGCCCACAAACACACACTAACAAGCCAGGCACAGGTGATATCATTGAGCTAATAATGAACAGGAAGTCAGGAGGAAGTTGTGGAAGGTCTTGTGCCTGGGGGAGACAAAGGAGAGGTTACTACAGGTTTCAATTGAGAAACATGAAAAGTAGGTCTTAATCTCATCGATCTTGGTAGAGCAAGCTGGTATGTAACAGGATTGACCCGCCTGGTGACTTTGAATGGGCCAACAAATCTTGGGGCAAGTTTTTTGGATTCAACTCTTAAAGGCAAATCCTTAGCTGAGAGCCAGACCCTTTGTCCTATTCTGAAGTATGGGGTCACCCTTCTTCTCCTGTCAGCATGCTTCTTGTAGCGAGTTGAAGCACTTTTCAAAGCCAAGTGAGCCCTTCTCCATGTCCTTCTGCACCGTTCAACAAACTTCTTAGCATTAGGGACTCCAACCTCTATTTCTTGACTGAAGAACAATGGTGGCTCAAATCCAAATTGACACTTGAATGGGGATAATCCAGTGGAGGAGCTGCGTAAGGTGTTGTGTGCCAGCTCTGCCCATACCTGGAACCGACTCCAAGAGGATGGCTGATGGGATGTGAAGCAGCGAAGGTATTTCTCCAATTCCTGATTCACCCGTTCTGTTTGGCCATTTGACTGAGGGTGGAAACCTGAAGAGAGACTCACAGAAGAGCCAAATAGAGACCAGAATGCTTTCCAATAACGAGACATGAACTGGGGACCCCGATCAGTAACAATGTTCACAGGAATTCCATGGATCCTTACAACATTTTGAAGAACAATGTCAGCAGTTTCTTTAGCAGAAGGAAGTTTAGGTAATGGAATAAAGTGTGCAGCTTTAGAGAAGCGGTCCACCACCACCAGTACAACAGTGTTACCTTCAGATACTGGCAAACCCGTGATAAAATCCATGGATATGTGAGACCAGGGACGTTGAGGGATTGGCAGTGGGTGTAGAAGACCGGCAGGGCGCTGATTAGAAGACTTCTGTTGAGCGCAGACTGGGCAGGCTTGTACAAAAGATCGGACCTCTCTTGACAACTCTGGCCACCAAAAACGTCTTTGAATAAAATCCAGTGTCCTCTCAACTCCTGGATGTCCAGCAAGGGAGGAGGCATGACCCCACTGAAGGCTCCTTCTGGGAGCAATCATACTGCCGTGATAATGCGTCAGCTTTAACATTCTTTGATCCAGGTCTGTAAGAGATCACAAAATTGAAACGGGTAAAAAAGAGGGCCCACCTAGCCTGACAAGGGTTAAGGCGCTTTGCCTGCTGTAGATAGGACAGGTTCTTGTGGTCAGTCCACACAATGAAAGGATGCTTGGACCCCTCCAGCCAGTGGCGCCACTCTTCTAGTGCAAGTTTCACAGCTAGGAGTTCTCAGTTACCCACATCGTAATTTCTTTCTGCTGAAGATAGGCTTCTGGAAAAGAAGGAACATGGATGAACTTTGTTATCTGTAACTGATCTCTGAGAGAGCACTGCTCCTACTCCTACTTCAGATGCATCCACTTCAACAATAAAAGGTAATTCAGGGTCTGGGTGTACCAAGATTGGGGCAGAAGAGAACAGTTTCTTTAACCTGTCAAAAGACTTCAGAGCTTCAGCAGTCCAGTGAATACGAGTGGCTGACCCTTTCGTAAGAGCGGAAATGGGTGCTGCAATTGTGCTGAAGTTACGAATAAACTTCCTGTAGAAATTGGCAAAGCCAAGAAATCTCTGTACCTGCTTTAGTGTTTTGGGCTGGGGCCAGTTTGTGATGGCAGATACCTTCCTTAGTTCCATCTGGATGCCTTCTTGAGAGACAACATAGCCTAGGAATGAGACTTGAGACACATGAAACTCACACTTCAAGCTTTACGAATAGATGATTCTCAAGTAGCTTCTTCAGAACCTGTTGGACATGGTGAATATGTTCCTGTAGAGAGTTTGAGAAGATTAATATGTCATCTAGATAGACAAACACAAAACGATTCAACATCTCCCTCAAGACATCATTGATGAAGGCTTGAAACACAGCTGGGGCATTAGCTAACCCAAAGTGCATGACTTGGTATTCCCAGTGGCCAGTCGGGGTACTGAAGGCTGTTTTCCATTCATCACCCTCCCTAATACGTACCAAGTTGTATGCACTCCGCAGATCTAATTTAGAAAAAATCTTAGCTTTCTGAAGCAGTTCAAAAGCGGATGACATGAGTGGGAGAGGGTAGCGATTCTTAATAGTTATTTTATTGAGTCCACGATAGTCTATGCAAGGCCTAAGGCTACCATCTTTCTTAGGGACAAAAAAGAAACCAGCACTAGCTGGTGATGTTGATGGGCGAATGAAGCCAGTCCTTAAAGCATCCTGAATATATTCATTCATGGCCTTAGTTTCTGGGGCAGAGAGGGAATATAGATGACCTCTAGGAGGGAGTGTGCCAGGAAGGAGGTCAATAGCACAATCATATGGTCTGTGAGGTGGTAGTTTGGTAGCGCATTGTTTGCTAAACACTTCTTTCAAATCATAGTATTCAAGGGCCATAAGTGTCAGATCTGGTATATTATTCAGGGAATGAACACTCACCTCTTCAATAGCTGCCAGAATTTCTTTATTCCCAACCACAAAGGAAGCAGGAGAGGTGCAGGAGTCCTTACATGCTGAACCCCAGTCAAGAAGAGTTCCAGAGGTCCAGGAAAATTGAGGGTTGTGAAGCCGTAACCAGGGGTAACCCAGGATAAGGGGTTCTCTGGAAGATTCAATAAGATAAAAGGAGATTGTTTCATGATGGTTAGCTTCAATGGTTAAACACAGAGGAACTGTTCTAAATCTGATCATTCCAGACCCAATAGGTCTGCCATCCAGGGCTTCAACTTTCCAGGATGAAGGACAAGTCTCATAGGGGATACACATCTTCTTTGCCAATTCAATGTCTAAAAAATTGTCAGCTGCACCTGAATCCACAAATGCCTTCAATGATATTATATTCTCTTTTGCATCCCCCCAAGTAAGGGTAGCTGACAACAGTAAACGGGAGTGAGGAGTGTCAAACTGGGCAGTCCCACTCGCTAAGGTCCCCACACACCCTAGCGAGCCTTGGCTTTTAACGCTAATTCAGGGCAGGAAGAGCGGATGTGACCAGACCCTCCACAATAGAAACAACGACCCTCTCTCATGCGTCTCTCTCTTTCTTTAGGTGATAGGCGAGTCCTGCCCAGCTGCATTGGTTCTTCCTCTGTCTGTTGGTTGAGATGAACAATTTCTGGAACATTTGTAGGTGATAACATGGGCATGACTTGGGGAGTGCAACGTTCTCTTCTCCTCTCACGAATACGGTTATCAATGCGGATGGCCAAGGTTATGAGTTCCTCCAGACTTGAACCCCAGTCTCTACTGGCTAGTTCATCCTTTACATCTTCAGAAAGGCCACGGTAGAAGGTTGAGAGAAGAGCCTCTGAATCCCATTTACTCTCAGAAGCCAGAGTACGGAACTCAATGGCATAATCGGCCACAGATTGATGCCCCTGGCGTAGGTCAAGCAGCCTTCTTGCTGCCTCACGGCCACTGACTGGATGGTCAAATACCTGTTGGAGAGTCTCTGTAAACACCTTTAGATCTGAGCAAATGGGGGACTGTTGTCTCCAAAGAGCTGAGGCCCAATCCAGGGCACGATCACACAACAGGGAGATTACAGGTGCTGGTCATATAATTAGAATATCATGAAAAAGTTCATTTTTTTATTGTAAATTATTTTTAAAAATGAAACTTTCATATATTTTAGATTCCCTACATGTAAAGTAAAACATTTCAAAAGTTTTTTTTTTTAAATTTTGATGATTAGAGCGTACAGCTCATGAAAGTCCAAAATCCAGTATCTCAAAATATTAGAATATTTCCTAAGATCAATCAAAAAATGGATTTGCAAAACAGAAAAGTTCAAGTTTCTTAAAGTATGTTCATTTGTGCACTCAATACTTGGTCGGCAGCACATATTACAGCAAATGACTTGCTCCTAGCACAAATTACAGCATCAGTGAAGTGTGGCATGGAAGTGATCAGCCTGTGGCACTGCTGAGACACTATTGAGCCTTCAGATCATCTGTATATTGTTGGATCAACTGTTTCTCATCTTTCTCTTTAAAATATCCCATAGATTCAGGTCAGGCATGTTGGCTGGCCAATAAAGCACAGTAATATCATGGTCAGCAAACCACTTGGAAGTGGTTTTTGCACTGTGGGCAGGTGCTAAAGTCCTGCTGGAAAAGGAAATCAGCATCTCCATAAAGCTTGTCAGCAGATGGAAGCATAAAGTGCTCCAAAATCTCCTGGAAGATGGCTGCATTGACTTTGCACTTGATAAAACACAATGGACCAACACCAGCAGATGTCACGGCCCCCCCAAATCATTACTGACTTCAGAAACTTCACACTAGACTTCAAGCAGCTTGGATTCTGTGCCTCTCCAGTCTTCCTTCAGACTCTGGGACCCTGATTTCAACATGAAATGCAAAATTTACTTTTATCTGAAAAGAGGACTTTCGACCACTGTTCACTGTCCAGTTCTTTTTCTCCTTAGCCCAGGTAAGATGCTTCTGACGTTGTTTCTGTTTCAGAAGTGGCTTGGTAGTCCTTTTCCTGAAGATGTCTGAGTGTGGTGACTCTTGATGCGCTGACTCCGGCTTCATTCTACTCATTGTGAAGCTCTCCCAAGTATTTGAATCGGCTTTACTTGTCAGTATTCTCAAGCTTGCAGTCATCCCTGTTGCTTGTGAACCTTTGCCTACCCAATTTCTTCCTTCCAGTCAACTTTGCATTTAATATGCTTTGATATTTCACTCTGTAAACAGCCACCCCATTCAGTAATGACCTTCTGTGACTTACTCTCTTTGTGGAGGGTGTCAATGATTGTCTCCTGGACCATTGCCAAGTCAGCAGTCTTCCCCATTAGTGTGGTTTCAAAGAACAAGAGATACCTGGAATTTATACTGTAGGGATGGTCATTTAATGAAACTCAAATGTAAATATTCTAATATTTTGAGATACTGGATTTTGGACTTTTATTAGCTGTATGCTCTAATCAACAAATTAAAAAAAAAAACCTTTTGAAATGTTTTACTTTACATGTAGGGAATCTAGAATATATGAAAGTTTCATTTTTTAAAATAATTTACAATAAAAAAAATGAACTTTTCATGATATTCTAATTATATGACCAGCACCTGTATATATGCAATCTTAGCCTTCTCAGAAGCAAAGGAAGAGGGTTGAAGTTCAAAAATCAGAGACACTTGAGTCAGGAAACCCTTACAGGTACCGGGCTTCCCATCGTAGCGCTGAGGGGCTGGGATCTTGGTGCAGCTATTGGTGGATCTGGGGCCGGTGCTGCCACAGGTTCTCGAGGTAAGTGGGCTTGTAGTTGTTGCAGAGATTCCCCAATCTGGTTCACAGCATCTGTCAACCTCTGTAGCTGTGTCTCATGTGTTCCAAGCAATACTCCCTGTTTGCTAAGGACTCCATGAATCTGTTCAGTCTTGCTGTCACAACCGGGGCTAGAACCCAGAATGTGTTGCTGGTAGCCCAGTGCTCTAACCACTACTCTTTACTTAATGTCCTTCTTGAATAAACACAAAAATTAAGCACCAAAAGCAGGGCTGAAGAAGGTACAGATCCACAAGGCAAAAAATGTCCAAAAACATAAAGCAAAGTTTCCAAGTAAGCAGGTCAAAGGTCTGAGTAAAAAGTCTCTCACAGTAATCCAAACAAGGGCCAAAAGATCTGTCAGAACAAAAAACTTCAAGACTGAGCAAAGATACAAACAAATGCAGGTCTTATATATGCCCACAAACACACACTAACAAGCCAGGCACAGGTGATATCATTGAGCTAATAATGAACAGGAAGTCAGGAGGAAGTTGTGGAAGGTCTTGTGCTCTCCGTTTCCCTCTGCTGGACAGACCGTGGTGTGACAGTAACTTGTAAACTATGAAACTATAAAGTAGGTTTTGAATCCATTGTTTGAACAGCATTGGCAACCCATTGGTTTCATTTAAACATTATACATTTGTTTTGTTACATCCTCCCATTTTTGTCCCGGGTAAATAGGGATCGAACGAACAAAAAAAAAAAAAAAAAAAGTGGAGAGACTTAGAGGATCTTTAGCTCTCCATTCACAAAACCACCAGACGCTGGGTTTCAATTTAAGTGCCGTGTCTGCCTTTTATTTATAAAGCAGGAGCATGAAGTGGTATGAAATAAAGTATTACAAATAATCCAAAAACAAACATAAACATTACCTCAAGTGGAGGACCCATATAAAAGAAAATCCAAAAAAAACCTCTACCTAAAAGAATTAATACTAAATTACCTGTCCCCAAAAGAAAAAACAAAACAACATTTAACTTCCCTCCCTCCTTAACTAAACCATAACCAGGAGAAAAGATATCGGAATCCTCCACCCTACATTACCCATAAACTTATGATAGTCAAGTCAAGTCAAGTCACCTTTATTTATATAGTGCTTTTTACAATGCAGATTGTGTCAAAGCAGCTTTACAGTGATAACTGGTATATAATTTTGGCTGCACAGCAGCTCTTAAAGATTGGTGTCAATGCAGGCAGATCAAAGCACTGTTGAATATCAAATGTGTCCCCAACTAAGCAAGCCAAAGGCGACAGAGGCAAGGAACCTAAACTCCAACAGGTGACATCAGGTGGCAAATAGGTGTTAAAATGGAGAAAAAAACCAGGCTTAGTCGGTGGGCCAGTTCTCCTCTGGCGAACAGTGCTTTGTTACAATAGAAGTTATCCACTCAAAGAATACATAACTCATGTAACCCAACACAACAACCAGAAGCGCGATAAGCGCTACACTCCTCTGGGACTGGAGAGCGAAAGATCATCAGACACCGCATTGCTTCGTCTCTCTGCTACGTCAATGCTCTCTCTGCAGTTTTATACGATAGTAATCAGGAAATGCACCAATCAGTGCGCAGGCAGCGCTCACATGACCAATAAAGCACAGGTGGTAACCCTTAGCCTGTCAGGAAAGCACACACAAAAAGAGAGAGGAAAAAAAGAAAAAGAAAAGAACAAGAGAGAGAATAAAACAAACGCAAATAACACTTCATATAAATAACCAAAAACAAATTAATACGTCCTTGGACATGACAGTTTCCATTTGTGAACAGTTGGAAAAAAAAACATGAACATGAACCGGTTCAAGGAATGAAAACAAAAACCGGAAACGAACTAAATTTTGACCGAACAGAAACGTTAATTTGAAATGGCCATTAACAGGTTAATAACGTTATTTTATCGTTCCGTTTAATATTTTGATTTGGCAATCAACCAATCACGAATTCAAATAGTACAGCCTATGTAAAATGTGACGCTGACACATCCAGTGAAATTCCCGCGCTCAGAAAGTGAAATGCCCGCGCTCAAGCTCAGCTGTCAAGTCATCATAGGTTAGGTAAGTCACAATGGCAATGCCCTGGCATTAGTTTTTCAGAGGATATATGTCACCAACCGTCAAGCATTATGCCTACATTTACAGTATCTCTCAGAAGTGAGTACACCCCTCAAATTTTTGTAAATGTTTTATTAAATCTTTTCATGTGACAACACTGAAGAAATGACACTTTGCTACAATGTAAAGTAGTGAGAGTACAGCTTGTATAACAGTGTAAATTTGCTGTCCCCTCAAAGTAACTCAACACACAGCCATTAATGTCTAAACCGCTGGCCACAAAAGTGAGTACACCCCTAAGTATAAATGTCCAAATTGGGCCCAATTAGCCATTTTCTCTCCCCGGTGTCATGTGACTCGTTAGTGTTACAAGGTCTCAGGTGTGAATGGGGAGCAGGCGTGTTAAATTTGATGTTATCGCTCTCACTCTCTCATACTGGTCACTGGAAGTTCAACATGGCACCTCATGGCAAAGAACTCTCTGAGGATCTGAAAAAAGAATTGTTGCTCTACATAAAGATGGCGTAGGCTATAAGAAGATTGCCACAACCCTGAAACTGAGCTGCAGCACGGTGGCCAAGACCATACAGCGGTTTAACAGGACAGGTTCCACTCAGAACAGGCCTCGCCATGGTCGACCAAAGAAGTTGAGTGCACGAGCTCAGCGTCATATCCAGAGGTTGTGTTTGGGAAATAGACGTATGAGTGCTGCCAGCATTGCTGCAGAGGTTGAAGGGGTGGGGAGTCAGCCTGTCAGTGCTCAGACCATACGCCGCACACTGCATCAGATTGGTCTGCATGGCTGTCGTCCCAGAAGGAAGCCTCTTCTAAAGATGATGCACAAGAAAGCCCGCAAACAGTTTGCTGAAGACAAGCAGACTAAGGACATGGAACCATGTCCTGTGGTCTGATGAGACCAAGATAAACTTATTTGGTTCAGATGGTGTTAAGCGTGTGTGGCGGCAACCAGGTGAGGAGTACAAAGACCAGTGTGTCTTGCCTGCAGTCAAATATTGTGGTGGGAGTGTCATGGTCTGGGGCTGCATGAGTGCTGCCGGCAATGGGGAGCTACAGTTCACTGAGGCAACCATGAATGCCAACATGTACTGTGACATACTGAAGCAGAGCATGATCCCCTCCTTTCGGAGACTGGGCCGCAGGGCAGTATTCCAACATGATAACGACCCCAAACACACCTCCAAGACGACCACTGCCTTGCTAAAGAATGTCTCCAGACCTAAACCCTATTAAGCATCTGTGGGGCATCCACAAACGGAAGGTAGAGGAGCGCAAGGTCTCTAACATCCACCAGCTCCATGATGTCATCATGGAGGAGTGGAAGAGGACTCCAGTGGCAACCTGTGAAGCTCTGGTGAACTCCATGCCCAAGAGGGTTAAGGCAGTGCTGGAAAATAATGGTGGCCACACAAAATATTTGGACATTTTCACTTAGGGGTGTACTCACTTTTGTGGCCAGCGGTTTAGACATTAATGGCTGTGTGTTGAGTTATTTTGAGGGGACAGCAAATTTACACTGTTATACAAGCTGTACACTCACTACTTTACATTGTAGCAAAGTGTCATTTCTTTAGTGTTGTCACATGAAAAGATATAATAAAATATTTACAAAAATGTGAGGGGTGTACTCACTTCTGTGAGATACTGTATATAAAATCAGCATTTTGACTTTTGGCTAGTACTTTATAATTTTTCAAATAATATTTGATCTTTTTTTATCTTGTAAATAGATACAACATCGTAGTATTTGGTGGTGTTGGTGGTTATTCCAGAAGGGTATGTTTACAGTCTATGTTTCTATAAAAACACAAATTTTACCATGTTTGCATTTCATTTGATTTACAGTGTTACTAGGCAAGGCAATTTTATTTGTATAGCACATTTCATACACAATGGTAATTCAAAGTGCTTTACATAAAGAAGAACTAAATACATAAGAATAAAAAATGGAACGCATAAGAAATAAAAATAACAGTAAAAACAGAGAATACCACTATCTGGATGGAAGAGTTAGGAAGTTTCAGGGAGTTTTTTTGTTGTCCGTCAGAGTGGATCTAAACGCATCTATCCATCTAAACGGATCTATCCATCTATCCATCATCTAAATGGATCTTCCTCACGCTGGAGGGATAACTGTACTCAACTTTGTTGTCCGTCAGAACGGATCTAAATAGATCTATCCATCAGAGCGGATCTAAATGGATCTTTCTCACGCAGAGGGATAACTGTAAAAATACAGTGGGTACGGAAAGTATTCAGACCCCCTTACATTTTTCACTCTTTGTTATATTGCAGCCATTTGCTAAAATCATTTAAGTTCATTTTTTTCCTCATTAATGTACACACAGCACCCCATATCGACAGGAAAACACAGAATTGTTGACATTTTTGCAGATTTATTAAAAAAGAAAAACTGAAATATCACATGGTCCTAAGTATTCAGACCCTTTGCTGTGACACTCATATATTTAACTCAGGTGCTGTCCATTTCTTCTGATCATCCTTGAGATGGTTCTACACCTTCATTTGAGTCCAGCTGTGTTTGATTATACTGATTGGACTTGATTAGGAAAGTCACACACCTGTCTATATAAGACCTTACAGCTCACAGTGCATGTCAGAGCAAATGAGAATCATGAGATGAAAGGAACTGCCTGAGGAGCTCAGAGACAGAATTGTGGCAAGGCACAGATCTGGCCAAGGTTACAAAAAAATTTCTGCTGCACTTAAGGTTCCTAAGAGCACAGTGGCCTCCATAATCCTTAAATGGAAGACGTTTGGGATGACCAGAACCCTTCCTAGAGCTGGCCGTCCGGCCAAACTGAGCTATTGGGGGAGAAGAGCCTTGGTGAGAGAGGTAAAGAAGAACCCAAAGATCACTGTGGCTGAGCTCCAGAGATGCAGTCGGGAGATGGGAGAAAGTTGTAGAAAGTCAACCATCACTGCAGCCCTCCACCAGTCGGGGCTTTATGGCAGAGTGGCCCAACGGAAGCCTCTCCTCAGTGCAAGACACATGAAAGCCTGCATGGAGTTTGCTAAAAAACACCTGAAGGACTCCAAGATGGTGAGAAATAAGATTCTCTGGTCTGATGAGACCAAGATAGAACTTTTTGGCCTTAATTCTAAGCGGTGTGTGTGGAGAAAACCAGGCACTGCTCATCACCTGTCCAATACAGTCCCAACAGTGAAGCATGGTGGTGGCAGCATCATGCTGTGGGGTTTTTTTTTAGCTGCAGGGACAGGACGACTGGTTGCAATCGAGGGAAAGATGAATGCGGCCAAGTACAGGGATATCCTGGACGAAAACCTTCTCCAGAGTGCTCAGGACCTCAGACTGGGCTGAAGGTTTACCTTCCAACAAGACAATGACCCTAAGC
This sequence comes from Ctenopharyngodon idella, assembly GCF_019924925.1. Classification (NCBI taxonomy): domain Eukaryota; kingdom Metazoa; phylum Chordata; class Actinopteri; order Cypriniformes; family Xenocyprididae; genus Ctenopharyngodon; species Ctenopharyngodon idella. The sequence continues at coordinate 25,390,112 of NC_067243.1, read as the reverse complement.
ACCCAGCTAAAATAACGAAGGAGTGGCTTCACAACAACTCCGTGACTGTTCTTGAATGGCCCAGCCAGAGCCCTGACTTAAACCCAATTGAGCATCTCTGGAGAGACCTAAAAATGGCTGTCCACCAACGTTTACCATCCAACCTGACAGAACTGGAGAGGATCTGCAAGGAGGAATGGCAGAGGATCCCCAAATCCAGGTGTGAAAAACTTGTTGCATCTTTCCCAAAAAACAAACAAATACATGGCTGTATTAGATCAAAAGGGTGCTTCTACTAAATACTGAGCAAAGGGTCTGAATACTTAGGACCATGTGATATTTCAGTTTTTCTTTTTTAATAAATCTGCAAAAATGTCAACAATTCTGTGTTTTTCTGTCAATATGGGGTGCTGTGTGTACATTAATGAGGAAAAAAAATGAACTTAAATGATTTTAGCAAATGGCTGCAATATAACAAAGAGTGAAACATTTAAGGGGGTCTGAATACTTTCCGTACCCACTGTATTTATATTTGTCAGGTAGCTGTGCGTTTAAACAGTACCCTTACAGTCAAATCTTCCGGGACTAACTCTATCTAGAGCTCCATCCAGGGATAACTCTACTCAAATTTGTTGTCCATCAGAGCGGATCTAAACGGATCTATCCATCAGAGCGGATCTAAATGGATCGTCCTCACACGGAGGGATAACTGTAAAAATATTTGTCAGGTAGCTGTGCATTTAAACAGTACCCTTACAGATTCATATTTACCATGTGAACGGCACGGGGGGGTGGTGGTCTCAGCTCATTACAGATAATGAAGTGAGAAGGAAAAGAAGGAACCTCTCCTTGGTTTCTAACAAATTACAAAAACTGAGAATATTTGTTTTTGATTTGACTTACTTAATTTAAAAGTAGACATTCCAAGCATTATGTAGACATGTCTCTCATGTCTGTGTGGCAAGTTTGCTGAGATTCAGTTCATTTTAAAACGCATTTCAGAATTGACTTCACTGAGAGGGAAACATCAGATCGCACATCATGTTCGTTTACTTTATTTTGTGAAAAGCACAACATTTTTTTTTTTTTTTTTGTGAGTGTACATAAATAAAAGTACACACTTAACACTTTAGAATGATGTATAACACTGGTATGTGTGACCAAATTCGGCTGAGTATTTTGAGTCTCTTTCACACTGATAAGAAAAAAAGCGAGGTGGTATCGCCGGCGCGACCGCCGACCCGTAGGAGTTAACCTTCTGGGGTCTGAGGCTGATTTTGGGCCCTGGAGAAGTTTTGACATGCCCTGACATTTGTGCTTTTTTCAGTTGTTCATAAACATATTAATGGAAAAGGTGTCATTACACTGTATTCAGCACGAACTAGACTACCATAATATGTGAGGAACATGTATGTACATGTTTGTATTTTTGAAGGAATAACGTTTATGCGTGGTTATTGAAAAACAAAAAACTTAAGTCACTGAAATAAGGCCAAAAAACAAATATTATATATGTGTTCACAAGACTTCTGGGTATTGGAGGTTGTAGACTAGAATTTTTGCTTCAAAATGATGTAAAAATTATCCTGCCTACTCGTTCATATAAAACAATATAGAGATTTAAATTTTGTAAGACACTTTTTGTCAAGAAACACAGTATGCATGGAGGCGTGAATCTTCATGAATAATGCTGTGATTCACACCTGAGAAGACAAAGACCCGCATAATGACCTGCATAATGACCCGCATAATGAGCCCTTTCAGTCAGGTAGGCTATGTGAAAAAACCCTCTGATAACAGGATCACATCAGCTATTGTATTAAAGTTAATATAACGTCCACTCTTGACAACAAAACGTCTCAGGTTATGTATGTAACCATAGTTCCCTGAGAACAGGGAACGAGACTCTGCGTTTGATCACGCTATGGGGAACGTCACACGTGAGCCGATGTCTGAAAGCCAAGTATCAAAAAACTCCAATCATATTGGCCAGCGACAGCCTATGACATCATCATAGCGCAACCCGGAAGTATATAAGGAGCGCCTAGAGAACCAGTCAGTATCTTCTCGTCTTTCGGGACTGTTCTGTCTGATCGTGATTGTATCACTCCAGTAAGGGAATCTACATTACGATCAATCACTACTGGTGATTCTGGCCCCGTTTGTGCTGAGGCAAAATGGCGGCTGCAATCATGGGGCTTGCAGGTGAGCTCGTTGGGAAGTTTGAGAGAGTTGTATTCTCTCTCAGCTCCCCCGGGGCTGACGAGGATAAGTCGTTGGATGACGATGACGTCCGTGTTTGATGTCATCGCGTCTGGCAACGAGCGCTCCTCTGGCTGCTGTGTATGCGGAGCTGCTGGTGTTTTTGGGACGCGCTTCTGGCAGGCCGCATCTGGCATGAGGGCGCGTTAAGAAAGGGGCCGCACGCGTCGGAGCAAGGCGCAGAGACGGCTGGACTCGAGGAGGAAGAAGCAGGTTTTAAGGGAGGTGATCGATCACATACGCCAGTAGCGTCGGTAATCGATTCCCTCTCGTTGCGAGGGCGACTTTACATCTGCCCTCGACCCTTCTTTCTCCGCCTCCTGGGTTTTGGATTTAACATACTCAGGCACTTCTTTTACAGTCAGGCTGACAGCTGGGCCTTTGATAATATTTTTCTAAGGCCCGCCTTCTGGCTTAATAGTGTAAGAGGCTCTTTTAGGCTTTAAAGAACCCTAGATTCCAATCCCTTCTTGTTAAAGAAAAGGGAAGGAGGAGTCTTTGGTCTTTGAGCTGCAGGAAAGTGAGCTGGGTCTATATTTATATTTCTAAATATGTTGACCTTGTGTTCCTGTATAGTTTTCCTGAGTATGTAATCAGAAAAAGTAAGGGGTTTTGGGCAAACTGAAGTTTGATAGGTTGGCTAGTATTATATATTGTGCAGGCCACAAAATGGCCGCCTCTTAGCTACCTGTTGTTTAGAGTAGCTTCTCATCTACTGTTTGCTAGAGTAGTTTGAGTTAGCACTCGTCACTTCAGTTAGTATCTGTGTTTAGGTCGGCCTTAATCGGCCGCCTGACATTGTTTGCTTGTGAGCTTCGCTTTCTTTCTCTTATCCATGAGATTTGGAGGTGAAGCCCAGACTTTACTAGGCGTGTGGCCCTGTAGGCCCGCAGCTTAGCGGCCAAGCTAGAGCTAGGTTAGGTGTGTTTGTTAACTACCCTATGTATGACTATCCCTTGTCAGGTTGTATAGTTCCTAGTTCTGGCCTCCTCCTCCTGAGGGAGTTGTTAGGCCGTATGCCCATTTCCCCTTGTTCATGTAGGTGCAATTGGTGAGTTAACAGCTAAGGTTGTAGACTGTTATTAGACTCCCTGGTGCTGTTTTTCTCAGGTGGTAGGCCCTTATCTTTGCGTAAGATAAGTTATGCAGTGTACCCTAGGCCCCACTTTCTAGAACTTTTTTCATGCTATGAACTGTTTTCCCCATGAGCCACTTGATTTTCCTTTCAAGTTTGAGTTGACGGTGCTAGCTTTTTAGCCTCCGTCCTCTAGGGCTCAGTACAGATTTGCTAAATCTGTTTGGTGAGAGCATTTATCCTCCTTAGGATAGCATGTATTTCAAAGCATTGTGTTTGCTTTGAGTTCTAGCCTTTTGCCCTACATTTGTTTGTGTGAGCTTTACTCTAGTGCTGCCACAGGTTAGCACCTGTTCTCATAATAGTAGGCTTGTGAAATCAGCCTCTATTTAAGAGCGTGGTGACTATTATTCTCTCCAGTTAGGGTTTATTGTGTGTCACTGAGTGCATCACCTGTTGGATTGCATACTCAGGGTAGTGTTAGAACCGCTTTCGCAGTCTGGTTTCTATTAGCTCCCTTTGGTGATCTGTACAACAGCTATATTGCATATAACTTTGGAGTTGTAGGCTCTAATGTTTTTAGCCTCCTTCTAGTTTAGCAGCTTGTGTTTCTCAAGTGCTGTTGTTATGTGATCATGAGTTTGCTCACATAATTTTGCACTGCCACAGGTTTATGCTCGTGTCTGTTTGAGGTAGTAGGCCTTGGTAGGCCTCCTTTAGACCACGTTGGCATTTTTTGGTTCCCTGTAGTCACTCTTATTAGGGTACATTGCCTGTTAGAATGTGTAGACTGTAGCTCAGGTTGTAGTTAGCTTCCCACAACTGGTGTTGGGTTAGAGCTGGTTCCTTTTGAGCTTGGTCCCTTATATTCACTAGCTGGCGCCACGTGTCACTGAAGTGGTAGGCCCTAACAGGCCTCCTTTTTAGTTTACATGTTGGCACAGTTTTGTGTCTATATGTTCAAACGAGCTGGACGCCACGTGTTGCTGAACTCGAAGGCCCCATGAGGCCTCCTTTTTAGCGGACATGTTGGCACGATGCTTGTGAATTTGGACCATTACCACCATTGGCCACGCCCCACCTCTGCTAAGAGTAGGCCTTAGTTCAGGCTTCTCATAGAGTATGGTGGCGGAGTATGCACTCCTTCTGTTTTAGTATGATATGTGGTTTTTCGCTGAGTGCATGGCCTGCTGGCTGGTATGGTCATGGTCGCCACTAGCTGATGCCACGTGTTTGCAAGGGTAGGCCCTCTGGGCCTCCTGTGTAGTGTGTTGGAGTTCAGTTGCGTACTCATCTCACTTTGAGAGTAAAAGGTGCTTTTACTGAGTACGTTACTGAGTGGCTGACCTCTCAGGGTGAGTTTTGCGGTAAAACCTTACTGAGGTTTGGTTTTTCTACATCGGCTTCCTTGAGTTTGGGTTTTAACTCTAGTTGAGCTAAATAGCTACCTAGTATTTAGGCTGGTTCTATTTCTTGCTCCTAGAACCCTAATGGCCACTAGACTAACGCTGTATGTTTTACAGGTATTAGGCCCTCTGGGCCACCTTTTGAACATTCTGGTGTATGTAATAGTGTACTCCTCTCACTGAGAGAGTTACAAGTGTTTTACTGAGTACATTTCTGGTTGGCCAGGGCCCCAGGTGATAATTTAACCTCCTTATGGTTTGGTTATTTGTCCTTCCTGGTGCTTGAAACACTGCCACGAGCTGACGCCACGTGTCTGCTGAGGTCATAGGCCCGTCTTTGGGGCCTTCCTTAGTGCGTGATGGCGTATGTTGTACTCCTCTTGCTTTAAAAAGTAAAAAGGTTCTTTTACCGAGTGCACTGCTTGTTGGATTGTGTTAGGTGGACTGTTGTGTGGGCACTTTACAGTCTAATTTTGCTGTTACGGAAGTCATGTTTCTTTCTCTCAGCAAGATAGGTGTTCAAGGTGGCCCTTTCAGGCCACCATTGAATGTCGTATTATTTGGACAAAGTACTCTATCATATGTGAGTCTTACTCCACATAGAACTACTATCATGATGTAGGCCCTGTCTGGCCTCCATGATTATGTGCCCACAGTATGGTCTACCTGTTAGGTTGAGCTCTGTACTTACCTGCTAGGGTTGTGTGTGTAATAGTGCTTAGCTCCCTAAGCTGATCATTGGTGAAGGCTTCCACGAGGCCTCCCGTTGAGGATCAGCCCCAGGCTGGTTTGTGCTCCCCTGTATCAGGTTTCCCTAGTGCACAGCCTCCTCAGTGCAAATAATCAAGTGCTGAGTAGATCCTAGGATGAGCGGATCATACTCCCCTCAATACGAGGGTTTATAGCACTCAGCTGAGTTCTGCTCTCCAGGATGCCCGTCTCTACATGGCCACTGGACTAACGCTGTAGGTTTTACAGGTATTAGGCCCTCTGGGCCACCTTTTGAATATACTGGTGTATGTAATAGTGTACTCCTCTTGCTGAGAGAGTTACAAGTGTTACAAGTGTTTTACTGAGTACATTTCTGGTTGGCCCAGGTGATAATTTAACCTACTTATGGTTTGGTTATTTCTCCTTCCTGGTGCTTGAAACACTGCCACGAGCTGACGCCACGTGTCTGCTGAGGTCATAGGCCCGTCTTTGGGGCCTTCCTTAGTGTGTGATGGCATGTTGTACTCCTCTTGCGTTAAAGAGTAAAAAGGTTCTTTTTACCGAGTGCACTGCTTGTTGGATTTTGTTAGGTGGACTGTTATGTGGGCACTTTACAGTGTCATTTTGCTGTATACTGAAGTCATGTTTCTTGCTTCCAGCAAGATAGGTGTTCAAGGTGGCCTTCGCAGGCCACCATTGAATGTCCTACTATTGTGACAAAGTACTTTAGCTTATGTGAGTCTTACTCCACATAGAACTACGATCATGATGTAGGCCCCTTCTGGCCTCCATGGTTATGTGCCCACAGTATGGTCTACCTGTTAGGTCGAGCTTTGTACTTCCCTGCTAGGGTTGTCTGTGTAATAATGCTTAGCTCCCTAAGCTGTTCATTGGTGAAGGCTTCCAGGAGGCCTCCCGTTGAGGATCAGCCCCAGGCTGGTTTGTGCTCCCCTGTATCAGGGTTCCCTAGCGCACAGCCTCCTCAGTGCAAATAATCAAGCGCTGAGTGGATCCTAGGATGAGCGGATCATACTCCCCTCAATACGAGGGTTTATAGCACTCAGCTGAGTTCTGCTCTCCAGGATGCCCGTCTCTACGCGCGGGTTTGAGTTGCTTACTGCCCCTCTCGCAGTCGCTCTTACTTGCTCTCTTCTCTGAAGAATGCGTTATTGAGATTCTGTATTCAGACAGGGTTGGCCAAGACTAAGTTTGTCCTTCATCAGACCAGGTCGGCCTCCCTGGTGGCATTGGGGGTGACTTCGTTCCCCTCTAGTGACTTGCCAGGGCTCCTTTCGGTTCCCTGGCCACATTCCCTTTAAGGGACCTATTTTCCTCGGAAAATTTGGTCCCAGAAGCCTAAGCGGCCTTGGTTATCTTTCTACGGAAGGCCTCTTTGAGGCTCAGCTGGGGCTGTTGGCCATAGGGAATGCTGTCACTGACAGCCTTGTGTGACCCAAGGGTGAGTTGCTCTGGCGTTTCCTTCGAAACTGCTTGACATTTGTCTAGCCATCTTTTGGCATGCACTCTCCTTAAGCATGGCGGCATGGGTATTTCATTCCCCATAGCATGATCAAACGCAGAGTTGAAGTTCCCTTCGAAAAGGGAATGTCTCAGGTTACGTATGTAACCATAGTTCCCTGAGAACAGGGAACGAGACTCTGCGTTGCCATGCCATGCTTCAGGGCTGCCTGCTGAACAGTCCCTCAAGACGATAAGGTACTGACTGGTTCTCTAGGCACTCTTTATATACTTCCGGGTCGCGCTATGATGACGTCATAGGCTGTCGCCGACCAATATGTTTTTTGATACTTGGCTTTCAGACATCGGCTCATGTGTGACGTTCCCCATAGCGTGATCAAACGCAGAGTTGAAGTTCCCTTCGAAAGGGAACATGATTTTTGTGATCTCATGCTTGCACATATTATTGCATCATGTGAAGAAAAATTTGTATAGGCCTATTATAGTTTAAATTACAGCACCAGTCAAAAGATTGGATGCATTACTATTATAATGTTTTTAAAAGAAGCCTCATGTTCATCATGCTGTATATCAAACATACAGAAAAAACAGCAATACTGTGAAATATTATTACAATTTAAAATAATGGTTTTCTATTTTAATATACTTTAAAATATAATGTACTTCTGTGATGCAAAGCGTCTGAACATTCATGTTACCTCTATGGCATTTCATATAGGCTTTTAGCTTAAAAGCATGCACATTTGGAGAAATATTGATGGATTCTCATATGTTTATGTCAATTTTCTATACAGAGGAGTAATATTTATTCAATATTTATTGTCATCACTATGAGCGCTGGATACTGTGTTTTCAATTCATACTTGCAGCCGGAGGGCACTCTGTTTTGCTGCAATGTGAGAAAAATCCTGCAAAACGCGCTGGCGTGTTTCCCAACTCCAGAGTGTTAATTGGCCCGATACTGATCCTTGAGATCGGCTTGTGACATCCCTACCCAGCAGGCACACAACACAACAAAGAGGTTGCAATTTGGTTGAATAAAGGTACTGACAACATCTATTGTCAAATGTCAATAGTCATGCTTTTTGATTACAAGAGTACAAACTGTAGCAAGCACATGCTTAATCACTGTTATAATTATGAGGGGGTCCTAGGAAAATTTTCTCCCCTCTGCGGGGTCCCTGGCTCAAAAAAGTTTGAGAACCCCTGCTCTACAGCAAGACCGGACCATGGCCAATCGTCAGGTAGGGGCAGAGGGCCTTCAGCGAGCCTGGGCTGGCCCCAGATTCCGCCGCTGCTAGGCCGCACCCTCCTCCGTCCTCTACTCAGCCTCACTCCGTGGGTTTTTCCAGCACCGCCCCCTGTACGGAATTACCCGCCCCTACCAGCAACTGTCTTCCCCCTAGCGTAAGGCTGCCTCCGCTAGCGGGGCAGGCTCAACCTGTACTGCACACTGTCTCAAATTCTCCCCATCGTCCATGGCCTGCAGCTCCTAACGTGAGGTTGCCTCCACTAGAGTTGCAGGCCCGGACAACTTTTCCTTCTCCCTTCCCCTCTGGCTACCACTAACCCTTTTTTCCAGCTGTGGCTTACAGCAGACCCTAGCATGAGGATGCCTCCGCTAGCGGCGCAGGACCAGTCAGCTTATTTTCCATCTCAGCCTTCTCTCTCCTTCCCTGTCGCTTCCCAAGCTCCAGGGGCCGTCACAAGCGCGAGGCTGCCTCCGTTTTCAACGTCAGCCCTGGATTTTCTCCCTCAAAACATTCTTCCTCAGGCAAAAATCACCATTTTCCTTGTTTACAGCAATGCAGATGCCCATACCTCCAAATGCCATTGCATCGCTTTCCCTGCTTCCCCCATCTGATTCTAATCGCCAGATTGATTGTGGCGACTTTTCAGTCACCTTAAAAAATCCAAATAATATCTCATCCCAAATCCTTTCATTTTCAGAATTTTGCATCGCATTTGGTCGATACACGGAAATCATCTGCACTGTTTTTCCCCATAGGAGGCGCGAGCTGAATGACTATCTCGCGATAGTGGCAGAGCTCGCGTTATACTATGGGGGATCACATTTTTACACTTACCACAAGCTGTTTTCAGCAAAATGCGCCGTTCGAATCGCCCAATGGAATCATTGCCCCAATTGGGGCGCGCTGGACACAGATTTCCACAACAAAATCTTCCTGGGCTTTCGAAATATTTCCTGTGCAGTTTGTAGGTCGCTCGCCCATTCCACCATGACTTGTCCCCAAGTAAATCCATCAGTTCCTCCAATTCCAGTTCATAACCAAGACAAATCAACAAGTTACGTTCCACGGCCAGCTACTACAAACTTTGAGACCTCCGGAAGAGCCACAGACTTTTCCTCGAGATGACATGTCTGCAATCATCAACACTGTCGTTTTTTGCACATTTGCAATTACTGTGGCGGCGCTCACGCCCGCACTATATGCCCTGTAAGAAAATCTACCAATGAAAATTCAAAAAATTACTTGTTGACTCCTGTGAATATTTTACGTAATTCATCGGAATTGTCTCAGCACCCTGATCCTGAATTTACTAAATATTTGCTGTCTGCTCTCGAGCATGGTTTTGAACCAGGTCTAGAAAGCATTCCCTAACAAAATATGATTTGTGATAATCTTCAATCTGCTCTTACAGAACCCAACACAGTGGACAACTGGATCAATAAGGAACTTAATTCAGGCTTCATGATCGGACCTTTAGATATTCCTCCTTTCGAACACTTTTGCATCAGCCCTGTTGGAGTGGCTACAAGGAAATTCTCTGGTAAAAAAAAACGCTTAATAATCAACCTCTCAGCCCTGCACAATTCTCCGTTTCCAAGCATAAACAGCCTCATCCCACTTGAAGAGTTTTCTCTTCACTACAATGACATTGACCAAGCAATATCATTAATCAAACACACTGGTCGTGGCGTTTGGCTCGCCAAAGTCGACATTACTTCGGCATTTAAAGTAATGCCCATCCACCCAGACTCGTGGCATTTATTCGGCGTCCGATGGCATGAAAAATATTACTTCGCCGTGCGCCTAACTTTCGGCTGCAAAAGCAGCCCCAAGATTTTTGACATGCTATCTGAAGCAATTTGCTGGATTCTTTCGAACGACTACACAGTTCCTTACCTTATTCACCTGCTTGACGACTTCTTAATCATCTCGCCTCCTGATGCCATCCCAGCAGCGCATCTCATTACAGTCCAAAAGGTTTTTTCTGAGCAGGGTGTTCCGATCGCCCAGGACAAAACCAGGGGCCCAGCCACGTCCATCGAATTCCTAGGCATCAATCTGGACACTGTTAAATTCCAGGCTTCTTTACCCAAAGAGAAAATTGACAGAATAATTCTGGTCTCTTCCACGTTACTAGACAGCCCAAATTGCTCTAAGCGCGAACTCCTATCTCTGCTCGGCCACCTAAACTTTGCAATGCGCATAATCCCGCAAGGCCGCCCTTTCATCTCGCATCTTCTCTCCCTCGCATCCTCCGTTGTTGCGTTAGAAGACCAAATCTCTCTAACCAATTCATGCTGTGACAAGCTAAAATTATGGATAACCTTCCTTAAACAGTGGAACAGATTATCCTTTTTCTCCCAATCGATATCCAGCTCTACACCGACGCAGCTCCCTCCATTGGCTTCGGGGGATTTTATCAAGGCCGTTGGTTTGCATCTACTTGGCCACCTCAGCTTTTATACACAACGCATTTCTCAGCCTCTTCAGCACTGTTTGAACTTTATCTCTGCGTCATAGCAGCTTTTGTATGGGGGAAAGAATGGTCCACAAATAACATTATCATTTACTGCGACAGTGAAGCAACTGTGCATTGCATTAATAAAAGACACCTTATTTGGATCGCAGCTTGCAATCAATTTATAACAGCTAAGCATGTACTTGGGTCAAAAAATCTAATTGCTGACTCTCTCTCATGCTTTGCTTTCCAGAAATTCAGACAGCTGGCTCCAGAAGCGGACCCCAACCCGACGCCAGTGCCTGACTATTCAGAATTAATCTTTGAGTCCACTGCTTGACGCTTCTCTCAACTCAGTTTTCCAAGCCTCTTCCCCCAGAACCCTCCAATCATATTTAACGGCTTGGAGATGTTTTAAAACTTTTCATCTCATATTTAACCTACCTTTCCCAGATTTTTCTCTGCTGTAGCAAATTACAGGTACTAAATCAATTAGCTCAAATCATGGGTGAAATATATATATAATAAATCATAACGCGTTATGATTAACTATAATATAGATGGACCCAAAGAGGGAATTATACACATATATTGTGAATTCATTACAACGGATTATAATCAATTACATATATGATTAGTTCTAGTTTAATAGTTGTCTAGAAAAACTATCCTAGTTTGTCCAGCAAACTATGGGTTTTTCATAGACTATTATAAAAGAAATGTTATTCTCTGGCCACGAGAATAACTTCCTATTATAGCATTAAAGCGTAAAGCAATGTTGCAGAATCAACGTAGAAGTGACTTGGTTTTCTGAATGAGCAGCAGAAACAATCGAGCATGAATATAATGTATTTAATATATATAACTACGGATACAGAGGCTATACTACTAAATATACACAAATAACACACATATATATTGAAAACGAAAGTAAAGTCAAGAAAACAAAGGTGATCAAAGAAATGGCAACTTACGAACAGTTAAAACCTTTGAGAGCCAGCAAGGAAACTCAGCTTACACATCGAGCTTAAAACGCTTAAAAAAGAATGGTTCTATACTTGCATAGGTTCAGGTGCTGTGGTTTCTGCAGGAGTTTAGTTTCGTGCGGCTGAAGCGATTGGTCCTTTTCCGAGAAAGGGTTCTTCGGCGGGGTTTTCAAACAAGGGTTTAACTTAAGAGTAAGATAACCGGAAAATAAAGAAGAAGAGTCCGTCTCCTAGGCGATGAAGAGTGAAGACTTCGGGCGACGGATGAAGAAGGTTTGACAAAAAAGAAACTTGTGTCAAGAGACGCGTGTCATTGTGTTTTAAGGACAACAGACCAGAACGCCTCCTTGGGTACATCAGCCAATGATGAGGGTGCAATTTTGGCAGGCAAACTTTTTCTTTGTCTCCATTTATGACCTAATTTGCATGGTTTATGAAGTGTCAGATCTGAGTACATTTTCTTCAAAGTACCATTACAAATAGAAAAATGCATTTTACAGTGATGTGACATACATTTTCAATTAGGGCATAACGAAAGCTTTACAATGAGACCAAACTTGTCAGATGGCAAAGACATAAAAGAAGAGATACAGTTTATACTTGAATTTTATCATTTAGAAGAAAACTAATACAACTACAGTCATAGCTAAGCTTATATACTAGGGATACATACATGTACCTTGAACTCAACGATGGGTACACTTTGGCACAGTCATATTTGGAGGATAAATGTATATTCACAATCTCCATGCGTGTTTGTGAGTGTCTGTATGTGTGTGTGTATTGGGGTTGTGGTCTAAACTTGTGACCACATGACCCTTAGCCCCACCAGGGTGACTCTTTGAAGTCCCTAGAGCTGGTGAGAATATGTTCTGTTTTTCTTTACTGGGGTAACAAAAGTGCCAATGGGGCAATTGGTCCCGGACTTGCCGGAGCTGATTCGTGATTTACACACACAGTTCAGGAGGCTAAAAGCATTCTGAAGATTCTAAAGTTGACTGGCAGATCCGATTTTGAACAAACGCTACATTTTTCTAAACATAAAATATCTAAAAAACAAATAAATTGTTATTCATATATTGCAAAAAAGCAACAAGATCAACTAATATAAAATAAAAACCATTTACAGTTGCAAGCATGCGAGATTCTATTTATAACGTGTTTGCAGTGTTGAGCAATGTAGCCAATCACAGACATATCTATTGATTTCTGAGACGCAATGGAGACGCAACACAATCAGGTGTTAGAATCCTCACACCACTCAAAACGCCGGTGTTTTTATGCAGTGCTGAAATTTGCACGTTCACGAATCCTATTATTATAACACACAAAGTGTAAACATTATGAAAGATTCATTGTTTATACATTCATTGTGTTATAACAGAGCTTTGTGAGATCACGATGAACAGAGATGTCAGCTTTTTAGTCGTAATAAAGGGAGCGCTCTTCTTCCAAACCATGCACGCAGCAGCTTGCTTTTCGGTTAACTAACTGTGGTTTGTGAATGTTGATGCTTTAAGAGCAAATACTTTATCGGAAGCGTTTATGCTGGGATGTTGTGGCGACACATAACTTAATATTTCATGGATGTATGGACAAAAATCGATATAAGCTACTTTTATGCAGTATTTTGCGGGCGGGAGCGGGACAATATAACAATTTTTTTGTGGAGCGGGACATCAAACAGAGTAAGACAGACCAGACCAAAAAAGGCCATTTCGTTTACATCTTCAACCTCCAATCACCCATCCAACCATACCAAACCCTCCAGTCCTACCTTCGTTTCAGAAATTCATAGATTAAATCCCCTTCCGACCCACTTTTCACAGATGATTCAAACCACCTAGTCATGCGTTTTTGCTTTCAAAAACATCTCAAATTGGCCCTGATCCAATCTGGCATCCCAGCAGAACACTTTTCAGGCCGCTCTTTTCGCATAGGTGCCGCAACCACTGCTGCCCAAAAAGGACTCTCCCAGCAACAAATTCAAGCTCTTTGTCGTTGGTCATCAGAAGCTTTCAAAAGCTACATCAGATCTAACCACTTCAACATCAAAAAAGCACACCAAACCCTTATCAGCTAAACCAACTCATCAAACCCACTCATGTTTTTACCCTTCCCAAACCCTTGACTATCCCCACATGATTACCAAGCTCCCATAAAAACCTTAGAATCTGCCTAAAGTCTAACTCTCGTTCAATTGCCGGCGGGGCTTACCCATCCGATCGCTGCGATTATTGAACTCCCGTAGGATGGCATGAAACCCTCCCAATCGGAAATAGCAAAATGTCTTTGTGTTTACGTCAGCGGGGGCTCACCTGTCCGATCGCAGTGAGTATAGAGCTACCGTCGGACGCCGACAGAGCCCTCCCAATCTAAAATAACTAAACGTCCACTTCACCGCCAGCGGGAGCTTACCAGTCCGATCGCAGTGAGTATTGAACTCCCGTCGGATGGAGCCAGAGTCCTCCCAATCTAAAATAACTAAACGTCCACTTCACCGCCAACGGGGGCTTACCTGTCCGATCGCAGTGAGTATTGAACTCCCGTCGGACACCGTGAGAGCCCTCCCAGTCGAAGTAGCTAAATGTTCCATGGCTGCGAGTATTGAACTCCCGTCGGATGCCTCGAGGGCCCCCTTGGCTGAAGGTTGAAGATTACCCATCCGTTTGCCGTGAGTATTGAACTACCGTCGGATGCCGAAAAAACCTCGATCAAGCGGTTCCAAAATTCAAACTCCATCATGCACCAGCTGGTGGGGGGCTTACCCGTCCGATGCTGAGAGTATTGCACTCCTGTCGGATGCATTAAGAGCACCAGGTTAGAAGTAATTTTCACCCACCTTCCGGTCAACTCTGTGTTCGGGCCAATTATCAAGCTCGGAGTTCTCTCCCTTCCCGGACAGCACGCCAAATACGTTTACCATTTAATTTATCTGACTTATTTGTAAATGTGAACTCGTGAAACAGTAGAAATGTCATTGGCTGTTAAAGTCTTGTGTTGCTTATAATAAATTGACATGTTGATAACACACACATAAGCAGTCTTTCAGAATGCTCTCAATTACATGTAGCTTAGATCAGATGCATACTATATGCATTAGTGAGTGTGGTGGTGCTTATGGGGTGTTGCACTGGGAAGGGTGAGTATGAGGCTGGGAGGGAAAAATCAAAGTATACTCACTACAAAAAACTAGACTACACCACTGGTCTCAGCCTTAAAATGAGCAAATGTGAGATATTTCCAACTAAGAGTGTTAACTTCGAGGAAATTGAAGGAATCCCTGTTAATGAGGTCGTCACATACCTTGGTGTAAAACTTTGTAAAGATTAGGCCTAATCTCATTGTGCTTCTCCTAACTTTCATCCCATTCATTTAACTCTTGGTTGCAGAGAAATTTGCAACCATAGTATGGCGTTATTTTAATGAAAAATGTCGAGAGCACATTATTGTGACATGAGAGCACATCCATGTAACACGTGGGCGCGGATTTCCTTTGCTCTTGAACAAAACTGGACGTGCGCTCTCAAATATACAGTGCTCTCTTATGAACTGCCTCTCCTCTTGCTTAGATACTGCGTGTGCACGCTCAAACTTGCACTAGAAATTTATTTGCTTCTGGATTAAACATTGTCAAAAGTTATCATCCAATTAGAAAAGACGACTGATTGATGAAAATGCTACGTGGAATCTTATTGGCTGAGAGTGAACTGTGCCTGGAATTCTTTCAACAAAGATGGATATTTAATTTCTTTACGATTTAATAAAATGTAGGCCTATCTTAGAAATGGCTTGGAATGGGGCACTTGGATGATATTATTATTTTTTTTTTTTTCGTCTAACTGAATCATATTACAGGTCAAACCCCTCAGAACGATTTATTCAAAACCAACATATTAGCCAATATCATGAACCAAAACATTAAATTAAGCATTAATTTAAAACAAAAGATTAAACAACTAATTCTAAATCAGTCTATTTAGAAATGTGTAAAATGTTATAAATTAGCCTATTAAAAAATATTTATTAATTTAAATTAATTCATAACAAAATCGTTTGAAATTAATCAAGACTTGTTTCGTGACGCGTCCAGTGTTTTTGAACGAATCTCTTGAATGAATGATTCTGATATACACTATATTGACAAAAGTTTTGAGACGCCTGCCTTTACGTGCACATGAACTTTAATAACATCCCATTCTTAATCCGTAGGGTTTAATATGGAGTTGGCCCACCCTTTGCAGCTATAACAGCTTCAACTCTTCTGGGAAGGCTTTCCACAAGGTTTAGGAGTGTGTTTATGGGAATTTTTGACCATTCTTTTAGAAGCGCATTTGTGAGGTCAGGCACTGATGTTGGACGAGAAGGCCTGGCTTGCAGTCTCCACTCTAATTCATCCCAAAGGTGTTCTATCTGGTTGAGGTCAGGACTCTGTGCAGGCCAGTCAAGTTCCTCCACACCCAATTCGCTCATCCATGTCTTTATGGACCTTGCTTTGTGCACTGGTGCGCAGTCATGTTGGAACAGGAAGGGGCCATCCCCAAACTGTTCCCACAATGTTGGGAGCATGAAATTGTCCAAAATGTCTTGGTATGCTGAAGCATTAGGAGTTCCTTTCACTGGAACTAAGGCCCTTTGTGTGGCCTTCAGCTAATCTGAAGGCCACATGAAGTTTAGAGGTCTGTAGCTGTTGCAGAAAGTTGGCGACTTCTGCGCACTGTGTGCCTCAGCATGCGCTGACCCCACTCTATGATTTTACGTGGCCTCCCAGATAGCAGACCAACCTTGAATCAACATTGAATCAATGTTAATGCATTAACCAAATTATCATTGAATCAATGTTGAATTTTAAATTGATTTTTCATCAGGTTTGCACCCTGAAATAATGTTATTTCAATGATGAAAAATAGATCAAGATGGTTGTAAAATCAATGTTTTTTCAACCTTAATTAAATCACCTATTTAACATTGAATTAACGTGGAAACAATATCAAATCAATCTTGCTTTATATACAGCAAGATTCTAAGCCAGTTAAATGTTTATTTCTACTCATTTCAATCAGAGACAATGTAAGGGCTGCAGTTAATATGGTTTTTAATGAAAAATTCACAACTTCCTTCAGTTTACATACAAATGTATTTATTTATAACCACACGCTGTTTGAACAGGAATTAACATCACATTCACGAAAAACAAGTGGCTGTATAAATGGCATTTCATGATGATAAACAAATAGACCTGGTTTCACAGACAGGGCTTAGGCTAAGCCAGGATCAGACCTTAGTTCAATTATTTAAGTAGCTTTTATAAACATGCCTTAGAAAAAAGTGTTTATCTTGAGACAAAGTGACATATTTTAAGATATGTTTTCAGTTAAAACAGTTCAGACATGCATTTTAGTCTGGGACTAGGTTTAAGCCTTATCTGTGAAAGGGGTTAAGTAGTAAAGAAAAAATACATTATTGGCGTTCATCTTGAGACAAAACAATAGCACAGACAAATTTTAAGATGTCAGTGCAAGTTACTTTCAGTTAAAACAGCTCAAACATGCATTTTAGCAATAATTATTACAAAACAGATATTTTTCAGAGAAAAACAACACAAAATCACATGCATTTGGGATGGCATAAAGGTGAGTTAATAAAGATCTGGTTTTAATAATTCCAAGTCTAAAGTTTGTTAAAGAGGATAACATGCAACAACATGGATTTTACTCATATCCAACATTAGTAATTCATTAACAACTATATCAGTTTTTATATAGAAATTACTTACCATGTATTGCAAAGTGTCCTCGGTTGTCAAACAACATTGAAAAGCTTTAGGTCCTAAGAGGAGAATAATTATAATCTACTATTTCTACTAAAATCATGATCATGATTTATACTAAAAATATCCTAACATTTTTTTTCCTGGACGAAGCAAAACACCAAGTTAGGCAAATGTAACGTTAGCTCACAATGTCTTTACTTACAGATTTGGATCATCATTTTGGGCACATGAAATCAGAGCTAACATGTCAAAGACGAATAAAAGCACAGACAAATATTAATTTAAAAGATTAACTCAATATTATAATGCAGGAATAACGCGCACTTCCCGGCCACAGCATTTCAAATATCTCGCGCTGCTACACGGTAAAGGACGCATTCATTTTAAATACGATTAATTACGATTCCGTTAGTATTCATCTTCACAAACAACGTTAATTAATTGTAAAACACACATTCAAACGCTGCATTATCGAATATATAAAGTAAAACAAATTTCCAAGTTCAATCTACCTTTCAGTTCGAGAAAATAGATCGATTCGAGCAGAAAGTTCAAGACGCTCGTGCGTCGTGACGTCAGAAAAACGTCTGACGCGGGATCCTTAAAGTGCAGGTGTGATGTTTGAGTAGTTGTGAATTTACTGTTTAAGTTGAAAGAGTGTAACGTTATTATAATAATAGTGTCCAACTGATTCATCTCACTGACTTCCAACTGGTTGGAGTTTATCTACACACTTAAGTTGGCAGGAATTTTTTATTTATTAAATTTTTATTTATATATTTTTGTGGGACTAGACTAGAGAGAAGGGTCATGGGGAGCATGAATGCTAATGTTAATAAAGTGTTGAATGAGGGGACAGATGAATTGACATGGGGAAATGAAGCTGACCAAAAATCAACATTGATTCAATGTTCATATTTTTCAACACTGAAAAGAATTGAAATATCAACGTTGATTCAATGTTGTCTTTTTCAACACTGAAAACCATTGAAATTTCAATGTTGATTCAATATTATTTAGCATTGAATTTTCAATCTCAACCAAAATGATGATTCTGATGGAATTTCAACATTGAATCAATGTCACCCTGCTATCTGGGCTACCACTTCGTGGCTGAGTCGCTGTTGTTCCCAATTGCTTTCCATTTTATGATACCACTAACAGTTGACCGTGGAATATTTAGTAGTGAGGAAATTTCACAAATGGACTTATTGCACAGGTGGAAACCTATCACGGTACCACGCTTGAATTCACTGAGCTCCTGAGAGCGACCCATTCTTTCACAAATGTTTGTAGAAGCAGTCTGCATTAGTGATGCGCGGGTCGTCTCATAACCCGCGGACCCCGCGGGTCGGGTTGGGGCGGGCAAAGAAATTGTCACTTTATATGCGGGGCGGGTTGGGGCGGGTCATTAAAAACAATTTTAAAAAATCCATGTATATTGCGTGCAATTTTCTGTAGCCTATATTAAATATTTGGGAATATCTATTTTCATATTTTATTAGGTTCTTTGATAAGGTTACAATACGAAGGCCGTAGCAACGTAACTTATGTCCCCAAACCTTTGGCGTGACGTGACACGTCACATAAGCTGCGCGCCAAGCAGCGCCGGCCGCCAGCCACAACAACAAAAACGAAAAAAATAAAAGTGAAGAAGATGGAAGACGAGATGCGGGAGAAATTTGAGGTCGGGAATTTACATAATTAAAAGAAAAACAGGTCAGGCTGCAAAATCTAATGTTTGGGACCGGTTCTCAGAAATAATTGCAGCAGGAGACAACAGCAGTATCGGCTATGTGAAGTGCAACTTGTGTGAAAAAATTTACAAACACGAGAGCCACAAAACAGGCACTTCTAGCATGGCAAGACATATTTGTGGGGGGTCTAAGAAAAAGAACGACAGTGACACGTCTCAAAATATTACTGCGAAATAGATTAAACCCCGGTACAGTGGATGCCATTCTTTTTTTGCACAGCGAACGTAAAAACGCTAAATGAACATTTCTGTGCGTTAAATGTGTGGTAGATGCTGTGGGCTATTGTCTTTCTCTTTCTCTCTCTCTCTTTTCATTTTTCCTTTTAAAATTGGACCTGGAGTCTGTTAAGATTGATTGATTAATTGATTGATTGACTGATTAAAAAAAGTTCAGATTAAAAAAGATTGATTAAAAAAGTGTGCGGTTATCGCTGTAAACTGTCAGCCTCGTACAAATCTAAAAAAAAAATGTTTAGCCCATTAGATGAATAGGCTGCTTTCTAAATGTTGAAAATATTTACCATTTTCTTGTTATTAATATGACCTGGTTTATGGTTCATATTCAATTGGATGTTGTTGCCAGTTTACAGGGCGATGTTTCCAAGCACTTTCAGGCTGAAATAAAGGTTGTTTATTTAACATTACAATGCCTATATGTCTGTTTAATGGTGGCGGGTGCGGGGCGGGGCGGGTTGTAAAAATAGATACAGTGGTGCGGGGCGGGCTGGGGCGGGCCATATAATTTAATAAAAGCGGGACCCGCGGGTTGGAAAAAAAGCCGACCCGCGCATCACTAGTCTGCATGCCTGGGTGCTTGATTTTATACACCTGTGACCATGGAAGTGATTGGAACACCTGAATTCAATGATTTGGAGGGGTGTCCCAATACTTTTGGCTATATAGTGTACATCAAATACATTTTAACAGTCACTGGTCCCCACCTACTGGCATAACAGTGTAATAGCATTAGTTTCAAAGGTCATTTATTCATTTTGAATTGCTGTCACAACATCAGTGTATATCCGGACTATAAACTGTTATTGCAATACTTTCGTTATTATTTAATGTTTGCAACACAGAAGTAGAAATAGTGTGTTGTTAAAAACACTTTGTGAAGCTGTTTAAAACATATAGCTTAAATGACCACTGCTTTCAGCGGCAATGCAAAAGCAGGTTTAAATATTCCGGTATGATCGTAATTTCAAAGGTTTAATAGACATAGCCGAATCGTTGTCACTTAGGAATAAGATCGTGTTCTTTTAATGATTAATCGTGCATACATTAGGGCTTATAGCCTAAGTATTTTTGTATGTCATATTTGCACCAGACCTCAAAAGAAATTCACTATGGTGGTATATTTGATCTCCACATTTTAAGTATTTAGGGAATGATGATCTGACCCTGATCTAGTTCTGTCTAAAATCAGAAGATATTTTGCATTTACAATAAGGTTTCATTAGTTAACATTAGTTAACATGAACTAATAATGAACTGCACTATTACAGCATTTATTAATCTTTAATATTAATTTCAACATTTAGGGCCTACTAATACATTATTAAAATCAAAAGTTGTATTGGTTAACATTAGTAAATGCACTGTGAAGTAACAAACAAACAACGAACAGCTGTATTTTTAACTAACGTTAACAAAGATTAATAATTACAGTAATGTATTGCTCATTGTTAGTTCATGTTAGATAATACAATGTTAACAAATAAAAACCTTATTGTAAAATGTTACCTACTTTTTATATATAAATTTCAACACAAGTACAAAACGTATGACCACAATAACTTTAAGAAACTTTTTTTGTTTGTTTGATTGTTTAGATAAATTGGGGTTTGACCTGTAATGTGTTGCAGTTAGACTAGGTTACATTTGATTAATATTATTAAATTGTAAAGAAATTAAATATCCATCTTTGTCGAAAGAATTCCAGGCGCGGTTCACTCTCAGCCAATAAGATTCCACGTAGCAATTTTATCGATCAGTTGTCTACTCTGATTGGATGATAACTTTTGACAGAGTTTAATCCAGAAGCGAATACATTTCTAATGCAAGAGCCCGGAGAGATTTGCGAGTGCACAGGACACAGTTTGAGCGCGCACATGCAATATCTGTGCGAGAGGAGACGCAGTTCATAAGAGAGCACTGTGTATTTGAGAGCGCACATCCAGTTTTGTTTGAGAGTAAAGGAAATCCGCGCCTTACTTTTTTAGCTGTCATTAAGTAATTACTTATTCAAAATAAGTACCTACTCAAGAGAGTATGTGATTTCAGACACAGGCCATGAGCAGAGGTAAGGGCTTTTCACACTGATCACAATTAAGCGACACAAATGTATGATGCGATAACACACTTGAATTGAAACAATAGAGAATGAGAAGGTGACGTCACGGCGTTTTCACTCGCGTTGCACTACGGGAAAGCGTCACCATATTAGAAGGATACACTATCCGTTGCAATTTTTTTTTTTTACAATAATAAAAATTGTAACTGTAATAAAAGTGGAGTGCAATCTTACCATAGCAAGTATGACTGAGCTCTCGCAGTTTACAGGTTTGTAACACCGTGTCTACACCGGACGCAAGCGGCACGACGTGACGCGTTAAAAGACAATAGAACCCATTATAATCAGTGATATCATATTGTCTACAATGGATGCAGCGTGACACGACACAACAAATTCCCGACAGTAAACAGATTTCCCGTTCTGTTTCTGACGTAGTCCAAGCGCTTTGCAATGGTCGGTTTGTCGTTCAGTGTAGAGAGCTTTTAGCTATTGCAGCGCAATGCGACGCAACAAGGATCGTGTCTGGTGTAGACACGGTGTAAGTCTTGCACCCAGCCACAGCAGAATTGTTCATAAGCTTCTAATGACCAATGGCACCAATATCATATAAACCAGGTAATTGACATTATCAGGGTATGTGACAGGTGGTAGTGCTTCTGGGTCTTTCATTCTGTTAATGGCAGGTCGTATGATTCAATGTTGATGATGTCAAGCAGTTTCTCTAAATAACGCTGCTTGGCGGTGTTATTTAGTCTCTCCTGATAGAGGAGAGTCTCTCCCTTTCCTTTCGCTTCCTTCTTCTCCATTTCTTTCCAAGAAACTGCGCCGTATTGCAAAAATGCAAACAAATATTAAGCTGTTTCGCTATTTCTCTCAGTCTCATTGTCGAAGTAACCATGGTAACAGATAGCGTATCCTTCTAAAATGGCGATGCCTTCCCGAAATGGAATGCGGAGTGAAAACATTGTGACGTAACTCCTCATTCTCTATAGATCCCTATGGAGCTATTCACACCAGGTGCGTTCAACCGCGGTGCGACAAAGCACATTTTTTTTTTTTTTTCCGTCGCCCCGCAATGAAATGAACCATCCAGTTAGATTTGAGCTTTAGATCACATACCCAGAGCCACCGCTGTTGCACAAAAGGGCGAGACTGGTGGCGTTGTTTTGAAAACCAGTGTAAACAACGAAAGCAAAGTATTCCAGAAGAGAGAAGAGACTGTTCTTTAAAATCATTATTGTCTGAAAACAGATTTATTCTCACATGTTCTTTATACAGAATATCATTACTATTGTACAGTAGAACATACTTGTTATGGACAGAAGGGTAGGAGACAACAGGTTTGCAGGTAAAGTGCGGTTTATTTACTAACAGCAGAGAAACACAGATGAGCAGGTAAGTGACTGGTAAATTGGTACTTTGTAATGGTGAAACTGGAGTAATGATACTGTCCTTTATCTTCAAGGTGGATGACTCGTGGATGGCTGGAAGCAGAG
Organism: Ctenopharyngodon idella; assembly: GCF_019924925.1. Lineage (NCBI taxonomy): Eukaryota > Metazoa > Chordata > Actinopteri > Cypriniformes > Xenocyprididae > Ctenopharyngodon > Ctenopharyngodon idella. The sequence goes on along the minus strand of NC_067243.1, from coordinate 25,367,182 downwards.
TGGGATAGCAGACTCACGGAGACGGTAGGATGACACACACAGATACAGGCACGAAGATGAGGAAGAACGCAGGAGTGGAATGGGTAGGTATCTACGATGAACTGAAGCATAGGAATAGCAGTCCTTTGGTATCAACGAGACCGGACAGTGAACTGAGGTGAGTGGTGCGCTAATGTATTTGTGGTGATTGGGTGATGATGAGGATCAGGTGAGTGTGGTTAGAACTCTGGTGAGGGAGTGCGCTGTGATTGGCTGATGGTTGAAAATGTGGTTAAACATGAGTTCTGCAGTTTCCATGGCTGTGGGTAGACCCTTGAGGGGTATCAGCCGGCAGGACTTGGAGAATCTGTCGATGACCACCAGGATACAGGTACAGTTATCGGAGGTAGGTAGATCAGTGATGAAGTCTACTCCTAGGTGTGACCAGGGTCTGTTGGGAACGGGCAGAGGAAGAAGCTTGCTGGATGGAAGTCCTTACATCCCAGTACGTACCTTCTCACATCCCTGGCCATGTTTGGCCACCAGAAGCACTCTTTCAGCAGTGAGAGGGTTTCATTGGCCCCTGGGTGGCCAGTGCCCAGGGAAGTGTGAGAAGAGTGGATGAGAGGAGTGCGTTGAGTTCTGCTGACGTATTGTAGTCCAGGAGGACAGCCCAGCGGAGTGTTGACGGAGGCATTGGAGGTAGGGACCAACATTTCTGACCATTGGATGGGACTCACAATGATATTCTCAGGTAGGATAGTTTCAGGCTCTTCAGGGGTTTCTTCTGGACCGTGGAGACGAGATAAAGCATCAACTTTAACATTCTTGGGACCAGGACGATAGGAGATACAGAAATTGAAACGGGTGAAGAATAACGGCCAATGGGCTTGAAGTGGGTTGGGTCGCTTAGCATCCCTCAGGTACTCTAGGTTCTTATGGTCGGTGAGTACAGTGAATGGGTGCTTGGCGCCATCCAACCAATGCCTCCATTCCTCGAGTGCCAGTTTGATGGCTAGCAGTTCTCTGTTGCAATTGTCATAGTTCCTCTCCGCCAGGCTGAGTTTACGGGAGAAGAATGCACACGGATGAAGTTTGGTGGGATTCCCCTGCTGCTGCGAAAGCACCGCTCCAACACCCTTATAAGAAGCGTCTACCTCCACGATGAACGGCTTCTCAGCGTCAGGGTGGATGAGGAGCGGTGCGCTGGTGAATGCTTCTCTTAAGGTGTTGAAAGCTTCGTTGGCTGCTGGTGACCAGTACAGAGACTTGGGCTTGTTGCGGAGGAGACTGGTAAGTGGACGAGCTATGGAACTGTAGTTCTGGATGAATCTTCTGTAGAAGTTTGAAAACCCGAGGAACCTCTGGAGCTCTTTAATGGTGGATGGAATGGGCCAGTTCTTGATGGCTTCCACCTTCCCCTCGTCCATCTGGATGCCACTGCTACAGATGTTGTATCCAAGGAACTGCACTGAGGGTTGGTGGAATGAGCATTTCTCAGCCTTGAGGTACAACTGGAATTCCCTCAGGCATTGCAGGACCTCCGCAACGTGATGGCGATGTTCGGCCATACTCCGGGAATAGATCAGGATATCATCAATGTGGACGAGGACAGACTTATGGATGAATTCCCGGAGTACCTCATGGATGAAGTCCTGGAATACGGAGGGGGCGTTGACCAGGCCATACGGCATAACGAGGTACTCGTAGTGTCCAGTAGGGGTCACAAAGGCCGTCTTCCACTCGTCCCCCTCACGTATCCGGATGAGGTTACAAGCGCTGCGGAGGTCCAACTTGGTGAAGAGCCGCTGGGACGAGGGGAAGAGGATATCGGAACTTGACCGTTATCTTGTTAAGAGCCCGGTAGTCAATACAAGGCCACAAGCCTCCGTCCTTTTTGGCCATGAAGAAGAAGCTTGAAGCAGCAGGGGAAGTGGACGGATGGATGTAACCTTGGTTCAGAGCCTCCTCTATGTACTCCTCCATGGCCTTCTGTTCCGGGATGGATGGTGGATAAATCTTCCCACAGGGCACTGACTCAACCTGAAGCAGATCGATGGCACAGTCCCATGGCCGGTGTGGAGGCAGCTTGGAGGCTTTCTTCGGGCAGAATACATCACTGAAGGGGGCGTAACAAGGAGGTATCTGACAGACTGTTTCTCTACTGGGCTCTCAATGGATGTTGAACACACAGGGAGTGACTCAGAAGGAGGAGTAGGAGGTTGAAGCTTGTGTGGAAAACAGTCTGGAAAGCAGTTGTTGCCCCACTTCAGGATCTCTCCGGTGGTCCACGAGATGATGGGGTTGTGCTGCTCCAACCATGGGTGCCCTAGAATCACATCAGCGGTGGAATCCTCCAGAACCAGTAGATGTTGTTCCTCCACATGAAGTATTCCGACTTGAAGCTTCGCTGGTCCAGCACACTGATGAACAGGTTTACGACCGAGTGGTTTGCCAGTTACTGAATGGTTCTGGTAGACGGACGGAGTAGAGGTTGTCTTGAGCCTGAGCTGACGGCAGAGGGCACCAGAGATGAAGTTGCCGGCTGACCTGGAGTTGAGGTGAGCATAGACTGGAATGGAAACATTGACAATTGTGGTGAGCGGCTTCATTTTCTTAATGGAGTGGATTATCGCACTCACCATGGGATGAGGAGGATGAGTGGGACATGTAGAAATCACATGTCCAGGAACTCCACAATACAAACATAATCCTCGGGTCAGCCGTCTCTGCCACTCAGTGAAGGTAAGATGATTGTTCTCCAATTGCATGGGTTCTGGAGGGCTGATGGACTCTGGCTGATGAAGGAAAGGTGTGCGTAGCAGCTGGCCCTGGTGTCCTTCTAGACACTACTGCATACGAGTGGCGAATCTGATGGATAGTTATATGAAACGTTCGAGCCCGGTGGAATCCTCGTATGCAGCAAGATGCAGCCGCACCCTAGGATCCAGACCCTGACGATAGGTGGTGAGCAATGCCTGTTCGTTCCATCCACTGGCAGCAGCAAGAGTCCTAAACTTGAGGGCATAATTGTTAACAGACATTGATCCTTGTTTTAACTGATAGAGTTGCTCACCCACCGATGAATCACCAGCTGGTTTACCGAAAACCTCCTTGAAGTGAGTAAGGAAGTTCGAAACATAGGAATAGCAGTTCTTTGGTATCAACGAGACCAGACAGTGAACTGAGGTGAGTGGTGCGCTTATGTATCTGTGGTGATTGGGTGATGATGAGGATCAGGTGAGTGTGGTTAGAACTCTGGTGAGGGAGTGCGCTGTGATTGGCTGATGGTTGAGCCTGGCGGGTCTGTGACAGTACTTCTCACTGTAATAATAATAAAAATATAATTATAAAAACTTTATTTTTTAAAGGAATAATCACAATTTTTCTTTTTGTATTAAAACATAAAAATAAACATTTCATAGGGGCCTTTTATTGCAAACATTTTAATTAATAAGTTGTTAAAGTTTTGTGAATTCCACTGATTAGACATGCTACTTAATTATTAAAATTTAATTCAACCATTAAATTGAAAAAAAAAAAAAAAAAAAAAAAAGAGAAAAAAATAAAACGGATAAATCGTTTCAATAAATCGTTGATAAATTGTATGCATTCAATATACTACTGGCCACTACTCCAGTGGTTCCAAACCTGGGGTACATGTACCCCTATGCAGAGGTACTACAGAGGGTATTTGACAGAAAGGGGAGGGGGAAAATCATCAATGACTAGACTTACTGAAATGTTATAGTAAAACCCACAGTATTAGATAGATTTACATGGGAGGCACTAATTGCAGCTCTTTGACCCTTTTTCTTATTGTATGTTATATTCTTCAAAATAAGGATTATAATGATAATTGCATGATGGACAACCAGTAACTGACTTACATGTACATACTGGTACCGCAGCTCTTTCACTCTATCAGAGTTCCTCTCAAATGGTACCCTGTAAATTTGTTTCATTGTCATCTGATGCTTCTTCAATATCTGGTCTATTGTGGAGATGCTTATAGAGTTGACATTTTGGAATATGGCGTTGTCTTGTAGGATTGCAGCATGGATCTGTCTCAATGTGATGGCATTATTTGCCTTCACCATGTTACAGATCTCTTGTTCTTCATTGAGAAGTTTTCCTCTGCCACCCGTGCAAGGTTGTCGATCCTAGACATAGTATTCAAAGGACAACACTCCATTCGTAATGTATACCTTATGTATTCGTTACAGAATGAGTTACCTATGTAATTGTATTGTTGTTTTACTTACAGTAACTTTACCACAATTCTAATGCATCACTGCACAGTGACTGGAATACTACTGTAAACTGTATCATCAATACTGTAGAAAATAAACTATTCCATAGTTCCACTATTCCAATGTTTTTCTTGTCATTTTTAGTATCATAACAGTATCATAAGATATTACTGTAGGCCTATCACACACACACACACACACACACACACACTAAATGAATAGGTAAATATGTAAATAAATATATTTCTTGCTCTATGCACAGTGTCCTGTCCTATACAACATATAATTCCATCATTGACTGACTACATACCTGTTTCCCTGCGAAAGGTTTGGATGATGGAGGAGACTGTAGAGCGAAGCACATTAGGCTGCACTCGGCGACCTGCCTCCGCCATTGTGAGGCCATGGTTGATGACATGGTTTATAATTGTGGCCCGAATTTCATCCAGGACAGCATGGTGTCTCCATGCTCCTCGGCCTCTTCCCCCTATTCCACCACCACACACCCTTACTCCTCCTCCTCTTCTTTTTCCTCTTCTTCTTTTTCCTCTTCCTCTTCCTCGAGCAGGCAGCTGCCCTTGTTCATTTACTTGGCCAGGTGCCTCCATGTTCAGAAATTGTACTGGTCCTGCATGGTCAAGCTCTTTACATACATGTTTGGCAGCATTCACAGTCATGGACAGCACCTGTCAGGTAACTAAACATACTGTTTGATTGGTCATCTGAGATGTGTGAAACTCCTACTTCATTAGTCAAGTTCTAGTTTCACCTGACTGTCAATTGCTGTAATAAATTTATCAAATGTTCCAAGGATTCATATATGGTATTCATGGTATTATGTTCTTGACTAATTTTGACAATTGAACAGACTATTGTGCATGTGATGACTTATACAATGAAATGACGCTGACACGTTTTGGAGCGAACAACCATTAGACTGAGAATCAACAATCAGTTTAGATCAACAAGATCTATTCACTTGGAAATTGTGCTAAATGTAGGCTACCTGTACTTAATCATTTGCAAAGATGTACTGAGACATTGAGACATGTACTTAGACATTTGCAATTTGATGAAATTAATGAGAAAATCAATTCTGTTGTGAACAATTGCCAAGTGGTTTGGAGGTTTGTCCATGTTGTTTTGAGAATGTAATTTCTGTTTCAAGAAATGAGCCAAACCAATGGAGAAAAACTGTAATATGCTGTCTTGTTCAGATAATAGAAAAAATGACAGTTTAATCACAACGTTTGCTTTTAGAAAATATTCTTCACACAAAACATTGAACCAAACACATCACCATTTCAGGTTTGCAAGTTTTCAGTGTTTTTAATCATGAAGAACTGTTCTCCTTTAGTATGCACTGTTAGTATGGCACCACTTCTGACTATTCTTGTGTAAGACTACCCTTGTTTTTTTTTATAGACACACACATTTCTTACTTGTTAATATATTTCTTAATATGCCATATATGGTACAGTTTGACCTCTGTACTATGACTGGATGTCCAGAACATCCTGGAGGATATTGCTTAATCTTGTGTGTATGAATACGATATCTCGTGCTGTTGCCACACATCACGGGGGTTGAGGCGTTTGTTTCCAACCGATGACTGATAGCTTCAAGGCTTCAGATAGTCTACCTAAAAAAACAATCTAACAGATCTGGGGGCTCATCTGGGATATTCCCAAGAAACACTGGACAGAAAATCATACTTTCTTACAAAAATGTTTTTTGGGATCCTTCTCAGTCTCGCACTGAGTTTATGGTTCTGTGATGCTAAATCAAGTAAGTGTTATTATCTAATTTAATTTAAACTAATTTCTCTTAACTCTCTTGTCCTCTCTGTTTAGGTGTCACGCTTGAAATGTGACTTCTTTTTTTTTTTTCTTCAGGAAAACCAATGTAATATATTTTTGTTCAATTATATTTTTTGATTATTATTTAACACTTTGAGGGTATTTTATGATACTATGCAATATTTATACAATTTTATTAGCTATTTTTGCCCATTGAAAATAATTCACAATTTTTTCTAATATATTTTTAAATTATTTTTCAATTAAAGCAGTATTCCATGTTAAAATAGATGTTAAAAAGGCATTTAAAATCCAATTTTTTGAAGGTAGATTAGTGCCATCTGGTGGGAGTAAAAAATGAAAAACTTACGTAATGCCATGGTGTAACCAGTGTTTACTCTTTTTATGATCTTTCTACAGAGGGAACTATGTGTGTAATACAAGAAACAGAAGCACCATGCATTAATATAAGTGAGACCAACAGCAACCATGAGCTTGGAAAACTTCTGGACAGAATTAAATATGTTGCCCGAAGCTGCAAAGAAATTCTTGACAAATATCATGTTTATGAGGGTATGGTATTTTTGAATTTATTCAAAAATTATTTACTTATCTTAAGCAACAACTCAATTTAGGTGACTCAGCAATACTTCTGTTAATGCAGATGGCCTGTACTATCTAATCTCACCAAGAGGGGTCCTTTACCAGACGTTTTGTGATATGACCACTGCGGGCGGCGGCTGGACGCTGGTTGCCAGCGTTCATGAAAACAACATGTATGGAAAGTGTACTGTTGGTGATCGCTGGTCTAGTGAGCAGGGCAGCATTGCAAACCGGCCTGATGGTGAAGGAACATGGGCAAACAGAGTCACATTTGGAACTGCAGATGCTGCTACAAGTGATGATTACAAGGTAATTTTTTTATTACATTTAACAATTAAAACATGTTAATCTACAAAATGAATTGACAGTCTGTTTCCTTTGTGTCATAGAATCCTGGATACTTTGAAATTGCGGCACAGGATGTATCTGTGTGGCATGTTCCTAATAATATGGCATTGGAAAACTGGAGCACTGCCTCCATCCTGAGATACCACACTGAAAATCGCTTCTTGACTCTACACGGAGGAAACCTTTTCAATTTATTCAAGGTCAGACAAAAGTTGACAGCCGTTTTGTGTCTTAAATATTCAAAGAAATATAGGCTAAAGGCAAAAGACTACAATTCTGTAAAAAAAAAAAAAAAAAATGAATTTTTATGTTAATTTTTCCAGAAATTCCCTGTGAGGTTTGGAATTGGGACTTGCATCACTGATAATGGACCTGCTATTCCAATAGTGTATGATACTGGAAATGTGGATTCTACCAAAAAACTGTATGGACCTTATTCAAGAGGTACATCAATACCTCTTGAGCCAATATTTTTCAAATATTTTTAAAGAAAGTAGCTACATCGACTGACAAAAAATCTGTGTATTATTCAGTGATGGTGTAGGCTGCAACGCTGTCTCACAACCAATTCGTACGTATTTTACAAGGTAGGTAATTCGTACGAATTTGTACAACGTCACTCGTACGAATTTATACGATTTGTCTAAACCCTAGTGACTGGTAGGTTTAGGGGAGGGGTTAGGGGTAGGTCATTCGTATGAATTCATACGAATTTGGCAACTCATAAAATACGTATGATTTAGCAAAAAACGTACTAATTCGTACAAGTGAGATCGTACAAATTAGTACAAATTAGCCACCTCGCAAAATACGCATGAATTGCTGTGAGATCAGGTTGTGTAGGCCTATTATTTACAAAGCATCATCATGCTGAGATCCAATCACTTTAATAAATGAATGCCATTCTGTGTGCATGGACCTATCATGACAGACCATCATCAATTATATATTCTGTGTTTTTTTCAGGAATATTTGAGCCTGGATTCATCACCTTCAGAATCTTCAATACTGAAAAGGCAGCCATGGCAATTTGTTCGGGCGTTAAACCAACTGGTTGTCACACTGAACATGTGAGCTAAACAAATATTATGGATTATTTACAACAATGTTTATGAACAGCCTTTGTGAAGTGAATTCTCCTGCTCACTTTTAAATCTTTGCATGGCTTGGCTCCCTCTTATCTTTGTAATATGCTGATCCCCTACACACCGACTCGCTCACTACGTTCCTCTGACTCTGGCCTTCTCGTTGTCCCTCGGCATCGCCTCTCTTCAATGTGGGGCAGATCATTCAGTACTATCGCACCCAAACTCTGGAATTCTCTCCCCCGCTCACTCTGTTGTGTTAATAATATCTCTGAATTTAAATCATTACTCAAAACTCACCTGTTTTCTGAATGTTATACCTCTGATTTGATGAATTGATTGCTCTGCATTATTACTAATATTTCTCTGAATGTTATGTTATGTCTCTTAAGTCCTGTTTTGTATTTCTGTATTTGACTCTATTCTTCTGTATGCTTCCCTATCCATTATTGTTTTCATCATTGTCTACTTGTATTATCTCTTCCTTGATAATTGTAAAGCGTCCTTGAGCCCTGGAAAGGCGCTATATAAATAAAACTTATTATTATTATTACTATTATTAAGTGCTGCTGATCACCACAGGCAATAATTCATGCTTTAGTGTATAAATGAAGAGGAAATTCATTTACAGTAATACAATTACAACAGAAGTAAATCAACTGCAATGTTATATGAGGAAATAAGTTTTTTTTTGTTTTTAATGTACTCATATTTTTGCAGTTCTGTATTGGTGGAGGTGGACACTTTCCTGAGGGCGTCCCTAGACAGTGCGGGGACTTTACGAGTTTCGACTGGAGTGGCTATGGTACTAATACAGGATGGAGTGCTTCCAAAGAGATTACTGAAGCAGCTGTACTTCTTTTTTATCGCTGACAAACTAAAATGACTTGCTTACTTTCCTTCTGTCAGAGATATACCACATTAATTAATACCTGAATACACAATAATTTACTCAAATATATTTCTTTTAAATATATCTTTTATATTGGTCTATAATCTAAGAATGTGTATGGTGTTTGTAACTGATGAAAAAAACAACAACCTGTTGGATTAGCCGTTTATTGGGAGGCTTCTTTTAGTGCTTATCTAACCTACTTTTAACTTCTCAATGTTCATGGTTTTTTTTCCAACTGTACACAAATGGAAACAAATGTATAATGTTCAAATAAAACCAATGGGTTGACAATGCTGTTCAAACAATGGATTCAAAACCTACTTTAGGTTTCAGAGTTTATAAGTTTCACTGAAAATATTCCATAAACATATTTGGTTTGGTTACGTTCTGTTCTGCTAATAAAGCCTGTTATTACTATTTCGTCTTCATTGTGTTCCTGTTAAACCACACTTGGCCGAGTTGTGACAACATCCCTGAGTACAATACATCTGAAATTATGAGGATGCTTCATAGCATTAAACACTCAACATCTTTTTGTTGTTAGGGAATATTTGAATAATAATCCTAATATTTGAAATGAATAAATCATCATCAGTCTGAATGACTAACATACTGTCAATTAAGGGCACATCTCTAATAAATATATATAAAAAATAAAGTTATATACTGTAGAACATCTTTTAAATAAGTACCAAACTTTATTTATCTTAATATAGCCTACTGTTGTATGTTGTGCAGCAGACAAGATTAAAGCCAAATTGGAAAACGTACTCGGTTACTAACGTAACCTCGGTTCCCTTAGATACAGAATGAGTACTGTGTCATCTGCTGTTTAGTCAAGACGAAACTCCTGTTTTCACCGATTTCCAAAGCCTTTTTCAATCACGCATTGAAACTGCACGGCCATTGGTTTGTGGAGTTAAAGTAAACAAACCAATGATGGCGCGGCAGTGCCGCGCGAGCCAATGGTGAGCGAGCCCGCTCGCGCCCTCCAAAATGGGCGGGGCATCGGGCTATATAAGCGGCCGTCTCACCTTGGCAGACTGATTTATTTCGACTGAGGCGACGGCATGAGGCGTCCTACGAATAGCGCGGCAAAGTATGCAGTACTCGTTCCGTATCTAAGGGAACCAAGGTTACGTTAGTAACCGAATACGTTCCCTTTTGATACTACGCACGTACTGCGTCGTCTGCCGTTTAGGCAAGACGCAATGGGGATAATACAATCACGCCGTGCTATGAAGGGGGGATGACAGAGCATTGGCTTGCTTGGGTGCACATAGCATAATGTATCCCGGAAGTTCGGGGACTTGAGGACACTGTAGTCACTCTCCCATTCCTATACATCCTAGGAGCCCCATGGGGCCTAGAGCACATATAGGGAACAGAAAAATACTTTATTACCCGGACTTGGTCAGGGCCGTAGACAAGTGCTCATAAGCTGGTCACATTGGTGAGGCTTATGCAGAGAGAACCTGCGTTTGTAATGCAGGAACGTCTAGGTTATAAAACCTGACGAACGTGGACAGCGAGGCCCAGCCGGCCACCTCACAGATTTCCGCGATGGACACGCCAGTGGACTATGCCCAAAAAGAAGCCATGCCTCTTGTGGAGTGTGCTCAGAGAGAATGACCATCTGCGCCCTAAAGGGGGTGGATAGGACCTTTGGGACATATCCATGTCTTGCTTTCAGGACAACTTTAGAGTCGTTAGCCCCGAATTTAAGACAGGAGGGGCTCACAGAGAGCGCCTGCAAATCTTCCACTCGCTTTACCGATGCTAAGGCTAGCAATAAGGTAGTTTTCAATGCTAGGGGACGTAAGTTGGCAGTCTGGAGTGGTTCAAAGGGAGGGCCCTTAAGGCCTCTGTGAAGCAAAGACAGGTCCCAGGTAGGAACTGTGCGGGGGCGAGGAGGGTTCAGCCTCCTAGATCCCTTTAGGAAGCAAACAACAAGGTTGTTTCTCCCTACCGACTGCCCCGCTACGGGAGCATGGGAGGCCGCTATAGCCGCGACATAGACTTTAAGGGTAGAGGGAGTACGGCCCCTATCCATTAAGTCCTGAAGGAAAGACAATATCAGAGATATGTCACAAGTAAATGGGTCTTCATCCCGGGCTGTACACAAGGCAGCAAAGACTGACCATTTTAGGGAGTAGAAACGTCTTGTCAATGGAGCTCTGGCTTGTGAGATAGTGTTCAGGACGTCTTCAGGGAGGTTTGAAGGCTCCTGTCTAGAAGCCACACATGGAGATCCCACAGCTCGGGTCTGGGGTGCCTTATTGTCCCTCCCGCTTGGGAGAGGATGTCTCATCTCAGGGGGATTGGCCATGGCTCCATGGACGATAGCTGAGACAGGTCCGAGAACCATGGTTGGCTCCTCCATAGAGGAGCCACCAGGAGGACCCTGTCGGCACCCTCCCTGATTCGTCTGATAACCTGGGGAATCAGAGCGACCGGGGGAAAAGCATACAGGAGGAGGCTGGGCCAGTCGTGGGCCAGCGCATCCTTGGTCTTTGAAAAGTAAATTGGGCAACGATAGTTGTCTTCTGAGGCGAAGTGATCGACCTCTGCCCTTCCGAAGACATCCCAAATTTTCTGAACCACGGGGGGTGGAGCGACCATTCCTCCGAGGGAAGGTTGTTCCGGGACAACATGTCCGCCCCAGTTTCACTGCGTGATTGAAAAAGGCTTCAGAAATCGGTGAAAACAGGAGTTTCCCCGTTATGTCTTGCCTAAACGGCAGACGACGCAGTATGAGTGTAGTATCGAAAGGGAACTTACAAGATACATACATGAGGAAAAATATATTCTCGGTCAGCGCCATCTTGTGTAGGCATGAATTAGCTGAATGATGATCAATAGCTGCATCGCAAGACTGTAGATGAATGTAGAGTTTTGTCTACAAATATAAAACTGAGTTAAATATAGCTAGTAAATCAATGATGGGGAAAAAAATCACTGCAGCGCACCTTGTTTTTCAACTCTCGACTACCCGGAGCAAAACCCCAGTGAACATGTCATCGCCTCATTAACAGAGTTAATTAACAGAGAGGCTGCATTTAACCTTGCTTTTTACCTTTACTTTATGCTAAAATACTCATTTACTAATTAATCAGTGACACATTTCCATATGTGAACATTTTATTAAAAGAATTTTAGGTTCTCTGTTTTATGGTACAAAGTGGCCAGAATTTGTGGCAGTTTGCTCCGTCAGAGTGGTGGGTGCACTGCCTGTGGTAGGGAAAACATTGGCTTCAGTGATAAACTTGTATATTTTTATTCACTGCTTTACTCAAGTGTCACAGTCTTGTAATGTTGTTGAATAAATATTTTTTGTGGCTTTTCCAAGCAAATATGGATAAATGTGGGTGTTTGTGGTTAATTTTATTAATTAATAGGGATGCACTGATGGGATTTTTTCGGGCCGATACCGATTTTAACAAACAATTATCGGCCGATTCCAATACAGTGTTTTGATCATGTTTTAAATTAGCAAAGTTCAAAAATGCATGCATTAAGTTATACTAGTTTATTGCTGCATCCTCAAATAATTTCTAATGAACATGGCTTGGATCCATTTAACATTCAGCAGGCCAACATAAATACATATATACAACAGAACAAAGATACAAATGAAATTAAAGCTGCAAGCAGCGATGAAAGGGCCCTCGCACCCGGGCTCACCGCCACCAGTTGGCCTCAGGAAAACGGTGAACAGTGGGCGACATGCATGCAAGCGAGTAAATACAGAAGAATTACGACAAAGTCATTTCAAAGTGCCACACTTCCTGCTGCCAACAGGTGGCGCTTTGACTGTAACTGAATATTGCCATGTAGATGTCTTCAGGCCAGGACTGTTATCAAACATGTGAAGTTTGGAGCAGATCGGACATTGTATGCCTGAATTACAACAACTTCCTGTTTTGTGGCGTTAATCACAAAAAATAGCTCTTAGCCAAGTGTTGCATGATTTAACGTGTTTCTAGCATGTTTGGTACTTTGTGGCATATCGAAATGTGTTTCAGGGAGCGAATTACAGTGTAAAGCACGCCATTTCCTGTTGCCAGCAGGTGGCGCTATGACTAACTGAATATTGGCATATAGATGTTTTTAGGCCAGGACTCTTATCACACGTGAAGTTTGGGGCAGATCGGACACTGTATGCCTGAATTACAACAGCTTCGTCCTTCATGGCGAAATATCAGATTTTGTCAGGCCGCCACGGACAAGCCCTTCAGCTAAAACTCAAGATCTTCACAATTTAACATCGCTAAGGCCTTAAGATTAGACTGACCATATATGATGTGGTTCTGGTTAAATCTCTATGAGTTAATCACAGTGTAAAACATGTCAATTCCTGTTGCCCGCAGGTGGCGCTATAACTGTAACTGAATATTGTCATGTAGACGTCTTCAGGCCAGGACTCTTATCAAACATGTGAAGTTTGGGGCAGATCGGACATTGTATGCCATAGTTAAAACAACTTCCTGTTTCATGGCGAAACATCGAACTTTGTCAGGCCGCCACAGACACGCCCTCCAGCGAAAACTCAAGATCTTCGCAACATAACGTCACAAAGGCCTTTAGATTAGACTGACCAAATATGACATTGATCTGATTAAAGCTCTAGGAGGAGTTTGTTAAAGTACAACGTCTGGAAATGGCAAAAACTGTTAATTCAAAATATCTGACTTCCTGTTCGGTTTCAGATTTTGCTCCAAGAGACTTTTTTGTAGGTATTGGGCTGTTAAATGTGTGTACTGAATTTTCACGCGTCAGAATTTTCACCACTTCTGACGCGTGTGCAAAGTTTCATGAGTTTTTGAGCACGTTTAGGCCCTCAAAAATGCGATTCACTTTGGAGAAGAATAATAATAAACGGAGCAATTACAATAGGGTCCTCACACCATCGGTGCTCTGGCCCTAATAATCAGTGCTTTTTAGGTAGGTTTAACGGTAGTTTTCCGGTACAGAAATAAAGTAAACAAATGTAAAATAACTGCATATTCTTCATAAATCAAATGCATATTAATCCTTATTAAAGTTACAATTTTCTTATTAAACTTTCGCAAAGATGCAGCACTGGCCCAATCGGGACTGTGACAGTGTTGCACAGTTCAATTATCCCAAACATTATTCACACTGACCCCGGGCGGTCCTTATTGTCGAGCCCTGCTGTGTTTTGTACAGTATTTCATTATTTTACCCAGAGAAAACTGCGCACTGCACCGGTCTCGTATCTCTCACGGAGGAGCTCCAGAAGCATAAAAGGAGGAGCGACGACAGTGAAGGACGAGAGAGGACCAGGCTTGGATTTATGTTATATTTTTATTATTTTACTATGTCATATATATTTAATGGACACTTTTCACATTTCTGAAGTTCTCAGAACTGATATAATTTTGGCTGAGTAACTGTTTAGTGGAAGTAGCCTATAGTGGTAATGTAGCAGTGAACTACAGCAAATATAACTGTGTTCTCATTTTTCCCCAGTATTGACCTGAATTGACCAATGACATTTGAGGTTACAATGAAATAAGTAAAGTCCCGCCCCACCACTGTCAAAAATAAAAAGTGTTTGCATGAGCAAAATAGAAGATTGAGCGCGAGTGTGGGGATTGATGACGCGCGTACTGCGAGTCGTGTCCAAGCACGCGAGGGCTTGATTTGCACGCAGAGGAGATGTCATGCGCGCGCTGGTTTAAAATGAGCTTGCGGGCTCCCGTTTCCTCACGTGTAGATCTGGGCTGCGTTCCACAGTTTTAGACACGCACTCGCAAACTTCCCTAAGCACTTCCTCTCGGGGGAATCCCTGCCACCATTTTGAAGTGCGTTCCACTTCGTGAAGTGGACAAGGGAAGTTTATATGGACAGACCCTCGCTCCCTCGATTTTGACCGAGGGAGCGAGTCTACTTCATATGTGCACTTCAGGCAGCTCCATAACCCACAATGCAACACGATTGTGACATCACCACATATCGCGTTTAATTTACCCCACCATAAACAACTCTATGATATATTCATTATTTTTTTAAATATTTAAAACACACATATATACATATAGAATGCTGCATTAAACAATTTTGTAAGGGGGAAAAAAAAAAATAATATACCAGCTCCATTGCGGATTCTAAGTGATCAAGGGCTTAGGATGTTCCAATTCAGCCCATTGCAAAGGTTCCGCCAGTAGTGGGCACTCATGCAACGTAAGAAATGACATACATCCGAGTCAACGAGACTGAGGGAAGTTAGCGAGGGAAGGACATTTAAAAAATGAACTGGAACGCAGCCATTTTATCCTCTCGCGGAAGTGATTTACTGCACGTGCAAGTTGTGCGCTCGGTTATTAATGGCATTAAAATGCCGCCATAGACTTTGCCCTTGGAACCCTTTTATTGTGTGGACAAAATATATAACAACAACATGATGGGGAGTGAATGATGACAAATTTTATATTATTTGTTTATTGTTAAGCAATATCTATGTCACCGAGACGAACTCTGTGGTTCCCTCCTCTGACCATCGGAGGGAGCCCTCGCCCGAATACTGACACACACATGCATACACTACATTTCCCATCAGCCCGTACCTTGAACCAATCATCTTCACGTACAGCTGAGACCCATTACCCGGACTATTTAAGACGCACACTCACTCCACCTCTTTGCAAAGTCTTGTATTGCCCCGGTGTACAAATCTGAGCATTATTATTCTGTCTGACTGTGTACCTGTTATTGATCCTGTTTGCTACCCGTCTACGATTCTCTGCCGCCTACCTCTGACCTGTGCGTTGTTTCCTGACTTGTGAGTGTTATCTGCCTGCCTTGATTTACTGCCTGCATACTGACCTCGATTCTGCCTGTCCCCTGTTATACCTGTTTGCCCCTGTTTGACCTTGCCTGTTCGACTACGCTTTACTCTAATAAAAGCATGCAAATGGATCCCAGCCTGAGTGACGATTCATTACAATCTACATGCTGTCCCTTGATAAGAATAGAATTCCGGAACCTAGTCTATCAGATTCCTAAGAAAGACAATCTCTTTCTCGTCATATTTGCTAGTAAAGCACAAAAGGAAGTCTTTGTTTTTGATGTTCTTGTTTACAGTTAAAGTTCTGCAATGTCTGTTAACTTCAGTTAATTATAAATCAACAAAAAGAAAAAGATGTAAATAAGCATTATCTCCTCAAGCCACTTTAGACACCAAGATCACAAAACTTTATTACTGTTTTATAGAAATGGTAAGTTAATATGCTGTCTTGTTCAGATAATAGAAAAAATGACAGTTTAATCACAAATTTTGTTTTCAGTAAACATTCTTCACACAAAACATGGAACTAAACACATCACAATTTCAGGTTTGCAAGTTTTCAGTGGTTTTTTTTTAATTATGAAGAATTTTTCTTCTTTAGTTTGCAGACTGTCTGTTATTTTCTTATTTCTTAGGTTCCACTTTTGACTGTTCTTGTGTAAGACTTCCCTTTGTTATTCGCTTATCTAGGCAAAAAAGGAACTAGATCTTGCACACACTGGTACACTCGCATGCAAACTGAAACTCCAGATGCGCACATACTGCTCACACTCATCTATTACTGGGGTAACACTTTACAATAAGGTTCATTAGTTAAACATTAGTTAATGTATTAACTAACATGAACTAACCATGAGCAATACATTTGTTACTGTATTTACTAATCTTCGTTAACATTAGTTAATGAAAATACAGTTGTTCATTGTTTGTTCATGTTACTTCACAGTGCATTAACTAATGTTAACAAGATTTTAATAATGTATTATTAAACGTTGAAATTAACATTAACGAAGATTAATAAATGCTTTATAAGTGCAGTTCATTATTAGTTCATGTTAACTAATGTAGTTAACTGATGTTAACTAATGAACCTTATTGTAAAGTTTTACCTTTCTGGGTATGCCATATATGGTACGGTTTGAACTCTGAGTACTATGATTGGATGCCCAGGACATCCTGGATGTTATTGCATTAGCTTTGAGGCTTCAGATAGTCTACCTAAAAATTAATCTAACAGATCTGGCGGCTCGCCTGGGATATTCCCAAGAAACATTGGACAGAAATATATACTTTCTTACAAAAATGTTTTCAGGGATCCTCCTCAGTCTCTCACTGAGCTTATGGTTCTGTGACGCTAAATCAAGTAAGTGTAATGATTTGATTGAAACTAATTTCTCTTAAGAACGTCATCATATGTTTTAATCACAATATATTTCACTATGTAACTCACATTTTCTGACTCACATTACAGCAAAACTTTATTCTTTTTATGATCTTTCTACAGTGGGAGCCATGCATGTAGAAACAGAAGCTTTTTGTATTAAAAGCAGTGATACCAACAGCAACCATGAGCTTGGAAAACTTCTGGATAGAATTAAATATGTTGCTCGAAGCTGCAAAGAAATTCTTGACAAATATCATGTTTATGAGGGTATAGTATATATACAGGTGCTGGTCATATAATTAGAATATCGTGAAAAAGTTCATTTTTTTATTGTAAATTATTTTAAAAAATGAAACTTTCATATATTCTAGATTCCCTACATGTAAAGTAAAACATTTCAAAAGTTTTTTTTTGTAAATTTGTTGATTAGAGCGTACAGCTAATGAAAGTCCAAAATCCAGTATCTCAAAATATTAGAATATTTACATTTGAGTTTCATTAAATGACCATCCCTACAGTATAAAATCCGGGTATCTTTTGTTTTTTGAAACCACACTAATGGGGAAGACTGCTGACTTGGCAATGGTCCAGGAGACAATCATTGACACCCTCCACAAAGAGAGTAAGTCACAGAAGGTCATTACTGAATGGGGTGGCTGTTTACAGAGTGAAATATCAAAGCATATTAAATGCAAAGTTGACTGGAAGGAAGAAATTGGGTAGGCAAAGGTGCACAAGCAACAGGGATGACCGCAAGCTTGACAATACTGTCAAGTAAAGCCGATTCAAACACTTGGGAGAGCTTCACAATGAGTAGAATGAAGCCGGAGTCAGCACATCAAGAGTCACCACACTCAGACATCTTCAGGAAAAGGACTACCGAGCCACTTCTGAACCAGAGACAATGTCAGAAGCATCTTACCTGGGCTAAGGAGAAAAAGAACTGGACAGTGAACAGTGGTCGAAAGTCCTCTTTTCAGATAAAAGTAAATTTTGCATTTCATGTTGAAATCATGGTCCCAGAGTCTGAAGGAAGACTGGAGAGGCACAGAATCCAAGCTGCTTGAAGTCTAGTGTGAAGTTTCTGAAGTCAATAATGATTTGGGGGGGGCGTGACGTCTGCTGGTGTTGGTCCATTGTGTTTTATCAAGTGCAAAGTCAATGCAGCCATCTTCCAGGAGATTTTGAAGCACTTTATGCTTCCATCTGCTGACAAGCTTTATGGAGATGCTGATTTCCTTTTCCAGCAGGACTTTAGCACCTGCCCACAGTGCAAAAACCACTTCCAAGTGGTTTGCTGACCATGATATTACTGTGCTTTATTGGCCAGCCAATATGCCTGACCTGAATCTATGGGATATTTTCAAGAGAAAGATGAGAAACAGTCGATCCAACAATATACAGATGATCTGAAGGCTCAATAGTGCCTCAGCAGTGCCACAGGCTGATCACTTCCATGCCACACTTCACTGATGCAGTAATTTGTGCTAGGAGCAAGTCATTTGCTGTAATATGTCCTGCCGATCAAGTATTGAGTGCACAAAAGAACATACTTTAAAGAACTTGAACTTTTCTGTTTTGCAAATCCATTTTTTGATTGATTTTAGGAAATATTCTAATATTTTGAAATACTGGATTTTGGACTTTCATGAGCTGTACGCTCTAATCATCAAAATTTAAAAAAAAAACTTTTGAAATGTTTTACTTTACATGTAGGGAATCTAGAATATATGAAAGTTTCATTTTTAAAAATAATTTATAATAAAAAAATGAACTTTTTGATGATATTCTAATTATATGACCAGCACCTGTATATATTTTATCTCAAGCAACAACTCAATTTAGGTGACTCAGCAATGCTTCTGTTAATTCAGATGGCCTGTACTATCTGATCTCACCAAGAGGGGTCCTTTACCAGACGTTTTGTGATATGACCACTGCGGGCGGCGGCTGGACGCTGGTGGCTAGCGTTCATGAAAACAACATGTATGGAAAGTGTACTGTTGGTGATCGCTGGTCTAGTGAGCAGGGCAGCAACGCAAACCGGCCTGATGGTGAAGGAACATGGGCAAACAGAGTCACATTTGGAACTGCAGAGGCCGCAACAAGTGATGATTATAAGGTAATTTTTTATTACATTCAACAATTAAAACATGTTTATCTACAATAACTATTGACAGTCTGTTTCCTTTCTGTTATAGAATCCTGGATACTTTGAAATTGCGGCACAGGATGTGTCTGTGTGGCATGTTCCTAATAATATGGCGTTGGAAAACTGGAGCACTGCCTCCATCCTGAGATACCACACTGAAAATCGCTTTTTAACTCTACACGGAGGAAACCTTCTCAATTTATTCAAGGTCAGACAAACTTTGACAGCAGCTTTGAGTTTTAAATATTCAAAGAAATATAGGCTAAAGGCAAAAGCCTACAGTTTTGTAAAAAACTGAATTTTTATCTTAATTTTCCCAGAAATTCCCTGTGAGGTTTGGAATTGGGACTTGCAACACTGATAATGGACCTACTATTCCAATAGTGTATGATACTGGAAATGTGGATTCTACCAAAAAACTGTATGGACCTAATTCAAGAGGTACAGCAATTTGTCACAGTCACCATCTCTCTCACCTTCCCTGAACTCCATTTCCCATCATCCCTCCTGTTGCTCACCTGCTCACGCTCAACAATCACCTGCACCTCATCACCTCATCACCACAGTAGAATAAATAAATGCACATACTTCACCTTAGCACATTGTCTGGTCTCATTTTGAGAAGGATGCACTTACCTGCTACACTTACCTCTTGATTGTTTATACATTATTCCTCCATCGTCTCTCCTGATCCTCTGTATCTCCAGCATCTTCTCCTCCGGACTCCAACGACTCTCCACTCACCTCACCTATGTGTGTGCTTCAGCTGCAGTCTTCCACAATCTCTTCCAACCACCTGCAAACCAAGAACTGTCAATATTATTATTCAATAAAACTCTCATATTCATTTCTATGTCGTTGTGAGTCTGTGTTCAGTAACACAATTCCTCTTGGGCCAATATTTTTCAAATATTTTAAAAGAAAGTAGCTACATCGACGGACTGTCATAAAATCTGTGTATTATTCAGTGATTGTGATGTAGGCCTATTATTTACAAAGCATCATCATGTTGAGATCCAATCACTTTAATGAATGAATGAATGCCATTCTGTGTGCATGGACCTATCATGACAAACCATCATCAATTATATATTCTGTGTTTTTTTTCAGAAATATTTGAGCCTGGATTCATCACATTCAGAGTCTTCAATACTGAAAAGGCAGCCATGGCAATTTGTTCGGGCGTTAAACCAACTGGTTGTCACACTGAACATGTGAGCTAAACAAATATTATGGATTATTTACAACAATGTTCATGAACAGCATTTGTGAAGTGCTGCTGATCACCACAGGCAATAATTCATGCTTTAGTGTATAAATGAAGAGGAAATTCATTTACAGTAATACATTTACAACAGAAGTAAATCAACTGTAATGTTATATGAGGAAATAGGTATGTTTTGTTGTTATTAATGTACTCATATTTTTGCAGTTCTGTATTGGTGGAGGTGGACACTTTCCTGAGGGGGTCCCTAAACAGTGCGGGGACTTTACGAGTTTCGACTGGGATGGCTATGGTACTAATACAGGATGGAGTGCTTCCAAAGAGATAACTGAAGCAGCTGTACTTCTTTTTTATCGCTGACAAACTAAAATTACTTGCTTCTTTTCCTTCAGTCAGAGATATACCCCATTAATTAATAATCTGAATGCTACACAATAATTTGCTCAGATGTATTTCTTTACAATATATCTTTTATATTGGTCTATAATCAAAATGTGTATGGTGTTTGTAAATGATAAAAAAAAAAAAAAAAAAAAAAAACCTGTCGGATTAGCAATTTATTGGGAGGCTTCTTTTGGTGCATACCTAACTTACTTTTAACCTCTTAATCAGGGCTTAAAAAAAAAAAAAAAAAAAAAATTACATCGTTTCACTCCGAGCAGAATCAGTATTTTAATGTTTCTGTTCCAGCGTTCCTTCTGTATTATTAACATTCTGAAATCGGTTTGATTAGAAAAAATAAGTTAATAACGTTATTTTTTACCTTTTTTTTTTTTTTTTTTTTGCATGTAGCCTACTACTACTACTACTACTAATAATAATAATACGTAGCCTACAGCATTTTATTTATTAAAAAACAAAGAGAGTCTTGTATTTGCCGTAATAGGCCTACAGTTGTTTTTTATAACAAGATTCTGTCCAAATGTAAACCTATTAAACGAAAGGAAAAACTATCAACGGTTTATAAATTAAAGTAGGGCCTATTTTTTCAAGATATTTTAAAATGTTTGCTGTATGGTTAAAAATACCGACACTGTTCCTGAGAGGAAAAAAGATAAGTCGCGTATACATCGCATTTTTTATTACATTCAGAAATAATGTAAATTAGGCCTACCAGTAAATAAAGTAAAATATTTACAAATAGCCTAGCCTATAGCTTTGTTTATAATGTTTGTAAACATAAATTATGAACAAAACTAGTAAGGGGATATTAATACTAATAAAGGGGATACTAATAGGGCTATTTTACTTGCCCTTACTCCACAACAAAACATCTAAAGTTAACAGTTGGCCTGTTCAGGCTATATAAACATCAAGTTAAATGAATAAAAAATTTGCTTTTTTTTTTAACGCCATTCCAGCTTCTATTGCTATATTCAAAGCGAGAAACAGGTTTATTTAGGCCTATTAGAAATTAAAATAGGATGCGAAATGAATTAATTTAAAGTGAATCTGAAGCCTACCTTTTCATTCGGCACGAATCCAACTGTTTCCATTTTCGTGATGTAGGTCTATGCTAAACTATTATTTATTATGTAACGTTTAGCTTTGTACTTCACTCAGAGTTTACGAGGTGGCTAATTCATACGAATTCATACGTTTTTTGCTAAATCATACGAATTCATACGTTTTTTGCTAAATCGTACATATTTTACGAGTTGACAAATTCGTATGAATTCATACAAATGACCTACCCCAAACCCCGCCCCTAAACCTACCCATCACTGGGGTTTAGACAAATCGCACGAATGTTGTATGAATTCATACGAATTAGCCACCTATATGAATTATAGGAATGAATTGGTCGTGAGATAGCATTGCAACAGCACAGTGAGGTGGTGGTCACGGATGGTAAACGCCAGATTTACAGACTTGAATTGAGCAGTGTACCGTTTTAAATGTTTGGTTGACTGTATTTTATTTTAATGTTTAACAGGCTGCAAGCGATATAAATAAGCAATGCAAGAATTTGGGTGTGAGCGCGCAGGCGCCGGCGCGACCACTGGAATTTTTTTTCCTTCCAAAAAACAGTAAACTGTACTCCGTAATTTATGGTCATACAGGTAAAAGAAAGACATCATTCATACGTTTACAAAAGACACTCAAATAATGAAAACAAGCAGAATGTCTCAGTTTCCTTTCCTAGATCTTTGGAGTGCACCACAATGAAGCAAAGCTCACGTTTTCTTTCGTTTTGTTAATCTGAAATTGCATACTCTCTTGAGTAGGTACTTATTTTGACTAAGTAGTTACTTAACAACAGCTAAAAGTAGTGTAGTGTGAATGTAATCTGGAAATACTACATTTGCCATGTTGCCCTTATCACAAATCCTCTCCTGTGGCCTCATAGGATACTAGTGTCCATCATATGCACACTTCAGAATCTCACTGGAAGAAGTAGGTGATCCGGGTACTTTTTGTCTACTCTTTTACCAGTACTGTGAATTCGGAAATACTGCTTTTGTCACATACTGTTTTTCACCTACTATATAGTAGGGAAGCATGCGATTTTGCGAGGATGCAGCCATGGTCAATGAGCACAACAGGTACATCTTCTTCTTTGGGTTTAATGGCGGATTAGTGTTGAAATCACATACCACCACCTACTATACATTGTGGATCTACCATGAAAATACTCCATATAACTAAATAAAATAATTGAGATTTTAGTGATCAGAATCAGTAATGTCATTAAAACATCAAATCATCAAAATAGAATCAATAATTTACTGTTGTGTGGACATTACAACGTTCAGCAAACATTGGGTTTAGGTTACTTAATATCATGACTTAAAACAAACAAAATACCAACATCTGATGATGCTATAATCAGATCTTAATCTTACAATGTTTAGCAGACGTTTGTATTTGGTTACTACATACCATGACTTAAAACATAGATATTTTGTAGGTTTTTAGATGTGCTTTTAGTCTAGACTTAAACTGACAGAGTGTGTCTGCTTCCCGAACAATGCTAGAATCTACTGCCTGCGGTTGATTTTGATATTCTACGTATTATCAACTGGCCAGAATTTTGACATCGCAATAGACATGAAGGAAGCTAAACCATTTAATGCTTTGTAATTAGCAAGATTTTAAAATTTATACGATGTTTAATAGGGAGTCATTGCAGTGTTGACAGAACTGGGCTAATGTGGTCATACTTCCTGGTTCTAGTAAGAACTCTAGCTGCTGCTATTGGACCAGCTGGAGTTTGTTTATTAGGCGTGCAGGGCAACCACCGAGTAGAGCATTACAATAATCTAGCCTTCAGGTCATGAGCGCATGAACTAACTGTTCCGCATTTGTCATTGAGAGCATATGATATATTTAGATACATTTTTAAGATGGAAAAATGCATTTTTACAGATGCTAGAAATGTGGCTTTCAAATGTAAGATTGGTATCAAAGAGCACACCCAGGTTCCTAACTGACGACAAGACTTGACAGAACATCCATCAAGTGTTAGACAGTATTCTAGGTTATTACGTGCAGAGGTATTTGGTCCAATAATTGATAGTCATCCAATTTTTTATATCAGCTTTGCATGGTAAGATTCGTCAGGACGCAAAGAATATAGAGCTGAGTATCATCAGTAGGGATGCAACAACTATTCTATGAAATTGATGATAATCGATAATGAAAATCATCGACAACGATTCTCATTAACGATTAGCCAGGTCTGCTCACCGTGCACGGAAGACTTCCGCCAATCTGTGGAGGAAACAGATTGAGCAGCTGCGGGAAAGGTACATGATCAAAGCTGCCCAAAACATGATAATTCTTTATATTAAGCTTCAAGCTAATGCATTAGCATAATGGCTTGCCCTGTCAGGCACTTTGACAGATGCATGTGCGTCCTCAGCGCAAAACGTTCATTCTACGGCTATATCCTTATCTGTAAATGTTTCAAATTTACATTTCCATTTTGCATAAGGGCTTATCCTGACAGTCTGCGTTGAACTTCAAACTTTACTGAATGAGCGCCAACGGATATTCATTTTGCTGAAATATCTGTTGTTAAATTTAGATTTAAAAATCAACATGTCATTCAAGTATTTTATGAGAGTAGTAACTGTAAAGGGATAACAACATGTAATTGAATATAAATGTAAGACATTTCTTATAGCCTATATTTACAGGATAAAGAAATGACAGTAAGAGGTGATTGTGTCCAGAGTGAATATGTGTGTTCCTGAAAAACATTTATCTTATGTATCCTGTTGGTTAACACTGAGTTTGTGTTTTACTTTATTATCTTTATTACCATCTTAATTTTTAATGTAGAGTAGAGATTTAAACTATATTCACTATATACAGTGCTAAAGTTATTAGACATCTGATACCCAATGTAAGGTTTGTGCCACAGGTCAGGGCAGCCTAAACTATCAGTATTGGTGCTAAAATCATTTTTTCATGTTTCTGTAATGGTTAATCCACCAGTATGTGTAAGCTCTTTAGTTACAGCAGTATTTCTAAAGCTACAATATATTTATTGTTGTTATCCAATTTTTGATTTTACTGTTTAACAAGAAAGGCAGGAAAAAGTAAAACACTTCATAGTTGTTGTTTTTTTTAAGATGCCCAATTACAGTCAATAAGAACAGAGACTGTTAAAATAAAAATAAATAAAATTAGGATTAATGACAGTGTGAAAAAATAATCGGCCAACTAATCGATTATCAAAATAATCGTTAGTTGCAGCCCTAATCATCAGCTTAACAGTGAAAACTAATGCCATGCTTCCTAATGATATCTCCCAAGAGTAGCATGTACAAAGTGAACAGCAACGGTCCTAGTGCTGAGCCTTGCGGTACTCCATACTGAGCTTGTGATCGATGTGACATCTCTTCGTTTACTTCTACAAACTGATAACGGTCAGATAAGTATGATTTGAATCATGCCAATGCAATTCCACTAATGCCAACATAATTTTCAAGTCTATTCAAAAGAATGTTGTGGTCGATAGTGTCAAATGCAGCACTAAGATCCAGTAACACTAATAGAGAAGCCACGACCCGATGGTAAAAGCAAATCATTTGTAACTCTAATGAGATCCATTTCAGTACAATGGTACAGTCTAAATCCTGACTGGAAATCCTCACAGATACGATTTCTTTCTAAAAAGGAGCATAGTTGTGAGGATACTGCCTTTTCTAGTATCTTTGACAGAAAAGGTAGATTCGAGATTGGCCTGTAATTGACTAATTCTGTAGGATCAAGTTGCGTTTTTTTTAACAAGAGGTTTAATAATAGCCAGGTTTTTCTGTACGTATCCTAATGACAAAAATGAATTAATGATATTTAGAAGAGGATCTATGACCTCTGGAAGCATCTCTTTCAATAGCTTAGTCGGTATAAGGTCTAACATACATGTTGTTGATTTAGATGATTTAACGAGTTTAGACAATTCTTCCTCTCCTATAGCAATGAATGAATGGAGTTTTTCCTCAGGGACAGTACAATGCACTGTCTGAGGTGATACTGTCGTAGACGGTTGCATAGTTATAATTTTCTCTCTAATATTATCAATCTTGTAAGTTAAAAAGTTCATAAAGTCATTACTGCTGTGCAGTTTGGAAACATCTGGGGTTGAAGCTTTATTTCTCATTAATTTAGCCACTGTATCAAATAAATACCTAGGGTTGTGTTTGTTTTCTTCTAAGAGGGTTGAAAAATAATCAGATCTAGCAGTTTTTAAGGCCTTTCTGTACACAATCATGCTCGCTCTCCAAGATATGCGAAAAACCTCTAGTTTTGTTTTCTTCCAGCTGCACTCATTTTTCTGGCTGCTCTCTTAAGGGCGAGTTTGTACCACGGCATTGGCCTATTTTCTTTAATCTTTTTTAGATGTAAAGAAGCAACTGTGTCTAAAGTGCTGGAAAAGAGAGTCAGTAGTTTCTGTTGCAACATCGAGATCTTCTAAGCTATCTGGTATGCTGAGGAGATGAAACTGATCAGGAAGATTATTTATAAAGCAATCTTTAGTTTATCATTTGTTCATCTGTATTATATCTATTTTTTATTTGTTGAACATCAATTACATTTTTACCCTTAAATGGGTTTGAGAATTTTTTGTATTTGCTAATTCGGAAAACAGACACAGTCTCTATGTGATGATATCTAGATGAAAGAGTCTCTATGTGTTGGGATTTATCTGACTTCTGTGACGTGAGACAGCTAGCAGACGGTCGGTTTTGCCAGTCTGTCTGCTTCCTAGGAGTGTAAATCGGATGGTTCGTCATGATTCGATACAATATCGATTCTCATAGCCAGCGATACGATATTTTCTGATACCTCAAAAAGTTCTGCAGTACAATTACGATACGATTCGATTCAGGGGTATATCGATCAATATTTTGATATTATGATATTATGTGCCTATTTTACACTACCAGTTACATTTTTATTAACTCACACCTGCAACCAAATTATATAACATAAACAATTATTTCAAAATTTCACATCCTGAACCCTGTTTGGAACATCCAAAAAATAAAAAATTCACACAGTAATATAATGACAGCTTATGACATGACAACAGTCAAGTATTTTAGGCTTCTGTGCTAAAACGTGTAATGTCAAAAAACTGATAAACAAGGAAATGTTGTATATATTGTGTATATATTGTATATAGGCCTATATTCTATCAAATTAAAAGACATTTCTTTTAAATGTATAGCGCAGCTTTTTAATGAAGCAACAACATATTATAGGTAGGACAGAACAAGACAGGCTATTAATATTCTTTCATTGTGCAAAAGTGTTATAAATGCTCCAATACAGAGCGGCACAAAGCACTTATGCGCATCCCGTGTGCAGAATGATGCACTTGAAACAACACAGAGTCACAGTGCGCAGCGCTCCCACGCAGCAGTTTATTGAGCATTTTCTTTTAACACTTATAATTTCAGTTACTGTGTGTGAAGAACGATTCATAGTGCTCTATTCTCCAGTGTTGTGATCTAACTAACAGACACTGTTTGAGATGTGAACGCGCTGCTTTTTGCAAGGCTTTAAACACAAGCAAATTATAAACTTTCGTGAAGATTCAGCACTGGCTCGATCGAGTGTCTTTCACAAGTTCTGAAAGGTAGTTTAAATCAGAATGCACGTGTTGGCAATAATGCATAGACTGTAATTGTGTGAAAATGTGGAGAGTGTTAAAACAAAGGTGCCTCTATAAATATCCCACAGGTATTCATTTTTTACGTGTTGCATCGATGCATCGTATCGTTAGACATTAGATCGATGTATCGATCTATATCGATGTATTGTTACACCCCTACTGCTTCCTGACCTGGGCCCCAGTTAGTCAAGGTTCATCTCTAAGACCATGTGCCATATTACTAAAGAGAAGACCACCCAAGGAGGGATGAATACCATCTCTTTTCAACAGGTCAGGTCTGCCCCAAAAACTTTTCCAATTGTCTATGAACCCTATATTATTCTGAGGACACCACTTAGACAGCCAGCCACTGAGTGATGATAGTCTGCTAAGGGGCGGGACTCGGCAGATGGGGGTTGGGTTTGGGGGGGGGGGTCAGAGGCAAGTTAAATACACATAAGTAAATACATAACACATAATTATTAATAAGAATTATTGTGATAATAATGAGACTTATTCATGTTTCTTTTTTATTTATCTTTATTATAACAAATTTTATATTACATAAAAGGAAACACTGTGGTGCATGTGGAACATGTAACAAAAAATTTCATGTACTTCATGTATTTAACATGAAGGTGTTTCCTAGCGTTTCTTACATCCAGAATTATAATTGTAAGTAGCACACTTTGCTGCTATAAGTACCCCTCTGGAGGGAGTGTACTCTGCAGGTTTTGTATAGTTGATTTTGCAGCACAAGCGAGCACAGAGTGTGCTATTATTCATGCTCATTCGATTTTCTGGATCTTTCTGACCATGCTAAAGGTTCTCTCTGAGGAGGCATTACTATGAGGAATGCAAAGTAGTGCCTTCATCAGACTAGCCAGCTGACTAAACCTGGTCTCAGTCTCACTTTTCCCTACAAGGCCCCAGAATCTGTCCACTCTCTCTTCCTGGATTAACTCCTTGCTGTCTGTGACCTGGTAGTCTGTGAACTCCTCTCTCAGTTTATTTGGATCAAGCCTCAGTTGTTGAAACACGCAACCTAGCCTTGTCACTGTGTGGTATGGACAGATTTCCAACACATTATCAGTTAGGTTAAATACTTCATAGTTAAATGTACAGAGCTGGTATTCTTACAATAATAGGATTATTTGAGGGGGTAGGTAAATCACAAACAAGGTCAACCTGTGTCAGGAGAGATGTCCAGGCGAGAGGCTGGGTCTAACACCTTCAGGTCACAGAGCAGCTGTGAGTCTAAGGGAAAGACCTTCAGCATCTTCCCAATGACTTCCACATAGAAAGCCCTCACTGTTCTAAGAGCACAATTATGACAGAATCACATATTAACAAGGAATCATGAAGAAAGACAAATGAAGCATGCAGGCATTATTATTACTGAAGTTACAACTTAATGATATATTTTGGTCATTAACATGGAGGACAGTTCTTCATTTTCAAGGAATGCTCTGGCCTCAGCCCCAATGAAGAGATCCTCATTCGCCAGTTGGTGTTCATGTCCATATGATACTTCACTGATTGGAATATCCACAATTAATCTAGCTGGAACAATGTAGCCCAAGTATCTCTTGACCAGTCTTGTCATCTCACTGTGTAGCTTATGGATCATCACTCCCTCTGCCTATTGGGCAAACATGGGTAAACTTAAAAAAAAAAAAAAAAAATGTTTGTTTTATGTATATATAATGCTTGGTCTTCACCATTCATTCTACCTACCTGGAAGGCAGTGTTGAATGCAACCAATGGCTTAAGAGCGGCACTCAGAAACAGAAAATAGAACTTGATCTCAGGATCACTGAAGCAGCCTGCTAGGTTCCTGATTTTAGCACTCCTCTCATCCTCATGACTACTAAAGTAAGCCTGCAGAGCAGCCCATTGATTGAGCACTCTTTCTATGCATGTGTGGAGGCTGAGCCATCGAGTACTGCAGTATCTGAGAAGATTTAGCTTGTCTGTGTCTGTGAACTCCACAAACTCTTTATACACCTCACTTCTCTTGGCACTACAGGAAACACAAGCAACAAAAAATAAGGACAAGATGATTTACATGAATAGTGGATAAACTGAGTCACTATACCCTAAATTTACCAAGAACAGACTGACAAAATTTTCTTCTTTTATACTGACCTTTTGTGGAAGTGGCTATACACACCACCCAGTAAATCCTCCTCTTGATGGCCTTCACGCCACAGCCTGTGACAAGTTGAGCAAGGTGGCATATGCAACCCACATCCTGAACATAAGGTTGACTAGCTCTTAGTTTGGTGATGACTGAATGGTGCTTTCCTTTCATCACGCTGCAGTTGTCAGAGTTGAAGGCCACCAGGTTATCCCATGGGATTCCTCCATTTCTGTCATAATCAGACAAATATTTTTTTTTTAAAGATTCATGCCATTGAATTCAAACGAGCCTTAAGTGCATTCTTGATTGTGTAAATACACTCACCTCAAAGAGGTTTCCAGCTTCTCATAAATATTTCTGCTGTACCCACATTGCAGACTGGCATGTCAGTAAATTTGGTCACACCCTCAAGACTGTTCTCATCACACACTCTTGCCAGTATAACTAGTTCTTTTTCTGTCTGCATGTTGTTTGACTCATCACAAAGCAATCCAAATGGCTGGGTCTGGCAGATTTTTTTGACCTCATCATCAAGCTCTGGGCAATGGCACCTAACAAATAATAATAAGAAGAAAAAGAAGTGGTCAAAGATGGCGATGATATAGATAAAAAAAGAATAAGATGATGATGTATTAAAGTGTGTGTTTTGTTTTAGTTTCTGTCAAAAGGCTAACACATTGTAAATCTAGCATTAATAGACAGGGCCAGCCTAGGCAAGATTTTCTATGGTGCCCCTTGATAGCCCATTGCACACAGTAATTGTGTTCATGATTTTATTTATTTATTTTTTATAGGCTTATATATGGATGGTTAAATTATACAAAATAACACCTAAGCCACATTACAGCCTAAACACAAATAACAAGAGTGATTAGGCCTACATTCATGCACAAACTTTTCACTGAGCACTTTCAAAAGATTTTGTTTTCCAGTAGATGGCAGCAATCTTCCACTAAACTATGGCACGTTTCACGTTTTCACCATGAATAGAACTGAGAAATGTAGATCTTCATTAATGTGAATTTTGAAAATAATGTGAAACATAAAATGTTGCTATTTAAAAAAAAAAAAAAAACTGTACAGCATATAAATACCATGGTAACACTTTACAATAGGTTTTATTAGTAAACATTAATTAACGTAGACAGATGAACTTACCTTTAAGAAGCTGAGTTGTTTTAGTCTTTCCAGAGGAGTATTTTCTAGCTATGGCAGAATCCGGGAACATGCCTGCCACACTAGCATTGAATTCATCGCAAAAAGAAAATGGAATGGTTTTTTTTGCAATCAACATTGCCATTTTTAATTCACTCTGTAATACGGTTTCTGCCTCTGTCCATCCCTTAGTGATAAAGTTTGAAATCGCCGGTGTGCCCCTTTGTGCCTCCACAGCACGATTGTGCCGTTGTGATTTATTGTGCTGTGTTACGTTGTTTTTCCCACCAGGTCCGATACTGAAATCAGTGCGACATACTTTGCAAAAAGCGTGGGAATTGTCGATGCTGCTTCGTGATAAGAAATTAAATTCCTCCGTCCAGCTGTTGTTATATTTGCAGCTATATTTAGTTATTTTCGCCGTAGCACCACCTGAGCTTTCTAATGCCATTTTTAATAGTGACGCTTGATTCAAATTCCCCCGTCTACCTGCGCGGATATCAACAGTGCAACCAAGTTGTAGGTTACCAAGTTAAGGTCACAAATGGGTTCAAAATTGTATGATGTATCTATTGTGTGAGTAGGATGCGTTTCATACAAGATCTGGCAACTGGACAACCTTGGAATAATGTATTGATGTGATTATTCATATAACGAGGTAGGGCCATACAAATTACAGGAGTTTCCCGGGAGAAATAACAAAACGGGAGGGGGCGGGAGATGGGTGTGAAATACGGGAGACTCCCGGGAAAAACGGGAGTGTTGACAGGTATGCATGTGACTACGGTGGCTGGTGTCTCTATTTTCACGTTTCATGTAATAGAATCGACAATAACTAGGGCACTTTCAACAGGATTCTCAGTGGGTGCATTACTGAGTGGGGAGAACCTGTTTGATGTTCTAATAGGAATGGAAGAGCGGTGTTTTGTCCCTCGACTATGCTGTCTCACAGTCACCCAGTTGCCCTGCTGCACAGGCTCTACAGCCGGAACTGAACAATGTACAGAGTTCAGTAAGCTAGTCGCATCCAAAGCAGTATCTAAAGCCCTTGCATTCTTACTATCGTCAATTAAAGTTTGGATGCGTGTCTCTAATTCTGATATCTTCTCCGTCAGCCTGACTATCTCCCTGCATTTATCACATGTGTAAATCTCACTGCTGACAGAGAAAGCTATGCTATACATGTGGCAGGCAGTGCAAGTGACAAGGGGCTTGACCCCTTTGATCACGAAAGTGAAAGTGCCCTTTGCGGTCGCACCGGACTTCAACCTGCCGACTGGTAATCCATGGTTTAGGCTAGATTTGACTAACCTTACCCTACCCAACATGCGGGGCTTGAGCTTTGAGTTTTAAGTTGAAAGTTTAGAAATCACATTAAAGAGCTACCTGTAAGACCCACATAGACCAATCCAGAAAGGATTCTGTAAAATACTAGTCCAGAGGGAATTAGTGTATTCCAGTCCAGAGAAAGGACTGAAGGGCCAAGAAACGGGATCGCTACCCATGAGACATAGAGAAGGGTCTAGAGGGGCTATTGAGCTGAAAAACCTGTAGTAAGGGATGCCCTAATATGGCAGGTAAAAAAAGCCCAGAAAAAAAAATCCAGTAATATCTTGATTCAAGTCTACACATGGGGAGACCACCAGGTAAAAGCTTGGGAGAAAAAGACCTTGCCATTGCCAGTATTACTGGTAAATTTAGTGATAGGGACCATAACCCTATAGCAGGGGTATGGCCCCTAGATGATTTTACTACACAATTGATTGAAGTGGACCAAATTTAAGTACATGAAGTCAGAAATTGTACTATAGTAAATCTGAAAGTACTAAGTTGCAAAAAATCTACTTTGGAAGAATGTAGCAAATGTCCAGAAATAGTGAACATTTTCACTATAGGAAACAATGGAAAAATGTAGATTGAGAAGGGAAATATTTAACATTGCTCAAATAAGAAAAATATAGATTTGGCATAGGAAAAGCGGAATAGAATATGTAGGTCCTAAACGCATCAATGACATGTAAAAATCAGATAACAAAAAGTTGTATTAACTGCAGATGTATACAAAAGAAATTGATAACTTTAACTAAATGTATAATAAGAGCAATAATAGGTGTAAATGCAATGTTGGGAACAAAGGATATTACACCTTTAGTTATAGCATATCCACAAGTTTCCTAACGCCCCATGAGGCCTTGCGTCAAAAGTGGGAGTGTCTTCCGGTTCGAAGTAAACAAGCGGTACCTGACACTCATTTATTCAACTGTTGACAGTCATTTAAGATTTAGCTATCCAAACTTGTGAACGTTTGGCATTTACTTAAAGATTTAAGATTTCAGCACCAATATTTGAACAATGTTTTACAATAAAAAATGTTACAGTAACAGTAATTTATTATTTATGTCAGGGGTGCACATCAATCATGCTGAATATATTTATATTGACATAAAAAGAGAACACATACCTATTCAGTTGCACCTGCTTCCATTTATTTACGATCACAAGAATGCACAAAACAACTCCATTAAGGCTTTTAAGTCCAAGGCTTACACATTTAGAAATATAATGATAACATACCTTATGTTTACGTCACTTTTCTGAGATTTTCTATTAATTCTTCTCTAAATTATGCGATGATTGCGATCCGAGG
The DNA here is from genome assembly GCF_019924925.1 of Ctenopharyngodon idella. Lineage (NCBI taxonomy): Eukaryota > Metazoa > Chordata > Actinopteri > Cypriniformes > Xenocyprididae > Ctenopharyngodon > Ctenopharyngodon idella. The sequence goes on along the minus strand of NC_067243.1, from coordinate 25,333,595 downwards.
ACGTTTGAGCGATCTCTCCGTCTCACTATACTGTTATCCTTTTAGCCAGAGCAACAGAGGGAGCTCATGAGAATAAAACAGGAGTTATGAGTTATACGAGTTAACCGGAGTGTGTGAATCTGTGAAAGATGCGTATGCATTTGTCCGCTATCAACAAAGGCACAAGAGACACATAAAACATTAAGCCAAATAAATACACGATTATAATCATATAAGAATTGTCTACGTTCCTCAAGCAGTCTCTGGTATTTTCCATAAACGCGTGTATTAATTATCGCAATGGTTAACATAAGTAGCCTTTAGCATTGCATATATGACAGTGGAATCGCGATTGGCTCTGGCACGCGCGACACCGGTAGGAGTAAAATATCATACATAAGACTTTGGTGCTAGCATCAGTGACAGGTGAAGAACAGACAGCGGGTTGTTCATGTATTGCAGTGCTGCTCTTGTAGTCATGCAGCAGCACTTTTGTGGAAGGTCTGTAAAGTAAAGGACAATTAAGGGCATGAAAACTGTTTGTTGTATTGTGATATTATTAACTAATAAATGTACTAGACTGAAATGTTGTCCCTGAGTGCCATAACGACATCTCTCATAAAGGTTTGCAACTTTACAAAGTAAACAATGATCCAAAATGATCCACTTAGCCTCTTTGCTAATTAGCACACAAAATACCATTGGGATGCTGCTTCCGTATGGAATTATATTTGTCTCAAAAAAAATGAACGTAACTTTATAAGACTGAACGTAAGTTTTTCAGAAACTATCGAAAATATGATAATATAAGATAAATATAAAATAGAAATAATATGTTTGCCTAATCTTCTTTTCTTTTAATGCTACTTGTCAGGACCAAAGACAAATGTCACTTTTCCAGGTAGGCGCTGAATGATGATATATAATTAGGGGAAAACTGGTTTGCTAGTCCTTATAATAATGATGGCTGACCTTGTGCAAATTAACTGGAGAGGAAGAGAGAGAAAGAGAAAAAAGGATGATTGGCTTAAACATCCTAAAGGGGCTGTTTTTTTTTTTTTTTTTTTACCTGTAGGAACAAGTGCAAGAAGACATTTTACAGCATATGCTGACAAAGTTTAGCTTGAATATTCGGAATGAAACTTGGATTTGGATTACCTCCTGGATACTGCTCAGCAAGAACTGGATTTGGCAATTACTGCATCAAATCATGTCAACATCCCAGAAGCTTTAATTACAGGTCTACAGGAGCTACTCAACGTAATTCATGTAAATGTAAGTTCTGAAGAAACTGCAACTGCATCTGATATTGTAACCTGCACTTGGGGAAATGTAGGATGCCCACGTTTGGATATCAGAAGGGATGACCTTGAGGAACTCCTTCGTACAGCTCTCCTTGTAGAACATCTTTCTAGGATCTGTGGCATTTCTAGAAGCACAATGAATAGAAGATAGAAGGAACACACCCTGTCTGTCAGAGCCTGCTATTCCAACAAATCAGATGAAGAACTAGATCATGTTGTAAGATCAATAAAAATAAGAATGCCACATGCTGGCTACAGACTAATGAAAGGTGAACTTTTGGCTAGAGGGCACCGGATACAGTGGCACAGGATGAAGGCCTCTATGCGATGGGTGGATGGAGCTGGATTTTTGGCCAGAATGGTTCAGCTGGGTTTCAGCTCAGACAGAAACTACTCTGTTCCTGCACCATTGTCCCTAGTTCATGTTGACACCAACCATAAGCTAATCACGTGAGTATTTTCTCTCTTACACTCACTTGCATGTACACATATACAGAAAATCTTTTCTTTACATAATGACACATGTACACATTAAAAATGCCTTCAGATATACCCTAAACTAAATGACTGCTAACAAATAGCATAGTCTTATATTCATGTTTTTGTTTTTTAGATTCAATATTGTGATATTTGTTGGGATTGATGGTTTCTCAAGGAAGGTACTGTTTGTCAAGCTCTGACTTTGTTCTGTTTTGAAACTTTGAAAATATTTCCCCCAAAAATGAAAACTATGTCATCATTTACTCACCTTCCAATTGTTCCAAACCTATATAAGTTTCTCTCTTCTGCTGAATGCAAAAGAAGATATTTTGGGTAAACAGACAGTTGATGGTAGCCATTGACTTTAGATTTGGATTACCTCCTGGATACTGCTCAGCAAGAAATGGATTTGCCAATTACTGCATCAAATTATGTCATCATCCCACAAGCTTTAATTACAGGTCTACAGGAGCTACTGTGGAAATCAGGAAATGCTGTTGTTGTTGTTGTTGTTGTTGTTTCTGGTGGGGCCCAAAAAAATCACTTGCCTGACTTGAAGACATCGTTATTAGGCATGTTAATGTGTGGCATTACAATACATCTCAGTCTGTTTGCTGTTCTGTAAGCATACTGAACATAGGTCTGTTGTTGTTTTGTTTTTTTTAAAGAATTGAGCGCCTGTGGTGTGATGTATGGTCAGCCGTCACATCAAAATACTACGAAACCCTGCATGCAATGGTAGAAGATGGAGTGCTTGATCTGTCAAATCAACTACACCTCTTTTGTGTCCATTACACAATTCTTCCACGCCTCAAATTGGACCTGAAGTGCTTCATTGGGAGCTGGAACAACCACCCTATCAGAACAGAGGCAAATCTTACACCAAATCAGCTTTGGCACATCGGAATGCTGCAGACTCCAGTAGCTGATCCAGATGTAGAGGTATTCTTTAATCATATATTTAATGTTATCTGTATATAATCTGTATAATTCTTAATTTCCTCACCCTTATTTCATTAAAAACCTGTGTGAATTTTTTTTGTGTGTGTGTGTGGATCTTAAGGTATTTGGCATAATATTTAGCTCTGTTTTTCACATTTTGCTTAATGTCTTTGTTACAATAATAGCTCTTCAGGAGCATGGTAGCAGACCCCTTTGTAAATGTGCCTTACTTGACCACTTGTGATTTGTGTAATTTAAAACACGTCTTAATAATAGATTTGAACATGAGCAAAGTTACATGAGTTTATAACAACATGGATACAAGTCATTGACAATATTTCAAAACAGTTGGCATTTTGACCTACTTAATGTTTCTTTGATTTTGCAGATAATCGAGCAACTGTGTCAACAGCAAACTTCTGATACTGACCCAGAAGATGGTGTGGTGGTTCCAGAGATCCAATGCCCTTTATCTGAACAGAGCCTTGCTGTTCTGCAGGGATTAATTGATCCCCTGACATCATCACTGAACTACAGAGAGCTCTATGTCCAGTCACTTGATATTATTCAAAGACTGTGCTTTACTAACATTTGACTTCTAACATTAAAAAACTTACAAATTAAACAATTAAAAGGACGTAAGAGTGTATTAACAAATCTGTTGTAAACCCTGTAAAAGTAAGCTCCCTGTTGCACTGCAATTTTCATGTTTTTTTTTTTAAAATTCATTTAAACTTGTTAAATGTGCAGTGGGAAATGTGATTGTCTGGGTGCATGCACTGACAACAGGGTAGCAAATTCTGTGGTCTGGCATACATTCCATGCATGTATGGTCAAACAGAACAGTGATTTTAAAAGCTTGCCTCTCTGAAAGAAGCAGATGTCTGTGTGCTTGACCAGACAGCCACTGCATTACTTTTGACACAGAAAGTGCCTCCTCATCCTCAGAATCTCCATCTAGGGCAGTAAACATACATAAATGTATTTAAAGTATCTACAAATAGACATTGCCTAAACATTTGAGTAACCACAAACTTACCTTCAAGTTCCATTAGAAAATCCTTGAAGTTATTCAAGATTTGCATTTCTTTGCTGTGCTTTAGAGTGCCACTCTCACTCATTTGTGGGTCAAGATGTGACACAATGTAATGAGAGTCCACCTGGAAAAACATTCCAGAGAGAAAATAAAGCCAAATATCATCTAAAGAAAATTCTGTATGCAGCATTAAAAAATAGGAGTTGAAAAGAGTTTCTCTAACACAGTGGTTCTCAATTTTAGTTCTGGGGACCCACTGCTCTGCACATTTTGTACGTCTCTTTTATCTGACATACACTGTTTAGTTCATGGAGCTGTCTCATAAGCTGATGACCTGAATCAGGTGCATTAAAAAAAAAAGACATACAAAATGTGCAGGGCTGTGATTCCCAAAAGCATTGTAACCCTAAGTTGATGCACCTTACCTGATCATTGCCACCTTCAAAAACAAAGAGACCACGGCACACTTCTTTGTTCTTCTCCATGATGTCCACTAGACGGTAAAGTTGGAGGCCCTCACGGAGCTGCTGAAGCATAAGAGTTCTTCGAGCAGTGGCATGCATTGCAATTGCCCTTTATAGAACAGAAACAAACACTGTTTTACAATCTAATTATTATTACTTACATTGTTTGGAAAATAGATTTAAAGGGATAGTTCACCCAAAAATGAAAATTTGATGTTTATCTGCTTACCCCCAGGGCATCAAAGATGTAGGTAACTTAAGAAACAAAGTCACCTACATCTTTGATGCCCTGGGGGTAAGCAGATAAACATCAAATTTTCATTTGGTTCAGACCACACACACCGGATGCTCAAGGCAGTTGGACATAGTGGTGTTTTAGAGGTAAAAAATGATATAAATACTGTTCGGTTTCTCGCACAAACCGATCGTTTCGTGTCTTAGGACATTAATGTGTCGTCACGAGCCGCAGGGTTTAATTTGGATTTGTCTGTGCATGTTTTTTTTGACTCTTATAGATTGTGTTCCCATTGACAAGCATTATATGACTGACAGACCACAACGGTTGGAGTTAAAAATCATCATTTGTGTTCTACTATAGAAACAAAGTCACCTACATCTTGGATGCCCTGGGGGTAAGCAGATAAACATCAAATTTTCATTTTTGGATGAACTGTCCCTTTAAGAAATGCATAAAGATACCTCTTTATATTCTCCTTGTTTTGGTCATTTATAGGGCACAGCTCGTAATTTGCTCACAGTAATTCGACAGGTCTGAAGTCTCCTTGATCTAGAAAGAATTTTAGATTTTCTTGAAACATTCATAAAAGGTGCATGGCAATAGAAAACTACATAATTACAAATTGTTTTCAGATATGCCATTTTTATCAGTGGTGAAAATTCCATGTCATTAACATTATCCATCATGATGTTTTCAAGGTTTCCACTTAATAGGTAATTGTAACACCACTCCTGTAGAAATCGTGGAGCTGGACCACCTTGTGTGAGACTTAAGGCAAATATTTCCCCAGCAACTCTATATAACAAGGACAGAAAAAAATCATGAAATACAACTTCTACAGTCAGCAAGTACATTTAAAACTCATGTTCAAAAGGCATTTGCTCTTAGTTAGATTATTCGCCAAAAAAAATAAAATAAAAAAAAAATAATAATACTTCTATAATAATGTTCAAATAATACCTTTGTTTTCTACAGAAAAAGGCATTTACTTAATTTTCTGTTTTTAAAGAATTTTCTGTTTTTATAAACTCCTCTTGTAAGTCTAATCTAAACCATGTTCGATGAACTATTTCTTTAATGACTTCAATTCTTTAATGACACTTACCGAAACAGGCCATTGTCAAGGTCATTTAATGAGTACTTAGGCATTTTTCCTTGACCATCTTCTCCTTCAAAGAGCCGTGTCTCTATGCTACTAATCATTTCTATAGTTTAAAAAAAGAAATAATTTAGCAACATTCCAATATGGAGACAGCAAACAATATGAGCAGGACAAATGAATTAACACTGCAAAGGTTTTGTGGTCAAGGGTATCAGATGCAAAAATCCTCACCTCTCAGGAATTCTTTACAGAGAGTGCCTGTGTTGACTCCAGCCTCTCCCATGAATGTCATCTTTAAAGTGTGGATTGGGGAGCTAAGCTTTTGTCGCTTCCACAGTGACATACCTCTTTCTAAGAGGTTCATTCTAGACACACAGATACTGAATTCTTTGGAGGTGTCAACTTGAGCAGCAAGCCATCGCAGTACATCCTCTTCACTGTCAAATTGTGATTAAAATGGAGTGTTTTAGACAGTATTATGATATACCTGTTAAGTTTTACAAGTACATTATTAAGTAAGAATATTGTTGATACTTTTCTTAAGTAATATACCATGACATTTCTTCTTTTTGTGGCTCCATTATATCAGGGCTTAGAAGGCCAACTGGACTAAAGAGAAAATTCATGTACAAGTGAAAATTTAAACCATAATCGTTATTTAAACAAAACATATTTGCTTTAGTGATCAATAAGTGACTCATTTGCACAAAATGTCAGCTGCCATGTAAACATAACTTTGAAATGCAATGTTTAGAATCATGCCACATAATGCACCACAGAATTACATTGTTGATTCTGTTCATAGTATTACCATTACCTATCTAAATCACCACAAAAACTTGCATGGAGCTCCAATTCCTTCACAGGAAAACTTTGCTGACAAACAGGACACTTTGCCTCTGGTGACTAAAAAGCAAGTAATGATGTAAAATACAGATTAAAAGAAGTCAGAATAATGTCAGCCCAAGCAACAAGGTAATTACCTTTTCTTCAGTAACAGGAGGTAAATCAGGTGAATCAGGAGGTAGATTAGTCAGCTAGAAATAGACAAAACATTTAACATACATTTCCACATGAATCTTACAGAATACTCATGAGGTTTATTAAAACAATTTATCTTACCTCTGGTTCTGAATCAGAAAGCGTCTCATATTCAGCAGTGTTGCATCCCTTTACGTGCAGAGCAAGAATCTGTAGTGGCATAGATTTGGAGCATTTCTTACATTCTGCTTTAGGCATTTGAGAAAACTCCTGGGCATCAGATGGTAGAGGTGACAGGTCAAACTCATCTTGTAATGGAACAATGTACAACATTGTTTTCCCCCCTCCAGTTGCACTTCTAATTGTGATTAGTTTTAATATTATTTACATATTTAGTAATACAAAGCACACAAATCACCGCGAGAGCTTTCCAATATGCGCGCCACTGAGTGATGTCTGTACTTCCAGGTCAGAGAGCACCTGTTCATCAAAAGCTCACTATCCAACGAGAGTAGATTACTGTTAAGCCCGCCCCCACGAGAGATTTGTGCCAAAACAGCAAACGAAGTGAAGCGAAAGCTTCGAAGCGTAAGCGAAATCTGTGGCAATGAATTCCGAATCCACGATTTGCGAAAACAAATCTTAAAAAAACATTAACAAAGAATGAAGAATATTTGAAGAGCCTGTTAAATTGGTGCGACTGAGTTCATTTTTTTCATTTTCATTGTGTTTTTCTTCTTTTGTAATGGCATATTTTCGATAGTTTCTAAAAAAGTTACGTTCAGTTTTATAAAGTTACGTTCATTTTTTTTGAGACAAATATAATTCCACACTTCCGCCGCCTCACCGGAAGTTGTACCCACGTTCTTTTTTACAGTAGCGCCCCGCGGAAACAGGTGGATATTATGCTTTTAGGGCAGTGGTCGGGAACCTATGGCTCGTGAGCCACACCTGGCTCTTTGACAAAAATCATGTGGCTCGCCAGGTCTCTGACCCTTTGTAACCGCTAAAGTGCGTGTTCAGTGATGTTCGCGACATCGCGAGTGTCACGACAGCAATTAACAACAAACCACTTATGTTTCTATGGTAACCTAGAGCTCCTGCTCTCAGATTCAAGCGGCTATGCAGCTTTTTCGTGGTAACGGCGAAAAGAAAACATTTTTGAACAGCAGCGAAAATCGAAAAGTATGTAAAATAGTGACTGGACTGAAAAATTACCTTTTATTGAAACCGGTGCTCTGCTGTGCCAAGAGACATTTCGAAACATTTCACCGGTTACTTTCGCTTTTTCCGCATAGACCTTTATGTCCTAAAATGTGTTGTCTGTATGATAATCTGCGCAGCTTTCAGTGGGCGCGACTGTTGGCGTTATTAATAAAGAAACATGAATGAATGAGAAAGTAAAGAGAGGGACGTGCTTGATATTAAAAAGGAAAGGCAAAGCTGCGAAAGAGAACTGAATCCGCTTCTGACAGGAAGTTTCTGTGCGCTCGCTCCGAGTGGAACATGGACGAGCATAGTAGCCTTGGTCTTCGGTTGCGCGTCTAAACGGTCAAATACACACACTGTCAAAATGCCCGCATTGGTGAGTATTCACATAAATGCAGTCGATGTAATCACTGTGCGTGGGCGTTGTTCTTCACTTGTTTCTCTCTCTCTCTCTCTCTCTCTCTCTCTCTCTCTCCCAGAACTCTGAAGAGAATTTATGCTCCTCAGGTGGTAAATCAACCTCATATGCCCAGCACAATTTATTGTATATTGCAACTTATTTATTGTTTGTTGCATATTTTTGTATTTTATTTGTATACGGACTTAATAAAGTTACTATTATTAAAACGTTATTAAAAAAAAAAAAAAAAAAACTTAAAAAAAAAATTAATAATATTACACTACATTATTTTCCTACTTTGGCTCTTTTAGAAAAATTCATTAACAAAAAATGAAAAATTGGCTCTTTGGTCAAAAAAGGTTCCCGACCCCTGCTTTTAGGGGGTCCAAAGAACCCTGGAATCAAAAGTTCTGGTACAGAGGAATAAATGTTGGATAGAAATAGAGAAGAAATGTTATTTAGAATATGAAAAATGTATAAACTTTTTATTTTAAAGAAAAGTGTGATGTAATTATGGGGAAATTATTTACTACATGTATTGTAATGAGGCAACAGAATACAGGAAAATTGAGAAGTATTAATTATTGAAATAACCAAAAGAATGAGTGAAAATATTGGGATGCGAATCAATGTGATAAAAGAATATACCAAGGAGTGGTTGTATAAGACAAGAAAAAAGAAAATTGAACAAATTACTGTGGTTTAAATGGAAAATGTGTCAAGCAATAACCTAGCACAATGGGATATGCATGGAGCGTTATTTAGAACATCCGCAATAATATAAGCCAGCTCGAATGTCATTTGCTGGTGTGTTGAGCATCACTAGTGTAATATTTAGTTTATAATCAGAATATAGTCACTTAAATAGTCAGGCATAGCATTAATTCAGTTATTGAAACGTAAGACAGCATAATAAATAAATAAATAAATAAAGACGTACCTCAGTGTTCCTCCTCTGCTAAATTCAATTCAACCATCTGTTTTTACACTTTAGTGTGAAAAAAGCTTCAAAAATTGAATATTTATTGTGCATTTTAGTTTGATTCATTTAATAAAATGTGAGTTTTCACAAGTGTGCCGAAATCATTGAGCTTGCGCTGCAATGACTGACAGCCAGTGGCGCAAAAATGGGGTATGCAGTATATGCAATGCATAGGGGCGCCGCACGGAGGGGGGCGACGTTGTGCCAAAACTATGGAGTGAATTTTGTATCAATAATAATTCACGCAAAGAACATGATTCACACATGCGTAAGCCAATTTCACATTCGTGAAACCTAATTCACGTGCACAAAAAACAATTCATGTGCGCGAAAAAAATATATACACTCAACAAAAAGCAATTCACGTGCGCAAAATAAAATTATATATTCATAAAATACAATTCACAAATGCAAAACACAATTCATAGATATACAACTGTGCACAAAAGTTTCAAATGTTTGAAACTTACGAGTTTATCCTCACATTTGCGTGTGAATCAACTTGGATTTGTGTGTGTGTATTTCTGAGACTCCCGTGCCACCACATCTGGATCATTCGTACACTTCAGCCAATCAGATTGAAGCTTATTAATCGACCAATCATTTTCACGTGAGGGCGTGCCTACCTGGGTGTTACGTCATCAGCTGTCGACCAGAGTCATGCAGAGAGGTCATGCGGTTCATCTGTGTTTGAAGTTAGAGATCAGTTGAAGCTATAGTTTATTAACTTCTGTTTAGTCAGAGTGTTAACATAAACATTTATTTTAAGTACTGATGGATTCTTATGTTTACTTCATAAAGAATTCATGTGCATATCATACAACGTTAGGATTTTAGATAAACTCCATAGAAAACATAATGGTTTGACTGATGAGAGATGATGTATAGAGGATAATGAAAATATAATGTTTATTTATTTATTTATTGAGGATAGGAAAGAGCAATCACAGCTGGGGGTGTGCGATAAATATTGTCTGTGATAATCACTGTTGTTTTAACAATGTGCGATCTGACATCGAGAATATCCCTCAACCACACCCAGAGAATGCACGCACACATTACATGATGTAGTTTTGTAGATTAGACTAGCGATTGTACATTTAGAATGCATGCTTTCACTGCAAGATTTAGTCTATATTTATATAATTTTAATGTAGTTAATAAATATCACACGAAGAGCAATTTTTCTCCAGATATCAGCATGATAATAAATGTGACATTGATTTATTCGAGTTTAATAAACCATTTTGCCTGTTTTTGCTCTATTTCGCCAACGAAAATGGTTTAAAACAAAGCCACAGCATTGTAATTGCATTTCTGAGCAACACACAGCGGTTTACTGAACGAATCAGCTGTTTGAACGAATCAGTTGAATCAATGACTACGATAGATTACGATAGTCAAATGCTTCCTGAATGAATCAGACGTTTGAATGAATTGGTTGAATCTCAATGACTCATTAACGATGACTTGCTGCCACTTAGTGGCAGTTTTATATCTTTTCATGTTTTTAATCATTTCAAATATCAATATTCAACATTTTATGTTTAATTACATTATTTAAACATTATTTAAACATTATTTATGCATTTGTAACTGCAGGTTATTCATTTGTCACCTCTGAGCTGTATTAAACTGTCTGTGTAAATGCATCTAAATGCCACTTTAGATGCAGCTTGTGTTTCCTCTATTGCAAAGATGAATTTTGTTAGGACTTATTTAATTTGATTGGTGACAATCCTCCTTGTGCCTTATTATTATAATTGAATTTGATTAGATTTATGAAATTGACATAAAAGATGATGCATGTATAATTAGGTTTAAAGAATGGATTTATAAAAGTAAAAATGCCCATAAAAGGTAAAAAAATAAATGTAAACGTATTGGAAAAAAATAATTTCTGTTACTGCTGTGAACTGACAATCACGCAGAATATGAAGAATATTAACCGTCCTGAGTCAGCTGTCCATGACAGTACCAAACCTGCCAAGGTACCAGCATTGTCTATATCACACACCCCTAGTCACAGCAGTGTGTTTGTACCTGTACTGCATATCACGTCCACCACATATTCAACTGATGATGATAATGTATGTAATGACATGCACATTGAGAACATTTACGTTTCTTTTTTTTTTTTCTTTTTTTTGCTTGTTTTAAGATGCATATATATGTATTTTATTGTTTCAGATTTCCGAGGCAGATGAAGTTGCAGAGACAACCAGTACTCTGACTTTACAATTCCTACTGTAATTCTTTCAAAACAGTCATGTTGCACACTGTCCAATTTGACAGCTGTTTCAACAAGAGGTTGAAAGTCATGCGTCGTTACTAATTCATTTGTATCCTGCTGACTATACACACTCAAGGAATAAAGCCCTGCTATGCATTATTAAATGTTCTTGTTTTATGTCAGAATTAAAAGATTCATCAGTTGCTACAGTTGATTAAAACGTTTGGTAACACTTTAGTATAGGGAACACAAATAAACTATTAACTACGACTTTTCCCTCAATAAACTCCTAATTTACTGCTTATTAATGGTTAGTAAGGTAATTGTTAAGTTTAGATATTGGGTAGGATTAAGAATGTAGAATAAGGTCATGCAGAATAAGGCATTAATATGTGCTTAATAAGTACTAATAAACAGCCAATATTCTAGTAATATGCATGCTAATAAGCAACTAGTGTTACCAAACGTTTTATTAATTTATAAGTTTCTGAATCCTTTGGGAATAAAATCTGTATAAAATGACCAATATAAATTATATTGTACCTGTTACATATGAAGATCATGAACTGGCAATCTCAAGTATGAAGGAGCACAACATTCAGTACAGAGAAATATATGTCTCTTCCATAGTTGTGAGATTGTCTGACTAACAGTTTGAAGCTGGGCTACAAGTTCTTCAGTCACAGGCCATTCTACTGGAACCACAGTATCACTGCATGACCGGTCAGGGATGATTGTATTGTTTCAGTCAGAGTCTTCTTTTCTTTTAAAGTACACTACCAGTCAAAAGTTTGGAAACATTACTATTTTTAATGTTTTTGAACAAAGTCTCTTATGCTCATTAAGGCTGCATTTATTTCATAATAGAATGATTTCTGAAGGATCATGTGACACTGAAGACTGGAGTAATGATGCTGAAAATTCAGCTTTGCATCACAGAAAGAAATTATATTTTAAAGTATATTAAAATAGAAAACCATAATTTTAAATTGTAATAATATTTCACAATATTATTGTTTTTTTCTGTATTTATTATGAAATAAATGCAGCCTTAATGAGCATAAGAGACTTCGTTCAAAAACATTAAAAATAGTAATGTTTCCAAACTTTTGACTAGTGTAGATGAATGTTTATGGCCAAATGATAAATGTAAGTGCTATTGCACTTACATTTATCATTTGGCCATAAACATTCAGATCCCCGAACCCGGAGTGGCGGAGACGGGCGCCGCGAGGCGTCCAGTGCGGTAACGCAAACGAACCAGGAGAAGCTGGCGGGAGCCCCGGGGCGGCCGAGATACGAATTTTTGAACGTTTCGCCGGGGAAGAGACGCTTCCAACGAGCCCAGGCTCAGGGGCGTAGGCCCCGGGGCGGCCGAGATACGGGCCTTCAAATATTAGGGGGCGCTTTGGCAAAGTCCGTGGGAGCTTGTTCTCCCCAGTACCCCGATGACCTGAAATTTTCACTCCTGCGCTGAGATACTACTTCCAGAGCGCGGCTCAATCCGACGCCGCCCAGGGCCGGGCCCTGGAGGATATGACGTGCAACTCCTTTTTCATACTTAGAAAATACACGGCGCGGAGCAGCCGGTCGGTACCTCTCTCCGGGCGGACCCCCGTCTCTAGGGTCGACACCGCTCGGTACGTCCTCCCGGGTCGGTCCCCCCGGGGCCCGGACCCACGCGGGGGTGCGCCCGGCCGCCCGCCCGCTGACCCCACACGCAATCTCATTATGTCAGCAGGGGTCTACGACGCTTCCCCGGCCCAGAATTCCACTTTCCTCGTCGGGGTGCCGTTTCGGGCCTTTGAACGCGAATAACTCGGGAACCCCGCGTCGGATCCGCACGAAATTTGAAACGCGTGCCCTATCGAATGGTCCCGGCCCCGCGTGGACCAGGTGAAAAATTCACATATAGATGTGTTCAATCCAGTCATCTCTCTGTCACGACATATCCAGCTGTACTTAAGTACATTTTTCAAGTATTGTACTTTACTCAAGTATTTTTATTTTGAGCAACTTTTACTTTTACTTCACTACATTCCAAAGCATAAGATCGTACTTTTTACTCCACTACATTTCATAAAACATATCGTTACTCCTTATTTTAAAATGAAGAAATCGTCACATGCTCAGAGACGCAAAAGCGGCTTCCGATTCGTGCACGAACTGATTTTTTTAAATTATCCTGTTAAATCGGTTCACAAATCACATCAACAATTCATTCGCGAATTGGACTGATCGTATTGCAGCTGTTCTTGAGTCAACAAATCATTGATTCAATGATCCGTTCAGAGCGAGTCTCCAGTGAATGAATTTACAAGTCTGACTAAAAATTAGCCAGGAACTGGGGATCCTCTGAGTGCGTGCGCGACTGATGGTGAAAAGTAAGTAAGCCTACTAATGTTGAATTTTAGGATGAATTTTTGTAACTGAAAATCATATTTAGGTCAGTTGTTTTTGAGCTAAATCTGCTGTAAAGGGCGATCTGTTTAAGTCCACTGAAATGCTTTAATGCGGACACGTCCATAACAATGTGTCTACAGATAGCGATCTCGATTCAAACTGTAATGTCGGGTCGGCAGAATGAGGATCCATTTGCAGCTTTATTAAGATAAACACCAAAGCAGACAGGGGCAAAGGCAGAGACATAAACAGGGGCAGGCAATGGTCGAGGCAGGCGGCAGACAAACACAGTAGAGTCACAGGCAAGGATCAGGGCAGGCGGCAAACAAACACAGTCCAAATAACAGGCAAGGATCAGGGCAGGCGGCAAACAAACACAGTCCAATAAACAGTCCAACGGCAACAGAAATACAATCCACAAGAAAACGCTCAGTAGTGATCACCAGGGCAAATCAAGACTTCGCAAAGAGTGTGTGTGTGTGTGTGTGTGTGTGTGTGTGTCTTAAATAGCGTGAGTGTAATGAGGTGCAGGTGTGTGCGCAATCAGTCCCAGGAATGAGGGCCTATGGGAAACGTAGTCCGAATGTAAAACCAGTCAATATTCAGGTGACGGCTCCCTCCGGTGGTGCGGAGGAGGAGGCGCGAGAGCCACATTCGTGACACAAACAGATCAAATCACATTTTAAAACTAACTTGCCGCTTCAAATAACGGTTGTATCGATTACATCGTTACGGCACTAGGAGGCGACAAGTGACTGTTAAAATCTATTTGACATTGAATGATTTATTCAAAAGATTTGTTCGAAAACATTGATTCATCCAGTAATGAAACAAGTGAAATAGTTATGAGTGAGTCATTAAATCATTCATTCAAACCTATTTTTGTTTTAAATTAATTAATTAAATATTTTTAAATAGACTGCAGCAATTAATATTTTGTCCTCTAGTAATTAATTATACACAATTTTGTTTAGTTGTCTATTCAGAATCATGGAAGAATCATGATTTCTATTTGAAAGAAACAAATAAAAATATTGATTCTCATTTTATCCAGAATCGGGCAACTCTAACACCAATTAAACGTTTTTTTTTTTTTTTTTAAATGTTATGTATTTAGCGCTATAAGTTTCGTCTGTTTTTATATTGTTTGTCAACACATATTACATATTATGTATCTACATCCACTAATCTTCCATCCATACTGACTAGTGCTGGCTATTTGACAATTCATAATCATTCATAATTATTTTTGAGCAATAGGATTATATAAAATATATAATATAAAATTAAATTATATAAGTGGCCTATATAAAATTACAAAATAAACATTCATCAATCCGTACTTTTTTACTTAAGTACATTAAAAATCAAGTACTTTTGTACTTTCACTCAAGTAAAATTGAAAAGGAGCACTAAATACTTTCACTTGAGTAATATTTTATGATACGTATCTGTACTTTTACTCAAGTTCTTGATTTGTGTACTTCGTCCACCACTGGACATATCAGATTTTGGTCTGATATTTAAAGCAGTCAGCACCCAGTACAAGAGATGATGTTGAAATAATTGAAAAGAGTTTACTGAGTAATCTTTGTTAATGTTAATTGCATCTCTGATCAGTATGCCTTCATAATTAATGTTAGTTAACACATTAAAAAATGTTAACAAATGCTTCACAACATTGTCATGTGAAATTAAAAACCTTGAGATTACAATACAGCACAGGATATAAGTAAATAAATATTGGATATTTTAAGACATTAATACATAAAGTATAACAGCTAAGAAACAAAATAAATTAAGATGTTTGTGACTGATATCCTGATGTTCTCAATAAAAGTACCATCAACTCGCCATCTGTGTCTCTCACCATCTGTCCGTAACAATAATATAGACAATAAAAATAGTAAATTAAATAGTGACTAGTACAATAATAATATAGTATTGGTATAACAACAACAACAACAACAAAAGGCTATATATTTTCCATCAATCTCTTGGAAATGGTGAGAACAGTGCATGACAGGCTCTGCTCAGCTTTCCTTGAGGCTTGTGTAGCCCTGGTTGCAACGGGCTAAAAAGGAAATAAAAATATAAACAAATCACCATTTAATGGCAAACTATTAAATAATCAAAGAAGACAAACCTACTCTTTGTAGATGAGTCGGGAAATTTCCCTTCTAGCAACTTCCCACTGTCTCCTTAACTCGTTGTCTTTGGGAAACCTTCAATGTGTGAGAAGCTAGCCAACTAACTAACGTTACAGTAAGATTCACAAAATGTCAGTCACCTAGCCGAAACGAGTACTTGTCTTAAAAAGTAAGAAAATAAAGATGCATATTTAAACTTCAGGAAATTTAGTTTATAAAATAAGATATAATATAAGATAAAACTATATTAGAAATCATGTAAACTCATGTCTCAACTTTCACAGCTAACTAGCGACATCGCTAGCTATAGTCTGACTCCGGTGGCCAACTACTATCAATATAATTATATAATGACCAAATACAACCAGAAACAAATGTTCAGTTTTACCTGTGAAAGGTCATTCCCTGTTTTCAATTGTGCAGCGATTTGTACAGCCCCAAGCAGCACACGAAGCAGGCATTTTTCTCAATTCCAGTTATGAGCGTTATGGGAACGTTGCCCCCCACAATATGGCGGTGCCGTTGACGTACGGTCCAGAGGCCAACAGGGCATCTAGTGTTTATTATAATGTCTATGATATTAACTGCTCACCATTTCGACAAGAGCCGTTGCTCTTCTGCGAACAGTCACATGTCCAAAATGGACAGAGGAGGGAAGCGGTCTGGGGCGCAGAACAGAAAACGTAAAAAAGAAAATGAAAAACAGTGTCTTAAAATGAGGACATCGATGTCCAAGTGGATAACAAGAAATTGGTAAGCGTAGCCTGTCATTATCACTGTAAGTCTTTGATGTCATACACCAGTTGGTCTGTGTGTAGCGCCGCTTCAAGTCTTTTATGAATGGTCCGCTGAATCACTTTTGTTACGTTCAAAACGCAGATTCAGAAATGAAACACTGCTGTGTATTGCGTGGAGTAGAACAGGTCTGCTTTGTCTTTATAGTTTCATTGACAAAATTGAACAAAACAGACAATATTTTGTCTAAAATAACACAATATAAACTTACTGAACTGTTGTATAAAATCAGTAGCCTATGCATTTTGCACTCATTATATTTGGAACAAAATCAGCACTCGTGTAATACTGAAAATCCGTTACTTTTGTGATACTGCTTAACTCATATGATAAATATGAGACAAAAACTCAATAAGGGGCATTTTTGCTCCAATATCTTGAGTTTTATGGACATTCTAACTGCATTCTATAAGCTCTGTCGAATAGTGAGTTGTGCCCTGCATTATATTCCTCATCATGCAACTGTATGTAATGTCAGATGACCTACATAGGGTGGGGCGGGGAAACTGCATTAAAAATTAACGTGTTTTTTTATTTATTTTTATTTTTATTTATTTTTTATCGTAATTAATCAATTAACATGTTAAATCGACAGTAAAATGCAGGAAGTTTTCTGTGAGGGTTAGGGGATAGAGTGTTGTGATTAGTAATTAGTAATTATTTATAATTTGTCAGTTACCTATTAGTTCTTAATGATGCCAATCTCATTCAGAAATGATTGATTACCTAATTAGGAACTATCTTAGTCCTAAATTCGATATTACTTACTGATTAGTTCAGCTTGTTTCTATATTATTTAATAGTAGTAGCTGAAATGTTAATGTAGTGCTACTAATTTGTCCTGCATTAATTCCTGCATAGTTACTTATTAATGACAGACGATTATTCTAAAGTGTTACCAAAAATATTACTAGTGTGCATCTTGAGACAAAACAATGGCACTGAAATATATTATGATATGTCAGTACAAGTTGCTTTCAGTTAAAACAGCTCAAACATGCATTTTAGTCTGGGACTAGCTTAAGCTTTGTCTGTGAAACCGGGGGGAAATGTCTTAAATTAAGTGCCATATTTCAGTTAAAGAATATTGTATTGTCATGAATTCTATCTCTGTCAAAATACTGTCTCTGTTCAGAAATCAGGGAGCTTGGTGTAACACTGTAGGAAGTAAGATCTCCAAACATTTGTTTTTAGATACATTTGATTTAATTAATGATAAGTGCAGTAACCATTCAATTAGATCTCTCTTTGTTAATATCTCTTCTGCTCCATCAAAATTTGTTTTGGTATATGCTCATTTGTGTGGGAACATTTTGGTGGAATATTTGTGGAGCATTTTCATCTGGATATAGATTACAAATGCTCTTTTTTAAATTGTGAAATAGTGTATTGGTCATTTATTTTTTTGAATGTCCCTGTTCATCTTTCATTTGTTATGAGATGTCACAATTTCTAAGTGTTAAAATGAATTGCAACCTCATTTTTGTCATGGGTGGTGGCTGTAGATTTTTAATTCCCAGCATGCTTTGCGTCAGACTGTATAAGAAAAATAAATGTTGAAATTAAGTGTTATTTTGTGTTTTTGCACAAGATTAACATAGGGAGACATAAGTTTGTATTTAATGTTGAGTTATGTTGGGATTTACAGGTGTTCTGTTATGTTAGTTTTGTAGGGTTACCATTGTGGTGAAGAGTAGAGCCTGTGGTTAGGTTGATGATGGGCTGCAAAATCTTTAAGACTGCATATACTGTATGATGTTTGATTATATACATGTAAAGAAGTAACAGTTTTATCAAAAAAAATGTTTCCAAATGAATGAAGAAATTATGTGGAATATTTTTTTTATCATGTGCCATCAAAATGTGTGCAGTAGAGGGTTAATTTTTTATCCACTTGCATTTTACCAGGCATTCTTTCACAGTTAAAAACTAAAGATGAGATCAGTTGCTGAGATCGAGGTGAGATCGATTGCTCCTGTCTGCCTCACTGCTGTCACAGACACGCCAGGCTCTACCCTCACACAGACACAGCACACGTCATCACCAGAGTTTTAATCACCCACACCTGCAGCCCATCAGCACCCTCATCAACAGCAGCACAAAAGACTCACGCTCTCACTCAGTCACTGTCTGGTCTCATTTGCACATGGTCTTACCTGTTTGCTTACCTCAAGGACTCCTCTGAAGATACTTACCTGTCTCCTGTGTGTTCCCTCGACTCCTCGTTGTCTCCTTGTTTCTCTTGAGTTCATCTGTGTCTGCTCAAGCTCCAAGTCTGTCATCCGTCTGCCATTCCTACAAAACAAAGACAAGTATCAGTTCTACATCCATACCTGCCAACGTATTAACCTGCCTTCACTCACCTGCACTCTGTCATCATTCTGGTTGTTCAATAAACATCATTACCTGTATTCCTGTGTCGCTGTCCCCTTCTGTGTTGTAACAGCTGCTGAGTAATTTGCGTCTGTAAGCTCCATATAGCTTTTTGTTTTGAATCTCTATTTACTATAATTCCTTGCTGTTTATACAGTATTGTTAAATATAACTTACTCATCACCATATACCAGATACATTGCCTATCATGTTAATCTGACATACGCTAGCTTTAATTTAAATCGTTATCGTTAGCACAACTTGCTAGCATTTTGCTAGCCTGTGTTAGTCGGTGTGACCTTTTATAGTACACATTTTAACCCAAGAATTATTTAGATAGGGTAAGGTTAGTCAAATCTAGCCTAAACCATAAAGTACTCAGCAGCTGGCAGGTTGAAGTTCTTCAGGAATGACGTAGAAGACTACCTTGTGGTTGTTCTTTATTGAGGCTCAGTTTGTAGTTATAAGTAAAGTCAATCGTAACAATAAAATATATCTTTTATTGGATACAATACAAAGCAGTTAATGCAAAATAAAACAAAATCAAACTTAAATCAGCTTAAGCTAAAAAGCTCTATAACATAGCTTAATCCAGCAGTGCTGGAGATGCTGTTACATGACCCTCGTTAGGGTATCAGGTGTCCTTCTATGCTTAATGCAGGCAGCATCTGAGGAGGCCTTTTACTCCTCAGACTTTTATACTACTTTTTGGGGAATTCCAACTTCATATTAGGCTACTCATCAATTGATCAATGCTTTGTATGTTCCAATCTTCCTGTTGTAGGCATTTCAGTCTCTGTATCTCTTGCTTATTAAGCCATATGTTCTTCCTCTGTCGCCTACACTGTCGTCGTCGTCTTCTAGCACTCTGCCTCTTCTTTACTGAAGTCTTCGTCTGGCTCACCTCCACTTGAGGTTGCAACATGCTCTCTTCATCATTATTGTTAACCTTTGTGGTTGGTTACAAACATCAAACTCAAAAACCTAACTTTCACAACTGTTGCTTAGTCATCTTATCTTATAACAAACAAAGGAAGTATTGCAGTTACTTAATTTCATAATCATTCAAGCATATATGGCCTTAACTTAATAGCAAGCAAATAACTACATTGAAACAGGTAAATAGTAATATCAATATTGTAACGACTGAGACAAATCAGACACAATTATTTGTTATAGGTAACCAATAATTGTTTAAAGCACTCTGGGGCCTGTCCCCCATCCCCCGAGAAGTTCTCAGTTACAAGTTTTATTGCGCTAAAGAATGTGGTTGCCACATGGAAGAGCAGAGAAGAGACACAGAAACGTGCATCTTTCCTGCATTTTCCCCACAGAACACAGACTTTCCTGCATTAATTTATAGACAGACCGTTCTATAAATGAACATGCACATCCCTAGGAAATGGTATCCATTATTGCTGTTGTTGTATTGCACTCATTGTATTCGCATGTTTTATGATACATTTAAGGTAACTTCAATTATGCCATGTTTAGTGTCTATGGGTTCGTATCGAGAAGATTTAAATGCTTGTGTATGCGGTATGTCCATACCTGTGCAACACATCAGTATTACAAGAATCTTTAATAGTTCTTCTTCAAAACTCAGCCAGTAAATCTTGCTTGATCATAAAAGCCCTGACAGGAGGCGTGTTATCGCCCGGAAATACAACATCTTCATTGGTCCGGTCAACAACTAAGAGGTGTGACTTTGACCAGAGGTTAAAAGCCAGTGAACAATGACACTCCCTCTCTTTCCTTGCTTCTTGGACGACTGAAGAGACCCCCTTCTTGCTGCAGGCCTGTAGGCCTAGGCCTGCAGGCCTCGGCCTACAACCCAGCCATGTGCTCATCTATAAGTTTTCATAGTACTTAATCTAACGCAGAAGATACTGGCAACAACTTCGGACCGAACCATCAAGATTACAACCCAGCCAGCAGATCCGATGCTCCTCAGCCTAAAGGCATCTTGCAAGTATCGTACATTTGAACACTAAACAGCGATTAAGTATTGATTTGTAAAACTTACCTTTGTCAGCAAAGGTGTTTTATTACTGAGGAAACTGATGATTCTTTTCCAGATTGTCTATGACTTTTTCCTATAGCTCTATCAACAGTTCCACTTCCGGTTCAACTCTCATTATCATATCATTGCTCATTCTTACCAATGTATGTGTGTGTGACCTTCGTGTATGTTATGTGTCTGTTAGTTTAGTTATGTGTTTGTGAGTTAGTTAATAAAGATTGTGCACAATACATGTTTGGTTCTGACTCCGTCTGCTAATTAATTGCCTCTTAAGTGATTTAGATCCTGACTACATGCTCTGAGTAGTACTGTACAATACGAATGTTGTTTTTCCATAACCTGGAAATGAACATTTCTTAGAATTAATAAACAATCAACACTGAGTGTTCACTGGACAAACAGGTTAATTGATTGTAATATTAATGTAGCTACATCCAGTTAATCTGATTAACTGATTTACATATTCATAATTAATCATAATTAATAATCATAATGAGTTATGAATAATTATTAATATTTCCCCTTTGAGTTAATTCGCTACATTTTGGTGGAGAACGAAAGGCATCATTTTAAGCAATTGTTTGCAGACGGACCCAGTAATCAATCATGTGTTTTTGCATAATCTTTGTTAACATCTTATACATGCACATACAAATTGCTGATAAAATCAGCAAAACTATGGCTTGTATGCACGTTCCTTTGAATGGCAGAAAGTTCCTCAATGCTATAATGCATGTTTAAATTGTACGAAGAAGCTAACCTGAAATTATCGAAGAAATCATAATTTCAGTTGCTAAACGAGCGCAAGACTTTTTCTGACGACGGAATCTCAGATTAGCAGCGCGTACGAAAGGGTACCAAAATAAATTAACCTGATCTTGGGCGAAGAAATCCCCACTTTCAGCTTTAAATGCATAAGTCTTTTTCTGACGATGGAATCTCAGATTAGCAGCATGTACAAAGGGTATTAAAATAAATTAACCTGATCTTGGGCGAAGAAATCCCCACTTTCAGCTTTAAATGCATAAGCCTTTTTCTGATGACGGAATTCCAGATTAAGCAGCATAAATTTACCTGTGTGACAAAGAAATCTCACTACAGCGTTTGTAATGGTGTTCTGGGCGATGCTCCTCAGTCACCAATTAAGGCCTTTTTACTATTCGTTACGTCACTGTATTCATAGTAATGCGCTGGACCGCCCATATGAAACACACGCAATGAATTTGTGGTGTAAATTCTAGCTTAGCTACCTAGCAATTCACCACTGTCTGTGAAGTGATGTGCTGTTGGGATTTGTGAGTTATGCGTGGCCACACTGGAGTTCTCAATGCAGACTTGCAGCACGGTTAGAATTCTGCTCTATTCTGATTGTGTTGCAAGCTGGCATTGGTCTCCTGGCGGCACATGACAACAGAGCGTGTTAGAGCAGACACCTCTAAAAGTCTGATAACAGCACCCACATCACAGACTGTTGTGCAAACAACAAACCACGTGTAGCCAAATCTAGCTCTCTAGCAACCCTACACGTATACCCTGCAAGTTAAAACCCTTTAACTCGACTAAAAGCTGCTAGCACCCTGCTAGCATCTAGACACGTGCAAGCGTGAAGCATTCAAACCAAAGACTTTATAGACTTTGGGATCCTTTTTAAGAGGGATTTTGATTTGAACTGTTGATGGGGACACAAAGCGTTGTGAAGCTCAGAATCAAACGAATCAATTGAGTCACAAACGATTCACTGTTTCGAACCGCTCAAAGCATCCTTTGCGGATCAGAACAGTAAGCGTAGCGAAGACTTAACAAGACATCTTTAATAAACCATTCACAAATGTTTTATTGAAGTTGTAATCAATTAAAAGTGATCAACGAATCAACTAATATCCTTAAACATGAGGTTTCTGTTAAGACACGATATTTCAGTAAACTGTAGAGCTTGTTAATGAAAACTGGGCTATATCAGACAAACATGACAATACGTCTCTTCCCTTTATCAAATGCATCATTTAAATGTGTTATACACATTTCATATACAAATCATGTATAGACATGGGTTCGTGGGACTTAGAGATGAACCACTGACATTTCAAATCACTTTGAAACAGCTATGACGCATCACAAAGCCTTGTTTACTGAAATCACGTGACTTTAGCAGTTTGACACACGCTCCGAATCACTGACGCAAGACAAATGATTCACATGGGTTCCGAAGCTTCACAAGGCACGCCTCAAAGGCACCCATCTCTGGTTTAAACCATTTGTATGTGTGTGTGTGTGTGTGTGTGTGTGTGTGGTGTCACTCACTTTGTTAAGTCTGAGTATCTCTACTCAGCCAAGTTGAATTTAGTTAAATTTGAAAATTTATTTAAATCAATTTTGTCTATTTACCTTTCCTTTTAGATTCCTAAATCTATAAGGAAATTCTAATCTCATCTTTATTTCGACTTTATTCCTCCTCTATGTGTCTTATTTTATTTCATTCACTTTCTTTTGTTTAAGCCTGAATATCTCTATTCAGCCAAGTTGGATTTAATTAAACTTAGCATTTAATTAAATCAACTTGGGTATTCACCTCCCCTTTAGGTTCCCTAGAGCTAAAAGGACCTTCTGCTTTTACCCTATTTATTCTGTTATTTTACCATCATCATCTTCCCTCTTTTTATAGGATTACAGTAGTTCTAGAAACTGTTGTTCCCTTAATATGGTATAATGGTATAATGAGTTATAGGTTATTACTATCCTAATTCCTATCTCTTAGCTACCCCTCCTCACTTCTTAGTGCAGAGTACATGAAGTACGGCCAAAATCCAATGCACTTTGGCTCCGGAAAGGACTAGAAACTTTGTTTCTTTTCCTTTGGACCTCAAGGCATTTGGTGTTTCTCTGTTAGCCTAGAGATTAGGCGATTACTTGAACAAGTGACACCTGCTTAACCATATCTCCTAGCAAAACTAAATAGGTAAAACACTCTTTTCTTCCTTTCCCCTTTCTGATTTCATCTTATTGTAGCCCTATGAGAATTTTGGGTATTTCCTAAAATCATTATTTTTATTTCATTTATTTTCTTTAAAATGTACATTTCATGATGTTAAAAATGTTTAAATAATGTTAGTGTTTTAAAAATTAAGTTACTTAAAATTTACTTACCTGGAAGAAAGATCCAATCAGGAGTCAGGGTGAGAGGTCGCGGAGGATGCAGGAGAGAGAGACCGGAAAAAGAAGAGAGAGAGATATGAGTGAGAACCGCGCTGTGACTGTCATGTTAGAAATTGGTAAAACACCAAGTTTAATGCGTGTGATAGTAGATGTACTTGTATACTGCACGAAGAGTGAGTTACAGACATTTGACTAAGTTTACAGTGTGAAAGTTAATGGTTTTGAGGAACTCGGTTAGAGTTTTCCACGAGGAGAAAGAGTGGACTGCTAATCAGCACGATTTAGTTACCAGGACTTTGCCAGCGAGTAGCCTGCTCGGCTGCCCTTTTGTGCATCGTCTGAAGAAGCACTTATCTCCAGAACCATCCTCTGTTTAGCTGTCGGACGACGTCTTCAATCATCAGCATCGCAAACATTGCGTTGCCGCGGCGGGAAGGACGACGCGCCGATCAGCATTGCTACAGCAGTGAGGTTTTTTTTTTTTTCTGCGCCACGGTGCGAAGCGACCATTGTGTTTAAGGTCTCCCCGCTCTCAAGCAACGCTACAGGCCTGCACCGTGTCCAACTCTGACTGTCCGGGTATTCATTTTATTTCATTGAGTGGCCATTTAGTCATTTTGCCGGCTTAGTTTTAATTTTGGGGAATTGTGTTTCATCTGAATTGCACTGTTGATATTTGAACTGTATATATGTACATACTATATTTTTTCCAGTAAATAGTTCAAACGAATTTCTGTTGAAGATTTGCATTACATTGGGTTTATAATATTGATAATTTTGATACTTAAGCCAAGATATTACTGAGTTTACAGTAGACTGGTGTAAAGTAAAGTGTTTATCACTACTGATTAAGATAAGTGACCTGTAAATTGATGTTTATTGCACTTAAAGTATTGATAGTAATTTAAAAAGGGTGAATATTAATGTAACTATAAGAGTTAATGTTTATTTAACCAAGCACTTGAGATAGCTATATAGTGTTTTATTTTAATTTGGCTATAAAGATATTGTATGATCACTTTGCATTAAGTTAAAAGCTGCCACTAAGGTAAATGGTAACAAGTAGGTAGTAATAATTAGGGAATTACATTTAGCGCATTAATTAATATTATAGAGAGATTTTCTAAATAGGAATTCGGGGAGCGCACCCCACAAAAATAGTTAGACAGGCTAGGGGGCGCTACATTATTTCTACCAGTTTGTTCTATTCGTTACCCTCATGGTGACAACCTATGGAAAAGAACCATCAGTATTCTGAGTAATAGAATCATCTAGGGGCCATACCCCTGATATAGGGTTACGGTCCCTATCACTAAATTTACCAGTAATACTGTCAATTTTCTCTCTTTTTTTTCTCCATCATTCAATTTCATAACTCCTGAAAAATAAAAACAAAACCATTAATGGGAGTTTTCCATGTGGTCCCCTCCATCCCCTATTTCAACGATCATTTTTGACTCAAGAATAACTGCACGTTATTCCCGAGCCAGTTCCATTTCGACCGCACAGGTGAGTATTTCAGGTTCAATTCAATTTCATCTTCTATTTCTGTACGACATCTTGACGTCCAGGAATAATCAATATTGCTGTTGTTTAGCTGTCTTAGATAATTTTCATTATCTAGGCACACACTTGTTGCATTTCTTCTACTCCTTACAAGACCACAAGCTTTTATTCCATGCCCACATATGTCTTATGCTGTTTCCTGGTCCTTCAGTCCTTTCTTTGGACTGAGGTCTCTGCCCTTAAGACCTTTTTCTCCCAAGCTTCTACCCGGTGGTCTCCCCAAGTGTAGGCTTGAATCAAGATATTACCGGATTTTTTTCTCTGCTTTTTTACCTGCCATATTAGGGCATCCCCTACTACAGGTTTTTCAACTCAATAGCCCCTCTAGACCCTTCTCTATGTCTCATGGGTAGCGATCCCGTTTCTTGGCCCTTCAGTCCTTTCTCTGAACTGGAATATATTAATTCCCTCTGGACTAGTATTTTACAGAATCCTTTCTGGATTGGTCTACGTGGGTCTTAAAGGTAGCTCTTTAATGTGGTTTCTAAACTTTCAACTTAACTCAAAGGTTAAACCCCGCACGTTGGGCTCCATGTTAGTCAGTGTGACCTATTTATAGTACACCTTTTAACCCTAGGATTATTCAGGTAGGGTAAGGTTAGTCAAATCTAGCCTAAACCATAGTTTACCAGTCAGCAGGTTGAACTCCTTCAGAAATGACGTAGAAGACTACCTTGTGGTTGTTCTATATTGAGGCTCAGATTGTATTTATAAGCAAAGTCTCACGGAAGGCATTCGTAACAATACAATTTCTCTTTTATTGGTTAAAATACAAAGCAATTACTGCAAAATTAAACTTAAATCAGCTTAAGCTAAAAAGCTCTATAACCTAGCTTTATCCAGCAATACTGGAGATGCTGTTAAGTGCCCCTCGTTAGGGTATCAGGTGTCCTTCTACGCTTAATGCAGGCAGCATCTGAGGAGGCCTTTTACTCCTCAGATTTTTATACTACTTTTTGGGGAATTCCAACTTCATATTACTCATCAATTGATCAATGCCTTGTATGATCCAATCTTCCTGTTGTAAGCGTATCAGTCTCTGTATCTCTTGCTTATTAAGCCGGATGTCCTTCCTCTGTCGCCTATGCTGTCGTCTTCTTCTAGCACTCTTCCTCTTCTTCAATGAAGTCTTCGTCTGGCTCAACCGCTTGAGGTTGCAACATGCTCTCTTCATTCTTATTGTTAACCTTTGTGGTTGGTTACAAACATCAAACTCAAAAAACCTAACTTTCACAACTGTTGCTTAGTCATCTTATTTTATAACAAACGAAGCAAGTATTGCAGTTACTTAATTTCATAATCATTCAAACATTCAAGCATATATGGCCTTAAATTAAAAGCAAGCAAATAACTACATTGAACATTGTTATTGTCACTTGCACTGCCTGCCACTTGTGTAGCATAGCTTTCTCTGTCTGCAATGAGATTTACACATGTGATGAATGCAGGGAGATAGTCAGGCTGACGGAGAAGATATCAGAATTAGAGACACGCTTCCAAACTTTAATTGACGATAGTAAGAATGCAAAGGCTTTAGATACTGCTTTGGATGCGACTAGCTTACTGAACTCTGTACATTGTTCAGTTCCGGCTGTAGAGCCTGTGCAGCAGGGCAACTGGGTGACTGTGAGACAGCATTGTCGAGGGACAAAACACCACTCTTCCATTCCTATTAGAACATCAAACAGGTTCTCCCCACTCAGTAATGCACCCACTGAGAATCCTGTTGAAAGTGCCCTAGTTATTATCAATCCTATTACATGGAACGTAAAAATAGAGACACCAGCCACTATAGTTACGTTTGCCAGGAGCCAGAGCATGGCTGGCTGTCTAAGTGGTGTCCGCAGAATAATATAGGGTTCATAGACAATTGGAAAAGTTTTTGGGGCAGACCTGACCTGTTGAAAAGAGATGGTATTCATCCTTCCTGGGGTGGTGCTACTTGATGTTGTAACAGAAACTACTGACTCTCTCTTTTCCAGCACTTTAGACACAGTTGCTCCTTTTCACTTAAAAAAGATTAAAGAAAATAGGCCAACAAAACTTGCCCTTAAGAGAGCAGCCAGAAAAATGGAGTGTAGCTGGAAGAAAACAAAACTAGAGGTTTTTCCACATATCTTGGAGAGAGAGCATGATTGCGTACAGAAAGGCCTTAAAAACTGCTAGATCTGATTATTTTCCAACCCTCTTAGAACAAACACAACCCTAGGTATTTATTTGATACAGTGGCTAAATTAACAAGAAATAAAGCTTCAACCCCAGATGTTTCCAAACAGCACAGCAGTAATGAGTTTATGAACTTTTTAACTTACAAGATTGATATCATTAGAGAGAAAATTATAACTATGCAACCGTCTACTACAGTATCACATCAGACAGTGCATTGTAGTGTCCCTGAGGAAAAACTCCATTCATTGCTACAGAAGAGGAAAAATTGTCTAAACTCCTTAAATCATCTAAATCAACAACATGTAGACCCTATACCGACTAAGTTACTGAAAGAGATGCTTCCAGAGGTCATAGATCCTCTTCTTAATATTGTAGCGGGTCCCGGCTAGGTCTCCGCTGGCAGATATATAGATAATCCTCTGATAGGAGTGCTCTGGAAATATTACAAATATTACAGAGAAATCAGTGACGCAGGACAACAGTTGCTCATTCTCCATTCACTCGGATTATCTTTATTTTCAACTTCATTTTAACTTTGTATCTGCAATCATGAATTATTTTCTGTTATTTTTGTCTGTTTTGCATTGAAGCACAGGTTATATCCACATTTGGATAACATGAAGCCATATATTCTCCAAAGGTCTGTTTTCACATAAATGTATCCTCACATATTTTCCAAACATTAACTTATGAAAGTTTGTATGAAACCAAAAAACAAACATTTTCCCTTTAAATCCCATTTTTGGTCTATCCACAATCATGTCTGCACCTTTTCCTTAAAAATGACAGGTGTTTATTTTCCTCTTATCAAAAGAGTATTTTTGTAATAACTGTACATTTTATAAGTGTTCACTTTATACAACAGAATAATTCTCATTTGCAGTTAAGCTGTATTACATTTACACTTTAAGAACACAAACTTCAATAATAACCATATCTGCCTCATAACTTGGCGCTCAGTTCTATGAACTCAATCTGTATCATTGTAATATTAACGTGCGTGCGCCCTTAAACAAGGCCGCAGCCGTAACTTACGCTGTACATTCACATTAACTTTTTACCCTTTTAACATTGTACTACACACATAGCTGTTTTTCACACACACTGAAATAACCCACAAATGCCCCGGAGCCGTAAGGAACAAATAAAATAATCTGCGGACGTCGGCCGCCATTCTCTCAACTGCGTACTGTCAAACTTAACTGTTTACACATTTGACATACTTTTAGCTTACAGAGCACACATCACCGGGGATTCATATTAGCTTATGAACATCTGTAGTCACATAAAAGATGTGTAACTAACCTGGAAATATTACAAATATTACAGAGAAATCAGTGACGCAGGACAACAGCTGCTCATTCTCCATTTACTCGGATTATGAGCTCATCTTGCTCTGCGCATCGCTAAATGTCCCAGTGTGACGCTGCTCGTGGTTACTGCCACCCTGTGTCCATTTTATGAAATACATGTCATTATGTGCTTTTTCCGTGATCTCTCATTAGTATTCAATTATATAAATAAGAATAAAATAAAATAAAATACTATTGCAATAAAAGGAAAGGAAACAAAAAGTAATAATCTCAACAAAACTTATTTTGTGAGTGTCACAATATCATTAATTAAATTTTGTCATTAGGATACGTACAGAAAACTTTAAAGCTGGCTATTATTAAACCTCTTGTTAAAAAAAAACGCAACTTGATCCTACAGAATTAGTCAATTATAGGCCAATCTCGAATCTACCTTTTCTGTCAAAGATACTAGAAAAGGCAGTATCCTCACAACTATGCTCCTTTTTAGAAAGAAATCGTATCTGTGAGGATTTCCAGTCAGGATTTAGACTGTACCATTGTACTGAGATGGATCTCATTAGAGTTACAAATTATTTGGTTTTACCATCGGATCGTGGCTTCTCTATTAGTGTTACTGGATCTTAGTGCTGCTTTTGACACTATCGACCACAACATTCTTTTGAATAGACTTGAAAATTATGTTGGCATTAGTGGAATTGCATTGGCATGATTCAAATCATACTTATCTGACCGTTCAGTATGGAGTACCTCAGCACTAGGACCGTTGCTGTTCACTTTGTACATGCTACCCTTGGGAGATATCATTAGGAAGCATGGCATTAGTTTTCACTGTTAAGCTGATGATTCTCAGCTCTATATTTCTTCGCGCCCTGACGAATCTTACCAATTCACAAAATTAACGGAATGCATAGCTGATATAAAAAATTGGATGACTATCAATCTCCTACTACTTAATTCTGAAAAAACAGAGATTCTAATTTATAAGTTCACACAACGTCACATCATGCACATGCAGCGCTTCTGTGAACGGAGAAAACAGTAAAACTATATAAAATAAAAGGGAATATTTAGGCCTATAGGCTACGCGATATTTCACTATATAATTAGGTCTACAGATTAACAAAATGAAAGTGGTTCATTGTGGCGCACTCCAAAGATCTAGGAAAGGAAACAGACATTCTGCTTGTTTTCGTTATTTAAGTGTCTTTTGTAAATGTATGAATGTGTCTTGATTTACCTGTATGACCATAAATTACGGAGTACAGTTTACTGTCTTGGAAGAAAAAAAAAAAAATTCCAGTGGTCGCGCCGGCGCCTCACGCGCGCACATAAAAAATTCTTGCATTGATTATATCGCAGCCTGTTAAATAATTAAAATAAAATACAATCAACCAAACATATAAAAACGTTACACTGCTCAGTTCAATTCTGTAATACAATCTGCCGTTTACCACCCGTGACCACCGCCTGACTGTGTGGTTATGTGAAGGATGATGTCGATAATGCGAGTGAAGTACAAAGCTTAATAAATAATATATAGGTTTAGCATTCTTCTCAAATGGAAACAGTGCCGAATGAGAAAGGTAGGCTTCAGATTCACTTTAAATTAATTCGTTTAGCATCTTATTTTGTTTTATTTCTAATAAATAAACCTGTTTCTCGCCTTGAATATAGCAATAGAAGCTGGAATGGCGTTAAAAAAGAAAAGAGATTTTTTTTTAAATTTTTTTTTTTTTTAATTTTTTTTTAATTCTTTTTGGCTTGACGTATAGCCTGAATTAACTTTAGAGGTTTTGTGGTAAAATAAAATAGGGCAGTTTTGTTCATAATTTATGTTTACAAACATTATAATTATATTATATATAGGCTAGGCTATTTGTAAACATTTTATTTTATTTACCGAAAAATTACATTATTTCTGAATATGCGACGCATAGGCGACATATCTTTTTTCCTCTCAGGAATAGCGCCGGTATTTTTAACCATGCAGCAAACATTTTAAAATATCTTGGAAAAATACTTTATAAACCGTTGATAGTTTTTCCTTTCGTTTAATAGGTTTTTATTTGGACAATCTTGTTATAAACGATAATTGTAGGCTTATTGGCTAAGACGGCAAATACTCCCTTTTTTTAATAAATAAAATGCTGTACGTATTATTATTATTATTATTATTGTTAAGTAGGCTACATGCAAGAAAAAAAAGAAAAAAAAAGTTAAAAAATAACGTTATTAACCGTTATTTTTTCCGAACAAACCGGTTTCGGAACGTTAATAATACAGAAGGAACGCTGGAAGAGAAACATTAAAATACCGATTCTGCTCGGAGTGAAACGATTGAATTTTTTTTTTTCGTTTTTAAGCCCTGCTTACCTGAGCCATCCGGATCTTCTTTCTCCCGCCTTAGTCTGTTCTCCATCCCTCGTTGATTCCATTCCTGCAAAAGACATTCATCAATTACTACTTCAGCTAAGTGACTGTTCCAAAGTGCTTGTGCCATTACTCACCTGCATTCTCCATCTGCCAGTTTCCGTGCTGTTCTAAATAAACTACCTGTTATACACTTACCTGTCTGCCACCGTCTGTGTCCTGACAGACACATATGCTCTCAATGACAAATGCGGAACAGTTAGTTCATGTGTTCATGACCTCAAGTCTAGATTATTGTAATACTGTACTCGGTGGTTGTCCTGCATGCCTAATAAACAAACTCCAGCTGGTCCAAAATGCAGCAGCTAGAGTTCTTACTAGAACCAGGAAGTATGACCACATTAGCCCGGTTCTGTCAACACTGCAATGGCTCCCTATTAAACATCGTATACAATTTAAATCTTGCTAATTACAAAGCACTAAATGGTTTAGCTTCCTTCACGTCTATTGCGATGTCAAAATTCTGGCCAGTTGATAATACGTAGAATATCAAAATCAACTGCAGGCAGTAGATCCTAGCATTGTTCGGGTTAGCAGACACACTCTGTCAGTTTAAATCTATACTAAAAACACATCTCTTTAACCTGGCATACACATAACACATTATCTACATGTAAATTGTTAGGCTGCATAAATTAGGTCAGCCTGGAACACTTCCCATAACACTTGATGTACTCGCTACATCATAAGAAGAATGGCGTCGTTAATTTTAACGTTAATTTAACGTTAATTTTACTCTTTGTTATTCCCGAGGTTTACCGTAGTCAGCCAGATCCAGACCATATCCAGATGAGATGAAGGACCTGCGCCTAGACACGACAACAATGCAGGCCTGAAGTGTCAACTAAACTATCCCCTGCAAAGGCCTCCTTCCCTTTCCTTTCCCTATAGATAAAACATTATCAAAATGATTCCAGTTCACATGGATCCGTGTAAACTAGTAATTCTGTATTATACTGGTTAAACAAGTAATTTGGCGATGTCACTTTGTTAAGAAAGACTAAGCGTCCTTGCACATACACATTCAAACCCAATGAACGGCAAGAACGCATTAAAAGTCTTCTGTTTTCAGTTAAAAAGGTGTCATTTAAGCGGCCCCTAAGTTAGGTTGCGCCGTGTTAGACCGCTGAACTTTTAGTCATCCTAACAACAGAGTGGTGCGTAATGGAGTGCAGCAGAGCAGCATCAAGAAATTCACTGATATGTATTTGACACTTTTATTTGTATCTACAGTTCATTGGCTATAATGACAGGATCGCGAAAGTATACTGAGCTCGCGCAAAACAGATCTTCAGTGCAGCAACTCATTTAAATGCCTCTAATTTGGCCGATGCGTTCAACAGACATGTCTGTGATTAGCTACAATGCTCAATGCTGCAAAAGCACGTTATAAGTATCTTTGATGCAAAGGGAGAAAATATAAATATAATGCTTTAATTGTATTGGTGAGGAAGGAGCGAGGACTCAATAGTGCAGGTTAGAAGGGCTTTATTTAATAATAAAAAATAAAACAAAACACAACAAAAACTACCCCAAGAGGGAAAACAAGACTAGGCTTGGCATGACTTGACTTGAACACACAAGGGAATATACGACGACGAACCAGCACAGGACTGCAAACACAAGGAGAATAAATAAGAGAGAAAACAAGGCAGGTAACGAGGGAGGACAGGTGGGGCAAATCAGCCAATAATGAGGTAACCAGATGGGCGGGGTCAAGACAATAGACATGAGAGCACATAGCACAAAGAAACACATGACAAGCCATGTGCTCACACCAAACACAAGCACATGGCCAATGAAAACAAAATCACAAGCCATGTGCTTACACAAAACGAGACATGAACACGCAACTATGAAAACTCATAAGCCAATTGTTCACACAAAACAAGACAACATGAGAGCACACAGCCCGTGAAACACAGACTGCGTGCTACACAACACAAGACAAAAACACAACATGAAAGCATGCGGCAGGTGGAAACAAACCGCGTGCTACACAAAACATGGCAATACAAGAGCGCCTGGCCAATAAGAACTGACCAGGCGCTTCACAAAACACAAGACAAGAACGCACGGCAAGTGAAAGAACACTTGCAGTTTTCTTGATTAGGTAATCATGGCAGCTGTAATTGTATTCACATTTATTTTCTGATTAATTGTTAAGCTCTTTGAGAAAGACAAGGCAACAAAATATTCAGGGCTTTTCTAAAAACATTCGGGGCTTAAGCCCACTTAGCCCACCCCTAGCGCCACCCCAATAAATAAAAATATTTTAGGGACAGTGTCAGTTTGTGTTTCCTGACAGGAACGACAGGAGAGTGAATAATTAATGACAGAATTTTAATTTTTGGGTAAACTAACGCTTTAACGCCCACACAACATCAAATTATAGCATCATCAGACGATGATATATTGTTGGTTTTAAGTCATGGTATTAACTGAAGACCCAACGTCTTCTAAATATCACAAGATTAATGTCCACACAACGTAAAATTATAGCATCATAAAACCTACAAAATATCTATATCCTAAGTCATGGTATTTAGAAACCAAAAGCCAACGTCTGCTAAACATTGTAAAATCAACGTCCACACAATGTCAAATTATAGCCTCATCAGATGTTGGTATTTTGTTTGTTTTAAGTCATGGTATTAAGTAACCTAAACCCAATGTTTGCTGAATGTCGTAATGTCCACACAACAGTAAATTATTGATTCTATTTTGATGATTTGATGTTTTAATGATATTACTGATTCTGATCACTAAAATCTCAATGATATTATTTAGTTATATGGAGTATTTTCATGATAGATGCACAATGTACAGTAGGTGGTGGTATGTGCTTTCAACACCAATCCGCCATTAAACCCAAAGAAGAAGATGTACCTGTTGTGCACATTGACCATGACTGCATCCAAAATCATATGCTTCCCTACTATATAGTAGGTGAAAAACAGTATATGACAAAAGCAGTATGTTAGAATTCACAGTACTGGTAAAAGAGTAGACAAAAAGTACCCGGATCACCTACTTCTTCCAGCGAGATTCTGAAGTGTGCATATGATGGACACTAGTATCCCATGAGGCCACAGGACAGGATTTGTGAATGGAGGTGGCGCGATGCAACTGACATTGGTAGGTCATGCATTTAGGGCAACATGGCAAATGTAGTATTTCCAGATTACATTCATACTACACTACTTTTTTTAGCTGTCGTTAAGTAACTAATTATTCAAAAAAAGTACCTACTCAAGAGGTAAGGGCTTTTCACACTGAGTGCGATTAAGCGACGCAAATATATGATGCAATGAGACTCGAATTGAAACAATAAATCCGTATGGAGCTATTCACACCAGGTGCGATCAATCACGGCACGACTTCTTATGGATGTCTCTGAAGTGGCTCTCACCCAGTTTGGGAGGAGGCTACACATGACAGAGACGGCAGAGTGGACTCTGCCAAGGGAAAGACACAGGCTTCTGCTTAGAAGCTTTACCGTGGAATTTACACATATGGGATCCCCTCAGGGTCGCACATATGGGCACCCAGCTTAGAACTGGTTCACATGTATGCAACAGATGTAGGCCTGGCGTCAGATGCTCTGCCACGTCCGGCTGCCGGTGGTGATTGGAGGACTCAAAAGGGTCTGCCCGTAGGGACTTTCTGGAGAAATAAGCACATAGCAGAGGAGAACTGGCCCCCTGACTAAGCCTGGTTTCTCCCAAGGTTTTTTTCTCCATTTTAACACCTGTTTGCCACCTGATGTCACCTGTTGGAGTTTGGGTTCCTTGCCGCTGTCGCCTTTGGCTTGCTTAGTTGGGGACACTTGACATTTGATATTCAACAGTGCTTTGATCTGCCTGCATTGACACCATTTTCTTTAAGAGCTGCTGTGCAGCCAAAATTATATACCAGTTATCACTGTAAAGCTGCTTTGACACAATCTGCATTGTAAAAAGCACTATATAAATAAAGGTGACTTGACTTGACAAGCCGACACTAGGCCGGGGCCTCTCAGTGAGGTGAGAACACAGGAGGAGACCGGCTCAACACGAAGGCTATAGAATCTAGCGAACATGTTAGGTGTCGCCCAGCCCGCAGCTCTTCAAATATCTGTCAGCGAGGCGCCACGTGCCAGCGCCCAGGAGGATGCAACACTTCTAGTAGAGTGAGCTTGCAGCCTGAGCGGGCAGGGCTCGCCCTGTGCTTGGTAAGCCAAGTCGATGGTATCCACTATCCAGTGGGCCATCCTCTGGTTTCAGACAGCCTTTCCTTTCTGCTGGCCTCTGTAACAGACAAAGAGCTGGTCTGAGGTCGTAAAGCTTTGTGTCCGGTTGATGTACATTCTTAAGCAGGCAGAGAGTGCATGAGGAGGCTTGGTGACGTCCTCGAACGCAGCAGCTTCTTGGCAGCAGCTGATCGCCAGGGTAGGATGTGTTTGATAGCCTC
This sequence comes from Ctenopharyngodon idella, assembly GCF_019924925.1. Taxonomy (NCBI): domain Eukaryota; kingdom Metazoa; phylum Chordata; class Actinopteri; order Cypriniformes; family Xenocyprididae; genus Ctenopharyngodon; species Ctenopharyngodon idella. Next base: position 25,297,415 of record NC_067243.1, on the reverse strand, counting down.
CGTCTGCTTCTGGGCAGCCGAGAACAGCTGGGCAAAGTTCTTGACTACGTCGCCGAAGAGGCCGGTCTGGGAGACAGGAGAATTTAGGAAACGGATCTTGTCGGTATCCCGCATGTCAGCCAGACACAGCCAGAGATGGCATTCCTAGACCACAAGCGTGGACATCGCATGACCCAGAGACCGCACAGTGACCTTTGTCGCTCGAAGCGTGAGGTCCGTTTCGGTGTGGAGTTCCTGGAGAACTTCCCGATTGTGACCAACCTCGTGCCAGTCTTTGTGCACTTTGGTTTGATGGACCTGCAATAACGCCATTGCGTGCAAGGCCGAGGCGGCCTCTCCACAAGCCTGGTAAGCCTTGCAGATTAGATCCCATGAGTGCTTACAGGCCTGGGAGGGGAGACAAGGTTCCCCCCGCCATGTGGAGTTAGGGCATAGTTGTATTGCAACTGTCCTGTTCCACAGGGGAGATACGTGTGTATCCCTTGACCGCCCCACCATCGAGGGTGGTGAGAGTGGAGGGGACATTAGTTTTTTTTCTGGCAGTAAAAGGTGCCGTTCAAGACCTAGTGAGCTCCTCATGCACCTCTGATGCAGAAATCAACATCTGGTCGTCTGGAGGAGCCCTGAAGGATACAGCTGGTTAACTTTAGTTAATTATAAATCATCAATAAGAAAAGGATGTAAATAAGCATTATTTCCTTAAGCCACTTTAGACACCAAGAACACAAAACCTGTTACCATTTCTATGAGCCAGTAATAAAGTAAGTTAATATGCTGTCTTGTTCAGATAATAGAAAAAAATGACAGTTTAATCACAACTTTTGCTTTTAGTAAACATTCTTCACACAAAACATGGAACCAAACACATCAAAATTTCAGTTTTGCAAGTTTTCAGTGTTTTTTTTTTTTTTTTTTTTTTTTTTTTAATTATGAAGAACTTTTCTTCTTTAGTTTGCAGACCGTCTGTTATTATTTTCTTATTTCTTAGGTTCCACTTTTGACTGTTCTTGTGTAAGACTTAGAACTAGATTCTGCACACACTGGTACACTCGCATGCAAACTGAAACTCCAGATGCGCACATGCTGCTCACACTCTTCTATTACTTGTTACTATATTTCTTAGGGTAACACTTTACAATAAGGTTCTTTAGTTAAACATTAGTTAATGTATTAACTAACATGAACTAACCATAAGCAATACATTTGTTACTGTATTTACTAATCTTCGTTAACATTAGTTAATGAAAATACAGTTGTTCATTGTTTGTTCATGTTACTTCACAGTGCATTAACTAATGTTAACAAGATATTAATAATGTATTAGTAAACATTAAAATTACCATTAACAAAGATTAATAAATGCTGTATAAGTGCAGTTCATTATTAGTTCATGCTAACTAATGTAGGTAACTAATGTTAAGTAATGAACCTTATTGTAAAGTGTTACCTTTCTGGGTATGCCATATATGGAACGGTTTGAACTCTGAGAACTATGATTGGATGCCCAGGACATCCTGGATGTTATTGCTTAATCTTGTGTGTATAAATATGACCCATCTTCTTTAATAAATTTGAGAATGTTATGGTGCCACATTGGCCTTGTGTCTGCTTGATCATTCTCTCGAGATCTTGCACTGCTGCTGCCACACTTTAGCTTCGAGGCTTCAGATAGTCTACCTAAAAATTAATCTAACAGATCTGGCGGCTCGCCCTGGATATTCCCAAGAAACACTGGACAGAAATTTATTATTTCTTACAAAAATGTTTTCAGGGATCCTCCTCAGTCTCTCACTGGGCTTATGGTTCTGTGACACTAAATCAAGTAAGTGTAATGATTTGATTGAAACTAATTTCTCTTAAGAACATCATATTTTTTTAATCTCAAAATAGTTCACTATGTGACTCACATTTTCTGACTTTTTTTTATGATCTTTCTACAGTGGGACCTATGTATGTAGAAACAAAAGCACCATGTAATAAATTCGATACCAACAGCAACCATGAGCTTGAAAAACTTCTGGACAGAATTAAATATGTTGCTCGAAGCTGCAAAGAAATTCTTGACAAATATCATGTTTATGAGGGTATGGTATTTTTGAACTTATTTTTGTTATCTTAAGCAACAACTCAATTTAGGTGACTCAGCAATGCTTCTGTTAATGCAGATGGCCTGTACTATCTGATCTCACCAAGAGGGGTCCTTTACCAGACGTTTTGTGATATGACCACTGCGGGCGGCGGCTGGACGCTGGTGGCTAGCGTTCATGAAAACAACATGTATGGAAAGTGTACTGTTGGTGATCGCTGGTCTAGTGAGCAGGGCAGCAATGCAAACCGGCCTGATGGTGAAGGAACATGGGCAAACAGAGTCACATTTGGAACTGCAGATGCTGCTACAAGTGATGATTACAAGGTAATTTTTGTATTACATTTAACAATTAAAACATGTTAATCTACAAAATGAATTGACAGTCTGTTTCCTTTGTGTCATAGAATCCTGGATACTTTGAAATTGCGGCACAGGATGTATCTGTGTGGCATGTTCCTAATAATATGGCATTGAAAAACTGGAGCACTGCCTCCATCCTGAGATACCACACTGAAAATCGCTTCTTAACTCTACACGGAGGAAACCTTCTCAATTTATTTAAGGTCAGACAAAAGTTGACAGCCGTTTTGTGTCTTAAATTTTCAAAGAAATATAGGCTAAAGGCAAAAGACTACAATTCTGTATAAAAAAAATAAAAAAAAAACCTGAATTTTTACGTAAATTTTTCCAGAAATTCCCTGTGAGGTTTGGAATTGGGACTTGCAACACTGATAATGGACCTGCTATTCCAATAGTGTATGATACTGGAAATGGGGATTCTACCAAAAATCTGTATGGACCTAATTCAAGAGGTACATCAATACCTCTTGAGCCAATATTTTTCAAATATTTTTAAAGAAAGTAGCTACATCGACTGACATAAAATTTGTGTATTATTCAGTGATGGTGTAGGCTGCAACGCTATCTCACAACCAGTTCGTACGTGTTTTACGAGGTAGGTAATTCGTACGAATTCGTACAACATCACTCGTACGAATTTATACGATTTGTCTAAACCCTAGTGACTGGTAGGTTTAGGGGAGGGGTTAGGGGTAGGTCATTCATATGAATTCATACGAATTTGGCAACTCATAAAATACGTACGATTTAGCAAAAAATGTACTAATTCGTACAAGTGAGATCGTACGAATTCGTACAAATTAGCCACCTCGTAAAATACGTATGAATTGCTGTGAGATCAGGTTGTGTAGGCCTATTATTTACAAAGCATCATCATGCTGAGATCCAATCACTTTAATTAATGAATGCCATGCTGTGTGCATGGACCTATCATGAATCAATTATATATTCTGTGTTTTTTTTCAGGAATATTTGAGCCTGGATTCATCACATTCAGAGTCTTCAATACTGAAAAGGCAGCCATGGCAATTTGTTCGGGCGTTAAACCAACCGGTTGTCACACTGAACATGTGAGCTAAACAAATATTATGGATTATTTACAGCAATGTTTATGAACAGCTTTAATGTATAAATGAAGAGGAAATTCATTTACAGTAATACAATTACAACAGAAGTAAATCAACTGCAATATTATGAGGAAATAGGTATGTTTTGTTGTTAATGTACTCATATTTTTGCAGTTCTGTATTGGTGGAGGTGGACACTTTCCTGAGGCGGTCCCTAGACAGTGCGGGGACTTTGCGGGTTTCGACTGGGATGGCTATGGTACTAATACAGGATGGAGTGCTTCCAAAGAGATTACTGAAGCAGCTGTACTTCTTTTTTATCGCTGACAAACTAAAATGACTTGCTTACTTTCCTTCTGTCAGAGATATACCACATTGATTAATACCTGAATACACAATAATTTGCTCAAACATATTTCCTTTAAATATATCTTTTATATTGGTCTATTATCTGAGAATGTGTATGGTGTTTGTAACTGATGAAAAACAAAACAAAAAAACAACCTGTCGGATTAGCCGTTTATTGGGAGGCTTCTTTTAGTGCATATCTAACCTACTTTTAACTTCTCAATGTTCATGGTTTTTTTTCCAACTGTTCACAAATGGAAACAAATGTATAATGTTCAAATAAAACCAATGGGTTGCCAATGCTGTTCAAACAATGGATTCAAAACCTACTTTAGGTTTCATAGTTTATAAGTTTCACTGAAAATATTCCATGAACATACTTGGTTTGGTTACGTTCTGTTCTGCTAATAAAGCCTGTTACTATTTCATCTTCATTGTGTTCCTGTTAAACCACACTTGGCCGAGTTGCAACAACATCTCTGAGTACAATACATCTGAAATTATAAGGATGCTTTATAGCATTAAACACTCAACATCTTTTTGTTGTTAGGATTATTATTCAAATATTCCCTAATATTTGAAATGAATAAATCATCATCAGTCTGAATGACTAAAATACTGTCAATTAAGGGCACATCTCCAATAAATATTTATAAAAAATAAAGTTATATACTAGAACATCTTTTAAATAAGTATCAAACTTTATTTATCTTAATATAGCCTACTGTTGTATGTTGTGCAGCAGACGAGATTAAAGCCAAATTGTAAAACGTACTCGGTTACTAACGTAACCTCGGTTCCCTTACGATACAGAACAAGTACTGTGTCGTCTGCCGTTTAGTCAAGACGTAACGGGGAAACTCCTGTTTTCACCGATTTCTGAAGCCTTTTTCAATCACGCATTGAAACTGCACGGCCATTGGTTTGTGGAGTTAAAGTAAACAAACCAATGACGGTGCGGCAGAGCCGCGCGAGCCAATGGTGAGCGAGCCTGCTCGAGCCCGCCAAAATGGGCGGGGTATCGGGCTATATAAGTGGCCGTCTCACCTTGGCAGACTGATTTATTTCGACTGAGGCGATGGCATGAGGCGTCCTACGAATAGCGCGGCAAAGTACGCAGTACTCGTTCCGTATCTAAGGGAACCAAGGTTACGTTAGTAACCGAATACGTTCCCTTTTGATACTACGCTCGTACTGCGTCGTCTGCCGTTTAGGCAAGATGCAGTGGGGATAATACAATCACGCCGTGCTATGAAGGGGGGATGACAGAGCATTGGCTTGCTTGGGTGCACATAGCATAATGTATCCCGGAAGTTCGGGGACTTGAGGACACTGTAGTCACTCTCCCATTCATATACATCCTAGGAGCCCCATGGGGCCTAGAGCACATATAGGGAACAGAAAAATACATTATTACCCGGACTTGGTCAGGGCCGTAGACGAGTGCTCATAAGCTGGTCACATTGGTGAGGCTTATGCAGAGAGAACCTGCGTTTGTAATGCAGGAACGCCTAGGTTATAAAACCTGACGAACGTGGACGGCGAGGCCCAGCCGGCCGCCTCACAGATTTCCGCGATGGACACGCCAGTGGACTATGCCCAAGAAGAGGCCATGCCTCTTGTGGAGTGTGCTCTAACACCTATAGGGCATCGCAGGCCCAAGGAGGAGTAAGCGAGCGCTATAGCATCAACTATCCATCTGGATAACCTGGGCTTCGTGACCGAAAGACCTTCCGTGCGGCCACCGAAGCAGACAAAGAGTTGTTCCGACTGACGAAAAGAGGCGGAACGATCGATGTAGGTCCACAGGGCCCCTGACTGGACAGAGTAGGTTCAACTCCTGATCATCCTGGGAAGGAGGAAGTGCAGAGAGAATGACCATCTGCGCCCTAAAGGGGGTGGATAGAACCTTCGGGACATATCCATGTCTTGGTTTCAGGACAACTTTAGAGTCGTTAGCCCCGAATTTAAGACAGTAGGGGCTCACAGAGAGCGCCTGCAAATCTTCCACTCGCTTTACCGATGCTAAGGCTAGCAATAAGGTGGTTTTCAGTGCTAGTGGTTCAAAGGGAGGGCCCTTAAGGCCTCTGAGAAGCAAAGACAGGTCCCAGGTAGGAACCGTGCGGGGGCGAGGAGGGTTCAGCCTCCTAGATCCCTTTAGGAAGCAAACAAGAAGATTGTTTCTCCCTACTGACTGCCCCGCTATGGGAGCATGGGAGGCCGCTATAGCCGCAACATAGACTTTAAGGGTAGAGGGAGTATGGCCCTCTATCCATCAAGTCCTGAAGGAAAGACAATATCTTCGTCCCGGGCTGTACACAAGGCAGCAAAGACTGGCCATTTTAGGGAGTAGAAACGTCTCGTCAACGGAGCTCTGGCTTGTGAGACAGTGTTCAGGTCGTCTTCAGGGAGGTTTGAAGGCTCCTGTCTAGAAGCCACACATGGAGATCCCACAGCTCGGGTCTGGGGTGCCTTATTGTCCCTCCTGCTTGGGAGAGAATGTCTCGTCTCAGGGGGATTGGCCATGGCTCCATGGACGATAGCTGAGACAGGTCCGAGAACCATGGTTGGCTCCTCCATAGAGGAGCCACCAGGAGGATCCTGTGGGCACCCACCCTGATTCATCTGATAACCTGGGGAATCAGAGCGACCGGGGGAAAAGCATACAGGAGGAGGCTGGGCCAGTCGTGGGCCAGCGCATCCTTGGTCTTTGAAAAGTAAATTGGGCAACGATAGTTGTCTTCTGAGGCGAAGTGATCGACCTCTGCCCTTCCGAAGACATCCCAAATTTTCTGAACCACGAGGGGATGGAGCGACCATTCCTCTGAGGGAAGGTTGTTCCGGGACAACATGTCCGCCCCAGTTTCACTGCGTGATTGAAAAAGGCTTCAGAAATCGGTGAAAACAGGAGTTTCCCCGTTATGTCTTGCCTAAACGGCAGACGACGCAGTACAAGTGTAGTATCGAAAAGGGAACTTACGAGATACATACATGAGGAAAAATATATTCTCGGTCAGCGCCATCTTGTGTAGGCATGAATTAGCTGAATGATGATCTATAGCTGCATCGCAAGACTGTAGATGTATGTAGAGTTTTGTCTACAAATATAAAATTGAGTTAAATATAGCTAGTAAATCAATGATGGGGAAAAAAATCACTGCAGCGCACCTTGTTTTTCAACTCTCGACTGCCCGGAGCAAAACCCCAGTGAACATGTCATCGCCTCATTAACAGAGTTAATTAACAGAGAGGCTGCATTTAACCTTGCTTTTTACCTTTACTTTATGCTAAAATACTCATTTACTAATTACTCAGTGACACATTTCCATATGTGAACATTTTATTAAAAGAATTTTAGGTTCTCTGTCTTATGGTACAAAATGGCCAGAATTTGTGGCAGTTTGCTCCGTCAGAGTGGTGGGTGCACTGCCTGTGGTAGGGAAAACACTGGCTTAAGTGATAAACTTGTATATTTTTATTCACTGCTTTACTCAAGTGTCACAGTCATGTAATGTTGAATAAATATTTTTGTGGCTTTTCCAAGCAAATATGGATAAATGTGGGTGTTTGTGGTTAATTTGATTAATTAATAGGGATGCACTGATGGGATTTTTTCGGGCCGATACTGATTTTAACAAACAATTATCAGCCGATTCCAATACAGTGTTTTGATCATGTTTTAAATTAGCAAAGTTCAAAAATGCATGCATTAAGTTATACTAGTTTATTGCTGCATCCTCAAATAATTTCTAATGAACATGGCTTGGATCCATTTAAAATTCAGCAGGCCAACATAAATACATAAATACAACAGAACAAAGATACAAATGAAATTAAAGCTGCAAGCAGCGATGAAAGGGCCCTCGCACCCGGGCTCACCGCCACCAGTTGGCCTCAGGAAAACAGTGAACAGTGGGCAACATGCATGTAAGCGAGTAAATACAGAAGAATTACGACAAAGTCATTTCAAAGTGCCACACTTCCTGCTGCCAACAGGTGGCGCTTTGACTGTAACTGAATATTGCCATGTAGATGTCTTCAGGCCAGGACTGTTATCAAACATGTGAAGTTTGGAGCAGATCGGACATTGTATGCCTGAATTACAACAACTTCCTGTTTTGTGGCGTTAATCGCAAAAAATAGCTCTTAGCCAAGTGTTGCATGATTTAACGTGTTTCTAGCATGTTTGGTACTCCGTGGCATATCGAAATGTGTTTCAGGGAGCGAATTACAGTGTAAAGCATGCCATTTCCTGTTGCCAGCAGGTGGCGCTATGGCATGTAGTTGTCTTTAGGCCAGGACTCTCACACATGTGAAGTTTGGGACAGATCGGACACTGTATGCCTGAGTTACAACAGCTTCGTCCTTCATGGTGAAATATCAGATTTTGTCAGGCCGCCACGGACAAGCCCTTCAGCTAAAACTCAAGATCTTCACAATTTAACATCGCTAAGGCCTTACGATTAGACTGACCATATATGATGTGGTTCTGGTTAAATCTCTATGAGGAGTTAATCACAGTGTAAAACATGTCAATTCCTGTTGCCCGCAGGTGGCGCTATAACTGTAACTGAATGTTGTCATGTAGACGTCTTCAGTTCAGGACTCTTATCAAACTTGTGAAGTTTGGGGCAGATCGGACATTGTATGCCGTAGTTAAAACAACTACCTGTTTCATGGCGAAACATCGAAATTTGTCAGGCCGCCACAGACACGCCCTCCAGCGAAAACTCAAGATCTTCGCAATATAACGTCGCAAAGGCCTTTAGATTAGACTGACCAAATATGACATTGATCTGATTAAAGCTCTAGGAGGAGTTTGTTAAAGTACAACGTCTGGAAATGGCAAAAACTGACAAGTTAATTCAAAATATCTGACTTCTTGTTCGGTTTCAGATTTTGCTCCAAGAGACTTTTTTGTAGGTATTGGGCTGTTAAATGTGTGTACTGAATTTCAAAATCTATGTGAAATGTAGCGCGAGGGGCACTACGTTAGGTGGCGCTATCGAGCCATTTTGCCACGCCTAATTCTGCAACCCATAACAGATGTAAATTTTCACCACTTCTGACACGGGTGCAAAGTTTCATGAGTTTTCGAGCACGTTTAGGCCCTCAAAAATGCGATTAACTTTGGAGAAGAATAATAATAAACGAAGCAATTCCAATAGGGTCCTCACACCATCGGTGCTCGGGCCCTAATAATCAGTGCTTTTTAGGTAGGTTTAACAGTAGTTTTCAGGTACAGAAATAAAGTAAACAAATGTAAAATAACTGCATATTCTTCATAAATCAAATGCATATTAATCCTTATTAAAGTTACAATTTTCTTATTAAACTTTCGCAAAGATGCAGCACTGGCCCAATCGGGACTGTGACAGTGTTGCACAGTTCAATTATCCCAAACGTTATTCACACTGACCCCGGGCGGTCCTTATTGTCGAGCCCTGCTGTGTTTTGTACAGTATTTCATTATTTTACCCAGAGAAAACTGCGCACTGCACCGGTCTCGTATCTCTCACGGAGGAGCTCCAGAAGCATAAAAGGAGGAGCGACGACAGTGAAGGACGAGAGAGGACCAGGCTTGGATTTATGTTATGTTTTTATTATGCTTATGTGTGCAGCAGTCGTCCGTAAGGGACTGCCGCCATTTTACTTTCATTTTGTAGTTTGTTTATTTTGATATATTAATCATCTAACTTTTTGTAATCATCAGTAACAATTAAGTTCAAAGTAAGTACAGTGCACAGTATAAATGAGTACACCTGACCACATCTGAACATAATGTTAAAAAAAAAATAATAATAATAAAAAAAAAAAAAATGTCTTAGATATAAAGATTAATTTCTAAATTGGGTTTCAGAGGGGTATGATCATTCATACTGTGTACTGTATCTTAACTTTAACTGCAACCTTTCAACGGGGTAAAGTGCTGAAAAAACTTTTATACTGTATTTAATGGAAAATATATTAACCAAAGAATGAAAAAAAAAAACCACTTACTCAACAACTCTTGCTTACTGATATGAACAAGTGATTTATCTATGGCATCCAAAGCCATATGAAGCAATTTTGGATTTAGAATCATAGTTACAACTATTTAATGGACACTTTTCACATTTCTGAAGTTCTCAGAACTTATATAATTTTGGCTGAGTAACTGTTTAGTGGAAGTAGCCTATAGTGGTAAAGTAGCGGTGAACTACAGCAAATATAACTGTGTTCTCATTTTTCCCCAGTAGCTACAGCTCCAAAAAAATAATAAAGTTAATATCTGGTAAGGACATATTATAATAATAATGCAATCAATCAGTCAATAAATAAAGTTTAACTCACTTGCATCTGGTCCATTGATGAAGCCATGTCTAATCGTTTTACAACAGGCGTCCAATCACAACAGACTTCGGGAAAAACTGAATTGACCAATGACATTTGAGGTTACAATGAAATAAGTAAAGTCCCGCCCCACCACTATCAAATATAAAAAGTGTTCGCGCGAGCAAAATAGAAGATTGAGCGCGAATGTGGGGAATGATGACGCGCGTACTGCGAGTCGTGTCCGAGCACGCGAGGGCTTGATTTGCACGCAGAGGAGATGTCATGCGCGCGCTGGTTTAAAATAAGCTTGCGGGCTCCCGTTTCCTCACGTGTAGATCTGGGCTGCGTTCCACAGTTTTAGACACGCACTCGCAAACTTCCCTAAGCACTTCCCCTCGGGGGAATCCCTGCCACCATTTTGAAGTGCGTTCCACTTCGTGAAGTGGACGAGGGAAGTTTATATGGACAGACCCTCGCTCCCTCGATTTTGACCGAGGGAGCGAGTCTACTTCATATGTGCACTTCAGGCAGCTCCATAACCCACAATGCCACACGATTGTGACGTCGCCGCATATCGCGTTTAATTTACCCCACCATAAACAACTCTATGACATTTTAATTATTTTTTTAAATATTTAAAACACACATATATACATATAGAATGCTGCATTAAACAATTTTGTAAGGGGAAAAAATAAATAATATACCAGCTCCATTGAGGATTCCAAGTGATCAAGGGCTGGACGTTCCAGTTCAGCCCATTGCAAAGGTTCCGCCAGTAGTGGGCACTCATGCAACGTAAGAACATACATCCGAGTCAACGAGACTGAGGGAAGTTAGCGAGGGAAGGGCATTTAAAAAATGAACTGGAACGCAGCCGTTTTATCCTCCTGCGGAAGTGATTTACTGCACGCGCAAGTATTAGTTGTGCGCTCGGTTATTAATGGCATTAAAATGCCGCCATAGACTTTGCCCTTGGAACCCTTTTATTATGTGGACAAAATATATAACAACAACATGATGGGGAGTGAATGATGACAAATTTTATATTATTTGTTTATTGTTCAGCAATATCTACATGCTGTCCCTTGATAAGAATAGAATTCCGGAACCTAGTCTATCGGATTCCTAAGAAAGACAATCTCTTTCTCATCATATTTGCCAGTAAAGCACAAAAGGAAGTCTTTGTTCTTGATGTTCTTGTTTACAGTTAAAGTTCTGCAATGTCTGTTAACTTTAGTTAATTATAAATCAACAATAAGAAAAAGATGTAAATAAGCATTACCTCCTTAAGCCACTTTAGACACCAAGATCACAAAACTTTATTACTGGCTCATAGAAATGGTAAGTTAATATGCTATCTTGTTCAGATAATAGAAAAATGACAGTTTAATCACAACTTTTGCTTTCAGTAAACATTCTTCACACAAAACATGGAACCAAACACATCACAATTTCAGGTTTTCAGGTTTTTTTAATTATGAAGAACTTTTCTTCTTTAGTTTGCAAACTAAGTTATTATTTTCTTATTTCTTAGGTTCCACTTTTGACTGTTCTTGTGTAAGACTTCCCTTTGTTATTCGCTTATCTAGGCAAAAAAGGAACTAGATCTTGCACACACTGGTACACTCGCATGCAAACTGAAACTCCAGATGCGCACATACTGCTCACACTCATCTATTACTGGGGTAACACTTTACAATAAGGTTCATTAGTTAAACATTAGTTAATGTATTAACTAACATGAACTAACCATGAGCAATACATTTGTTACTGTATTTACTAATCTTTGTTAACATTAGTTAATGAAAATACAGTTGTTCATTGTTTGTTCATGTTAGTTCACAGTGCATTAACTAATGTTAACAAGATTTTTATAATGTATTATTAAACGTTGAAATTAACATTAACGAAGATTAATAAATGCTGTATAAGTGCAGTTCATTATTAGTTCATGTTAACTAATGTAGTTAACTGATGTTAACTAATGAACCTTATTGTAAAGTGTTACCTTTCTGGGTATGCCATATATGGTACGGTTTGAACTCTGAGTACTATGATTGGATGCCCAGGACATCCTGGATGTTATTGCATTAGCTTTGAGGCTTCAGATAGTCTACCTAAAAATTAATCTAACAGATCTGGCGGCTCGCCTGGGATATTCCCAAGAAACACTGGACAGAAATTTATACTTTCTTACAAAAATGTTTTCAGGGATCCTCCTCAGTCTCTTACTGAGTTTATGGTTCTGTGACGCTAAATCAAGTAAGTGTAATGATTTGATTGAAACTAATTTCTCTTAAGAACGTCATCATATGTTTTAATCACAATATATTTCACTATGTAACTCACATTTTCCGTCTCACATTACAGCAAAACTTTATTCTTTTTATGATCTTTCTACAGTGGGAGCCATGCATGTAGAAACAGAAGCATTTTGTATTAAAAGCAGTGATACCAACAGCAACCATGAGCTTGGAAAACTTCTGGATAGAATTAAATATGTTGCTCGAAGCTGTAAAGAAATTCTTGACAAATATCATGTTTATGAGGGTATGGTATATATACATATATATATATATATATATATATATATATACACATATATATATATATATATATATATATATATATATTATCTCAAGCAACAACTCAATTTAGGTGACTTAGTGCTTCTGTTAATTCAGATGGCCTGTACTATCTGATCTCACCAAGAGGGGTCCTTTACCAGACGTTTTGTGATATGACCACTGCGGGCGGCGGCTGGACGCTGGTGGCTAGCGTTCATGAAAACAACATGTATGGAAAGTGTACTGTTGGTGATCGCTGGTCTAGTGAGCAGGGCAGCATTGCAAACCGGCCTGATGGTGAAGGAACATGGGCAAACAGAGTCACATTTGGAACTGCAGAGGCCGCAACAAGTGATGATTATAAGGTAATTTTTTATTACATTCAACAATTAAAACATGTTTATCTACAATAACTATTGACAGTCTGTTTCCTTTCTGTTATAGAATCCTGGATACTTTGAAATTGCGGCACAGGAGGTGTCTGTGTGGCATGTTAATAATAATATGGCGTTGGAAAACTGGAGCAATGCCTCCATCCTGAGATACCACACTGAAAATCACTTTTTAACTCTACACGGAGGAAACCTTCTCAATTTATTCAAGGTCAGACAAACTTTGACAGCAGCTTTGAGTTTTAAATATTCAAAGAAATATAGGCTAAAGGCAAAAGCCTACAGTTTTGTAAAAAACTGAATTTTTATCTTAATTTTCCCAGAAATGTCCTGTGAGGTTTGGAATTGGGGCTTGCAACACTGATAATGGACCTGCTATTCCAATAGTGTATGATACTGGAAATATGGACTCTACCAAAAAACTGTATGGACCTAATTCAAGAGGTACAGCAATTTGTCACAGTCACCATCTCTCTCACCTTCCCTGAACTCCATTTCCCATCATCCCTCCTGTTGCTCACCTGCTCACGCTCAACAATCACCTGCACCTCATCACCTCATCACCACAGTAGAATAAATAAATGCACATACTTCACCTTAGCACATTGTCTGGTCTCGTTTTGAGAAGGATGCATTTACCTGCTACACTTACCTCTTGTTTATACGTTATTCTTCCATTGTCTCTCCTGATCCTAGTGATGGGAAACCGAGGCTTTCTGAAGCGTTTGAGGCTTTCATCAAATTGTGCCGATAAATGGTTCATTACTTGAAGCTTTTAACATAGTTCACATTAGCGACATCTGGTGGTCAGGCTTGTTTTTTCCACCATATCAAAATCATCACGGAGCAGATCTACGGTTTGAAAAAGCACGTGACCAAACAAAGCGTCGGAAGTCCGTGACATACGGAATCACTCTTGTCTTGGATCAGTACAGTTCTATCTAATCAGATCTAATCTCATCTAAATTAATTTGTGACAATGAGACCATAACTCGTGTCATGTGTAGTCTGGTCAACGGATTCACATATTGATCAATAATATAAAATATACAATGATGTGATCATAATTGACGTGAGTAGTTGAAAAAATATTTTGCGTGAGCTGTTTAACCGTGATGTTCTGTTCGGGGTCTCTGAGACCCCAGCAATGAAACATGATTAAATGCATTTTTCTTTTATGCATCAGGTGAAGAATTCACCCTCTCTCTCACCTTCCCTGAACTCCATTTCCCATCATCCCTCCTGTTGCTCACCCATTCACGCTCGACAATCACCCGCACCTGATCCTCATCACCTCATCACCACAGTAGCATAAATGCACATACTTCACCTTAGCACATTGTCTGGTCTCGTTTTGAGAAGGATGCACTTACCTGCTACACTTACCTCTGGATTGTTTATACATTATTCCTCCATCGTCTCTCCTGATCCTCTGTGTCTTCTTCGTCTCCCTCATCTCCTGTGTCTCCAGCATCTTCTCCTCCGGACTCCAACGACTCTCCACTCACCTCGCCTATGTGTGTGCTTCAGTTGCAGTCTTCCACAATCTCCTCCAACCACCTGCAAACCAAGAACTGTCAATATTATTATTCAATAAAACTCTCATATTCATTTCTATGTCGTTGTGAGTCTGTGTTCAGTAACACAATTCCTCTTGGGCCAATATTTTTCAAATATTTTAAAAGAAAGTAGCTACATCGACGGACTGTCATAAAATCTGTGTATTATTCAGTGATTGTGATGTAGGCCTATTATTTACAAAGCATCATCATGTTGAGATCCAATCACTTTAATGAATGAATGAATGCCATTCTGTGTGCATGGACCTATCATGACAGACCATCATCAATTATATATTCTGTGTTTTTTTCAGGAATATTTGAGCCTGGATTCATCACATTCAGAGTCTTCAATACTGAAAAGGCAGCCATGGCAATTTGTTCGGGCGTTAAACCAACTGGTTGTCACACTGAACATGTGAGCTAAACAAATATTATGGATTATTTACAACAATGTTCATGAACAGCATTTGTGAAGTGCTGCTGATCACCACAGGCAATAATTCATGCTTTAGTGTATAAATGAAGAGGAAATTCATTTACAGTAATACATTTACAACAGAAGTAAATCAACTGCAATGTTATATGAGGAAATAGGTATGTTTTGTTGTTATTAATGTACTCATATTTTTGCAGTTCTGTATTGGTGGAGGTGGACACTTTCCTGAGGGGGTCCCTAAACAGTGCGGGGACTTTACGAGTTTCGACTGGGATGGCTATGGTGCTAATACAGGATGGAGTGCTTCCAAAGAGATAACTGAAGCAGCTGTACTTCTTTTTTATCGCTGAATTAATAATCTGAATGCTACACAATAATTTGCTCAGATGTATTTCTTTACAATATATCTTTTATATTGGTCTATAATCAAAATGTGTATAGTGTTTGTAAATGATTAAAAAAAAAAAAACCTGTCTGTCACGAATGTGGCTCCCTCGGCCCTTCCTCCGGACCACCGGAGGGAGCCATCACCGGAATACTGATCAGTTCTCATTCGGACTACGTTTCCCATGGGCCCTCATTCCTGGGACTGATTGCACACACACCTGCACCGCATCACACTCACACTATTTAAGACACACTCACACATCGCGAAGTCTTGATTTGCCTTGGTGATCATTTCTGAGCGTTTTTCTGTGGACTGTTTACCTGTTATCGACTGGACTGTTTATTCCCTGCGACCCTTTGCTGCCTACCCTGATCTTTGCCTGTTTCCTGGACTGTGAATGTTTTGCTGCCTGTCCTGATCCTTGCCTGTACCCTGATTCTGTTTGTCTGCCGCCTGCCTCGACCATTGCCTGTCCCTGTTTATGCCTCTGCCTTTGCCCTGTCTATTCTGTAAGTCCTTTTAATAATATAGCTGCAAATGGATCCACATTCTGTCGACCCATCATTACAGAAGACTTCGCCACACAGTGATCCAGCAGTCCTCATGCAGATTTCATCTGAATTAACTGCCCAGGCCAACCAGCTTGCGGTGCATCAACATCAACTCAACCGCTTAACTTCCCTTACTGAAGAGCTGGTGAAGACACTTCAAGGCCTCCGATTCAGTCCTGCCGAAACCGCCACGCCGCCGCCCGCTGCTCCCGCCAATCCAGGCTTCGTGGCCTCCCCTGCAGTCAATCCTCGCCTAGCACTCCCAGAAAAGTTCGACGGCACTCCAGCCAGATGTAAGGGGTTCCTTCTCCAATGTTCCCTGTTCATCAACCAGCAACCGTCCCTGTACCTCACCGAATCCAGTCGGATATCGTTTGTGTGTTCCTTGCTCACTGGCAAAGCACTGGATTGGGCCACCGTGGTGTGGAGAGATGACAACCCCGTGTTTTCCACTTTTCAAGATTTCTTGCGAAACTTTAAAGAAGTCTTTGAACATCCCGAAGGAGGCAGAAGCGCTGGCGATCAGTTACTTTCTCTCAGCCAAGGTAAACAAACAGCAGCCGAGTACGCGCTGATATTTCGTACTCTGGCCGCTCAAACGAACTGGGTTGAGGACACTCTAAAGCTGTTGTTCCGAAGGGGCCTAACACTGGAACTGCAGGCCGAACTCGCATGCCGGGATGAGGGAAGTTCGCTCAACGCTTTCATTGAACTTGCCATTCACATTGACAACCTGCTACGAACCCGACACCCCGTCCGGCAATCCTCCTCAGCCAGTCCCGCTCTGGAACCCATGCAACTTGGCTATACCCCACTACTTCCCGAAGAGAGAGAAAGGAGACGACAACTACACCTGTGTCTCTACTGCGGCCAGGCTGGCCATGTCAAGATCAATTGCCCCGTACGACCTCAGTCTTCCAATCCCAAAGTGGTGAGTTCTCCACATCACTCTAACTACTCTTCCAACTGCTTCAAAATCCCAATTCAAATTACCGTTAATGGCAAAAATCTATCCACTCACGCCCTACTGGATTCTGGAGCCGCTGGGAATTTCATGTCAGACTCATTCATCAAAGATCATAACATCCCTCTAACAGACTGTAATTCCCTGTTGACAGTGGAGGCGCTAGATGGGAAGCCCATCGGTGGAGGCAGAGTAGTCCATATCACCGCCGAGCTCGCTTTGCAAGTAGGAGCTCTTCACCATGAACAAATCCGCTTCTATGTTATTCACTCACCCAACAACTCAGTGATCCTTGGTCTACCGTGGCTCAGAACCCATAACCCTCACGTTTCCTGGAAAGATGGCCAGATTGTGCAATGGGACGCTAACTGCCATAAAAGTTGCTTGAAACAAATCACCCCCCTGCCAGTTCAAACTGCTTCACTCCACGATTCTGACACCGGAAAACTTAACATACCCGAAGTATATGCTGATCTGGCTGTGGCATTCAGTAAAAACAAATCCACTGAGCTACCCGGTGATCGTCCCGGTGACTGTGCCATCGACCTGCTGCCTGGTACCACGCCTCCCAAGGGCAGGATCTTTCCCCTGTCACAACCCGAGTCAGCAGCAATGAAAACCTACATTGAGGAGGAACTAGCCTAGGTTTATCCGCCCGTCCACATCACCAGCAGCATCAGGGTTCTTCTTCGTGAAGAAAAAAGATGGCGGGTTAAGGCCCTGTATTGATTACCGTGGATTAAATGACATCACCGTCAAGTTCCGGTACCCCTTGCCTTTGGTTCCTCCAGCCCTTGAACAACTCAGACAAGCCGCATACTTCACCAAGCTGGACCTCCGTTGTGCATACAACTTAATCCGCATCAGAGAGGGGGACGAATGGAAGACAGCCTTTTCCACAGCCACTGGTCACTACGAGACCCTCGTCATGCCGTTCGGGCTGTCCAACAGTCCCTCTGTTTTTCAGTCCTTCATTAACGACGTCTTCCGTGACATGCTCAATCGCTGGGTCATAGTCTACATAGATGACATCCTCATCTATTCCAACTCTTTTGAGGAACATGTTCAGCACGTACGGGCAGTACTTCAAAGGCTGATACAACACAAACTATATGCAAAAGCTGAGAAATGCGAATTTCACCAAACCTCCACAACCTTTCTAGGTTACGTTATCAGCCGTGAGGGCGTGGCCATGGATGACAGTAAGGTGAGGGCGGTACTGGATTGGCCACAACCTCGCACACTGAAGGAATTACAACGGTTCTTGGGGTTTGCCAACTTCTACAGGCGATTCATACGGAACTTCAGCGGCGTTGCAGCCCCGTTAACGTCCATGACCAAGCGGCAGTCCTCACGTCTCACCTGGTCCTCTGAGGCAGTACAGGCTTTCCAGGAGCTAAAGGAACGTTTCACTTCAGCACCCATTCTCCGTCACCCAGACCCTGAACTCCCTTTCATTGTAGAAGTGGACGCCTCCAGCACGGGCATAGGGGCCGTCCTTTCTCAGCGCCAAGGTAACCCAGAGAAGATGTACCCGTGTGCCTTTTATTCAAGGAAAATGTCGGCGGCTGAACGTAATTACGATGTGGGCAATCGGGAATTACTGGCTATGAAGGCAGCACTGGAGGAGTGGCGTCACTGGCTGGAGGGAGCAAAACATCCGTTCACCATTCTCACAGACCATAAAAACCTGGAATACCTGCGTTCCGCCAAGCGTCTAAATCCACGGCAAGCTAGATGGGCCTTGTTCTTCACACGCTTCCAGTTCTCGGTAACTTATAGACCAGGCTCTAAGAACACCAAGGCAGACGCGCTGTCACGGCAGCATGAGGAGGTGGAACGGACAGAGAACGCAGAGAACATAATCCCTGACACTTTACTGCTTGCTCCAGTTCAATGGGACATTATCACAGAGATCACACATGCTAACGAACAGACCGCTCCTCCTCCAACATGCCCACCTGACCGCACCTACGTCCCAGCACAGCTCCGAAATAGGCTACTTCATCATGTGCACGACTTCCCAAGCTCAGGTCACCCAGGTGTCACAGCCACCTTCCACCTGCTACAAAACCGGTTCTGGTGGGACTCTATGCTATCCGACACCACCCGCTTCATCTCTAACTGTTCACTCTGTCAGACCACCAAAGCATCACATCAAGCGCCAGCCGGTTTGTTGCAACCGCTACCCATTCCCCAACGTCCCTGGTCTCATATCGCCATTGATTTCGTCACTTATCTCCCAGAATCCCAGGGCCACACCACCATTCTCACAGTCATCGACCGTTTCTCAAAAGCCTGCAGACTTATACCACTGGCCAAGCTCCCCACAGCATTCGAAACGGCCGAGCTTCTCTGCAATTATGTGTTCCGATTCTATGAACTACCCGAGGACATTGTGTCAGACAGAGGCCCACAGTTCACATCTCGAGTCTGGTCCTCCTTCTTCAAAAACCTCAATATCAATGTCAGCCTCACTTCAGGGTACCATCCAGAGTCCAATGGCCAAACAGAGCGCATGAACCAGGAATTAACACGTTTTCTACGCACCTACTGCCAACGCAACCAGACGGACTGGAGTCGTTATCTGCTCTGGGCGGAGTATGCCCAAAACTCCCTACAAAAACCTGCCACTGGTGTCACGCCCTTTCAATGCGTCTTGGGCTTCCAGCCTCCATTATTTCCTTGGTCTGGGGAACCATCCAATCTACCATCTGTCACTGAATGGATGCAAAGAAGCGAGGAAACCTGGGACCAAGCTCATCAGCACTTGCAACGCGCCGTAAGAAGGCAGGAGATGCAGGCCAATCGTCACCGACGTCCCAATCCCCAGTACGCCGTGGGACAATGGGTTTGGCTGTCCACTAGAGACCTCCGGCTAAGGCTTCCATGCAGAAAACTCAGTCCCAGGTTTGTAGGGCCCTTTCAAATTATCAAACAAATAACTCCAGTATCATTTCGTTTAGTTTTGCCTGTTAATTACCGTGTCTCTCCCACTTTTCATGTTTCGCTGTTGAAACCCGCCGGGGGTCCGAGAGGGGAGCCAGAGGGAGCCGAGGTCCGCTCCCCCCCACCCTTGATGATCGAAGGCGAGGAAGCCTATCAAGTATGAGAGCTGCTCGATTCCAGGCGCCGGGGTACGAGACTACAATACTTAGTCGACTGGGAGGGGTACGGCCCGGAGGAGCGATCCTGGGTCAATGCGGATGATATCCTGGACCCCTCACTCACAGAGGAATTTCATCGGACGCACCCGGAGAGACCGGCCCCTCGACCACGTGGTAGACCCCGGCGTCTGCTTCCTCGCGTCTGGAGCCGCTCACAGGGGGGGGGCTCTGTCACGAATGTGGCTCCCTCGGCCCTTCCTCCGGACCACCGGAGGGAGCCATCACCGGAATACTGATCAGTTCTCATTCGGACTACGTTTCCCATGGGCCCTCATTCCTGGGACTGATTGCACACACACCTGCACCGCATCACACTCACACTATTTAAGACACACACACACACACTCACACATCGCGAAGTCTTGATTTGCCTTGGTGATCATTTCTGAGCGTTTTTCTGTGGACTGTTTACCTGTTATCGATTGGACTGTTTATTCCCTGCGACCCTTTGCTGCCTACCCTGATCTTTGCCTGTTTCCTGGACTGTGATTGTTTTGCTGCCTGCCCTGATCCTTGCCTGTACCCTGATTCTGTTTGTCTGCCGCCTGCCTCGACCATTGCCTGTCCCTGTTTATGCCTCTGCCTTTGCCCAGTCTATTCTGTAAGTCCTTTTAATAATATAGCTGCAAATGGATCCACATTCTGTCGACCCATCATTACACTGTCGGATTAGCAATTTATTGGGAGGCTTCGTTTAGTGCATACCTAACTTACTTTTAACCTCTTAATCAGGGCTTAAAAAAAAAAAAAATTCAATCGTTTCACTCTGAGCAGAATCAGTATTTTAATGTTTCTGTTCCAGCATTCCTTCTGTATTATTAACATTCTGAAATCGGTTTGATTAGAAAAAATAAGTTAACGTTACTTTTTAACTTTTTTTTTTTTTTTTTTCTTTTTTTTTTGCTACCACTACTACTACTACTACTACTAATAATAATACGTAGCCTACAGCATTTTATTTATTAAAAAACAAAGAGAGTCTTGTATTTGCCGTAATAGGCCTACAGTTGTTTTTTATAACAAGATTCTGTCCAAATGTAAACCTATTAAACGAAAGGAAAAACTATCAACAGTTTATAAATTAAAGTAGGACCTATTTTTTTTCAAGATATTTTAAAATGTTTGCTGTATGGTTAAAAATACAGACACTATTCCTGAGAGGAAAAAAAATAAGTCGCGTATACGTCACATTTTTTATTATATTCAGAAATAATGTAAATTAGGCCTACCGGTAAATAAAGTAAAATATTTACAAATAGCCTAGCCTATAGCTTTGTTTATAATATTTGTAAACATAAATTATGAACAAAACTAGTAAGGGGATATTAATACTAATAAAGGGGATACTAATAGGGCTATTTTACTTCCCCTTACTCCACAACAAAACATCTAAAGTTAACAGTTGGCCTGTTCAGGCTATATAAACGTCAAGTTAAATGAATAAAAAATTCTCTTTTCTTTTTTTAACGCCATTCCAGCTTCTATTGCTGTATTCAAGGCGAGAAACAGGTTTATTTAGGCCTATTAGAAATTAAAATAGGATGCGAAAGGAATTAATTTAAAGTGAATCTGAAGCCTACCTTTTCATTCGGCACGAATCCAACTGTTTCCATTTTCGCGATGTAGGCCTATGCTAAACTATTATTTATTATGTAACGTTTAGCTTTGTACTTCACTTGCATTTTACGAGGTGGCTAATTTGTACGAATTCATAAGTGTTTTGCTAAATCATACGAATTCATACGTTTTTTGCTAAATCGTACGTATTTTACGAGTTGACAAATTCGTATGAATTCATACGAATGACCTACCCCAAACCCCGCCCCTAAACCTACCCATCACTGGGGTTTAGACAAATCGCACGAATGTTGTATGAATTCATACGAATTAGCCACCTATATGAATTATAGGAATGAATTGGTCATGAGATAGCATTGCAACAGCACAGTGAGGTGGTGGTCACGGATGGTAAATGCCAGATTTACTGACTTGAATTGAGCAGTGTACCGTTTTATATGTTTGGTTGACTGTATTTTATTTTAATATTTAACAGGCTGCAAGCAATTTAAATAAGCAATGCAAGAATTTGGGTGTGAGCGCGCCGGCGCGGCCACTGGAATTTTTTTTTCTTCCAAAAAAACAGTAAACTGTACTCTGTAATTTATGGTCATACAGGTAAAAGAAAGACATCATTCATACGTTTACAAAAGACACTCAAATAATGAAAACAAGTAAAATGTCTGTTTCCTTTCCTAGATCTTTGGATTGCACCACAATGAAGCAAAGCTCACGTTTTCTTTCGTTTCGTTAATCTGTAGACCTAATTATTTAGGTGAAATATATTTTGCATGGCCTATAAGCCTAAACATTCCTTTTTATTTCATATATGTTATATAGCCTATAATTTTGTTTACTCTGTTCACAGAAGCACTGTAGGAGTGTGAGGTGACATTGTGTGAACTCATGTTCTACATATCCTGCAATTTTTGCTGGTTTCAAAACACACAACAAGCTGCATATTACTTGCCTTTCATTTTCACTTACAGTATCTCACAGAAGTGAGTACACCCCTCACATTTTTGTAAATATTTTATTATATCTTTTCATGTGACAACACTGAAGAAATGACACTTTGCTACAATGTAAAGTAGTGAGTGTACAGCTTGTATAACAGTGTAAATTTGCTGTCTCATCAAAATAACTCAAAACACAGCCATTAATGTCTAAACCGCTGGCCACAAAAGTGAGAACACCCCTAAGTGAAAATGTCCAAATATTTTGTGTGGCCACCATTATTTTCCAGCACTGCCTTAACCCTCTTGGGCATGGAGTTCACCAGAGCTTCACAGGTTGCCACTGGAGTCCTCTTCCACTCCTCCATGACGACATCACGGAGCTGGTGGATGTTAGAGACCTTGCGCTCCTCCACCTTCCGTTTGAGGATGCCCCACAGATGCTCAATAGGGTTTAGGTCTGGAGACATTCTTTAGCAAGGCAGTGGTCGTCTTGGAGGTGTGTTTGGGGTCGTTAACATGTTGGAATACTGCCCTGCGGCCCAGTCTCCGAAGAGAGGGGATCATGCACTGCTTCAGTATGTCACAGTTCATGTTGGCATTCATGGTTCCCTCAATGAACTGTAGCTCCCCAGTGCCGGCAGTACTCCTGCAGCCCCAGACCATGACACTCCCACCACCATGCTTGAGTGCAGGCAAGACACACTTGCCTTTGTACTCCTCACCTGGTTGCCGCCACACACGCTTGACACCATCACCAAGTAAGTTTATCTTGGTCTCATCAGACCACAGGACATGGTAACCCAGTGATCCATGTCCTTAGTCTGCTTGTCTTCAGCAAACTGTTTGCAGGCTTTCTTGTGCATCATCTTTAGAAGAGGCTTCCTTCTGGGACGGCAGCCACGCAAACCAGTTTGATGCAGTGTGCGGCGTATGGTCTGAGCACTGACAGGCTGACCCCCCACCCCTTCAACCTCGGCAGCAATGCTGGCAGCACTCATACGTCTATTTCCCAAACACAACCTCTGGATATGACGCTGAGCACGTGCACTCAACTTCTTTGGTCTACCATGGCGAGGCCTGTTCTGAGTGGAACCTGTCCTGTTAAACCGCTGTATGGTCTTGGCCACCATGCTGCAGCTCAGTTTCAGGGTCTTGACAATATTCTGATAGCCTACGCCAGGGGTGGGCAAACTCAGTCCTGGAGGGCTGCTGTCCCTGCCAACATGCGGGATACCGACAAGATCCAGTTCCTAAATTCTCCCACACCGGCCTCTTCGGCGACACAGTCGAGAACTTTGCCAAGCAGTTCTCAGCTGCCCAGAAGCAGACGGAGGCTATCAAACACATCCTACCCCAGCGGTCAGCTGCTGCCAAGAAGCCGTTGGCTGCAGTACCACTGTCTGCTCATCGCCGAGGGTACCCCCCTGCATCCGCCCCCACTCCCACTCAGCAGCAGCCACCAACTAAGCAGCGTAGAGGGTCCGGGCGTGGGTCCAGGCCCCCTCTAAGCAGGCTGCCAAATGCAAGGGTAAGAGACCCTGAGACAGGCGACCCGGAGATGGAAGGGACTGCTCTTCGGGAGATGGTGACCACACCACTCCTTCCCCTGGAGGAGGGCTGGGTGGAAAATCTTTCACAGCCACCTGAACCCACAATGTCAGGAAAAGAGCAGTTTCCTTCCTATTTGGTCTCAAGATTGTACAGAGAGTAGTAGACGGTGCCGAACCGGACCGCTTTCATCCTCCTCTGTCGCCAGCGGGCAGCAGTGGGCGGTTAGAGGATGTCACCAAGCCTCCTCATGCACCCTCTGCCCGCTTACGAATGTACGTTGACTAGACACAAAGCTTTACGATCTCAGACCAGCTCTTTGTCTGTTACGGAGGCCAGCAGAAGGGAAAGGCTGTCTGAATCCAGGGGATGGCCCACTGGATAGTGGATACCATCGCTTTGGCTTACCAAGAACAGGGCGTGCCCTGCCCGCTCAGGCTGCAAGCTCACACTTCTAGAAGTGTTGCATCCTCCTGGGCGCTGGCACGTGGTGCCTCGCTGACAGATATTTGTAGAGCTGCGGGCTGGGCGACATCTAACATGTTCGCTATATTCTATAGCCTTCGTGTTGAGCCGGTCTCCTCCTGTGTTCTCACCTCAACCGGTCAGAGGCACCAAGAGGCCCCGGCCTAGTGTCGGCTTGCTGCGCTATGCTCTTATTTCTTCAGAGAGTCCCTACGGGCAGGCCCTGTTGAGTCCTCCAGTCACCACCAGCAGCCGGACGTGGCAGAGCATCTGACGACAGGCCTACATCTGTTGTATACATGTGAACCAGTTCTAGGCTGGGTGCCCATATGTGCGACCCTGAGGGGATCCCATATGTGTAAATTCCACGGTAAAGCTCCTAAGGCAGCACCTGTGACGCTTTTGTTCTGTCTTTAGAAGCAAGAAATGACAAGGAGACAGCTTCACGCAATACAAAGTCAATGGAGAGGGTTGGATTGTTTCCCCCCCTGGTGTGGGCATGGCTTAAATGTGCTCTGTCTCTATGAAGAACATGTGAAAATAAATCTGTTCTCGGATACCAATGATTAAAAGAACACTCTCTCTCTTCTCTCTTCTGGAATACCTTTCTTTGGTGTTTACACTGATTTTCACGAGTTCAAACTTACAAATAAGTCAGATAATTAAATGGTATGCGTATTTGTCGTGCTGTCCGAGGAGAGGGCTCCAAGCTCGGTATTTGCCCCGATCCCAGAGTACTACCCCCATATTCTGGTTAGGAAGATAACCAGATGAGTGTGAGGTAGACGGGGTGGTGGATGGATGCTGAAAAACTGTCGAGGAACATAGGTGACTGCGTATTTATGTAGTCCTCCACTTATGCTGATTGGGTAGTCATGTTGATTACTGATTGCTGTCTGCTGGTTGGAATGACGTGATGATTGGTTAGATCATTTGAAAATGCTCCTCCCAAACTTTAATAAAACATAATTTCAAAACAGCGCCACCAATCTTGCCTGCAACAGCAGCAGCTCCGGGTATGTGATCTAAAGCTCAAATCTAATTGGATGGCCCATTTCATTGCGGGGCGACGAGGAAAAAAATTGAAACACTGGTCAAATTTTTTTTTCCACTTTGTTGATTGATCGCGCATGGTGTAAATAGCTCCATAGGGATCTATTGTTTCAATTCAAGAGTGTCATCGCGTCATACATTTGCATTGCTTAATCGCGTTCAGTGTGAAAAGCCCTTACCTCTGCTCATGGGCTGTGTCTGAAATTGCATACTCTCTTGAGTAGGTACTTATTTTGAATAAGTAGTTACTTAACAGCTAAAAGTAGTGTAGTGTGAATGTAATCTGGAAATACTACATTTGCCATGTTGCCCTTATCGCATGACTTACCAATGTCAGTTGCATCGCGTCACCTCCATTCACAAATCCTCTCCTGTGGCCTCATAGGATACTAGTGTACATCATATGCACACTTCAGAATCTCACTGGAAGAAGTAGGTGATCCGGGTACTTTTTGTCTACTCTTTTACCAGTACTGTGAATTCGGACATACTGCTTTTGTCACATACTGTTTTTCACCTACTATATAGTAGGGAAGCATGCGATTTTGGATGCAGCCATGGTCAATGAGCACAACAGGTACATCTTCTTCTTTGGGTTTAATGGCGGATTAGTGTTGAAATCACATACCACCACCTACTGTACATTGTGCATCTACCATGAAAATACTCCATATAACTAAATAAAATAATTGAGATTTTAGTGATCAGAATCAGTAATGTCATTAAAACATCAAATCATCAAAATAGAATCAATAATTTACTGTTGTGTGGACATTACAAAGTTCAGCAAACATTGGGTTTAGGTTACTTAATATCATGACTTAAAACAAACAAAATACCAACATCTGATGATGCTATAATCAGATCTTAATCTTACAATGTTTAGCAGATGTTTGTATTTGGTTACTACATACCATGACTTAAAACATAGACATTTTGTAGGTTTTTAGATGTGTTTTTAGTCTAGACTTAAACTGACAGAGTGTGTCTGCTTCCCGAACAATGCTAGAATCTACTGCCTGTAAGCCTACTGCCTGAGCACACCCAGGTTCCTAACTGACGACAAGACTTGACAGAACATCCATCAAGTGTTAGACAGTATTCTAGGTTATTACGTGCAGAGGTATTTGGTCCAATAATTGATAGTCATCCAATTTTTTATATCAGCTTTGCATGGTAAGATTCGTCAGGACGCAAAGAATATAGAGCTGAGTATCATCAGTAGGGATGCAACAACTATTCTATGAAATTGATGATAATCGATAATGAAAATCATCGACAACGATTCTCATTAACGATTAGCCGGGTCTGCCCACCGTGCACGGAAGACTTCCGCCAATCGCGTCAAATTACAGCACTGAATAACGCATTTCTATGGACAAAAATGCATCTAAAAATAGTGGAGGAAACAGATTGAGCAGCTGCGGGAAAGGTACATGATCAAAGCTGCCCAAAACATGATAATTCTTTATATTAAGCTTCAAGCTAATGCATTAGTGTAACCCAGGTTACCAAGAGCCCTGTTTATGTAAAACAGAAAAAGGAATAAAAACCATAACACTCGTGAATATGTAAATCAGTGCTTTATTTTAGTAGCATTTGTGAAATAGAAAATAGGAAAATGCATAAATTCAAAAAGAAATAAAACTAATTTGAAAAATTATTCAAATAAAACAATGTGAAGATTGGTCCAATGAGGAGAGCGAAGAGTTAGCCCCGCCCTACGATCGGGGCTGTGCGAGAGAGAAGACGAAGCGAGAATGCGCGATGCGAGAGAGAGAAACAGCAGTTCCGACGTGGTCCTGAAAAAGAAGAAGAAACAGAATTAGAACACATAAATTAGCAGTTAAGAGAAATAACAGAGTTGGAGAGGAAAAAATGTGAATTGAACGTTGTCAGTCGATTATCACGGTTGATGCTAGCGCAAACTGTTACAGAGGAGAGACAAACTTCCAGAGGTTGGAGTTTGGCCTGTCTGGAAACTTCATAACTAGAAAATTTGAATTCTCTTGGTAAGTGAAGTGATTAAACCCTCAATTACAGAGGTTGTTTTGTATAAATGTTCTGTAAATGGTGTTTAACCATCAAATGCGGTTGTATTATGTGCAGTAGTATATAAAAGATGTATAAAAGCTAACCCTCTGTTTAAAAACGGGAGGAATATCGGGTGGATGTGTTAAATAACTAATGTTCAGATTTAAAAGTTTCTTTAAGCAGTTTACAAGTGTTGTTTTAATGGGTTTTTGTCGTATATTTGAGCTATGAGAAATGGCTGATTGTGACGCACATGTGATACGGGCAGATGAGGCCTAAGCGCGTCATTTGAAAAATGCTCTTAGCATGTCTATGCAAATTTCAAAGTGTTAATGTTAAATGAACATGGAGTTAAATATGTTGAAATGTTGTTTATTTGCAGATTAACTGCTGTAATGATGTATATTTTGAACGGAATGTCTAATTGTATTTTTGGCCTTGTCTTTTGCAAGGTTGGGGTTTTTTTTTTTCCGTCCTTCCTTTCCCTATCTTCTGTTTTTCCATCATCCCTTGAGTCGGGTGCAGCATATTTTCTGGAACCGGACGATCGCGAAGAAGACTTTGAACTTGAACTGTCCCTGCATTGCACTAAAAAAGAGACTGCGAGCAGGAACTGGCGAGCCATGCCCATATAAGGATCGAGCTACGAGAATCAAGAAAGTGGTAGGATTGTGCATACGCTTTTCCTTCGTTTTTTTTCTGACTGAACTGTGTTGCTCAGAACTCAATTGCGGAAGAAGGATCTCGTGTAAGCAGCACTGAACTGGAACTAAAGTTTGGTGAAACCCTAATCCACATTGAGACTGTTATTGTGAGCAGTAAGGTTGATCTATTGTAAATTTCTTTTGATTTCTACTGATTTTTTTTTTTTACTCTCAAATTCCACTGTTCTTTAGTTTCATTTAATTAATTGGTTTTATTTTATTTATTTTTTGTTGTTGTTGTTTTTCCGAAGAACAAGAGTGAAAACGGTATTTCGAAGTGTCATTTGGAAGAATTGTATTCATGGTCAAACTCAAAGTTATTCTCTATATTAAATAAGCCAATTAAAAAACCAAATTGAATAAATATGTGAAAAGAAATTCTATGCCCATATTAGCAGAGTAAGAGTCAGTTAACTTTATTAGGTTGAATCTAAATAGGTCAAAAGGAGATAGACAAACAAATAATAAAAAGTACTAGAACTAAATAGACAATTTAAATATATAAGGGATTATAAAAGGAATACATTTATTTATTTATTTTTTTTTCATTCATTTCATTCTCCATTACCCCTTTTTTGATCACTATTTCCCTTTTTTTTTCTTTTTTTTTGTTTGTTTGTTCTGATGATGTATTGAAACTTTGGCTTATTGTTATTATTATTTTTTTTCCTCCCATTATTGCATTATTAACATTCTCTTTAATACATCTTACCTGTTTCTAATGCAGCCAGTGTTGTCGTCATTTCCTTCTACCATTGTTGCTGACACAGTCTCTTGAGCGAGTCTGATCTTCTGGTCGCTGGTCCAAATCTAGAAACGGTGTATTCCTTCTCTGCTCATTTCCGTTATTCACTGTTTGAGAGGGAGGGTCGCACTTGCGCCGCGACGCGCGTTACAGAAAGTTGGCGAGCCAGCCAGGAGACTGTTGCTTAGCAACAAGGACAGCAGTAGGAAAGGCAGAAAACGAGAACATTTGTTACGATAAAAAAACCCCAGAGAGCTGACCTTACTTTGCGATAATGGACATCATAGAGAGAGAAAACGTGAACGTGGAAAGTGCGCTCATAGTCAAAGGCCTCACATTAACCGAGACAGATAGCGAGCTAGAGACATTCTTGCAAAAGTATGGATCAATTAGACGTAATTTGATAATTGATGACCAAACTTCTGAGTTCCATCACCATGGTATTGTGGAATATGCTCACAGCACTTCCATGCTGAACTTAACACCCTTGTTACCCTTAACCCTGGGAAGTCTCTCAAACCCGAGTGTTACATTCCAAGTACGAGCTCTGGCTAGCGTCTGTAAGCAGACAGCTAGTGGTACGGTCACTGAAGAGTATCTTGAAACGTTGAAGGCCCTTGCTAGGGGAAGTGGGAAGCCTTTCTTAGATGTGCTTCAGGGGGAGTTGGAAAAGCTTCAGGAAGCCCACTCCGCTAACCGTACTCCGGTAAGAGCACAAAATGCAAGCTTTAATGATTCTCAGAGTGTGGAAGCAATCGTTCCAGAACCTGTATGTTGTTCCCCGATGCCCTTGTCTTCCTCTGCTGAAACAGTAGAAATGCGAACCCCAGAATCAAAAGACCCAACCAAGAGGCGGGAGGCCTCTATGGCCTTCCCAAATCCAGAAACCGTTGTTGATGGTGTTACCGTGACTACTAACCCTACTTTTCCTGCGAGCATTGCTGACCCACCGGGTATTCAAAGAATGGTAGTAGAGCACATAGTGAAGACTGCTGATGCCACAATGGCACAGCAGGCCTCAGTTCGACTTAGAGTTTTCTCAGGGAGGAGCCCGCGTCCTCCAAATGAACCCGATTTTGATACTTGGCGAGCAAGTGTAGATCTCCTGTTAAGTGACCCGTCGGTTTCAGACTTGCATAGGGCTCGGAGGATCTTAGATAGCTTGTTGCCTCCAGCCGCAGACGTAGTGAAGCATGTGCGACCTCCAGCTTTGCCAGCAGTATATCTTGAATTGTTGGAGTCAGTCTATGGTTCTGTAGAGGATGGTGATGAACTGTTGGCCAAGTTCATGGGCACCTTACAGAATCAAGGAGAAAAGTCATCAGATTTTTTGCATCGGTTGCAAGTTATTTTGAGTACAACGATTAGGAGGGGAGGCATTGCGGAGAGAGATCATGATCGTTGCCTCTTGAAACAGTTCATGAGAGGGTGTTGGGACGATGGTCTCATAGCCAGTCTTCAGTTAGGAAGGAGGGAGACTCACCCACCCACCTTTGCTGAGTTGGTTGTATTAATCCGAACAGAGGAGGGTAAGCATGCCTCCAAGGAAGAGCGTATGAAAAAGTACCTTGGGTTGTCAAAAGCTCCTAATACCTACCCGAGACCACGAGCTGCCACTCAGCAAGTATCAGTTTATTCTCATGAGGCACCAAATTCTGACACTTCTGAAACGGACCTCATAAAGAAGCAACTTGCAGAGGTCCAGGCCCAAGTTGCTAATTTAGGTCAAACCACAGGCCATAAGCGGCCGAGTGGGTCCTCTGAGAAGGTGGAGCTGAGCACTTTGAGGAAAGTAGTGGAAGATTTGCGTACTCAGGTAACCACTCTGAAAGCATCCATGGCTCAAGAAAGTAAGGCGCGAAAATTCAGATGACTCAGAAATCGCTAAGCTGCGACAACAAGTTGTTGAACTGCAGGCTCAGAGTGTTGCTCAAAAGAGTTATAGAGACTACTCCCGTGAGACTGCTAGTCCCCGAGTTTTCCCACCTCAGAATTTGTTCGAGACAGACATTGGTAGAAGTGCTAGAAGGGCCCAACCAATGACCAATCGGCCTCGCCCTGGATATTGTTTCAGATGCGGAGAAGACGGGCATTTGGCCGTTGCTTGTGATAATGCTGCGAACCCCACAAAAGTTGAGGAAAAGAGGCGTAAGTTGAGGGAGCAACAGGCTCAGTGGGACTCGCTGTGTGGTCATTCCTCTTTGCCTTTAAACTAGGGGAAGTCTCTGTAGCGGGGCATACAGAGACGAGGTGTAAAAGTATCCGCCCTAGATGTTACAGGCAAGAGCCTGTTACGAATAGTCGTCATAAGGCACCGCTAAAAAGCCTGCCGAAGGGGTTAGTAGGGGTTAAGTGCACTGCGCAGATCATTATTGATGGAAAGGAAGTAGATTGTCTCCTAGACACAGGGTCTCAGGTTACTACAGTTCCCCAGTCATTCTACGAGGCACATTTGTCTGATTACCCGCTGAAGTCGTTAGAAAATTTGTTGGAAGTGGAGGGAGCCAATGGGCAAGCTGTGCCATACTTGGGGTACACTGAGCTGACTTTAAAGTTTCCTAGAGAGTTCGTAGGCGTTGAAGTCGAGGTCCCCACGTTAGCTTTAATAGTTCCAGATCTAAAGAGTCTGTCGCAAGTTCTTGTCGGAACCAACTCCCTGGATGTGCTTTACAGCCATTGCATTAAGGAAAATGAGAGTAGCCCTTGTTCGAGTCTCCACGGATATCAGGCAGTGCTTAAAGTCCTTGAGGCAAGGTGGAGGCAAACTAGCAGTGAAGCATTAGGACAAGTGAAGCTGGTAGGGAATCTTCATGAAGTTGTGCCTGCCGGGAGCACAGTGGTTCTGAATGGATACGTTCAGCTTCGGGAACCCTGTATGGAGAAGTGGGTAATTCTTGAACCACCATCAGCTCCATTTCCAAGCGGCCTTATGGTTGCGAGCTGTGTGCACACATTGCCTTCTAAACGCTTCTCTCAGCTGTCAGTTCTACTTAAGAATAGTACTAAGACAGATTTAACTATCCCCCCTAAAGCCGTATTGGCTGAGATCCATGCTATACAGACAGTCGTAGAGAAAACAGCCCAGAATTCGAGCAAGGTTGAGTCACCAGCGCCTACCCACGCCAATCTTACCTTTGATTTCGGAGACTCTCCCTTGTCTTCAGACTGGAGGGTGCGGATAACAAACCTGTTAAATTCCATGCCTGAGGTCTTTTCTTTACATGATCTTGATTATGGCTGTACAGGTCAAGTAAAACATCAAATCAGACTAACTGATGAGACACCCTTCAAGCATAGGGCGCGTCCGATTCACCCACAGGACATTGATGCTGTTCGAAAGCATCTTCAGGAACTAATGACTGCTGGAGTTATTCGTGAGTCTGAGTCCCCCTTTTCTTCACCCATAGTGGTAGTCAGAAAGAAAGATGGCTCGGTACGGCTCTGTATCGACTTTCGGAAATTGAATTCCCAGACGATCAAAGACGCATACGCTCTGCCCAATCTGGAAGAAGTCTTTTCTGTACTTACAGGCTCAAAGTGGTTCTCTGTGCTTGATTTAAAGTCTGGGTTTTACCAGATTGAGATGGATGAGGCTGATAAGTGCAAGACTGCTTTCGTATGCCCTCTTGGATTCTGGGAATTCAATAGAATGCCCCAAGGAATCACAAATGCGCCAAGTACGTTCCAAAGATTAATGGAGCGGTGCATGGGTGATCTTCACAGGAAACAGGTGCTAGTCTTTATTGATGACCTGATAGTCTTTTCAGAGACCTTGGAAGAGCACGAGTCGCGGTTAGTACAGGTCCTCAATCGGCTTAAACAGTATGGGTTGAAGTTGTCGCCTGAAAAATGTTGTTTCTTTCAGACATCAGTCAAGTATTTGGGGCATGTTGTCTCGAGGGATGGGGTAAAGACTGACCCGGCTAAGATTGAAGCTCTTAAGACTTGGCCAAGACCTACAAATTTGAAAGAACTGAGAGCGTTCTTAGGATTTGCAGGGTACTACAGAAGGTTCGTGTGTGACTACTCGAAGATAGTCAAACCTCTCACGGGACTCACTGAAGGGTACCCTCCACTTCGTAGGGGCCGCAGTGGGAAACGAGAGGGGGGTGAGTACTTCAATACCAAAGAGCAGTTCGGTGATCGGTGGACCATTGCATGTCAGAATGCCTTTGATGTCATCATTTCTAAGCTGACCTCCGCTCCTGTCCTGGGTTTTGCTGACCCCAAGCTCCCGTATACGCTTCACACCGATGCCAGTACTACGGGGCTTGGTGCGGCATTGTACCAGGAGCAGGACGGGCAGATGCGGGTAATAGCATTCGCCAGTAGGGGACTGACAAAGAGTGAAGCAAAATACCCCGCACATAAGCTTGAATTTTTGGCCTTAAAGTGGGCTGTCACAGCCAAGTTCAGCGACTATTTGTACGGTGCAGATTTCACTGTTGTAACCGACAGTAATCCCCTGACGTATGTTTTGACTTCTGCAAAGCTTGACGCTACCAGTTACCGCTGGTTGTCTAGTTTGTCGACATATACTTTTAAGCTCCAATACAGGGCTGGGAGTCAAAACCAGGACGCGGACGGGCTTTCCCGGCGTCCACATGGTGAGCCTTTGGATGATCTCGTCTCTCAGAAAGAAAGAGAGAGGATCAAGCAGTTTACACTTCACCACCTGGCGGAGCCTGAAACCGGGTCTGAGGTTCTCATGGCGGATGTGGTGAATGCCATTTGTGAGAGGCATCAGGTGATTGGTTTGCTTGAAAGCCCTGACTTGGCACACTCTCCAGTTGCGTTGGTCGAGTCCCTCACTCATAGCGTTGATGCTTTGCCGAATGAGTTTCAACACGAGGTTGAGCATGGTCTTCCTGATCTCTCTAATATCTCAGAGGCCACATTAGCAGAATGGCAAGGGAAAGATCCAGAGCTTGAGGTAGTAATTGGATGGATGAAGAATAAGACTAGACCAGGTACTCTGAGGGGTCAGCCACCTGATATGGTATTGTGGTTGAGGGAGTGGAGTCGACTTGAATTGAGGAATGGGGTGCTGTATAGGAGGAAGCAAGAGCAAGGGGCTCTTCATTATCAGTTAGTGCTACCAGCTAGGTTAAGGGAGATAGTGTTGCGCAGCCTCCACGATGACATGGGGCACTTGGGTATTGAGAGAACCCTGGACTTAGTGAGGTCCAGGTTCTTCTGGCCTAAAATGTCCCAAACAGTTGAAAAAAAGATCAAAACCTGTGAACGCTGCGTGCGCAGAAAAACGCCTCCAGACAGAGCCGCTCCTCTGGTCAATATTCAAACCAGTAGGCCTTTGGAGTTGGTCTGTATGGACTTTTTGTCGTTAGAGCCAGACCACAGCAATACCAAGAACATATTGGTTATCACCGACCATTTCACAAAGTACGCCGTGGCGATACCGACCCAGAACCAAACAGCTCGTACGGTCGCAAAATGTCTGTGGGAAAATTTCCTGGTGCACTATGGGTTTCCTGAGAAGCTACATAGTGACCAAGGGCCCGATTTCGAATCCCACACAATCAAGGAATTGTGTCATGTTGCGGGTATTCATAAAATTCGTACCACGCCTTACCACCCCAGAGGTAACCCGGTAGAACGTTTTAACCGGACGCTTCTCCAAATGCTGGGAACTTTGGAGAATGAGAAAAAGTCTAAGTGGAAGGAGTTTGTAAAGCCCCTAGTGCATGCATACAATTGTACGCGCAATGATACAACTGGGTATGCTCCTTATGAGCTCATGTTTGGGCGGCTGCCTCGCTTGCCAGTGGATTTGGCTTTCGGCTTGCCGATAGAATCTCCTGCAAAATCCCACTCTCAGTACGTGAAAGATCTGAAAGACCGGTTGCGAGAGAGCTACGAGGTAGCTAAGAAGAGTGCTGCTAAATTAGCAGAGCGTAACAAAAGAAGGTTCGATGAACGCGTAGTTGCTTCTACTTTGGAGGAGGGTGACAGAGTTCTTGTGCGCAATGTTAGGTTGCGAGGGAAGCATAAGCTCGCTGACAAGTGGGAGCAAGGTGTCCAAGTAGTAGTCAAGAGAGCGGGAGACTTACCGGTGTACACTGTCCGGCCAGTTGGGCAGAGTAGTCCTCTCAGGACGTTACATCGTGATTTGTTGTTGCCCTGTGGATTTTTGCAGCCAGATCAACATGAGCAGCAGCCTAAGCAAAGAGTTTGCAGGCCTAGGACTAGAGCTTGTGCAAATAATGAGTTACAAGAGCCAGAGTCTGTGTGTGAGGACTCTGGGTCTGAGGATGATCAGTTTCTTAGTCCTCTGTTTAGGGATAAGCTGAACTTTGAAACTCGAGTTTTAGTGAATCCGGAGCCATTACCCTGCCCAAGATCCCAGAACGTCAAAATTGACCTACCTGTTAGTGAACCTGTTGGAGAGAGTGTACCTACCTGTAGGTATTCAGGGGAGAGTTTAGAGGAACCTGTAAAGGAATCCTTACCTGATTGCGGACCTGTAGAGGGAAGCTTACCTGAATCAGGAGAAGTAGGAATGTCTTCTGATGAGCTAGAGTTAGGTCCCATCGATGCAGGATTGGATCTCTGTTCCAAGTCGGTAGATGAGTTGCATGCCCAGGAGACCGAAATGGAAGCAAATTGTGAGGGTGAGAACAGGAGTAGAGAGAGTCCAGTTCCGAGCAAAACTATGGATGCTGTAGGTGACCAGATTGAACAAGTGAATGACACTGAGTTTGAGCACGGAGTGATTCCCAGGCGTTCAAAAAGAGAGAGGCAGCCTGCAAAAAGACTTGAGTATCCCCAATTGGGAAACCCGCTTACCGTGGTGATTCAATCTCTGTTGCAAGGTCTGAGTGCCGCATTCAGCACTTCTTTAGAGGCGAATGTTGCTTCTGCTGATACTGTGCCTGTGGTTGTATCTCAACCCCAAAAATATGCAGATGCAGCGGGACGTGCATGTATTCAGGAGGGGAGGGTGTAACCCAGGTTACCAAGAGCCCTGTTTATGTAAAACAGAAAAAGGAATAAAAACCATAACACTCGTGAATATGTAAATCAGTGCTTTATTTTAGTAGCATTTGTGAAATAGAAAATAGGAAAATGCATAAATTCAAAAAGAAATAAAACTAATTTGAAAAATTATTCAAATAAAACAATGTGAAGATTGGTCCAATGAGGAGAGCGAAGAGTTAGCCCCGCCCTACGATCGGGGCTGTGCGAGAGAGAAGACGAAGCGAGAATGCGCGATGCGAGAGAGAGAAACAGCAGTTCCGACGTGGTCCTGAAAAAGAAGAAGAAACAGAATTAGAACACATAAATTAGCAGTTAAGAGAAATAACAGAGTTGGAGAGGAAAAAATGTGAATTGAACGTTGTCAGTCGATTATCACGGTTGATGCTAGCGCAAACTGTTACAGAGGAGAGACAAACTTCCAGAGGTTGGAGTTTGGCCTGTCTGGAAACTTCATAACTAGAAAATTTGAATTCTCTTGGTAAGTGAAGTGATTAAACCCTCAATTACAGAGGTTGTTTTGTATAAATGTTCTGTAAATGGTGTTTAACCATCAAATGCGGTTGTATTATGTGCAGTAGTATATAAAAGATGTATAAAAGCTAACCCTCTGTTTAAAAACGGGAGGAATATCGGGTGGATGTGTTAAATAACTAATGTTCAGATTTAAAAGTTTCTTTAAGCAGTTTACAAGTGTTGTTTTAATGGGTTTTTGTCGTATATTTGAGCTATGAGAAATGGCTGATTGTGACGCACATGTGATACGGGCAGATGAGGCCTAAGCGCGTCATTTGAAAAATGCTCTTAGCATGTCTATGCAAATTTCAAAGTGTTAATGTTAAATGAACATGGAGTTAAATATGTTGAAATGTTGTTTATTTGCAGATTAACTGCTGTAATGATGTATATTTTGAACGGAATGTCTAATTGTATTTTTGGCCTTGTCTTTTGCAAGGTTGGGTTTTTTTTTTTTCCGTCCTTCCTTTCCCTATCTTCTGTTTTTCCATCATCCCTTGAGTCGGGTGCAGC
Organism: Ctenopharyngodon idella; assembly: GCF_019924925.1. Taxonomy (NCBI): domain Eukaryota; kingdom Metazoa; phylum Chordata; class Actinopteri; order Cypriniformes; family Xenocyprididae; genus Ctenopharyngodon; species Ctenopharyngodon idella. The sequence goes on along the minus strand of NC_067243.1, from coordinate 25,260,116 downwards.
ATATTTTCTGGAACCGGACGATCGCGAAGAAGACTTTGAACTTGAACTGTCCCTGCATTGCACTAAAAAAGAGACTGCGAGCAGGAACTGGCGAGCCATGCCCATATAAGGATCGAGCTACGAGAATCAAGAAAGTGGTAGGATTGTGCATACGCTTTTCCTTCGTTTTTTTTCTGACTGAACTGTGTTGCTCAGAACTCAATTGCGGAAGAAGGATCTCGTGTAAGCAGCACTGAACTGGAACTAAAGTTTGGTGAAACCCTAATCCACATTGAGACTGTTATTGTGAGCAGTAAGGTTGATCTATTGTAAATTTCTTTTGATTTCTACTGATTTTTTTTTTTTACTCTCAAATTCCACTGTTCTTTAGTTTCATTTAATTAATTGGTTTTATTTTATTTATTTTTTGTTGTTGTTGTTTTTCCGAAGAACAAGAGTGAAAACGGTATTTCGAAGTGTCATTTGGAAGAATTGTATTCATGGTCAAACTCAAAGTTATTCTCTATATTAAATAAGCCAATTAAAAAACCAAATTGAATAAATATGTGAAAAGAAATTCTATGCCCATATTAGCAGAGTAAGAGTCAGTTAACTTTATTAGGTTGAATCTAAATAGGTCAAAAGGAGATAGACAAACAAATAATAAAAAGTACTAGAACTAAATAGACAATTTAAATATATAAGGGATTATAAAAGGAATACATTTATTTATTTATTTTTTTTTCATTCATTTCATTCTCCATTACCCCTTTTTTGATCACTATTTCCCTTTTTTTTTCTTTTTTTTTGTTTGTTTGTTCTGATGATGTATTGAAACTTTGGCTTATTGTTATTATTATTTTTTTTCCTCCCATTATTGCATTATTAACATTCTCTTTAATACATCTTACCTGTTTCTAATGCAGCCAGTGTTGTCGTCATTTCCTTCTACCATTGTTGCTGACACAGTCTCTTGAGCGAGTCTGATCTTCTGGTCGCTGGTCCAAATCTAGAAACGGTGTATTCCTTCTCTGCTCATTTCCGTTATTCACTGTTTGAGAGGGAGGGTCGCACTTGCGCCGCGACGCGCGTTACAGAAAGTTGGCGAGCCAGCCAGGAGACTGTTGCTTAGCAACAAGGACAGCAGTAGGAAAGGCAGAAAACGAGAACATTTGTTACGATAAAAAAACCCCAGAGAGCTGACCTTACTTTGCGATAATGGACATCATAGAGAGAGAAAACGTGAACGTGGAAAGTGCGCTCATAGTCAAAGGCCTCACATTAACCGAGACAGATAGCGAGCTAGAGACATTCTTGCAAAAGTATGGATCAATTAGACGTAATTTGATAATTGATGACCAAACTTCTGAGTTCCATCACCATGGTATTGTGGAATATGCTCACAGCACTTCCATGCTGAACTTAACACCCTTGTTACCCTTAACCCTGGGAAGTCTCTCAAACCCGAGTGTTACATTCCAAGTACGAGCTCTGGCTAGCGTCTGTAAGCAGACAGCTAGTGGTACGGTCACTGAAGAGTATCTTGAAACGTTGAAGGCCCTTGCTAGGGGAAGTGGGAAGCCTTTCTTAGATGTGCTTCAGGGGGAGTTGGAAAAGCTTCAGGAAGCCCACTCCGCTAACCGTACTCCGGTAAGAGCACAAAATGCAAGCTTTAATGATTCTCAGAGTGTGGAAGCAATCGTTCCAGAACCTGTATGTTGTTCCCCGATGCCCTTGTCTTCCTCTGCTGAAACAGTAGAAATGCGAACCCCAGAATCAAAAGACCCAACCAAGAGGCGGGAGGCCTCTATGGCCTTCCCAAATCCAGAAACCGTTGTTGATGGTGTTACCGTGACTACTAACCCTACTTTTCCTGCGAGCATTGCTGACCCACCGGGTATTCAAAGAATGGTAGTAGAGCACATAGTGAAGACTGCTGATGCCACAATGGCACAGCAGGCCTCAGTTCGACTTAGAGTTTTCTCAGGGAGGAGCCCGCGTCCTCCAAATGAACCCGATTTTGATACTTGGCGAGCAAGTGTAGATCTCCTGTTAAGTGACCCGTCGGTTTCAGACTTGCATAGGGCTCGGAGGATCTTAGATAGCTTGTTGCCTCCAGCCGCAGACGTAGTGAAGCATGTGCGACCTCCAGCTTTGCCAGCAGTATATCTTGAATTGTTGGAGTCAGTCTATGGTTCTGTAGAGGATGGTGATGAACTGTTGGCCAAGTTCATGGGCACCTTACAGAATCAAGGAGAAAAGTCATCAGATTTTTTGCATCGGTTGCAAGTTATTTTGAGTACAACGATTAGGAGGGGAGGCATTGCGGAGAGAGATCATGATCGTTGCCTCTTGAAACAGTTCATGAGAGGGTGTTGGGACGATGGTCTCATAGCCAGTCTTCAGTTAGGAAGGAGGGAGACTCACCCACCCACCTTTGCTGAGTTGGTTGTATTAATCCGAACAGAGGAGGGTAAGCATGCCTCCAAGGAAGAGCGTATGAAAAAGTACCTTGGGTTGTCAAAAGCTCCTAATACCTACCCGAGACCACGAGCTGCCACTCAGCAAGTATCAGTTTATTCTCATGAGGCACCAAATTCTGACACTTCTGAAACGGACCTCATAAAGAAGCAACTTGCAGAGGTCCAGGCCCAAGTTGCTAATTTAGGTCAAACCACAGGCCATAAGCGGCCGAGTGGGTCCTCTGAGAAGGTGGAGCTGAGCACTTTGAGGAAAGTAGTGGAAGATTTGCGTACTCAGGTAACCACTCTGAAAGCATCCATGGCTCAAGAAAGTAAGGCGCGAAAATTCAGATGACTCAGAAATCGCTAAGCTGCGACAACAAGTTGTTGAACTGCAGGCTCAGAGTGTTGCTCAAAAGAGTTATAGAGACTACTCCCGTGAGACTGCTAGTCCCCGAGTTTTCCCACCTCAGAATTTGTTCGAGACAGACATTGGTAGAAGTGCTAGAAGGGCCCAACCAATGACCAATCGGCCTCGCCCTGGATATTGTTTCAGATGCGGAGAAGACGGGCATTTGGCCGTTGCTTGTGATAATGCTGCGAACCCCACAAAAGTTGAGGAAAAGAGGCGTAAGTTGAGGGAGCAACAGGCTCAGTGGGACTCGCTGTGTGGTCATTCCTCTTTGCCTTTAAACTAGGGGAAGTCTCTGTAGCGGGGCATACAGAGACGAGGTGTAAAAGTATCCGCCCTAGATGTTACAGGCAAGAGCCTGTTACGAATAGTCGTCATAAGGCACCGCTAAAAAGCCTGCCGAAGGGGTTAGTAGGGGTTAAGTGCACTGCGCAGATCATTATTGATGGAAAGGAAGTAGATTGTCTCCTAGACACAGGGTCTCAGGTTACTACAGTTCCCCAGTCATTCTACGAGGCACATTTGTCTGATTACCCGCTGAAGTCGTTAGAAAATTTGTTGGAAGTGGAGGGAGCCAATGGGCAAGCTGTGCCATACTTGGGGTACACTGAGCTGACTTTAAAGTTTCCTAGAGAGTTCGTAGGCGTTGAAGTCGAGGTCCCCACGTTAGCTTTAATAGTTCCAGATCTAAAGAGTCTGTCGCAAGTTCTTGTCGGAACCAACTCCCTGGATGTGCTTTACAGCCATTGCATTAAGGAAAATGAGAGTAGCCCTTGTTCGAGTCTCCACGGATATCAGGCAGTGCTTAAAGTCCTTGAGGCAAGGTGGAGGCAAACTAGCAGTGAAGCATTAGGACAAGTGAAGCTGGTAGGGAATCTTCATGAAGTTGTGCCTGCCGGGAGCACAGTGGTTCTGAATGGATACGTTCAGCTTCGGGAACCCTGTATGGAGAAGTGGGTAATTCTTGAACCACCATCAGCTCCATTTCCAAGCGGCCTTATGGTTGCGAGCTGTGTGCACACATTGCCTTCTAAACGCTTCTCTCAGCTGTCAGTTCTACTTAAGAATAGTACTAAGACAGATTTAACTATCCCCCCTAAAGCCGTATTGGCTGAGATCCATGCTATACAGACAGTCGTAGAGAAAACAGCCCAGAATTCGAGCAAGGTTGAGTCACCAGCGCCTACCCACGCCAATCTTACCTTTGATTTCGGAGACTCTCCCTTGTCTTCAGACTGGAGGGTGCGGATAACAAACCTGTTAAATTCCATGCCTGAGGTCTTTTCTTTACATGATCTTGATTATGGCTGTACAGGTCAAGTAAAACATCAAATCAGACTAACTGATGAGACACCCTTCAAGCATAGGGCGCGTCCGATTCACCCACAGGACATTGATGCTGTTCGAAAGCATCTTCAGGAACTAATGACTGCTGGAGTTATTCGTGAGTCTGAGTCCCCCTTTTCTTCACCCATAGTGGTAGTCAGAAAGAAAGATGGCTCGGTACGGCTCTGTATCGACTTTCGGAAATTGAATTCCCAGACGATCAAAGACGCATACGCTCTGCCCAATCTGGAAGAAGTCTTTTCTGTACTTACAGGCTCAAAGTGGTTCTCTGTGCTTGATTTAAAGTCTGGGTTTTACCAGATTGAGATGGATGAGGCTGATAAGTGCAAGACTGCTTTCGTATGCCCTCTTGGATTCTGGGAATTCAATAGAATGCCCCAAGGAATCACAAATGCGCCAAGTACGTTCCAAAGATTAATGGAGCGGTGCATGGGTGATCTTCACAGGAAACAGGTGCTAGTCTTTATTGATGACCTGATAGTCTTTTCAGAGACCTTGGAAGAGCACGAGTCGCGGTTAGTACAGGTCCTCAATCGGCTTAAACAGTATGGGTTGAAGTTGTCGCCTGAAAAATGTTGTTTCTTTCAGACATCAGTCAAGTATTTGGGGCATGTTGTCTCGAGGGATGGGGTAAAGACTGACCCGGCTAAGATTGAAGCTCTTAAGACTTGGCCAAGACCTACAAATTTGAAAGAACTGAGAGCGTTCTTAGGATTTGCAGGGTACTACAGAAGGTTCGTGTGTGACTACTCGAAGATAGTCAAACCTCTCACGGGACTCACTGAAGGGTACCCTCCACTTCGTAGGGGCCGCAGTGGGAAACGAGAGGGGGGTGAGTACTTCAATACCAAAGAGCAGTTCGGTGATCGGTGGACCATTGCATGTCAGAATGCCTTTGATGTCATCATTTCTAAGCTGACCTCCGCTCCTGTCCTGGGTTTTGCTGACCCCAAGCTCCCGTATACGCTTCACACCGATGCCAGTACTACGGGGCTTGGTGCGGCATTGTACCAGGAGCAGGACGGGCAGATGCGGGTAATAGCATTCGCCAGTAGGGGACTGACAAAGAGTGAAGCAAAATACCCCGCACATAAGCTTGAATTTTTGGCCTTAAAGTGGGCTGTCACAGCCAAGTTCAGCGACTATTTGTACGGTGCAGATTTCACTGTTGTAACCGACAGTAATCCCCTGACGTATGTTTTGACTTCTGCAAAGCTTGACGCTACCAGTTACCGCTGGTTGTCTAGTTTGTCGACATATACTTTTAAGCTCCAATACAGGGCTGGGAGTCAAAACCAGGACGCGGACGGGCTTTCCCGGCGTCCACATGGTGAGCCTTTGGATGATCTCGTCTCTCAGAAAGAAAGAGAGAGGATCAAGCAGTTTACACTTCACCACCTGGCGGAGCCTGAAACCGGGTCTGAGGTTCTCATGGCGGATGTGGTGAATGCCATTTGTGAGAGGCATCAGGTGATTGGTTTGCTTGAAAGCCCTGACTTGGCACACTCTCCAGTTGCGTTGGTCGAGTCCCTCACTCATAGCGTTGATGCTTTGCCGAATGAGTTTCAACACGAGGTTGAGCATGGTCTTCCTGATCTCTCTAATATCTCAGAGGCCACATTAGCAGAATGGCAAGGGAAAGATCCAGAGCTTGAGGTAGTAATTGGATGGATGAAGAATAAGACTAGACCAGGTACTCTGAGGGGTCAGCCACCTGATATGGTATTGTGGTTGAGGGAGTGGAGTCGACTTGAATTGAGGAATGGGGTGCTGTATAGGAGGAAGCAAGAGCAAGGGGCTCTTCATTATCAGTTAGTGCTACCAGCTAGGTTAAGGGAGATAGTGTTGCGCAGCCTCCACGATGACATGGGGCACTTGGGTATTGAGAGAACCCTGGACTTAGTGAGGTCCAGGTTCTTCTGGCCTAAAATGTCCCAAACAGTTGAAAAAAAGATCAAAACCTGTGAACGCTGCGTGCGCAGAAAAACGCCTCCAGACAGAGCCGCTCCTCTGGTCAATATTCAAACCAGTAGGCCTTTGGAGTTGGTCTGTATGGACTTTTTGTCGTTAGAGCCAGACCACAGCAATACCAAGAACATATTGGTTATCACCGACCATTTCACAAAGTACGCCGTGGCGATACCGACCCAGAACCAAACAGCTCGTACGGTCGCAAAATGTCTGTGGGAAAATTTCCTGGTGCACTATGGGTTTCCTGAGAAGCTACATAGTGACCAAGGGCCCGATTTCGAATCCCACACAATCAAGGAATTGTGTCATGTTGCGGGTATTCATAAAATTCGTACCACGCCTTACCACCCCAGAGGTAACCCGGTAGAACGTTTTAACCGGACGCTTCTCCAAATGCTGGGAACTTTGGAGAATGAGAAAAAGTCTAAGTGGAAGGAGTTTGTAAAGCCCCTAGTGCATGCATACAATTGTACGCGCAATGATACAACTGGGTATGCTCCTTATGAGCTCATGTTTGGGCGGCTGCCTCGCTTGCCAGTGGATTTGGCTTTCGGCTTGCCGATAGAATCTCCTGCAAAATCCCACTCTCAGTACGTGAAAGATCTGAAAGACCGGTTGCGAGAGAGCTACGAGGTAGCTAAGAAGAGTGCTGCTAAATTAGCAGAGCGTAACAAAAGAAGGTTCGATGAACGCGTAGTTGCTTCTACTTTGGAGGAGGGTGACAGAGTTCTTGTGCGCAATGTTAGGTTGCGAGGGAAGCATAAGCTCGCTGACAAGTGGGAGCAAGGTGTCCAAGTAGTAGTCAAGAGAGCGGGAGACTTACCGGTGTACACTGTCCGGCCAGTTGGGCAGAGTAGTCCTCTCAGGACGTTACATCGTGATTTGTTGTTGCCCTGTGGATTTTTGCAGCCAGATCAACATGAGCAGCAGCCTAAGCAAAGAGTTTGCAGGCCTAGGACTAGAGCTTGTGCAAATAATGAGTTACAAGAGCCAGAGTCTGTGTGTGAGGACTCTGGGTCTGAGGATGATCAGTTTCTTAGTCCTCTGTTTAGGGATAAGCTGAACTTTGAAACTCGAGTTTTAGTGAATCCGGAGCCATTACCCTGCCCAAGATCCCAGAACGTCAAAATTGACCTACCTGTTAGTGAACCTGTTGGAGAGAGTGTACCTACCTGTAGGTATTCAGGGGAGAGTTTAGAGGAACCTGTAAAGGAATCCTTACCTGATTGCGGACCTGTAGAGGGAAGCTTACCTGAATCAGGAGAAGTAGGAATGTCTTCTGATGAGCTAGAGTTAGGTCCCATCGATGCAGGATTGGATCTCTGTTCCAAGTCGGTAGATGAGTTGCATGCCCAGGAGACCGAAATGGAAGCAAATTGTGAGGGTGAGAACAGGAGTAGAGAGAGTCCAGTTCCGAGCAAAACTATGGATGCTGTAGGTGACCAGATTGAACAAGTGAATGACACTGAGTTTGAGCACGGAGTGATTCCCAGGCGTTCAAAAAGAGAGAGGCAGCCTGCAAAAAGACTTGAGTATCCCCAATTGGGAAACCCGCTTACCGTGGTGATTCAATCTCTGTTGCAAGGTCTGAGTGCCGCATTCAGCACTTCTTTAGAGGCGAATGTTGCTTCTGCTGATACTGTGCCTGTGGTTGTATCTCAACCCCAAAAATATGCAGATGCAGCGGGACGTGCATGTATTCAGGAGGGGAGGGTGTAACCCAGGTTACCAAGAGCCCTGTTTATGTAAAACAGAAAAAGGAATAAAAACCATAACACTCGTGAATATGTAAATCAGTGCTTTATTTTAGTAGCATTTGTGAAATAGAAAATAGGAAAATGCATAAATTCAAAAAGAAATAAAACTAATTTGAAAAATTATTCAAATAAAACAATGTGAAGATTGGTCCAATGAGGAGAGCGAAGAGTTAGCCCCGCCCTACGATCGGGGCTGTGCGAGAGAGAAGACGAAGCGAGAATGCGCGATGCGAGAGAGAGAAACAGCAGTTCCGACGTGGTCCTGAAAAAGAAGAAGAAACAGAATTAGAACACATAAATTAGCAGTTAAGAGAAATAACAGAGTTGGAGAGGAAAAAATGTGAATTGAACGTTGTCAGTCGATTATCACGGTTGATGCTAGCGCAAACTGTTACAGAGGAGAGACAAACTTCCAGAGGTTGGAGTTTGGCCTGTCTGGAAACTTCATAACTAGAAAATTTGAATTCTCTTGGTAAGTGAAGTGATTAAACCCTCAATTACAGAGGTTGTTTTGTATAAATGTTCTGTAAATGGTGTTTAACCATCAAATGCGGTTGTATTATGTGCAGTAGTATATAAAAGATGTATAAAAGCTAACCCTCTGTTTAAAAACGGGAGGAATATCGGGTGGATGTGTTAAATAACTAATGTTCAGATTTAAAAGTTTCTTTAAGCAGTTTACAAGTGTTGTTTTAATGGGTTTTTGTCGTATATTTGAGCTATGAGAAATGGCTGATTGTGACGCACATGTGATACGGGCAGATGAGGCCTAAGCGCGTCATTTGAAAAATGCTCTTAGCATGTCTATGCAAATTTCAAAGTGTTAATGTTAAATGAACATGGAGTTAAATATGTTGAAATGTTGTTTATTTGCAGATTAACTGCTGTAATGATGTATATTTTGAACGGAATGTCTAATTGTATTTTTGGCCTTGTCTTTTGCAAGGTTGGGTTTTTTTTTTTTCCGTCCTTCCTTTCCCTATCTTCTGTTTTTCCATCATCCCTTGAGTCGGGTGCAGCATATTTTCTGGAACCGGACGATCGCGAAGAAGACTTTGAACTTGAACTGTCCCTGCATTGCACTAAAAAAGAGACTGCGAGCAGGAACTGGCGAGCCATGCCCATATAAGGATCGAGCTACGAGAATCAAGAAAGTGGTAGGATTGTGCATACGCTTTTCCTTCGTTTTTTTTCTGACTGAACTGTGTTGCTCAGAACTCAATTGCGGAAGAAGGATCTCGTGTAAGCAGCACTGAACTGGAACTAAAGTTTGGTGAAACCCTAATCCACATTGAGACTGTTATTGTGAGCAGTAAGGTTGATCTATTGTAAATTTCTTTTGATTTCTACTGATTTTTTTTTTTTACTCTCAAATTCCACTGTTCTTTAGTTTCATTTAATTAATTGGTTTTATTTTATTTATTTTTTGTTGTTGTTGTTTTTCCGAAGAACAAGAGTGAAAACGGTATTTCGAAGTGTCATTTGGAAGAATTGTATTCATGGTCAAACTCAAAGTTATTCTCTATATTAAATAAGCCAATTAAAAAACCAAATTGAATAAATATGTGAAAAGAAATTCTATGCCCATATTAGCAGAGTAAGAGTCAGTTAACTTTATTAGGTTGAATCTAAATAGGTCAAAAGGAGATAGACAAACAAATAATAAAAAGTACTAGAACTAAATAGACAATTTAAATATATAAGGGATTATAAAAGGAATACATTTATTTATTTATTTTTTTTTCATTCATTTCATTCTCCATTACCCCTTTTTTGATCACTATTTCCCTTTTTTTTTCTTTTTTTTTGTTTGTTTGTTCTGATGATGTATTGAAACTTTGGCTTATTGTTATTATTATTTTTTTTCCTCCCATTATTGCATTATTAACATTCTCTTTAATACATCTTACCTGTTTCTAATGCAGCCAGTGTTGTCGTCATTTCCTTCTACCATTGTTGCTGACACAGTCTCTTGAGCGAGTCTGATCTTCTGGTCGCTGGTCCAAATCTAGAAACGGTGTATTCCTTCTCTGCTCATTTCCGTTATTCACTGTTTGAGAGGGAGGGTCGCACTTGCGCCGCGACGCGCGTTACATTAGCATAATGGCTTGCCCTGTCAGGCACTTTGACAGATGCATGTGCGTCCTCAGCGCAAAACGTTCATTCTACGGCTATATCCTTATCTGTAAATGTTTCAAATTTACATTTCCATTTTGCATAAAGGCTTATCCTGACAGTCTGCGTTGAACTTTAAACTTTACTGAATGAGCGCCAATGGATATTCATTTTGCTGAAATATCTGTTGTTAAATTTAGATTTAAAAATCAACATGTCATTCAAGTATTTTATGAGAGTAGTAACTGTAAAGGGATAACAACATGTAATTGAATATAAATGTAAGACATTTCTTATAGCCTATATTTACAAGATAAAGAAATGACAGTAAGAGGTGATTGTGTCCAGAGTGAATATGTGTGTTCCTGAAAAACATTTATCTTATGTATCCTGTTGGTTAACACTGAGTTTGTGTTTTACTTTATTATCTTTATTACCATCTTAATTTTTAATGTAGAGTAGAGATTTAAACTATATTCACTATATACAGTGCTAAAGTTATTAGACATCTGATACCCAATGTAAGGTTTGTGCCACAGGTCAGGGCAGCCTAAACTATCAGTATTGGTGCTAAAATCATTTTTTCATGTTTCTGTAATGGTTAATCCACCAGTATGTATAAGCTCTTTAGTTACAGCAGTATTTCTAAAGCTACAATATATTTATTGTTGTTATCCAATTTTTGATTTTACTGTTTAACAAGAAAGGCAGGAAAAAGTAAAACACTTCATAGTTGTTGTTTTTTTTAAGATGCCCAATTACAGTCAATAAGAACAGAGACTGTTATTAATTTTTTTTTGGATATTACATGTGAATATTATTTAGAAACTATTTAGTTGTTTCAGTTTGTTATTTTTTTGTTACCATTTTTAGCTTTAAACAAGTTTTTGATAGAATCCTATAATATTTGTGTTCTCTCTTTATTATGACAGGTAGTCTAATAAATTAAGCACTGTATGTTTTCTTAGCATTCGATTGGCACATTTGTTTGAAGTACATTGGGCAGGATGTGCAATAGCAGCAAATAATAAATAAAATTAGGATTAATGACAGTGTGAAAAAATAATCGGCCAACTAATCGATTATCAAAATAATCGTTAGTTGCAGCCCTAATCATCAGCTTAACAGTGAAAACTAATGCCATGCTTCCTAATGATATCTCCCAAGAGTAGCATGTACAAAGTGAACAGCAACGGTCCTAGTGCTGAGCCTTGCGGTACTCCATACTGAGCTTGTGATCGATGTGACATCTCTTCGTTTACTTCTACAAACTGATAACGGTCAGATAAGTATGATTTAAATCATGCCAATGCAATTCCACTAATGCCAACATAATTTTCAAGTCTATTCAAAAGAATGTTGTGGTCGATAGTGTCAAATGCAGCACTAAGATCCAGTAACACTAATAGAGAAGCCACGACCCGATGGTAAAAGCAAATCATTTGTAACTCTAATGAGATCCATTTCAGTACAATGGTACAGTCTAAATCCTGACTGGAAATCCTCACAGATACGATTTATTTCTAAAAAGGAGCATAGTTGTGAGGATACTGCCTTTTCTAGTATCTTTGACAGAAAAGGTAGATTCGAGATTGGCCTGTAATTGACTAATTCTGTAGGATCAAGTTGCGTTTTTTTTAACAAGAGGTTTAATAATAGCCAGGTTTTTCTGTACGTATCCTAATGACAAAAATGAATTAATAATATTTAGAAGAGGATCTATGACCTCTGGAAGCATCTCTTTCAATAGCTTAGTCGGTATAAGGTCTAACATACATGTTGTTGATTTAGATGATTTAACGAGTTTAGACAATTCTTCCTCTCCTATAGCAATGAATGAATGGAGTTTTCCCTCAGGGACCCTACAATGCACTGAGGTGATACTGTCGTAGATGGTTGCATAGTTATAATTTTCTCTCTAATATTATCAATCTTGTAAGTTAAAAAGTTCATAAAGTCATTACTGCTGTGCAGTTTGGAAACATCTGGGGTTGAAGCTTTATTTCTCATTAATTTAGCCACTGTATCAAATAAATACCTAGGGTTGTGTTTGTTTTCTTCTAAGAGGGTTGAAAAATAATCAGATCTAGCAGTTTTTAAGGCCTTTCTGTACACAATCATGCTCGCTCTCCAAGATATGCGAAAAACCTCTAGTTTTGTTTTCTTCCAGCTGCACTCATTTTTCTGGCTGCTCTCTTAAGGGCGAGTTTGTACCACAGCATTGGCCTATTTTCTTTAATCTTTTTTAAGTGTAAAGGAGCAACTGTGTCTAAAGTGCTGGAAAAGAGAGTCAGTAGTTTCTGTTGCAACATCGAGATCTTCTAAGCTATCTGGTATGCTGAGGAGATGAAACTGATCAGGAAGATTATTTATAAAGCAATCTTTAGTTTATCATTTGTTCATCTGTATTATATCTATTTTTTATTTGTTGAACATCAATTACATTTTTAGCCTTAAATGGGTTTGAGAATTTTTTGTATTTACTAATTCGGGAAACAGACACAGTCTCTATGTGATGATATCTAGGTGAAAGAGTCTCTATGTGTTGGGATTTATCTGACTTCTGTGACGTGAGACAGCTAGCAGACGGTCGGTTTTGCCAGTCTGTCTGCTTCCTAGGAGTGTAAATCGGATGGTTCGTCACGATTCGATACAATATCGATTCTCATAGCCAGCGATACAATATTTTCTGATACCTCAAAAAGTTCTGCAATACGATTACGATACGATTCGATTCAGGGGTATATCGATCAATATTTCGATATTATGATATTATGTGCCTATTTTACACTACCAGTTACATTTTTATTAACTCACACCTGCAACCAAATTATATAACATAAACAATTATTTCAAAATTTCACATCCTGAACCCTGTTTGGAACATCCAAAAAATAAAAAATTCACACAGTAATATAATGACAGCTTATGACATGACAACAGTCAAGTATTTTAGGCTTCTGTGCTAAAACGTGTAATGTCAAAAAACTGATAAACAAGGAAATGTTGTATATATTGTGTATATATTGTACATAGGCCTATATTCTATCAAATTAAAAGTCATTTCTTTTAAATGTATAGCGCAGCTTTTTAATGAAGCAACAACATATTATAGGTAGGACAGAACAAGACAGGCTATTAATATTCTTTCATTGTGCAAAAGTGTTATAAATGCTCCAATACAGAGCGGCACAAAGCACTTATGCGCATCCCGTGTGCAGAATGATGCACTTGAAACAACACAGAGTCACAGTGCGCAGCGCTCCCACGCAGCAGTTTATTGAGCATTTTCTTTTAACACTTATAATTTGTTACTGTGTGTGAAGAACGATTCATAGTGCTTTATTCTCCAGTGTTGTGATCTAACTAACAGACACTGTTTGAGATGTGAACGCGCTGCTTTTTGCAAGGCTTTAAACACAAGCAAATTATAAACTTTCGTGAAGATTCAGCACTGGCTCGATCGGGACAGTGACAGTTCCATCTTCTGTCTCGAGTGTCTTTCACAAGTTCTGAAAGGTAGTTTAAATCAGAATGCACGTGTTGGCAATAATGCATAGACTGTAATTGTGTGAAAATGTGGAGAGTGTTAAAACAAAGGTGCCTCTATAAATATCCCACAGGTATTCATTTTTTACGCGTTGCATCAATGCATCGTATCGTTAGACATTAGATCGATGTATCGATCTATATCGATGTATTGTTACACCCCTACTGCTTCCTGACCTGGGCCCCAGTTAGTCAAGGTTCATCTCTAAGACTATGTGCCATATTACTAAAGAGAAGACCACCCCAGGAGGGATGAATACCATCTCTTTTCAACAGGTCAGGTCTGCCCCAAAAACTTTTCCAATTGTCTATGAACCCTATATTATTCTGAGGACACCACTTAGACAGCCAGCCACTGAGTGATGATAGTCTGCTAAGAATCTCATCACTCTGACCAACAGGAAGGGGGCCAGAGCAAATTACAGTGTCTGACATCGTACTTGCGAGTTCACACACCTCTTTAAAGTTAATTTTAGTTATCTCCGACTGGTGAAGTCGAACATCATTAGTGCCAACGTGAATAATAATCTTAGAGTATTTACGATTAGCATTAGCCAGCACTTTTAAATTTGGTTTGATGTCAGGTGCTCTGGCTCCTGGCAAACATGTGACCATACCTGTCAACATTTGGATACCGAAATCCGGTAGACTCCGGGGGGTGGGGGTGGGGGGTTTGCGGGGGCGGGACTCGGCAGATGGGGGTTGGGTTTGGGGGGGGTCAGAGGCAAGTTAAATACACATAAGTAAATACATAATACATAATTATTAATAAGAATTATTGTGATAATAATGAGACTTATTCATGTTTCTTTTTTTATTTATCTTTATTATAACAAATTTTATATTACATAAAAGGAAACACTGTGGTGCATGTGGAACATGTAACAAAAAATTTCATGTACTTCATGTATTTAACATGAAGGTGTTTCCTAGCGTTTCTTACATCCAGAATTATAATTGTAAGTAGCAGACTTTGCTGCTATAAGTACCCCTCTGGAGGGAGTGTACTCTGCAGGTTTTGTATAGTTGATTTTGCAGCACAAGAGAGCACAGAGTGTGCAATTATTCATGCTCATTCGATTTTCTGGATCTTTCTGACCATGCTAAAGGTTCTCTCTGAGGAGGCATTACTATGAGGAATGCAAAGTAGTGCCTTCATCAGACTAGCCAGCTGACTAAACCTGGTCTCAGTCTCACTTTTCCCTACAAGGCCCCAGAATCTGTCCACTCTCTCTTCCTGGATTAACTCCTTGCTGTCTGTGACCTGGTAGTCTGTGAACTCCTCTCTCAGTTTATTTGGATCAAGCCTCAGTTGTGGAAACATGCAACCTAGCCTTGTCACTGTGTGGTATGGACAGATTTCTAACACATTATCAGTTAGGTTAAATACTTCATAGTTATATGTACAGAGCTGGTATTCTTACAATAATAAGATTATTTGAGGGGGTAGGTAAATCACAAACAAGGTCAACCTGTTTCAGGAGAGATGTCCAGGCGAGAGGCTGGGTCTAACACCTTCAGGTCACAGAGCAGCTGTGAGTCTAAGGGAAAGACCTTCAGCATCTTCCCAATGACTTCCACATAGAAAGCCCTCACTGTTCTAAGAGCACAATTATGACAGAATCACATATTAACAAGGAATCATGAAGAAAGACAAATGAAGCATGCAGGCATTATTATTACTGAAGTTACAACTTACTGATATATTTTGGTCATTAACATGGAGGACAGTTCTTCATTTTCAAGGAATGCTCTGGCCTCAGCCCCAGTGAAGAGATCCTCATTCGCCAGTTGGTGTTCATGTCCATATGATACTTCACTGATTGGAATATCCACAATTAACCTAGCTGGAACAATGTAGCCCAAGTATCTCTTGACCAGTCTTGTCATCTCACTGTGTAGCTTATGGATCATCACTCCCTCTGCCTATTGGGCAAACATGGGTAAACTTAAAAAAAAAAAAAAAATGTTTGTTTTATGTATATATAATGCTTGGTCTTCACCATTCATTCTACCTACCTGGAAGGCAGTGTTGAATGCAACCAATGGCTTAAGAGCGGCACTCAGAAACAGAAAATAGAACTTAATCTCAGGATCATTGAAGCAGCCTTCTAGGTTCCTGATTTTAGCACTCCTCTCATCCTCATGACTACTAAAGTAAGCCTGCAGAGCAGCCCATTGATTGAGCACTCTTTCTATGCATGTGTGGAGGCCGAGCCATCGTGTACTGCAGTATCTGAGAAGATTTAGCTTGTCTGTGTCTGTGAACTCCACAAACTCTTTATACACCTCACTTCTCTTGGCACTACAGGAAACACAAGCAACAAAAAATAAGGACAAGATGATTTACATGAATAGTGGATAAACTGAGTCGCTATACCCTAAATTTACCAAGAACAGACTGACAAAATTTTCTTCTTTTATACTGACCTTTTGTGGAAGTGGCTATACACACCACCCAGTAAATCCTCCTCTTGATGGCCTTCACGCCACAGCCTGTGACAAGTTGAGCAAGGTGGCATATGCAACCCACATCCTGAACATAAGGTTGACTAGCTCTTAGTTTGGTGATGACTGAATGGTGCTTTCCTTTCATCACGCTGCAGTTGTCAGAGTTGAAGGCCACCAGGTTATCCCATGGGATTCCTCCATTTCTGTCATAATCAGACAAATAATTTTTTTTAAAGATTCATGCCATTGAATTCAAACGAGCCTTAAGTGCATTCTTGATTGTGTAAATACACTCACCTCAAAGAGGTTTCCAGCTTCTCATAAATATTTCTGCTGTACCCACATTGCAGACTGGCATGTCAGTAAATTTGGTCACAACCTCAAGACTGTTCTCATCATACACTCTTGCCAGTATAACTAGTTCTTTTTCTGTCTGCATGTTGTTTGACTCATCACAAAGCAATCCAAATGGCTGGGTCTGGCAGATTTATTTGACCTCATTATCAAGCTCTGGGCAATGGCACCTAACAAATAATAATAATAAGAAAAAGAAGTGGTCAAAGATGGCGATGATATAGATAAAAAAAAGAATAAGATGATGATGTATTAAAGTGTGTGTTTTGTTTTAGTTTCTGTCAAAAGGCTAACACATTGTAAATCTAGCATTAATAGACAGGGCCAGCCTAGGCAAGATTTTCTATGGTGCCCCTTGACAGCCCATTGCACACAGTAATTGTGTTCATGATTTTATTTATTTATTTTTTATAGGCTTATATATGGATGGTTAAATTATACAAAATAACACCTAAGCCACATTACAGCCTAAACACAAATAACAAGAGTGATTAGGCCTACATTCATGCACAAACTTTTCACTGAGCACTTTCAAAAGATTTTGTTTTCCAGTAGATGGCAGCAATCTTCCACTAAACTATGGCACGTTTTACGTTTTCACCATGAATAGAACTGAGAAATGTAGATCTTCATTAATGTGAATTTTGAAAATAATGTGAAACATAAAATGTTGCTATTTAAAAAAAAAAAAAAAAAAAAAAAAAAAAAAAACTGTACAGCATATAAATACCATGGTAACACTTTACAATAGGTTTTATTAGTAAACATTAATTAACGTAGACAGATGAACTTACCTTTAAGAAGCTGAGTTGTTTTAGTCTTTCCAGAGGAGTATTTTCTAGCTATGGCAGAATCCGGGAACATGCCTGCCACACTAGCATTGAATTCATCACAAAAAGAAAATTGAATGGTTTTTTTTGCAATCAACATTGCCATTTTTAATTCACTCTTTAATACGGTTTCTGCCTCTGTCCGTCCCTTAGTGATAAAGTTTGAAATCGCCGGTGTGCCCCTTTAAACCACAGCATGATTGTGCCGTTGTGATTTATTGTGCTGTGTTACGTTGTTTTTCCCACCAGGTCCGATACTGAAATCAGTGCGACATACTTTGCAAAAAGCGTGGGAATTGTCGATGCTGCTTCGTGATAAGAAATTAAATTCCTCCGTCCAGCTGTTGTTATATTTGCAGCTATATTTAGTTATTTTCGCCGTAGCACCACCTGAGCTTTCTAATGCCATTTTTAATAGTGACGCTTGATTCAAATTCCCCCGTCTACCTGCGCGGATATCAACAGTGCAACCGAGTTGTAGGTTACCAAGTTAAGGTCACAAATGGGTTCAAAATTGTATGATGTATCTATTGTGAGAGTAGGATGCGTTTCATACAAGATCTGGCAACTGGACAACCTTGGAATAATGTATTGATGTGATTATTCATATAACGAGGTAGGGCCATACAAATTACAGGAGTTTCACGGGAGAAATAACAAAACGGGAGGGGGCGGGAGATGGGTGTGAAATACGGGAGACTCCCGGGAAAAACGGGAGTGTTGACAGGTATGCATGTGACTACGGTGGCTGGTGTCTCTATTTTCACGTTTCATGTAATAGAATTGACAATAACTAGGGCACTTTCAACAGGATTCTCAGTGGGTGCATTACTGAGTGGGGAGAACCTGTTTGATGTTCTAATAGGAATGGAAGAGCGGTGTTTTGTCCCTCGACTATGCTGTCTCACAGTCACCCAGTTGCCCTGCTGCACAGGCTCTACAGCCGGAACTGAACAATGTACAGAGTTCAGTAAGCTAGTCGCATCCAAAGCAGTATCTAAAGCCTTTGCATTCTTACTATCGTCAATTAAAGTTTGGAAGCGTGTCTCTAATTCTGATATCTTCTCCGTCAGCCTGACTATCTCCCTGCATTTATCACATGTGTAAATCTCACTGCTGACAGAGAAAGCTATGCTATACATGTGGCAGGCAGTGCAAGTGACAAGGGGCTTGAGCCCCTGCCCCTTTGATCACGAAAGTGAAAGTGCCCTTTGCGGTCGCACCGGACTTCAACCTGCCGACTGGTAATCCATGGTTTAGGCTAGATTTGACTAACCTTACCCTACCCAACATGCTTGGCTTGAGCTTTGAGTTTTAAGTTGAAAGTTTAGAAATCACATTAAAGAGCTACCTGTAAGACCCACATAGACCAATCCAGAAAGGATTTTGTAAAATACTAGTCCAGAGGGAATTAGTGTATTCCAGTCCAGAGAAAGGACTGAAGGGCCAAGAAACGAGATCGCTACCCGTGAGACCTAGAGAAGGGTCTAGAGGGGCTATTAAGCTGAAAAACCTGTAGTAAGGGATGCCCTAATATGGCAGGTAAAAAAAGCCCAGAAAAAAAAATCCAGTAATATCTTGATTCAAGCCTACACATGGGGAGACCACCAGGTAAAAGCTTGGGAGAAAAAGACCTTAAGGGCAGAGACCTCAGTCCAGAGAAAGGACTGAAGGGCCAGGAAATGGCATAAGGCATATGTGGGCATGGAATAAAAGCTTGTGGTCTTGTAAGGAGTAGAAGAAATGCAACAAGTGTGTGCCTAGATAAAGAAAATTATCTAAGACAGCTAAACAACAGCAATATTGATTATTCCTGGATGTCAAGATGTCATAGAAGAATAGAAGATGAAATAGAATTGAACCTGAAATACTCACCTGTGCGGTCAAGATGGAACTGGCTCGGGAATAACGTGCAGAGTTATTCTTGAGTCAAAAATGACCGTTGAAATAGGGGATGGAGGGGGCCCCCTGGAAAACTCCCATTAATTGTTTTGTTTTTATTTTTAAGGAGTTATGAAATTGGATGATGGAGAAAAAAGAGAAAATTGCCAGTATTACTGGTAAATTTAGTGATAGGGACCGTAACCCTATAGCAGGGGTATGGCCCCTAGATGATTTTACTACACAATTGATTGAAGTGGACCAAATTTAAGTACATGAAGTCAGAAATTGTACTATAGTAAATCTGAAAGTACTAAGTTGCAAAAAATCTACTTTGGAAGAATGTAGCAAATGTCCAGAAATAGTGAACATTTTCACTATAGGAAACAATGGAAAAATGTAGATTGAGAAGGGAAATATTTAACATTACTCAAATAAGAAAAATATGGATTTAGCATAGGAAAAGCGGAATAGAATATGTAGGTCCTAAACGCATCAATGACATGTAAAAATCAGATAACAAAAAGTTGTATTAACTGCAGATGTATACAATAGAAATTGATAACTTTAACTAAATGTATAATAAGAGCAATAATAGATGTAAATGCAATGTTGGGAACAAAGGATATTACACCTTTAGTTATAGCATATCCACAAGTTTCCTAACGCCCCATGAGGCCTTGCGTCAAAAGTGGAAGTGTCTTTCGGTTCGAAGTAAACAAGCGGTACCTGACACTCATTTATTCAACTGTTGACAGTCATTTAAGATTTAGCTATCCAAACTTGTGAACGTTTGGCATTTACTTAAAGATTTAAGATTTCAGCACCAATATTTGAACAATGTTTTACAATAAAAAATGTTACAGTAACAGTAATTTATTATTTATGTCAGGGGTGCACATCAATCATGCTGAATCTTATATTTATATTGACATAAAAAGAGAACACATACCTATTCAGTTGCACCTGCTTCCATTTATTTACGATCACAAGAATGCACAAAACAACTCCATTAAGGCTTTTAAGTCCAAGGCTTACACATTTAGAAATATAATGATAACATACCTTATGTTTACATCACTTTTCTGAGATTTTCTTTTAATTCTTCTCTAAATTATGTGATGATTGCGATCCGAGGACGTTTGAGCGATCTCTCCGTCTCACTATACTGTTATCCTTTCAGCCAGAGCAACAGAGGGAGCTCATGAGAATAAAACAGGAGTTATGAGTTATACGAGTTAACCGGAGTGTGTGAATCTGTGAAAGATGCGTATGCATTTGTCCGCTATCAACAAAGGCACAAGAGACAGATAAAACATTAAACCAAATAAATACACGATTATAATCATATAAGAATTGTCTACGTTCCTCAAGCAGTCTCTGGTATTTTCCATAAACGCGTGCATTAATTATCGCAATGGTTAACATAAGTAGCCTTTAGCATTGCATATATGACAGTGGAAACGAGATTGGCTCTGGTACGCGCGACACCGGTAGGAGTAAAATATCACATCATAAGACTTTGGTGCTAGCATCAGTGACAGGTGAAGAACAGACAGCGGGTTGTTCATGTATTGCAGTGCTAAGATGCTCTTGTAGTCATGCAGCAGCACTTTTGTGGAAGTTCTGTAAAGTAAAGGACAATTAAGGGCATGAAAACTGTTTGTTGTATTGTGATATTATTAACTAATAAATGTACTAGACTGAAATGTTGTCCCTGAGTGCCATAACGACATCTCTCATAAAGGTTTGCAACTTTACAAAGTAAACAATGATCCAAAATGATCCACTTAGCCTCTTTGCTAATTAGCACACAAAATACCATTGGGATGCTGCTTCCATATGGAATTATATTTGTCTCAAAAAAAATGAACGTAACTTTATAAGACTGAACGTAAGTTTTTCAGAAACTATCGAAAATATGATAATATAAGATAAATATAAAATAGAAATAATATGTTTGCCTAATCTTCTTTTCTTTTAATGCTACTTGTCAGGACCAAAGACAAATGTCACTTTTCCAGGTAGGCGCTGAATGATGATATATAATTAGGGGAAAACTGGTTTGCTAGTCCTTATAATAATGATGGCTGACCTTGTGCAAATTAACTGGAGAGGAAGAGAGAGAAAGAGAAAAAAGGATGATTGGCTTAAACATCCTAAAGGGGCTGTTTTTTTTTTTTTTTTTACCTGTAGGAACAAGTGCAAGAAGACATTTTACAGCATATGCTGACAAAGTTTAGCTTGAATATTCGGAATGAAACTTGGATTTGGATTACCTCCTGGATACTGCTCAGCAAGAACTGGATTTGGCAATTACTGCATCAAATCATGTCAACATCCCAGAAGCTTTAATTACAGGTCTACAGGAGCTACTCAACATAATTCATGTAAATGTAAGTTCTGAAGAAACTGCATCTGATATTGTAACCTGCACTTGGGGAAACGTGGGATGCCCACGTTTGGATATCAGAAGGGATGACCTTGAGGAACTCCTCCCTGTAGAACATCTTTCTAGGATCTGTGCCGTTTCTAGAAGCACAATGAATAGAAGATAGAAGGAACATACCCTGTCTGTTAGAGCCTGCTATTCCAACATATCAGATGAAGAACTGGATCATGTTGTAAGATCAATAAACATAAGAATGCCACATGCTGGCTACAGACTAATGAAAGGTGAACTTTTGGCTAGAGGGCACCGGATACAGTGGCACAGGATGAAGGCCTCTATGCGATGGGTGGATGGAGCTGGAATTTTGGCCATTTTTTTTAGATTCAATATTGTGATATTTGGTGGGATTGATGGTTTCTCAAGGAAGGTACTGTTTGTCAAGCTCTGACTTTGTTCTGTTTTGAAACTTTGAAAATATTTCCCCCAAAAATGAAAACTATGTCATCATTTACTCACCTTCCTCTTGTTCCAAACCTATATAAGTTTCTCTCTTCTGCTGAATGCAAAAGAAGATATTTTGGGTAAACAGACAGTTGATGGTAGCCATTGACTTTAGATTTGGATTACCTCCTGGATACTGCTCAGCAAGAAATGGATTTGGCAATTACTGCATCAAATTATGTCATCATCCCACAAGCTTTAATTACAGGTCTACAGGAGCTACTGTGGAAATCAGGAAATGCTGTTGTTGTTGTTGTTGTTGTTGTTTCTGGTGGGGCCCAAAAAAATCACTTGCCTGACTTGAAGACATCGTTATTAGGCATGTTAATGTGTGGCATTACAATACATCTCAGTCTGTTTGCTGTTCTGTAAGCATACTGAACATAGGTCTGTTGTTGTTGTTTTTTTTTTAAAGAATTGAGCGCCTGTGGTGTGATGTATGGTCAGCCGTCACATCAAAATACTACGAAACCCTGCATGCAATGGTAGAAGATGATCTGTCAAATCAACTACACCTCTTTTGTGTCCATTACACAATTCTTCCACGCCTCAAATTGGACCTGAAGTGCTTCATTGGGAGCTGGAACAACCACCCTATCAGAACAGAGGCAAATCTTACACCAAATCAGCTTTGGCACATCGGAATGCTGCAGACTCCAGTAGCTGATCCAGATGTAGAGGTATTCTTTAATCATATATTTAATGTTATCTGTATATAATCTGTATAATTCTTAATTTCCTCACCCTTATTTCATTAAAAACCTGTGTGAATTTTTTTTGTGTGTGTGTGTGGATCTTAAGGTATTTGGCATAATATTTAGCTCTGTTTTTCACATTTTGCTTAATGTCTTTGTTACAATAATAGCTCTTCAGGAGCATGGTAGCAGACCCCTTTGTAAATGTGCCTTACTTGACCACTTGTGATTTGTGTAATTTAAAACACGTCTTAATAATAGATTTGAACATGAGCAAAGTTACATGAGTTTATAACAACATGGATACAAGTCATTGACAATATTTCAAAACAGTTGGCATTTTGACCTACTTAATGTTTCTTTGATTTTGCAGATAATCGAGCAACTGTGTCAACAGCAAACTTCTGATACTGACCCAGAAGATGGTGTGGTGGTTCCAGAGATCCAATGCCCTTTATCTGAACAGAGCCTTGCTGTTCTGCAGGGATTAATTGATCCCCTGACATCATCACTGAACTACAGAGAGCTCTATGTCCAGTCACTTGATATTATTCAAAGACTGTGCTTTACTAACATTTGACTTCTAACATTAAAAAACTTACAAATTAAACAATTAAAAGGACGTAAGAGTGTATTAACAAATCTGTTGTAAACCCTGTAAAAGTAAGCTCCCTGTTGCACTGCAATTTTCATGTTTTTTTTTTTTAATTCATTTAAACTTGTTAAATGTGCAGTGGGAAATGTGATTGTCTGGGTGCATGCACTGACAACAGGGTAGCAAATTCTGTGGTCTGGCATACATTCCATGCATGTATGGTCAAACAGAACAGTGATTTTAAAAGCTTGCCTCTCTGAAAGAAGCAGATGTCTGTGTGCTTGACCAGACAGCCACTGCATTACTTTTGACACAGAAAGTGCCTCCTCATCCTCAGAATCTCCATCTAGGGCAGTAAACATACATAAATGTATTTAAAGTATCTACAAATAGACATTGCCTAAACATTTGAGTAACCACAAACTTACCTTCAAGTTCCATTAGGAAATCCTTGAAGTTATTCAAGATTTGCATTTCTTTGCTGTGCTTTAGAGTGCCACTCTCACTCATTTGTGGGTCAAGATGTGACACAATGTAATGAGAGTCCACCTGGAAAAACATTCCAGAGAGAAAATAAAGCCAAATATCATCTAAAGAAAATTCTGTATGCAGCATTCAAAAATAGGAGTTGAAAAGAGTTTCTCTAACACAGTGGTTCTCAATTTTAGTTCTGGGGACCCACTGCTCTGCACATTTTGTACGTCTCTTTTATCTGACATACACTGTTTAGTTCATGGAGCTGTCTCATAAGCTGATGACCTGAATCAGGTGCATTAAAAAAAAAAGACATACAAAATGTGCAGGGCTGTGATTCCCAAAAGCATTGTAACCCTAAGTTGATGCACCTTACCTGATCATTGCCACCTTCAAAAACAAAGAGACCACGGCACACTTCTTTGTTCTTCTCCATGATGTCCACTAGACGGTAAAGTTGGAGGCCCTCACGGAGCTGCTGAAGCATAAGAGTTCTTCGAGCAGTGGCATGCATTGCAATTGCCCTTTATAGAACAGAAACAAACACTGTTTTACAATCTAATTATTATTACTTACATTGTTTGGAAAATAGATTTAAAGGGATAGTTCACCCAAAAATGAAAATTTGATGTTTATCTGCTTACCCCCAGGGCATCAAAGATGTAGGTAACTTAAGAAACAAAGTCACCTACATCTTTGATGCCCTGGGGGTAAGCAGATAAACATCAAATTTTCATTTGGTTCAGACCACACACACCGGATGCTCAAGGCAGTTGGACATAGTGGTGTTTTAGAGGTAAAAAATGATATAAATACTGTTCGGTTTCTCGCACAAACCGATCGTTTCGTGTCTTAGGACATTAATGTGTCGTCACGAGCCGCAGGGTTTAATTTGGATTTGTCTGTGCATGTTTTTTTTGACTCTTATAGATTGTGTTCCCATTGACAAGCATTATATGACTGACAGACCACAACGGTTGGAGTTAAAAATCATCATTTGTGTTCTACTATAGAAACAAAGTCACCTACATCTTGGATGCCCTGGGGGTAAGCAGATAAACATCAAATTTTCATTTTTGGATGAACTGTCCCTTTAAGAAATGCATAAAGATACCTCTTTATATTCTCCTTGTTTTGGTCATTTATAGGGCACAGCTCGTAATTTGCTCACAGTAATTCGACAGGTCTGAAGTCTCCTTGATCTAGAAAGAATTTTAGATTTTCTTGAAACATTCATAAAAGGTGCATGGCAATAGAAAACTACATAATTACAAATTGTTTTCAGATATGCCATTTTTATCAGTGGTGAAAATTCCATGTCATTAACATTATCCATCATGATGTTTTCAAGGTTTCCACTTAATAGGTAATTGTAACACCACTCCTGTAGAAATCGTGGAGCTGGACCACCTTGTGTGAGACTTAAGGCAAATATTTCCCCAGCAACTCTATATAACAAGGACAGAAAAAAATCATGAAATACAACTTCTACAGTCAGCAAGTACATTTAAAACTCATGTTCAAAAGGCATTTGCTCTTAGTTAGATTATTCGCCAAAAAAAAAAAAATAAAAAAAAAATAATAATACTTCTATAATAATGTTCAAATAATACCTTTGTTTTCTACAGAAAAAGGCATTTACTTAATTTTCTGTTTTTAAAGAATTTTCTGTTTTTATAAACTCCTCTTGTAAGTCTAATCTAAACCATGTTCGATGAACTATTTCTTTAATGACTTCAATTCTTTAATGACACTTACCGAAACAGGCCATTGTCAAGGTCATTTAATGAGTACTTAGGCATTTTTCCTTGACCATCTTCTCCTTCAAAGAGCCGTGTCTCTATGCTACTAATCATTTCTATAGTTTAAAAAAAGAAATAATTTAGCAACATTCCAATATGGAGACAGCAAACAATATGAGCAGGACAAATGAATTAACACTGCAAAGGTTTTGTGGTCAAGGGTATCAGATGCAAAAATCCTCACCTCTCAGGAATTCTTTACAGAGAGTGCCTGTGTTGACTCCAGCCTCTCCCATGAATGTCATCTTTAAAGTGTGGATTGGGGAGCTAAGCTTTTGTCGCTTCCACAGTGACATACCTCTTTCTAAGAGGTTCATTCTAGACACACAGATACTGAATTCTTTGGAGGTGTCAACTTGAGCAGCAAGCCATCGCAGTACATCCTCTTCACTGTCAAATTGTGATTAAAATGGAGTGTTTTAGACAGTATTATGATATACCTGTTAAGTTTTACAAGTACATTATTAAGTAAGAATATTGTTGATACTTTTCTTAAGTAATATACCATGACATTTCTTCTTTTTGTGGCTCCATTATATCAGGGCTTAGAAGGCCAACTGGACTAAAGAGAAAATTCATGTACAAGTGAAAATTTAAACCATAATCGTTATTTAAACAAAACATATTTGCTTTAGTGATCAATAAGTGACTCATTTGCACAAAATGTCAGCTGCCATGTAAACATAACTTTGAAATGCAATGTTTAGAATCATGCCACATAATGCACCACAGAATTACATTGTTGATTCTGTTCATAGTATTACCATTACCTATCTAAATCACCACAAAAACTTGCATGGAGCTCCAATTCCTTCACAGGAAAACTTTGCTGACAAACAGGACACTTTGCCTCTGGTGACTAAAAAGCAAGTAATGATGTAAAATACAGATTAAAAGAAGTCAGAATAATGTCAGCCCAAGCAACAAGGTAATTACCTTTTCTTCAGTAACAGGAGGTAAATCAGGTGAATCAGGAGGTAGATTAGTCAGCTAGAAATAGACAAAACATTTAACATACATTTCCACATGAATCTTACAGAATACTCATGAGGTTTATTAAAACAATTTATCTTACCTCTGGTTCTGAATCAGAAAGCGTCTCATATTCAGCAGTGTTGCATCCCTTTACGTGCAGAGCAAGAATCTGTAGTGGCATAGATTTGGAGCATTTCTTACATTCTGCTTTAGGCATTTGAGAAAACTCCTGGGCATCAGATGGTAGAGGTGACAGGTCAAACTCATCTTGTAATGGAACAATGTACAACATTGTTTTCCCCCCTCCAGTTGCACTTCTAATTGTGATTAGTTTTAATATTATTTACATATTTAGTAATACAAAGCACACAAATCACCGCGAGAGCTTTCCAATATGCGCGCCACTGAGTGACGTCTGTACTTCCAGGTCAGAGAGCACCTGTTCATCAAAAGCTCACTATCCAACGAGAGTAGATTACTGTTAAGCCCGCCCCCACGAGAGATTTGTGCCAAAACAGCAAACGAAGTGAAGCGAAAGCTTCGAAGCGTAAGCGAAATCTGTGGCAATGAATTCCGAATCCACGATTTGCGAAAACAAATCTTAAAAAAACATTAACAAAGAATGAAGAATATTTGAAGAGCCTGTTAAATTGGTGCGACTGAGTTCATTTTTTTCATTTTCATTGTGTTTTTCTTCTTTTGTAATGGCATATTTTCGATAGTTTCTAAAAAAGTTACGTTCAGTTTTATAAAGTTACGTTCATTTTTTTTGAGACAAATATAATTCCACACTTCCGCCGCCTCACCGGAAGTTGTACCCACGTTCTTTTTTACAGTAGCGCCCCGCGGAAACAGGTGGATATTATGCTTTTAGGGCAGTGGTCGGGAACCTATGGCTCGTGAGCCACACCTGGCTCTTTGACAAAAATCATGTGGCTCGCCAGGTCTCTCACCCTTTGTAACCGCTAAAGTGCGTGTTCAGTGATGTTCGCGACATCGCGAGTGTCACGACAGCAATTAACAACAAACCACTTATGTTTCTATGGTAACCTAGAGCTCCTGCTCTCAGATTCAAGCGGCTATGCAGCTTTTTCGTGGTAACGGCGAAAAGAAAACATTTTTGAACAGCAGCGAAAATCGAAAAGTATGTAAAATAGTGACTGGACTGAAAAATTACCTTTTATTGAAACCGGTGCTCTGCTGTGCCAAGAGACATTTCGAAACATTTCACCGGTTACTTTCGCTTTTGCCGCATAGACCTTTATGTCCTAAAATGTGTTGTCTGTATGATAATCTGCGCAGCTTTCAGTGGGCGCGACTGTTGGCGTTATTAATAAAGAAACATGAATGAATGAGAAAGTAAAGAGAGGGACGTGCTTGATATTAAAAAGGAAAGGCAAAGCTGCGAAAGAGAACTGAATCCGCTTCTGACAGGAAGTTTCTGTGCGCTCGCTCCGAGTGGAACATGGACGAGCATAGTAGCCTTGGTCTTCGGTTGCGCGTCTAAACGGTCAAATACACACACTGTCAAAATGCCCGCATTGGTGAGTATTCACATAAATGCAGTCGATGTAATCACTGTGCGTGGGCGTTGTTCTTCACTTGTTTCTCTCTCTCTCTCTCTCTCTCTCTCTCTCTCTCCCAGAACTCTGAAGAGAATTTATGCTCCTCAGGTGGTAAATCAACCTCATATGCCCAGCACAATTTATTGTATATTGCAACTTATTTATTGTTTGTTGCATATTTTTGTATTTTATTTGTATACGGACTTAATAAAGTTACTATTATTAAAACGTTATTAAAAAAAAAAAAAAAAAAAAAACTTAAAAAAAAATTAATAATATTACACTACATTATTTTCCTACTTTGGCTCTTTTAGAAAAATTCATTAACAAAAAATGAAAAATTGGCTCTTTGGTCAAAAAAGGTTCCCGACCCCTGCTTTTAGGGGGTCCAAAGAACCCTGGAATCAAAAGTTCTGGTACAGAGGAATAAATGTTGGATAGAAATAGAGAAGAAATGTTATTTAGAATATGAAAAATGTATAAACTTTTTATTTTAAAGAAAAGTGTGATGTAATTATGGGGAAATTATTTACTACACGTATTGTAATGAGGCAACAGAATACAGGAAAATTGAGAAGTATTAATTATTGAAATAACCAAAAGAATGAGTGAAAATATTGAGATGCGAATCAATGTGATAAAAGAATATACCAAGGAGTGGTTGTATAAGACAAGAAAAAAGAAAATTGAACAAATTACTGTGGTTTAAATGGAAAATGTGTCAAGCAATAACCTAGCACAATGGGATATGCATGGAGCGTTATTTAGAACTTCCGCAATAATATAAGCCAGCTCGAAAACTTCCGGTGAGATGTCATTTGCTGGTGTGTTGAGCATCACTAGTGTAATATTTAGTTTATAATCAGAATATAGTCACTTAAATAGTCAGGCATAGCATTAATTCAGTTATTGAAACGTAAGACAGCATAATAAATAAATAAATAAAGACTTACCTCAGTGTTCCTCCTCTGCTAAATTCAATTCAACCATCTGTTTTTACACTTTAGTGTGAAAAAAGCTTCAAAAATTGAATATTTATTGTGCATTTTAGTTTGATTCATTTAATAAAATGTGAGTTTTCACAAGTGTGCCGAAATCATTGAGCTTGCGCTGCAATGACTGACAGCCAGTGGCGCAAAAATGGGGTATGCAGTATATGCAATGCATAGGGGCGCCGCACGGAGGGGGGCGACGTTGTGCCAAAACTATGGAGTGAATTTTGTATCAATAATAATTCACGCAAAGAACATGATTCACACATGCGTAAGCCAATTTCACATTCGTGAAACCTAATTCACGTGCACAAAAAACAATTCATGTGCGCGAAAAAAATATATACACTCAACAAAAAGCAATTCACGTGCGCAAAATAAAATTATATATTCATAAAATACAATTCACAAATGCAAAACACAATTCATAGATATACAACTGTGCACAAAAGTTTCAAATGTTTGAAACTTACGAGTTTATCCTCACATTTGCGTGTGAATCAACTTGGATTTGTGTGTGTGTATTTCTGAGACTCCCGTGCCACCACATCTGGATAATTCGTACACTTCAGCCAATCAGATTGAAGCTTATTAATCGACCAATCATTTTCACGTGAGGGCGTGCCTACCTGGGTGTTACGTCATCAGCTGTCGACCAGAGTCATGCAGAGAGGTCATGCGGTTCATCTGTGTTTGAAGTTAGAGATCAGTTGAAGCTATAGTTTATTAACTTCTGTTTAGTCAGAGTGTTAACATAAACATTTATTTTAAGTACTGATGGATTCTTATGTTTACTTCATAAAGAATTCATGTGCATATCATACAACGTTAGGATTTTAGATAAACTCCATAGAAAACATAACAATGGTTTGACTGATGAGAGATGATGTATAGAGGATAATGAAAATATAATGTTTATTTATTTATTTATTGAGGATAGGAAAGAGCAATCACAGCTGGGGGTGTGCGATAAATATTGTCTATGATAATCACTGTTGTTTTAACAATGTGCGATCTGACATCGAGAATATCCCTCAACCACACCCAGAGAATGCACGCACACATTACGTGATGTAGTTTTGTAGATTAGACTAGCGATTGTACATTTAGAATGCATGCTTTCACTGCAAGATTTAGTCTATATTTATATAATTTTAATGTAGTTAATAAATATCACACGAAGAGCAATTTTTCTCCAGATATCAGCATGATAATAAATGTGACATTGATTTATTCGAGTTTAATAAACCATTTTGCCTGTTTTTGCTCTATTTCGCCAACGAAAATGGTTTAAAACAAAGCCACAGCATTGTAATTGCATTTCTGAGCAACACACAGCGGTTTACTGAACGAATCAGCTGTTTGAACGAATCAGTTGAATCAATGACTACGATAGATTACGATAGTCAAATGCTTCCTGAATGAATCAGACGTTTGAATGAATTGGTTGAATCTCAATGACTCATTAACGATGACTTGCTGCCACTTAGTGGCAGTTTTATATCTTTTCATGTTTTTAATCATTTCAAATATCAATATTCAACATTTTATGTTTAATTACATTATTTAAACATTATTTAAACATTATTTATGCATTTGTAACTGCAGGTTATTCATTTGTCACCTCTGAGCTGTATTAAACTGTCTGTGTAAATGCATCTAAATGCCACTTTAGATGCAGCTTGTGTTTCCTCTATTGCAAAGATGAATTTTGTTAGGACTTATTTAATTTGATTGGTGACAATCCTCCTTGTGCCTTATTATTATAATTGAATTTGATTAGATTTATGAAATTGACATAAAAGATGATGCATGTATAATTAGGTTTAAAGAATGGATTTATAAAAGTAAAAATGCCCATAAAAGGTAAAAAAATAAATGTAAACGTATTGGAAAAAAATAATTTCTGTTACTGCTGTGAACTGACAATCACGCAGAATATGAAGAATATTAACCGTCCTGAGTCAGCTGTCCATGACAGTACCAAACCTGCCAAGGTACCAGCATTGTCTATATCACACACCCCTAGTCACAGCAGTGTGTTTGTACCTGTACTGCATATCACGTCCACCAC
The DNA here is from genome assembly GCF_019924925.1 of Ctenopharyngodon idella. NCBI lineage: Eukaryota > Metazoa > Chordata > Actinopteri > Cypriniformes > Xenocyprididae > Ctenopharyngodon > Ctenopharyngodon idella. The sequence goes on along the minus strand of NC_067243.1, from coordinate 25,228,943 downwards.
ATATTCAACTGATGATGATAATGTATGTAATGACATGCACATTGAGAACATTTACGTTTCTTTTTTTTTTTCTTTTTTTTGCTTGTTTTAAGATGCATATATATGTATTTTATTGTTTCAGATTTCCGAGGCAGATGAAGTTGCAGAGACAACCAGTACTCTGACTTTACCATTCCTACTGTAATTCTTTCAAAACAGTCATGTTGCACACTGTCCAATTTGACAGCTGTTTCAACAAGAGGTTGAAAGTCATGCGTCGTTACTATTCATTTGTATCCTGCTGACTATACACACTCAAGGAATAAAGCCCTGCTATGCATTATTAAATGTTCTTGTTTTATGTCAGAATTAAAAGATTCATCAGTTGCTACAGTTGATTAAAACGTTTGGTAACACTTTAGTATAGGGAACACAAATAAACTATTAACTACGACTTTTCCCTCAATAAACTCCTAATTTACTGCTTATTAATGGTTAGTAAGGTAATTGTTAAGTTTAGATATTGGGTAGGATTAAGAATGTAGAATAAGGTCATGCAGAATAAGGCATTAATATGTGCTTAATAAGTACTAATAAACAGCCAATATTCTAGTAATATGCATGCTAATAAGCAACTAGTGTTACCAAACGTTTTATTAATTTATAAGTTTCTGAATCCTTTGGGAATAAAATCTGTATAAAATGACCAATATAAATTATATTGTACCTGTTACATATGAAGATCATGAACTGGCAATCTCAAGTATGAAGGAGCACAACATTCAGTACAGAGAAATATATGTCTCTTCCATAGTTGTGAGATTGTCTGACTAACAGTTTGAAGCTGGGCTACAAGTTCTTCAGTCACAGGCCATTCTACTGGAACCACAGTATCACTGCATGACCGGTCAGGGATGATTGTATTGTTTCAGTCAGAGTCTTCTTTTCTTTTAAAGTACACTACCAGTCAAAAGTTTGGAAACATTACTATTTTTAATGTTTTTGAACAAAGTCTCTTATGCTCATTAAGGCTGCATTTATTTCATAATAGAATGATTTCTGAAGGATCATGTGACACTGAAGACTGGAGTAATGATGCTGAAAATTCAGCTTTGCATCACAGAAAGAAATTATATTTTAAAGTATATTAAAATAGAAAACCATAATTTTAAATTGTAATAATATTTCACAATATTATTGTTTTTTTCTGTATTTATTATGAAATAAATGCAGCCTTAATGAGCATAAGAGACTTCGTTCAAAAACATTAAAAATAGTAATGTTTCCAAACTTTTGACTAGTGTAGATGAATGTTTATGGCCAAATGATAAATGTAAGTGCTATTGCACTTACATTTATCATTTGGCCATAAACATTCAGATCCCCGAACCCGGAGTGGCGGAGACGGGCGCCGCGAGGCGTCCAGTGCGGTAACGCAAACGAACCAGGAGAAGCTGGCGGGAGCCCCGGGGCGGCCGAGATACGAATTTTTGAACGTTTCGCCGGGGAAGAGACGCTTCCAACGAGCCCAGGCTCAGGGGCGTAGGCCCCGGGGCGGCCGAGATACGGGCCTTCAAATATTAGGGGGCGCTTTGGCAAAGTCCGTGGGAGCTTGTTCTCCCCAGTACCCCGATGGCCTGAAATTTTCACTCCTGCGCTGAGATACTACTTCCAGAGCGCGGCTCAATCCGACGCCGCCCAGGGCCGGGCCGCCTCCTTCGGGTCGGAAGGGCGGCGCGGGGGCCCTGGAGGATATGACGTGCAACTCCTTTTTCATACTTAGAAAATACACGGCGCGGAGCAGCCGGTCGGTACCTCTCTCCGGGCGGACCCCCGTCTCTAGGGTCGACACCGCTCGGTACGTCCTCCCGGGTCGGTCCCCCCGGGGCCCGGACCCACGCGGGGGTGCGCCCGGCCGCCCGCCCGCTGACCCCACACGCAATCTCATTATGTCAGAATTCCACTTTCCTCGTCGGGGTGCCGTTTCGGGCCTTTGAACGCGAATAACTCGGGAACCCCGCGTCGGATGCGCACGAAATTTGAAACGCGAGCCCTATCGAACGGTCCCGGCCCCGCGTGGACCAGGTGAAAAATTCACATATAGATGTGTTCAATCCAGTCATCTCTCTGTCACGACATATCCAGCTGTACTTAAGTACATTTTTCAAGTATTGTACATTACTCGAGTATTTTTATTTTGAGCAACTTTTACTTTTACTTCACTACATTCCAAAGCATAAGATCATACTTTTTACTCCACTACATTTCATAAAACATATCGTTACTCCTTATTTAAAAATGAAGAAATCGTCACATGCTCAGAGACGCAAAAGCGGCTTCCGATTCGTGCACGAACTGATTTTTTTAAATTATCCTGTTAAATCGGTTCACAAATCACATCAACAATTCATTCGCGAATTGGACTGATCGTATTGCAGCTGTTCTTGAGTCAACAAATCATTGATTCAATGATCCGTTCAGAGCGAGTCTCCAGTGAATGAATTTACAAGTCTGACTAAAAATTAGCCAGGAACTGGGGATCCTCTGAGTGCGTGCGCGACTGATGGTGAAAAGTAAGTAAGCCTACTAATGTTGAATTTTAGGATGAATTTTTGTAACTGAAAATCATATTTAGGTCAGTTGTTTTTGAGCTAAATCTGCTGTAAAGGGCGATCTGTTTAAGTCCACTGGAATGCTTTAATGCGGACACGACCATAACAATGTGTCTACAGATAGCGATCTCGATTCAAACAGATCAAATCACATTTTAAAACTAACTTGCCGCTTCAAATAACGGTTGTATCGATTACATCGTTACGGCACTAGGAGGCGACAAGTGACTGTTAAAATCTATTTGACATTGAATGATTCATTCAAAAGATTTGTTCGAAAACATTGATTCATCCAGTAATGAAACAAGTGAAATAGTTATGAGTGAGTCATTAAATCATTAATTCAAACCTATTTTTGTTTTAAATTAATTAATTAAATATTTTTAAATAGACTGCAGCAATTAATATTTTGTCCTCTAGTAATTAATTATACACAATTTTGTTTAGTTGTCTATTCAGAATCATGGGAGAATCATGTAAAAATAAAAATATATACAAATAAAAATATTGATTCTCATTTTATCCAGAATCAGGCAACTCTAACACCAATTAAACGTTTTTTTTTTTTTTTTTTTTTAAATGTTATGTATTTAGCGCTATAAGTTTCGTCTGTTTTTATATTGTTTGTCAACACATATTACATATTATGTATCTACATCCACTAATCTTCCATCCATACTGACTAGTGCTGGCTATTTGACAATTCATAATCATTCATAATTATTTTTGAGCAATAGGATTATATAAAATATATAATATAAAATTAAATTATATAAGTGGCCTATATAAAATTACAAAATAAACATTCATCAATCCGTACTTTTTTACTTAAGTACATTAAAAATCAAGTACTTTTGTACTTTCACTCAAGTAAAATTGAAAAGGAGCACTAAATACTTTCACTTGAGTAATATTTTATGATACGTATCTGTACTTTTACTCAAGTTCTTGATTTGTGTACTTCGTCCACCACTGGACATATCAGATTTTGGTCTGATATTTAAAGCAGTCAGCACCCAGTACAAGAGATGATGTTGAAATAATTGAAAAGAGTTTACTGAGTAATCTTTGTTAATGTTAATTGCATCTCTGATCAGTATGCCTTCATAATTAATGTTAGTTAACACATTAAAAAATGTTAACAAATGCTTCACAACATTGTCCTGTGAAATTAAAAAACTTGAGATTACAATACAGCACAGGATATAAGTAAATAAATATTGGATATTTTAAGACATTAATACATAAAGTATAACAGCTAAGAAACAAAATAAATTAAGATGTTTGTAACTGATATCCTGATGTTCTCAATAAAAGTACCATTAACTCGCCATCTGTGTCTCTCACCATCTGTCCGTAACAATAATATAGACAATAAAAATAGTAAATTAAATAGTGACTAGTACAATAATAATATAGTATTGGTATAACAACAACAACAACAACAACAAAAGGCTATATATTTTCCATCAATCTCTTGGAAATGGTGAGAACAGTGCATTGACAGGCTCTGCTCAGCTTTCCTTGAGGCTTGTGTAGCCCTGGTTGCAACGGGCTAAAAAGGAAATAAAAATATAAACAAATCACCATTTAATGGCAAACTATTAAATAATCAAAGAAGACAAACCTACTCTTTGTAGATGAGTCGGGAAATTTCCCTTCTAGCAACTTCCCACTGTTTCCTTAACTCGTTGTCTTTGGGAAACCTTCAATGTGTGAGAAGCTAGCCAACTAACTAACGTTACAGTAAGATTCACAAAATGTCAGTCACCTAGCCAAAACGAGTACTTGTCTTAAAAAGTAAGAAAATAAAGATGCATATTTAAACTTCAGGAAATTTAGTTTATAAAATAAGATATAATATAAGATAAAACTATATTAGAAATCATGTAAACTCATGTCTCAACTTTCACAGCTAACTAGCGACATCGCTAGCTATAGTCTGACTCTGGTGGCCAACTACTATCAATATAATTATATAATGACCAAATACAACCAGAAACAAATGTTCAGTTTTACCTGTGAAAGGTCATTCCCTGTTTTCAATTGTGCAGCGATTTGTACAGCCCCAAGCAGCACACGAAGCAGGCATTTTTCTCAATTCCAGTTATGAGCGTTATGGGAACGTTGCCCCACACAATATGGCAGCGCCGTTGACGTACGGTCCAGAGGCCAACAGGGCATCTAGTGTTTATTATAATGTCTATGATATTAACTGCTCACCATTTCGACAAGTGCCGTTGCTCTTCTGCGAACAGTCACAGGAGGGATGCGGTCTGGGGCGCAGAACAGAAAACGTAAAAAAGAAAATGAAAAACAGTGTCTTAAAATTAGGACATCGATGTCCAAGTGGATAACAAGAAATTGGTAAGCGTAGCCTGTCATTATCACTGTAAGTCTTTGATGTCATACACCAGTTGGTCTGTGTGTAGCGCCGCTTCAAGTCAGGCCCGGCGTCAAGAGAAGCCTGGCAGAAGAGAACTTAAAAACGTAATTAAATTGTACAATGTGACATAAAATGTGATGTGTAATTTCAATAAAAAAAAATAAAAACAAAACGTTACTCATTTTAAATTGAATCGAGTTTTAATCATACCATAACCACTAAAAAAAATATCAGGCAAAAATCTGACATGACTGTCGGACTGATAGTAGGCGGAGATTTGTCTCCTAGTAACGCTAGCCTATCAGGGAGCTTCTTACAATTGCGCGTGATTCATCAATGATAGCTAACGTTAGATAGATTACCATAAGGCAGTATAAAAATGGATATACGGAAATATATGACAAATCGGTCCCATAGTTTGCCAGATGCGATCGTACAGTTGCAAGCATCCAACAGCAACTCGGTAGACACGCCAGTCGACAAGACACCAACATCGATTGATCCTCTGCCCTCATGCTCCAGCTCATGCACGTCTAGACCGCCAAGAGTGCCCCTCGACCTTGGTGAGGATAAACCGAATCAGGTTAAGTTAAGACGTTTTCCTCTTCGCTTTTGCTACAACCAGCATCGATCATTTGTTGCGTCATGGTATACGTCACGGGAGTGGTTGGAATACTCCGTGGAAGCAGATGCTGCATTTTGTTTTCCATGCAGGAAATACTTAATTTCTCCATCAGACTCAGCTTTCACTGTAAGGGGCTTCAGTGATTGGAAGCACGCTGTAGAGGCGGTAAAAGGCCTTAACAAACATGGAGCGTCAAAAGAACACATTACAAGTATGGCACTCTGGAAAGACAGAGAAAAACGGGCTGAAAGTGGACTTGAAATTTCCACTATGGTTAACAGTAACCAATTAGCTAGGAATCGCTACTACCTCTCTTCCGTAGTGGACATGATTGAATTTCTTGTTGTGAATCATTTGCCACTAAGGGGAAGCACAGATGCTTTTGATAGTCTAACAGAGGATGGAAGTGGACTTTTCTCTTTTATTATTCGAATATACCCTCCGAAAAGACCCAGAGTTAAGGAGTGTTATGAAGACAATACCACGCAATGTAACGTACAGTTCTCACGAAATTCAAAATGACGTCATTGCAAACATGAGCAGTCTGGTGACTGAAGAAATAGTTCGAGAAGTTGCAGACTCCTGGTACACAATCAAAGTAGATGGCACACGTGACCCAACTGGAATGGAAAATATTTCCATAATCGTTCGCTTTGTTAAGGACAATTATCAAGTCACAGAGCGACTTCTTTCCATGACAACAACTGAAAAAGGGGATGCCCAGACTCTGACCCACACAATAATTACAGAGCTTGAAAAGAACGGGCTCAGTACTTCTAAAATATTGAGCCAGGTGTATGACGGGGCCTCTCTCATGTCCGGAAAAAATGGAGGAGTACAGAAAATTTTGCAGGACAAATTAGGAAGAGTGATTCCGTACGTGCATTGCTTCAATCATCAGCTCCATCTTGTGGTAGTTCATGCAATATCCACAGAGCCTGCGGTTGAAGACTTCTTTAATGTGTGTAATTTGCTTTATAAATTCATAAAGAAGCCAACCGTTGCCGTCTTGTACGGAGGGCAGCAACTTAAGAGATTACTTGAACAGCGATGGACAGGGCATCTTCAAACGGTCAAAACAATTCTGAATTCTTTTCAAGACATCACTGAATTGTTAGCCGTGATCGGTGGAAACCGCAGATACAAGACGGAGGTGCGCATGGAAGCAGCTGGCCTGATTAGGGAAGTATCAGAGACGAGCTTCAAGTTCATTGCCCACATGGTGTATAAGATTCTACAGCTGCTTGATGCTCCAAACAAACTGATGCAGTCAGAGGACATGGACCTTCTAAGTGCTGTCAAATTAGTTACATGTGCTTCAGAATGCCTTACGAATTTGCGCAGTGAATCTGACTTCTTAGAGCTGTGGGAGAAGGCTGACGAGACTGAAATGCCAAGACCCCCCAAACGAAAGCGCACCATCAACAAAGGCCTTCAAGATTATCTGCTGGAGGAAAGCATTGGCCAGGCTCAAGGTGATTTGGGAAATCAAGAAGAGCTCAGACGATTATACTACAGTACTTTGGACGCAGTGCTTGCAGAAATCTCGGAGCGTTTCGGAGAAAGAAATAGCAAGTTAATTGAAGCTCTTTCAGCCTTTGATCCACAGTATGACAGCACTTTCTTGGATGCCCAACTCGTACAAGATATGATGAACTTAACTAATTCGGAAGTGATTCATTCAGAATTTGTTGTGGCCCGTCAATTCCTGCGTAAAGTACTGGCTAGCTCGATTTCTAGTGGCGAGAAATTAACTCTCAAACAAATACTCCAGGAGCATCATACCACGCTTGAAGCTATGCCTAGTGTACTCGCCGCAATGAAATGTGCGCTGACATTTGGAGCTTCTACAGCTACGTGCGAAAACTCATTTTCTACTCTGAAAAATGTGTTCACGGACAATCGAAGGAGCATGCTACATCAGCGAAAGGCACATTTAGTGCAACTGGCATTTGAAAGAGACTTGACAAGAAAATTTCGGGATGAATGGAAAGATGCTCTACTGAGAAGGTTCAACGAGAGTAAGCGCCGCAGACTCCAGCTGTTCTAGCAGGTTGGTGTTATTTTATTTATTATATAATGCGTTCATAATGTTTGTTTATAACGTCATCTTATTTTAATCCTGACTTTTTTTAAAAATGTTTGCGTAAAGTTTGAACCAGTTCTGATGTGCATCGGATTCGGGCCAGTGCAAAATTATAATACATTTTTCTTCTTTGCGAATAGTGACATAATTAGTAATACTAATCACTTTGTTTTATAGTCAAAATTAAATTATACCGATACCAAACGCCCACTGACACTCACGCTATTTTTTACCGTAATTAATCAATTAACGTGTTAAATCGACAGTAAAATGCAGGAAGTTTTCTGTGAGGGTTAGGGGATAAAGTGTTGTGATTAGTAATTAGTAATTATTTATAATTTGTCAGTTACCTATTAGTTCTTAATGATGCCAATCATATAATAAAATAATATTTTTGGTGGAATATTTGTGGAGCATTTTCATCTGGATATAGATTACAAATGCTCTTTTTTAAATTGTGAAATAGTGTATTGGTCATTTATTTATTTGAATGTCCCTGTTCATCTTTCTTTTGTTATGAGATGTCACAATTTCTAAGTGTTAAAATGAATTGCAACCTCATTTTTGTCATGGGTGGTGGCTGTAGATTTTTAATTCCCAGCATGCTTTGCGTCAGACTGTATAAGAAAAATAAATGTTGAAATTAAGTGTTATTTTGTGTTTTTGCACAAGATTAACATAGGAAGACATAAGTTTGTGTTTAATGTTGAGTTATGTTGGGATTTACAGGTGTTCTGTTATGTTAGTTTTGTAGGGTTACCATTGTGGTGAAGAGTAGAGCCTGTGGTTAGGTTGATGATGGGCTGCAAAATCTTTAAGACTGCATATACTGTATGATGTTTGATTATATACATGTAAAGAAGTAACAGTTTTATCAAAAAAAATTTTTCCAAATGAATGAAGAAATTATGTGGAATATTTTTTTATCATGTGTCATCAAAATGTGTGCAGTAGAGGGTTAATTTTTTATCCACTTGCATTTTACCAGGCATTCTTTCACAGTTAAAAACTAAAGATGAGATCAGTTGCTGAGATCGAGGTGAGATCGATTGCTCCTGTCTGCCTCACTGCTGTCACAGACACGCCAGGCTCTACCCTCACACAGACACAGCACACGTCATCACCAGAGTTTTAATCACCCACACCTGCAGCCCATCAGCACCCTCATCAACAGCAGCACAAAAGACTCACGCTCTCACTCAGTCACTGTCTGGTCTCATTTGCACATGGTCTTACCTGTTTGCTTACCTCAAGGACTCCTCTGAAGATACTTACCTGTCTCCTGTGTGTTCCCTCGACTGTCTCCGTTGTCTCCTCGTCTCTCTTGAGTTCATCTGTGTCTGCTCAAGCTCCAAGTCTGTCATCCGTCTGCCATTCCTGCAAAACAAAGACAAGTATCAGTTCTACATCCATACCTGCCAACGTATTAACCTGCCTTCACTCACCTGCACTCTGTCATCATTCTGGTTGTTCAATAAACATCATTACCTGTATTCCTGTGTCGCTGTCCCCTTCTGTGTTGTAACAGCTGCTGAGTAGTTTGCGTCTGTAAGCTCCATATAGCTTTTTGTTTTGAATCTCTATTTACTATAATTCCTTGCTGTTTATACAGTATTGTTAAATATAACTTACTCATCACCATATACCAGATACATTGCCTATCATGTTAATCTGACATACGCTAGCTTTAATTTAAATCGTTATCGTTAGCACAACTTGCTAGCATTTCGCTAGCCTGTGTTAGTTGGTGTGACCTTTTATAGTACACATTTTAACCCAAGAATTATTTAGGTAGGGTAAGGTTAGTCAAATCTAGCCTAAACCATAAAGTACTCAGCAGCTGGCAGGTTGAAGTTCTTCAGGAATGATGTAGAAGACTACCTTGTGGTTGTTCTTTATTGAGGCTCAGTTTGTAGTTATAAGTAAAGTCTCACAGAAGGCAATCGTAACAATAAAATATCTCTTTTATTGGATACAATACAAAGCAGTTAATGCAAAATAAAACAAAATCAAACTTAAATCAGCTTAAGCTAAAAAGCTCTATAACATAGCTTAATCCAGCAGTGCTGGAGATGCTGTTACGTGACCCTTGTTAGGGTATCAGGTGTCCCTCTATGCTTAATGCAGGCAGCATCTGAGGAGGCCTTTTACTCCTCAGACTTTTATACTACTTTTTGGGGAATTCCAACTTCATATTAGGCTACTCATCAATTGATCAATGCTTTGTATGTTCCAATCTTCCTGTCTGCCTCTTCTTTACTGAAGTCTTCGTCTGGCTCACCTCCACTTGAGGTTGCAACATGCTCTCTTCATCATTATTATTAACCTTTGTGGTTGGTTACAAACATCAAACTCAAAAACCTAACTTTCACAACTGTTGCTTAGTCATCTTATCTTATAACAAAGGAAGTATTGCAGTTACTTAATTTCATAATCATTCAAGCATATATGGCCTTAACTTAATAGCAAGCAAATAACTACATTGAAACAGGTAAATAGTAATAACAATATCCAAAACACCCCCTTCTTGCTATATTTTGGTTCAATCGATAACATTTATCAACCTTTCATTTTGATACAAAATGTGCCCTTTTTTGGCTTCAACACATCTTCTTATCACTATATCCCTTAACATTTCATTTTGGAACCAATTTTCTGTACTCTGCTTAACAATGGTAAGGTACTGTAAAAATGTGTGCTGCAATAGTGATGCATCAGTTATTTTATGCTGGCATGCTCCTGTGCTCTATCTTTGGACAGATCCTTTGGATACCTGTCCATGTGAGGACAGATAAAGGTATGGCCTCTCCCAACTCTCACACTTTTTACAGTGTCCAATGGTTAGGATTTGGGTCTTTAGCAAAACCTTGGCCGCCACCTTCTTTCTGGGTTCCTGGGTCTCTGCCTCTTCCACACATTTCAAGCAATGCCTCTATGAGATAAACATCATCATTTTCTTTTAAAATGCTTAGAATTTCCTTAGAGTAGGCTACCTTACATGTAAAGCACATACAAAAACTTGGTTTTTATCCATTCAACCACTCATACAGTATTTGTTAACACACACTGTAAGTCATTTCACAGTTTACTACAGCTAGGTTATTGCTTGACACATTTTCCATTTAAATCAGTAATTTGTTCAATTTTCTTTTTTCTTGTCTTATACAACCACTCCTTGGTATATTCTTTTATCACATTGATTCTCATCTCAATATTTTCACTCATTCTTTTGGTTATTTCAATAATTAATACTTCTCAATTTTCCTGTATTATATTGCCTCATTACAATTATACATGTAATTATACAGTAATTTCCCCATAATTACATCACACTTTTCTTTAAAATAAAAAGTTTATACATTTTCCATATTCTAAATAACATTTCTTCTCTATTTCTATCCAAAATTTATTCCTCTGTACCAGAACTTCTGATTCCAGGGTTCTTTGGACCCCCTAAAAGCATCATATATGTTATAACTAAAGGTGTAATATCCTATGTTCCCAAAATTGCATTTACAACTATTATTGCTCTTATACATTTAGTTAAAGTTATCAATTTCTATTGTATACATCTGCTGTTAATACAATTTTTTGTTATTTGATTTTTACGTCATTGATGCGTTTGATAGCATTCATGTTTTTCTCTAGGACCAGGATATTCTATCCTGCTTTTCCTATGCCAAATCCATATTTTTCTTATTTGAGTGATGTTTAATATTTCCCTTCTCAATCTACATTTTTCCATTGTGTAATTTCCTATTGTAAAAATGTTCACTTCTGGACATTTGCTACATTCTTCCAAAGTAGTTTTTTTTTGCAATTTAGCACTTTCAGATTTACTATAGTGCAATTTACGACTTCATGTACTTAAATTTGGTCCACTTCAATCAATTGTGTAGCAAAATCATCTAGAGGCCATACCCCTGATATAGGGTTACGGTCCCTATCACTAAATTTACCAGTAATACTGTCAATTTTCTCTCTTTTTTTCTCCATCATTCAATTTCATAACTCCTGAAAAATAAAAACAAAACAATTAATGGGAGTTTTCCAGGTGGTCCCCTCCATCCCCTATTTCAACGATCATTTTTGACTCAAGAATAACTCTGCACGTTATTCCCGAGCCAGTTCCATTTCGACCGCACAGGTGAGTATTTCAGGTTCAATTCAATTTCATCTTCTATTTCTGTACGACATCTTGACGTCCAGGAATAATCAATATTGCTGTTGTTTACCTGTCTTAGATAATTTTCATTATCTAGGCACACACTTGTTGCATTTCTTCTACTCTTTACAAGACCACAAGCTTTTATTCCATGCCCACATATGTCTTATGCTGTTTCCTGGTCCTTCAGTCCTTTCTTTGGACTGAGGTCTCTGCCCTTAAGACCTTTTTCTCCCAAGCTTCTACCCAGTGGTCTCCCCAAGTGTAGGCTTGAATCAAGATATTACTGGATTTTTTTCTCGGCTTTTTTACCTGCCATATTAGGGCATCCCCTACTACAGGTTTTTCAACTCAATAGCCCCTCTAGACCTTTCTCTATGTCTCATGGGTAGCGATCCCGTTTCTTGGCCCTTCAGTCCTTTCTCTGGACTGGAATATATTAATTCCCTCTGGACTAGTATTTTACAGAATCCTTTCTGGATTGGTCTACGTGGGTCTTAAAGGTAGCTCTTTAATGTGGTTTCTAAACTTTCAACTTAAAACTCAAAGGTTAAACCCCGCACGTTGGGCTCCATGTTAGTCAGTGTGACCTATTTATAGTACACCTTTTAACCCTAGGATTATTCAGGTAGGGTAAGGTTAGTCAAATCTAGCCTAAACCATAGCTTACTAGTCAGCAGGTTGAAGTCCTTCAGAAATGACGTAGAAGACTACCTTGTGGTTGTTCTATATTGAGGCTCAGATTGTATTTATAAGCAAAGTCTCACGGAAGGCAATCGTAACAATACAATTTCTCTTTTATTGGTTAGAATACAAAGCAGTTAATGCAAAATTAAACTTAAATCAGCTTAAGCTAAAAAGCTCTATAACCTAGCTTTATCCAGCAATACTGCAGATGCTGTTAAGTGCCCCTCGTTAGGGTATCAGGTGTCCTTCTACGCTTAATGCAGGCAGCATCTGAGGAGGCCTTTTACTCCTCAGATTTTTATACTACTTTTTGGGGAATTCCAACTTCATATTACTCATCAATTGATCAATGCCTTGTATGATCCAATCTTCCTGTTGTAAGCGTATCAGTCTCTGTATCTCTTGCTTATTAAGCCGGATGTCCTTCCTCTGTCGCCTATGCTGTCGTCTTCTTCTAGCATTCTTCCTCTTCTTCAATGAAGTCTTCGTCTGGCTCAACCGCTTGAGGTTGCAACATGTTCTCTTCATTCTTATTGTTAACCTTTGTGGTTGGTTACAAACATCAAACTCAAAAAACCTAACTTTCACAACTGTTGCTTAGTCATCTTATATTATAACAAACGAAGGAAGTATTGCAGTTACTTAATTTCATAATCATTCAAGCATATATGGCCTTAAATTAAAAGCAAGCAAATAACTACATTGAAACAGGTAAATAGCAATATCAATATCCAAAACACCTGTTAACCTGCTAACCTGCCATACGTGCTTGCCGTCTTTTTTTCTCTTGCGCGCTCGCGCCATTACGAGTCCATCAAACGACTGAGGTGAGTTGGATCAGTCAACAAACACGATAAATCATGTCATCTTCACCTGTTATTGTCACTTGCACTGCCTGCCACTTGTGTAGCATAGCTTTCTCTGTCTGCAATGAGATTTACACATGTGATGAATGCAGGGAGATAGTCAGGCTGACGGAGAAGATATCAGAATTAGAGACACACTTCCAAACTTTAATTGACGATAGTAAGAATGCAAAGGCTTTAGATACTGCTTTGGATGCGACTAGCTTACTGAACTCTGTACATTGTTCAGTTCCGGCTGTAGAGCCTGTGCAGCAGGGCAACTGGGTGACTGTGAGACAGCATTGTCGAGGGACAAAACACCACTCTTCCATTCCTATTAGAACATCAAACAGGTTCTCCCCACTCAGTAATGCACCCACTGAGAATCCTGTTGAAAGTGCCCTAGTTATTGTCAATCCTATTACATGGAACGTAAAAATAGAGACACCAGCCACCATAGTCACGTTTGCCAGGAGCCAGAGCATGGCTGGCTGTCTAAGTGGTGTCCGCAGAATAATATAGGGTTCATAGACAATTGGAAAAGTTTTTGGGGCAGACCTTACCTGTTGAAAAGAGATGGTATTCATCCCTCCTGGGGTGGTGCTACTCGATGTTGCAACAGAAACTACTGACTCTCTCTTTTCCAGCACTTTAGACACAGTTGTTCCTTTTCACTTGAAAAAGATTAAAGAAAATAGGCCAACAAAACTTGCCCTTAAGAGAGCAGCCAGAAAAATGGAGTGTAGCTGGAAGAAAACAAAACTAGAGGTTTTTCCACATATCTTGGAGAGAGAGCATGATTGCGTACAGAAAGGCCTTAAAAACTGCTAGATCTGATTATTTTCCAACCCTCTTAGAAGAAAACAAACACAACCCTAGGTATTTATTTGATACAGTGGATAAATTAAAAAGAAATAAAGCTTCAACCCCAGATGTTTCCAAACAGCACAGCAGTAATGACTTTATGAACTTTTTAACTTACAAGATTGATATCATTAGAGAGAAAATTATAACTATGCAACCATCTACTACAGTATCACATCATCATTGTCATTGTAGTGTCCCTGAGGAAAAACTCCATTCATTGCTACAGAAGAGGAAAAATTGTCTAAACTCCTTAAATCATCTAAATCAACAACATGTAGACCCTATACCGACTAAGTTACTGAAAGAGATGCTTCCAGAGGTCATAGATCCTCTTCTTAATATTGTAGCGGGTCCCGGCTAGGTCTCCGCTGGCAGATATATAGATAATCCTCTGATAGGAGTGCTCTGGAAATATTACAAATATTACAGAGAAATCAGTGACACAGGACAACAGTTGCTCATTCTCCATTCACTCGGATTATCTTTATTTTCAACTTCATTTTAACTTTGTATCTGCAATCATGAATTATAAGCACAGGTTATATCCACATTTGGATAACATGAAGCCATATATTCTCCAAAGGTCTGTTTTCACATAAATGTATCCTCACATATTTTCCAAACATTAACTTATGAAAGTTTGTATGAAACCAAAAAACAAACATTTTCCCTTTAAATCCTATTTTTGGTCTATCCTCAATCATGTCTGCACTTTTTCCTTTAAACACCTGTCATCTTTGTCCTCTTATCAAAAGAGTATTTTTGTAATAACTGTACATTTTATGAGTGTTCACTTTATACAACAGAATAATTCTCATTTGCAGTTAAGCTGTATTACATTTACACTATAAGAACACAAACTTCAATAATTACCATATCTGCCTCATAACTTGGCGCTCAGTTCTATGAACTGAATCTGTATCATTGTAATATTAACGTGCGTGCGCCCTTAAACAAGGCCGCAGCCGTAACTTACGCTGTACATTCACATTAACTTTTTACCCTTTTAACATTGTACTACACACATAGCTGTTTTTCACACACACTGAAATAACCCACAAATGCCCCGGAGCCGTAAGGAACAAATAAAATAATCTGCGGACGTCGGCCGCCATTCTCTCAACTGCGTACTGTCAAACTTAACTGTTTACACATTTGACATACTTTTAGCTTACAGAGCACACATCACCGGGGATTCATATTAGCTTATGAACATCTGTAGTCACATAAAAGATGTGTAACTAACCTGGAAATATTACAAATATTACAGAGAAATCAGTGACGCAGGACAACAGCTGCTCATTCTCCATTTACTCGGATTATGAGCTCATCTTGCTCTGCGCATCGCTAAATGTCCCAGTGTGACGCTGCTCGTGGTTACTGCCACCCTGTGTCCATTTTATGAAATACATGTCATTATGTGCTTTTTCCGTGATCTCTCGTTAGTATTCAATTATATAAATAAGAATAAAATAAAATAAAATACTATTGCAATAAAAGGAAAGGAAACAAAAAGTAATAATCTCAACAAAACGTTTGTGAGTGTCACAATATCATTAATTAAATTTTGTCATTAGGATACGTACAGAAAACTTTAAAGCTGGCTATTATTAAACCTCTTGTTAAAAAAAACGCAACTTGATCCTACAGAATTAGTCAATTATAGGCCAAGCTCGAATCTACCTTTTCTGTCAAAGATACTAGGAAAGGCAGTATCCTCACAACTATGCTCCTTTTTAGAAAGAAATGGTATCTGTGAGGATTTCCAGTCAGGATTTAGACTGTACCATTGTACTGAGATGGATCTCATTAGAGTTACAAATGATTTGCTTTTACCATCGGATCGTGGCTTCTCTATTAGTGTTACTGGATCTTAGTGCTGCATTTGACACTATCGACCACAACATTCTTTTGAATAGACTTGAAAATTATGTTGGCATTAGTGGAATTGCATTGGCATGATTCAAATCATACTTATCTGACCGTTCAGTATGGAGTACCTCCGTTGCTGTTCACTTTGTACATGCTACCCTTGGGAGATATCATTAGGAAGCATGGCATTAGTTTTCACTGTTAAGCTGATGATTCTCAGCTCTATATTTCTTCGCGCCCTGACGAATCTTACCAATTCACAAAATTAACGGAATGCATAGCTGATATAAAAAATTGGATGACTATCAATCTCCTACTACTTAATTCTGAAAAAACAGAGATTCTAATTTATAAGTTCACACAACGTCACATCATGCACATGCAGCGCTTCTGTGAACGGAGAAAACAGTAAAACTATATAAAATAAAAGGGAATATTTAGGCCTATAGGCTACGCGATATTTCACTATATAATTAGGTCTACAGATTAACAAAATGAAAGTGGTTCATTGTGGCGCACTCCAAAGATCTAGGAAAGGAAACAGACATTCTGCTTGTTTTCGTTATTTAAGGGTCTTTTGTAAATGTATGAATGTGTCTTGATTTACCTGTATGACCATAAATTACGGAGTACAGTTTACTGTCTTGGAAGAAAAAAAAAAAAAATTCCAGTGGTCGCGCCGGCGCCTCACGCGCGCACACATAAAAATTCTTGCATTGATTATATCGCAGCCTGTTAAATAATTAAAATAAAATACAATCAACCAAACATATAAAAACGTTACACTGCTCAGTTCAATTCTGTAATACAATCTGCCGTTTACCACCCGTGACCACCGCCTGACTGTGTGGTTATGTGAAGGATGATGTCGATAATGCGAGTGAAGTACAAAGCTTAATAAATAATATATAGATTTAGCATTCTTCTCAAATGGAAACAGTGCCGAATGAGAAAGGTAGGCTTCAGATTCACTTTAAATTAATTCGTTTAGCATCTTATTTTGTTTTATTTCTAATAAATAAACCTGTTTCTCGCCTTGAATATAGCAATAGAAGCTGGAATGGCGTTAAAAAAGAAAAGAGATTTTTATTTTTATTTATTTTTTTATTTTTATTTTTTTTTAATCGTTTTGGCTTGACGTATAGCCTGAATTAACTTTAGAGGTTTTGTGGTAAAATAAAATAGGGCAGTTTTGTTCATAATTTATGTTTACAAACATTATAATTATATTATATATTATATATAGGCTAGGCTATTTGTAAACATTTTATTTTATTTACCGATAAATTACATTATTTCTGAATATGCGACGCATAGGCGACATATCTTTTTTCCTCTCAGGAATAGCGCCGGTATTTTTAACCATGCAGCAAACATTTTAAAATATCTTGGAAAAATACTTTATAAACCGTTGATAGTTTTTCCTTTCGTTTAATAGGTTTTTATTTGGACAGAATCTTGTTATAAAAGATAATTGTAGGCCTATTGGCTAAGACGGCAAATACTCCCTTTTTTTAATAAATAAAACGCTGTACGTATTATTATTATTATTATTATTATTATTATTATTAAGTAGGCTACATGCAAGAAAAAAAAAGAAAAAAAAAGTTAAAAAATAAGGTTATTAACCGTTATTTTTTCTGAACAAACCGGTTTCGGAACGTTAATAATACAGAAGGAACGCTGGAACAGAAACATTAAAATACCGATTCTGCTCGGAGTGAAACGATTGATTTTTTTTTTTTTTTTCGTTTTTAAGCCCTACTTACCTGAGCCATCCGGATCTTCTTTCTCCCGCCTTAGTCTGTTCTCCATTCCTCGTTGATTCCATTCCTGCAAAAGACATTCATCAATTACTACTTCGGCTAAGTGACTGTTCCAAAGTGCTTGTGCCATTACTCACCTGCATTCTCCGTCTGCCAGTTTCCGTGCTGTTCTAAATAAACTACCTGTTATACACTTACCTGTCTGCCACCGTCTGTGTCCTGACAGACACATATGCTCTCAATGACAAATGCGGAACAGTTAGTTCATGCGTTCATGACCTCAAGTCTAGATTATTGTAATACTGTACTCGGTGGTTGTCCTGCATGCCTAATAAACAAACTCCAGCTGGTCCAAAATGCAGCAGCTAGAGTTCTTACTAGAACCAGAAAGTATGACCACATTAGCCCGGTTCTGTCAACACTGCAATGGCTCCCTATTAAACATCATATAAATTTTAAATCTTGCTAATTACAAAGCACTAAATGGTTTAGCTTCCTTCACGTCTATTGCGATGTCAAAATTCTGGCCAGTTGATAATACGTAGAATATCAAAATCAACTGCAGGCAGTAGATCCTAGCATTGTTCGGGTTAGCAGACACACTCTGTCAGTTTAAATCTATACTAAAAACACATCTCTTTAACCTGGCATACTCATAACACATTATCTACATGTAAATTGTTCGGCTGCATACATTAGGTCAGCCTGGAACACTTCCCATAACACTTGATGTACTCGCTACATCATAAGAAGAATAAAAGATTAATTTTACTCTTTGTTATTCCCGAGGTTTACCGTAGTCAGCAAGATCCAGACCATATCCAGATTAGATGCAGGACCTGCGCCTAGACACGACAACAATGCAGGCCTGAAGTGTCAACTAAACTATCCCCTGCAAAGGCCTCCTTCCCTTTCCTTTCCCTATAGATAAAACATTATCAAAATGATTCCAGTTCACATGGATCCGTGTAAACTAGTAATTCTGTATTATACTGGTTAAACAAGTAATTTGGCGATGTCACTTTGTTAAGAAAGACTAAGCGTCCTTGCACATACACATTCAAACCCAATGAATGGCAAGAACGCATTAAAAGTCTTCTGTTTTCAGTTAAAAAGGTGTCATTTAAGCGGCCCCTAAGTTAGGTTGCGCCGTGTTAGACCGCTGAACTTTTAGTCATCCTAACAACAGAGTGGTGCGTAATGGAGTGCAGCAGAGCAGCATCAAGAATGTCAAATACATATCAGTGAATCTTTTATTTGTATCTACAGTTCATTGGCTATAATGACAGGATCGCGAAAGTATACTGAGCTCGTGCAAAACAGATCTTCAGTGCAGCAACTCATTTAAATGCCTCTAATTTGGCCGATGCGTTCAACAGACATGTCTGTGATTGGCTACAATGCTCAATTCTGCAAAAGCATGTTATAAGTACCTTTGATGCAAAGGGAGAAAATATAAATATAATGCTTTAATTGTCAGGTATTGGTGAGGAAGGAGCGAGGACTCAATAGTGCAGGTTAGAAGGGCTTTATTTAATAATAAAAAATAAAACAAAACACAACAAAAACTACCCAAGAGGAAAAACAAGACTAGGCTTGGCATGACTTGACTTGAACACACAAGGGAATATACGACGACGAACCAGCACAGGACTGCAAACACAAGGAGAATAAATAGAGAAAACAAGGCAGGTAACGACGGAGGACAGGTGGGGCAAATCAGCCAATAATGAGGTAACCAGTTGGGCGTGGTCAAGACAATAGACATGAGAGCACATGGCACAAAGAAACACATGACAAGCCATGTGCTCACACCAAACACAAGCACATGGCCAATGAAAACAAAATCACAAGCCATGTGCTTACACAAAACGAGACATGAACATGCAACTATGAAAACTCATAAGCCAATTGTTCACACAAAACAAGACAACATGAGAGCACGCAGCCCGTGAAACACAGACTGCGTGCTACACAACACAAGACAAAAACACAATATAAAAGCATGCGGCAGGTGGAAACAAACCGCGTGCTACACAAAACATGGCAATACAAGAGCGCCTGGCCAATAAGAACTGACCAGGCGCTTCACAAAACACAAGACAAGAACGCACGGCAAGTGAAAGAACACTTGCAGTTTTCTTGATTAGGTAATCATGGCAGCTGTAATTGTATTCACATTTATTTTCTGATTAATTGTTAAGCTCTTTGAGAAAGACAAGGCAACAAAATATTCAGGGCTTTTCTAAAAACATTCGGGGCTTAAGCCCACTTAGCCCACCCCTAGCGCCACCCCAATAAATAAAAATATTTTAGAGACAGTGTCAGTTTGTGTTTCCTGACAGGAACGACAGGAGAGTGAATAATTAATGACAGAATTTTAATTTTTGGGTAAACTAACGCTTTAACGCCCACACAACATCAAATTATAGCATCATCAGACGATGATATATTGTTGGTTTTAAGTCATGGTATTAACTGAAGACCCAACGTCTTCTTAATATCACAAGATTAATGTCCACACAACGTAAAATTATAGCATCATAAAACCTACAAAATATCTACATCCTAAGTCATGGTATTTAGAAACCAAAAGCCAACGTCTGCTAAACATTGTAAAATCAACGTCCACACAATGTCAAATTATAGCCTCATCAGATGTTGGTATTTTGTTGGTTTTAAGTCATGGTATTAAGTAACCTAAACCCAATGTTTGCTGAACGTCGTAATGTCCACACAACAGTAAATTATTGATTTTATTTTGATGATTTGATGTTTTAATGATATTACTGATTCTGATCACTAAAATCTCAATGATATTATTTAGTTATATAGAGTATTTTCATGATAGATGCACAATGTACAGTAGGTGGTGGTATGTGATTTCAACACCAATCCGCCATTAAACCCAAAGAAGAAGATGTACCTGTTGTGCACATTGACCATGACTGCATCCAAAATCGTATGCTTCCCTACTATATAGTAGGTGAAAAACAGTATATGACAAAAGCAGTATGTCAGAATTCACAGTACTGGTAAAAGAGTAGGCAAAAAGTACCCGGATCACCTACTTCTTCCAGCGAGATTCTGAAGTGTGCATATGATGGACACTAGTATCCCATGAGGCCACAGGAGAGGATTTGTGAATGGAGGTGGCGCGATGCAACTGACATTGGTAGGTCATGCGTTAAGGGCAACATGGCAAATGTAGTATTTCCAGATTACATTCATACTACACTACTTTTTTTAGCTGTCGTTAAGTAACTAATTATTCAAAAAAAAGTACCTACTCAAGAGAGTATGCAATTTCAGACACAGCCCATGAGCGGAGGTAAGGGCTTTTCACACTGAGCGCGATTAAGCGACGCAAATATATGATGCAATGAGACTCGAATTGAAACAATAAATCCGTATGGAGCTATTCACACCAGGTGCGATCAATCACGGCGCGACTTCTTATGGATGTCTCTGGAGTGGCTCTCACCCAGTTTGGGAGGAGGCTACACATGACAGAGACGGCAGAGTGGACTCTGCCAAGGGAAAGACACAGGCTTCTGCTTAGAAGCTTTACCGTGGAATTTACACATATGGGATCCCCTCAGGGTGGCACATATGGGCACCCAGCTTAGAACTGGTTCACATGTATACAACAGATGTAGGCCTGGCGTCAGATGCTCTGCCACGTCCGGCTGCCGGTGGTGATTGGAGGACTCAAAAGGGTCTGCTCGTAGGAACCTTCTGGAGAAATAAGCGCATAGCAGAGGAGAACTGGCCCCCTGACTAAGCCTGGTTTCTCCCAAGGTTTTTTTCTCCATTTTAACACCTGTTTGCCACCTGATGTCACCTGTTGGAGTTTGGGTTCCTTGCCGCTGTCGCCTTTGGCTTGCTTAGTTGGGGACACTTGACATTTGATATTCAACAGTGCTTTGATCTGCCTGCATTGACACCATTTTCTTTAAGAGCTGCTGTGCAGCCAAAATTATATACCAGTTATCACTGTAAAGCTGCTTTGACACAATCTGCATTGTAAAAAGCATTATATAAATAAAGGTGACTTGACTTGACTTGACAAGCCGACACTAGGCCGGGGCCTCTCAGTGAGGTGAGAACACAGGAGGAGACCGGCTCAACACGAAGGCTATAGAATCTAGCGAACATGTTAGGTGTCGCCCAGCCCGCAGCTCTTCAAATATCTGTCAGCGAGGCGCCACGTGCCAGCGCCCAGGAGGATGCAACACTTCTAGTAGAGTGAGCTTGCAGCCTGAGCGGGCAGCGCTCGCCCTGTGCTTGGTAAGCCAAGTCGATGGTATCCACTATCCAGTGGGCCATCCTCTGGTTTCAGACAGCCTTTCCCTTCTGCTGGCCTCTGTAACTGACAAAGAGCTGGTCTGAGGTCGTAAAGCTTTGTGTCCGGTCAATGTACATTCTTAAGCAGGCAGAGGGTGCATGAGGAGGCTTGGTGACGTCCTCGAACCGCCCACTGCTGCCCGCTGGCGACAGAGGAGGATGAGAGTGGTCCGGTTCTGCACCGTCCACTGCTCTCTGTACACTCTTGGGACCAAAAGAGGAAGGAAACTACTCTTTTTCTGACATTGTGGGTTCAGGTGGCTGTGAAAGTAAACAAAAAGTAAAGGAAACAAAAGATTTTCCACTGGCCCTTCTCCAGGGGAAGGAGTGGTGCAGTCACCAGCTCCCAAAGAGCAATCCCTTCCATCTCTGGGTTGCCCGTCTCAGGACCTCTTACCCTTGCATTTGGCAGCCTGCTTAGAAGGGGCCTGGACCCACACCCGGCCCCTCTACGCTGCTTGGTTGGTGGCTGCTGCTGCGTGGGAGCAGGGGTGGATGCAGGGGAGCACCCTCAGCGATGAGCAGACAGTGATGCTGCAGTCAGCTGCTTCTTGGCAGCAGCTGACCGCCAGGGTAGGATGTGTTTGATAGCCTCCGTCTGCTTCTGGGCAGCCGAGAACAGCTGGGCAAAGTTCTTGACTACGTCGCCGAAGAGGCCGGTCTGGGAGACAGGAGAATTTAGGAAACGGATCTTGTCGGTATCCCGCATGTCAGCCAGACACAGCCAGAGATGGCATTCCTAGACCACAAGCGTGGACATCGCATGACCCAGAGACCGCACAGTGACCTTTGTCGCTCGAAGCGTGAGGTCCGTTTCGGTGTGGAGTTCCTGGAGAACTTCCGGATTGTGACCAACCTCGTGCCAGTCTTTGTGCGCTTTGGTTTGATGGACCTGCAATAACGCCATTGCGTGCAAGGCCGAGGCGGCCTCTCCACAAGCCTGGTAAGCCTTGCAGATTAGATCCCATGAGTGCTTACAGGCCTGGGAGGGGAGACAAGGTTCCCCCCGCCATGTGGAGTTAGGGCATAGTTGTATTGCAACTGTCCGTTCCACAGGGGAGATACGTGTGTATCCCTTGACCGCCCCACCATCGAGGGTGGTGAGAGTGGAGGGGACTTTAGGTTTTTTCTGGCAGTAAAAGGTGCCGTTCAAGACCTAGTGAGCTCCTCATGCACCTCTGATGCAGAAATCAACATCTGGTCGTCTGGAGGAGCCCTGAAGGATATAGCTGGTTAACTTTAGTTAATTATAAATCATCAATAAGAAAAGGATGTAAATAAGCATTAATTCCTTAAGCCACTTTAGACACCAAGAACACAAAACCTGTTACCATTTCTATGAGCCAGTAATAAAGTAAGTTAATATGCTGTCTTGTTCAGATAATAGAAAAAAATGACAGTTTAATCACAACTTTTGCTTTTAGTAAACATTCTTCACACAAAACATGGAACCAAACACATCAAAATTTCAGGTTTGCAAGTTTTCAGTGTTTTTTTTTTTTTTTTTTAATTATGAAGAATTTTTCTTCTTTAGTTTGCAGACCGTCTGTTATTATTTTCTTATTTCTTAGGTTCCACTTTTGACTGTTCTTGTGTAAGACTTAGAACTAGATTCTGCACACACTGGTACACTCGCATGCAAACTGAAACTCCAGATGCGCACATGCTGCTCACACTCTTCTATTACTTGTTACTATATTTCTTAGGGTAACACTTTACAATAAGGTTCTTTAGTTAAACATTAGTTAATGTATTAACTAACATGAACTAACCATGAGCAATACATTTGTTACTGTATTTACTAATCTTCGTTAACATTAGTTAATGAAAATACAGTTGTTCATTGTTTGTTCATGTTACTTCACAGTGCATTAACTAATATTAACAAGATTTTAATAATGTATTAGTAAACATTGAAATTAACATTAACAAAGATTAATAAATGCTGTATAAGTGCAGTTCATTATTAGTTCATGCTAACTAATGTAGGTAACTAATGTTAAGTAATGAACCTTATTGTAAAGTGTTACCTTTCTGGGTATGCCATATATGGAACGGTTTGAACTCTGAGAACTATGATTGGATGCCCAGGACATCCTGGATGTTATTGCTTAATCTTGTGTGTATAAATATGACCCATCTTCTTTAATAAATTTGAGAATGTTATGGTGCCACATTGGCCTTGTGTCTGCTTGATCAATCTCTCGAGATCTTGCGCTGCTGCTGCCACGCATTAGCTTCGAGGCTTCAGATAGTCTACCTAAAAATTAATCTAACAGATCTGGCGGCTCGCCCTGGATATTCCCAAGAAACACTGGACAGAAATTTATTATTTCTTACAAAAATGTTTTCAGGGGTCCTCCTCAGTCTCTCACTGAGCTTATGGTTCTGTGACACTAAATCAAGTAAGTGTAATGATTTGATTGAAACTAATTTCTCTTAAGAACATCATATTTTTTAATCACAAAATAGTTCACTATGTGACTCACATTTTCTGACTTTTTTTTATGATCTTTCTACAGTGGGACCTATGCATGTAGAAACAAAAGCACCATGTAATAAATTCGATACCAACAGCAACCATGAGCTTGAAAAACTTCTGGACAGAATTAAATATGTTGCTCGAAGCTGCAAAGAAATTCTTGACAAATATCATGTTTATGAGGGTATGGTATTTTTGAACTTATTTTTGTTATCTTAAGCAACTACTCAATTTAGGTGACTCAGCAATGCTTCTGTTAATGCAGATGGCCTGTACTATCTGATCTCACCAAGAGGGGTCCTTTACCAGACGTTTTGTGATATGACCACTGCGGGCGGTGGCTGGACGCTGGTGGCTAGCGTTCATGAAAACAACATGTATGGAAAGTGTACTGTTGGTGATCGCTGGTCTAGTGAGCAGGGCAGCAACGCAAACCGGCCTGATGGTGAAGGAACATGGGCAAACAGAGTCACATTTGGAACTGCAGATGCTGCTACAAGTGATGATTACAAGGTAATTTTTTATTACATTCCACAATTAAAACATGTTTATCTAATAAATATATATAGACAGTCTGTTTCCTTTCTGTCATAGAATCCTGGATACTTTGAAATTGTGGCACAGGATGTGTCTGTGTGGCATGTTCCTAATAATATGGAGTTGGAAAACTGGAGCACTGCCTCCATCCTGAGATACCACACTGAAAATCACTTCTTAACTCTACACGGAGGAAACTTTCTCAATTTATTCAAGGTCAGACCAACTTTAAATAACTTTAAAAACTTTAAAAAATAAAATATAGGCTAAAGGCAAAAGCCTACAGTTTTGTAAAAAACTGAATTTTTATCTTAATTTTCCCAGAAATTCCCTGTGAGCTTTGGAACCGGGACTTGCATCACTGATAATGGACCTGCTATTCCAATAGTGTATGATACTGGAAATGTGGATTCTACCAAAAAACTGTATGGAACTACTGTAAGAGGTACAGCTATTCCTCTTGGGCCAATATTTTTCAAATATTTTTAAAGAAAGTAGCTACATCGACGGACTGTCATAAAATCATCATGTTGAGATCAAATCACTTTAATGAATGAATGAATGCCATTCTGTGTGCATGGACCTATCATGACAGACCATCATCAATTATATATTCTGTGTTTTTTTCAGGAATATTTGAGCCTGGATTCATCACATTCAGAGTCTTCAATACTGAAAAGGCAGCCATGGCAATTTGTTCGGGTGTTAAACCAACTGGTTGTGGCACTGAACATGTGAGCTAAACAAATATTATGGATTATTTACAACAATGTTCATGAACAGTCTTTGTGAAGTGCTGCTGATCACCACAGGCAATAATTCATGCTTTAGTGTATAAATGAAGAGGAAATTCATTTACAGTAATACAATTACAACAGAAGTAAATCAACTGCAATGTTACATGAGGAAATAGGTATGTTTTGTTGTTATTAATGTACTCATATTTTTGCAGTTCTGTATTGGTGGAGGTGGACACTTTCCTGAGGGGGCCCCTAGACAGTGCGGGGACTTTACGGGTTTCGACTGGACTGGCTATGGTGATAATACAGGAAGCAGTGCTTCCAAAGAGATAACTGAAGCAGCTGTACTTCTTTTTTATCGCTGACAAAGTAAAATGACCTGCTTCCTTTCCTTCTGCCAGAGATATACTACATTAATTAATAATCTGAATGCTACACAATAATTTGCTCAAATGTATTTCTTTACAATATATCTTTTATATTGGTCTATAATCAAAAATGTGTATGGTGTTTGTAAATGATGAAAAAAAAAAAAACCTGTCGGATTAGCAATTTATTGGGAGGCTTCTTTTAGTGCATATCTAACTTGCTTTGAACCTCTCAATGTTCTTTTTTTTTTTTTTTTTTTCAACTGTTCACAAATGGAAACAAATGTGCAATGTTTAAATTAAACCAATTGCAGTTACACTGAAAATATTCCATGAACATATTCCCTAACACGTTTGGTTACATTCTGTTCTGCTAATAAAGCCTGTTATTACTATTTTGAAACAAGTGAAAATGTGTTCCTGTTAAACCACACTTGGCCGAGTCTTGACAACATCTCTGACTAAAAAACATCTGAAATTATAAAGATGCTTCATAGCATTAAACACTCAACATTTTTTGTTGTTAGGGAACATTTGAATAATAATACAAATTTAACCTTGCTTTTTAGTTTTGCTTTATGCTAAAATACCCATTTACTAATTAATCAGTGATACACACTAAAAACTCCTGGGTCAAAAATAACCCATAATGGGTTATTTTTGACCCAAATCCTGGGTTAAAAAGGGACCAACTAATTTCTGGGTTATTTCAACCCAGAAAAATGGGTTATTCTTTTTGACCCAACTTCTGGGTTAAATACCTGACCCAAATGTTGGGTTAAAATAACCCAACATTGTAGTTAATATAACCCAACTTCTGGGTCAAAAGAACAACCCCAATATCTGGGTTGAAATAACCCAGAAATTAGTAGGTCCCTTTTTAACCAAAGGTCAAAGGTCAAAAATAACCTAACTTGGGTTACTATGCCAGTATGCCTTATTTCAGAAAATAAAACTTCAGGCACTTACACACTTCAAGCACTTTTACATTTTTATTGCATTAAATTAAATTAAACTCTATATAAAAAACACACACTTGGACCTATTCATTTTAGGTCACACTGTAATAACATTAGACATTAGAAAAAATAGAAAAATAAACAACTCATTCTCTCTCAAACATCTGACAACATTCAATAACTGGATTGAACTTGAGGCTTAAAGTCTTCAAACATTGGTTGTGTCATTTACTGCAGCTTAACACAATTAAACAGTTCTGCAATTAAGCAAGGCAGTCTTAAGAAATTTGACAGGTTTTGATTCAGATTTCTCAATCTGATACACAACTTGCTGCAGAAACTCCCATGCGGGAGCACACTGCTTGGGGTAGTTGATATCAAGAACATAAAATGCCTTGAAGCACATGTCAACTGCCCCAAGCAGTGTGCTCTGAGGGAGTGCCTGACCAGCCAATATCACAAATGCCTGAGAAGCACATTGCTGGGGATCTCCCAGCGCCAGGACAGAGGGGAATGGCTACGATTGCAGGAGGTATTCCACCATATTTGTTACAACCTAAAACAGACAGAGACAGAAAGAAAAGAAAGTGAATATTGTGTAGAAGGTGAATTGTAAGCAAGATAATAGACTATCAGTTTGTGTTATAATGCTGATACTAACTGTACAAGGAAGCCAAATAACTGTGGTTCTTAATTGGTGTGTTCATTTTGAGTGGGTCATGAATGTGTACAAGAAAATGTGGGTTGAGAACCACTCAGAGTAATAAAACTTAACATCTTTAACTTCACTTTCTAGCTACCTTAGATTGCATCATCCAAAACTGAAATACAACTGCGAGGAACCTTGGAGTTGTTTTTTTTAAAATCAGGATTCACCCTTTAGCTTTCACATGAAACATGTCACTTGGATTGCCTTCTTTCACCTGTACAGTATAGTTAGAATTAAGAATATTCTCTCTCAGAGTGGTGCTGAGAAACTGGTCGATTGTACTTACAGGCATTTGGTGTATGAACGCTGTCCGGGACTCTTCAATGGAGTGCCGGATAGTCTTCTTCCCAACCCTGTAGACGGCCTGTGGCACCATGGTGGGTAGCAGTGTTAGCGCTAGTTCCCCTTTGGCATCTGTAGGTTAACAATATTCTAGGTATCAGTATGTGTGTAGAAAATAAAATGACTGTATAGAAATATGTAAATGAACAGATATTTGTGTCTCAACATACAGACAAATGTGACCAAAAGGAAAGGAATCACAGGACCCTTGCCATAGAACACACAAAAGGTCAGTTTTAACTTACCCAGTGTCATGTCCTCAACAGAAAGTGAAGGGAGTTTATTGTCCTGCTTGGCCAAGTACAGGACCTTTTCAGCATATTCAGGGATCCAGGTCTCAAATAATTTAGGTGCAGCCTCACCATACAGCACCTGAAAGTCCTGCGCTATCTAAAAAAAACCACAGGAAACAAAGGGAAAAATGTGATATCCGCTCCTTTGATACAAAATGTAAATAAGATATTGCTACTATATGTTCCAGTGGAACCATACCATGCCCGGACTGGTGAGATGAGGGTACTCTGTGAGGAGTTCCAGTATGTCCTTGGAGCTATTAGCCCAGATCCAGTTGGCTCTGCATAACCCCACTGTCGAAGAAGTTGTGACTGTCACAAAATCTTGCACTGACACATTTAAGCCATATTGAAGAAAAATGTTTAGGTATAGAGAGATGGTATGAGGGCAGTTAAGAGTAAAACGCTCACCTCTAAAATTCTCTATCAGCTCAGACAGCCGCCACTCAGTTAGCTTATCAGCGACAAAGCTGTCCATTTAAAATGACCTGGAGAAAACATAGCAAGAGGTTAGCAACAATTTGAAGACTTGACACACTTCTTTAACTCTCACTACTTAAGCCAGTAGAGCACTGTATAATATGATAAGCACAGCGCAGCTGGTTAACATAACTCAACTATTGTGTTGCCTCGTCGCTCTAGCCGCGGCTAAAGGGGGTCGCACACCGGACGAGAAGCGTATTTAAAATTCAAACACATTATTCTCTATGAGTGTACACACACCGGCGGCGCCATTCGGCGTCTGTCCGCGGCGCCCAGCAACGGTTCAGGACCTTGTTCAAAATCGTGCAGCGCCACAGAGCGCCGTGTACATAGTCTTATATTAAATTGACACTTATTTGTCTCAAATCATCGTTAATGTATATACTGACTTCACCATGTGCTGCAATATAAATTTAGTTTCACATTAATTTACAGAAATCAGCTGCTTGAATGAAAATTGCTGATGTTACTGGATTTTCAATTCATTCAGTTAACGGACGCTCTGAGGTAAAGTGTTCAGACTGCAGACTCCGCAACGGTTGTATTTAATTATACAGTACAATCATAACATAGTACTGACATTATCTTAATTCCATAATGTCCTTAAACATAATATTGCTGGCCATAAACTGAGAAAGTACGCGATACCTCGAGTTGTCCTAGACGCGGCGCAGCGCGGCGCTTCTCGTCCGGTGTTCGACCCCCTTAACGCGGCATGAAGTCGCCACTAGCTGCACTGTATATCGTATTATTACCAGTATTATAACAATGAGATAAGTACAGCACAGTTTATGAAAAATAAAATTTAAAGACCGTGTAAAGTGAATTCAGTCATTTTCTTCTAAACACATTAAATAGGTCATACATGTATTTCTCAACGATGTGTAAAAAGCATTTCAACCATTTTGACACCTAATTTCATGAACATATCGTTATTTTTAATCATTCAAATTTGGCTGGGTGGTTAATAACACTTTCTTCTTTAGTCTGACAAACTCAAAACACATATTTATTTTGACTTTACACGGACTTTAAACTAGTTAGATGTTGTCGCGATATCCGCGGGCGGCTATGCTAACCACAGAATTACCACGGTAAGCCATGGTCATTTTTTCAACAAATGGTGCTAAACTAGCAACGGGGACATGGACACAGAAAAGTTTACGTTACATTGACACTGAAAATACTTGCTTACCTTGAATACGCGACGAAGTTGCACCGAAGAAGCCCAGGCCAAAACGGATCGAGCGCGAAGTTCAAGTGACGGTTATTTCAAACGACTGTTGTGAGAAAATTCCAGAACAACAGCGGGGGGCGGGGGGAAGGGGCGTGAACCCAGAACATGGGTTACTCTTTGAAAAATAACCCAGAAACCTAAACAACCCAGGAATTGGGTCAAAATATTAGCCCTATAACCCAGAAAATGGTTACTCTCTGAAAAAATAACCCATAATTTTAACCCAACACAAATAACCCAGAAAATGGGTTAAAGAAATAACCCAGGAGTTTTTAGAGTGTACATTTCATTATGTGAAAATCTTATTAAAAGAATTTTAGGTTCTCTGTTTTATGGTACAAAATGGCCAGAATTAGTGGCGGGTTGCTCCGTATGTCACAGACCCGCCAGGCTCATCCATCAGCCAATCACAGCGCACTCCCTCTCCCGAGTTCTAACCACGCTCACCTGATCCCCATCACCACGCAATCACCACCAGACACTTAAGCACAGCACTCACCTCAGTTCACTGTCCGGTCTCGATTGACACTAGGACTGCTACTCCCATGCTCTTGCATCGAGAGGAATACTTACCTGCTCAACCTCAGCGATCCTTCTGGTTCCCATGCAAAGTGTCTGCGTGTGTGTGTATCCCTACCGTTCCTGTTTGGTCCATCCGCCTCTGCTCCTGCCATCCTTCATAAGTCATTCACCTGCAACAAAAGAAGGACCGTATTACCATTTCTATCAGTCATCACTATCATCTATTTAACAGTCACTTACCTGGTCATCTGTTCATCCCACGCTGTGGTCTAATAATCACTCATTATACTAACCTGTTGTCTCCCGCACCTCTGTCCGTAACAGAAGACCGGACCCACATTACCATACTACAAACAGTATGAGCTCACCGGACCCTTTCCAAGATCTCGTGGATGCGCTTTGCCGCACACTCATCTCCAATCCTCCCACTCCTTCACCGGCTCTCACTTCCGCCAACAACACCATCGCTCCTTCGCCACCTGTGTACGCCAGTCCCATGGCCAAACCAGCACCCTTCTCTGGCTCGGCGGAGGACTGCAACGGCTTCATCCTACAGTGCTCGCTGGTTTGGAGATGCAGCCGCTATTATACCCTGACGACTGATCCAAGGTAGCTTTCATTATCTCCCAGTTAAATGGATGTGCTTTGCAGTAGGCAGAAACCATCTGGTCGCAAAATGGAACCGCAACTCCGTCTCTGGCGAATTTCCTCACCCATTTCAAAGAGGTTTTTGGAAGACCCATTGGTGATTCAGCGGTGGGTGAGAAACTTTATCAGTTAAAACAAGGATCTATGTCTGTCCATGATTATGCCCTCAAGTTTAGAACTCTGGTCGCTGTCAGCGGATGGAATGAACGAGCCCTGCTTACCACCTATCGTCAGGGTCTGGACCCCAGGGTGCGGCTGCATCTCGCTGCATACGAGGACTCCATCAGGCTCGAACGGTTCATCCAGCTATCCATCAGGTTCGCCACTCATATGCATTCATGTCCAGAAGAACATCAGGACCAGCTGCTACGCACTCCCTTCCTCCGTCAGCCAGAGTCCATCAGCCCTCCACAACCAGTACCCAAACCCATGCAATTAGAAAATAATCGTCTGACTCCCACTGAACGGCAGAGGAGGCTGACCCGAGGGTTATGTTTGTACTGTGGTGTATCTGGACATGTGAAATCTACATGTCCCACTCGTCCTCCTCGTCCCATGGTGAGTGCTGTTATACCATCCATTAAGAAGATGAAACCGCTCACCACTGTTGTAACACTTACTGCTGTCAATGTTTCCATTCCAGTCTATGCACTCCTTGACTCCGTGTCAGCCGGCAACTTTATCTCTGGTGCCCTCTGCCGTCCGCTCAAACTCAAGACAATCCCCGCGCCGGCAGTCTACCAGATCCATTCGGTAACTGGCAAGCCACTTTGCCGCAAACCAGTCAACATGTGTGCCGGTCCTGTCAAACTCCAAGTTGGAATCCTTTACATGGAAGATCTTCATCTACTGGTTCTGGAGGATTCCAACGCTGATGTGATCCTAGGGCGCCCATGGTTGGAGCAGCACGACCCCATCTCATGGACCACCGGGGAAATCCTGAAGTGGGGCGACACCTGTTTTCCTGACTGCTTCCCACAACGACTTCAACCACCTGTTTCTCCTCCAGAGTGCCTTCCTGTGTTCTCCACCTCCATCGAAAGCCCTATAGAGAAGCAGTCAGTGGACATTGAGTCAGTGGACCCTTCAGTGATGTATTCTGCCCGAAGAGAGCCTCCAAGCTGCCCCCACACTGGCCATGGGACTGTGCCATCGATCTGCTTCCGGGTGAGTCAGTGCCCCGTGGGAAGATATATCCACTATCCATCCCCTGAGCAGAAGGCCATGGAGGAGTACATTTGAGGAGGCTTTGAACCAAGGCTACATCCGTCCATCCACTTCCCCTGCTGCTTCAAGCTTCTTCGTGGCCAAGAAGGACGGAGGCTTGTGACCTTGTATCGATTACCGGGCTCTCAATAAGATCACTGTTAAGTTCAGATATCCTCTTCCCCTCGTCCCAGCGGCTCTGGAACATCTCTGTATAATGAGTGACTCTGGAAGTCCCTTATTATACTAACTTGTTGTCTCCCGCTCCTCTGTCCGTAACACCGTATGAGTGGTGGGCGCACTGCCTGTGGTAGGGAAAACATTGGCTTAAGTGACAAACTTTTTATTCAATGCTTTACTCAAGTGTCTGTCAGGGAGTCAACACAGTCACCACTGTCACCCCTCACCACTGTCACCAGATCCCAATCACCAGAATACTAATGCCATTCACCTGTCAGCAATCAGCAGCCAGCTCCATATGTACTGCACTCCACCCGTTCACCCACTGTCTGGTCTCAACCTTACCTTGTTGTGTTCCTGGATCGACTTACCAGCGCTACACTTACCTGTTGTTCCTGCTGGCTGTCCTAGTTCTCCTCAGCTCCTGCTCTCCGTCGTTTCCATGCTCCTCAGTCCCACTGGATCTCCTGAGAAAGAAACACAAGATTGCATTACCCACAGATAAGCTACACCAAGACATTCTCTCTCCCAGCTGCTTACCTGGACTGCTATCACTGCTGTGTTTTCATCTCTGTTCAATAAACCTGCTGTTGATTATCACTTACCTCTGTGTTCCTCATCTATCCGCTGACAATGTCACAATCTTGTAATGTTATTGAATAGAAATTTGTATTTTGAGGCTTTTCCAAGCATAGATAAATGTGGTTTGTTTGTGGTTAACTTTATTAGTTAAAAAAAAAAAAAAAAGTGCATCCCTATTAAGTACAGATTTTAACAATTATTGGCTGATTCCTACATTTGTCACTTGTTCTCTTATTTGAAGATTTTTGTCATTAAAATAGACAGTGTTTTGATCCTTTTTTTTTTTTTTTATATTAGCAAAGTTCAAAAACACATTCATTAAGTTATACTAGCTAGTTTATTGCTGCTGCATCATAATTACACCATAATTTTAATGAACATGGTGTCATGATCCCAACCTGTGTGCCCCTGTCTTGAGTGTGGACTCTTGTTTTACTTCCTGTCCTAGTGCCATGTTTGTTGGTCATTGTAGTTTTTTTTTTTTTTTCATGTTGAATAGTTCTCTGATTGCTCCCCAGGTGTCTCTTTTTCCTCGTTACCTTGTTTAGCTTGTTTGTCCCTGTGTGTGTATATATAGCCCTTGTTTCTCCTGTTCTCTGTCAGTTGTTGTAATCCTTGTTCTCGGTTTTCATTTGTTCTTAGCTTTCTATGTTGGGGGTTGATACCAAGTTTAGCGGATCCATCTCGGAGAACAGTCAGAAAAGTGCTTTCAATGATGGCAGTGGCGCTATTGTGTGTTTGGTCAACATTTGTTGAAACTGCTTTGAATAAAATTGCTGCACATAATTCAGAGCATACTCCTGAGCCTAAGTCTGTTCCTGAGTCTGCTCCAGAGTCCACTCCAGAGCCCGCTTCAGCCCATGAGTCCACTCCAGAGCCCCCTCCTGCCCCATATTTTCCTATCTGCCCTGATGCCACCACAAAGGTTGTCCAAGTTTTCGGTATGCCCTAATATGACCACCGAGGTTGTTCCTGAACTGTGGGGGTATATAGTCCCATCTGATCTGCAGTGGTGGTCATCCATTCCACCGTGGGGATGTTCAGCCCGGTTTGCCCAGCTGTGGTGGTCATCTGCTCCGCCCTGGCCACTTGCCCAACCTGCGCTGCCCTGGCCACTTGCCCTTGCCCCGCCCTGGCCACTTGCCCTTGCCCCTGCCCCTGCCCCGCTGCCCCTGCCCCGCTGCCCCTGCCCCTGCCCCTGCCCCGCTGCCCCTGCCCCTGCCCCTGCCCCGCTGCCCCTGCCCCTGCCCCGCTGCCCCTGCCCCTGCCCCTGCCCCGCTGCCCCTGCCCCTGCCCCGCTGCCCCTGCCCCGCTGCCCCTGCCCCTGCCCCTGCCCCGCCCCGCCCCGCCCCGCCCTGGCCACTTGCCCAAGCCTGCTCTGCCCTGGCCCGCCTGTACAGCCTTCGCCGCCCTGGCCGCTTACCAAGCCTGCTCCGCCCTGGCCGTCTATAAAGCCTGCACTGACCCGACCACCTGCTCAGTCTGCTCCGCCCTGGCTTCCCTATCTGCCTCAGTCTTCAGTCGTTCTCCCATCACATGGACCTGGCCTGGCAAGCAGTGATGAAAGGGCCCTCACACTCGTGCCACCGCCACCTGGTGGCTTTGAAACAGAGCACGGTGGGCAATATGCAATTAAGTATATAAATATAGGAGGACTACGTCAGTCATTTGTATTTGCCACACTTTGTGCTACCAGCTGGTGGCGCTATGGATATAACAAAATTTTGGCATGTAGATGTCTCCAAGGGGGACTTTTTTGTATTGGTATTGGGCTGTTACATGTGTCTCCAGAATTTTATACTTGTACATGAAACGTAGCGCAAAGGGCGCTTAATTGAAATTTTGTACGTGGCCCTGTCAAGCCATTTTGCAACACCTAATTCTGAAACCCATATCAAACGTAAATTTTCACCACTTCTAACGTGTGTGCAAAGTTTCATGAGTTTTTGAGCATGTTTAGGCCCTCAAAAATGTGATTCATTTCAGAAAAAAAGAATAATTCACTGAGCAATTACAATAGGGTCCTCACACATTATCGGTGCTCGGGCCCTAATAATCAGTCCTTTTTAGGTAGGTTTAACAGTAGTTTTCATGTACAGGAATAAAGTAAACAAATTTAAAATAACACCATATTTTTCACTGTATAAATTAAATACATATTAATCCTTATTAAAATGAAAAAAGTTATTTTGTCAAAAGTAGTGAGCAATTTTTTTTTTTTTTTTTGTCTTTTGTTGTTTGATTAACATTAAAATGCAGACAGCAGCACAGCAGCAATATTAGGCTGCCGTTGTCACATCATCAGTCACCAGTTCAGTCACTTTACCATCACAGATCACCTTGGCACTACATTTCCCATGATCCCTCCTGGCTCACACCTGCACCCAATTCATGATCATCCACACCTGTTTAAGAAAAAATGATGCGGACGTTGAAGATCTTGATGAAGAAGTTTATTGCAGCATAGCAGTGACAAAGTACATGAAGCACCTTGGGTTCACTGGCGTTGGAATGAACCCAGAACATCCAAATCTCAAGCCTTTTGTCCTGTTTACAGTTTACCACTCGTCATGTAAATGTAGTTTCTCATGTTTTACCAGCTGTGGTCTGTATGTTAAAAAGTTGTGAGACCTCATTGTCTGAGATGGTTCCCACTGTCCCACACCCATTACAATTCTACAATTGATCACTATTTGTTCAGGATGTGATTATCCCAAATGATGCAGAAACAACATAACTGTTGACTTACTTCTTCTCTATGATAATTAAGCCATTTTTGGGGATGAACTCATTCTAAAATATACTTTGGAGTTGAATCTGGGTCGAGGCAGACTACAAATTCTTACAGTCCCCCCTTTGATGCTCTTGGCCCAAAAGAAGCATCATAACCACTCCATTTTCACAGATTACACCTCCCGTTCTCTATCGGGCAGGTGCCCAGTGGCGGTGAAGCCCTGCCTTAGGTTGTCCTCCGCTGGCCAAAGGAGAATCTTAACCGTCATTGGGTCGACACCTCATG
Source organism: Ctenopharyngodon idella (assembly GCF_019924925.1). Lineage (NCBI taxonomy): Eukaryota > Metazoa > Chordata > Actinopteri > Cypriniformes > Xenocyprididae > Ctenopharyngodon > Ctenopharyngodon idella. The sequence goes on along the minus strand of NC_067243.1, from coordinate 25,192,399 downwards.
CACACTGGTTACAGCTCCATCCAACTGGGCAGAATTATCAAAGAGACTTTATCTAAAATTTGGCAAAATGAAATACAAACATCTTGGGTTTGGGTGAGAAGACATTCAAGGACCATCACAGCCAGTGTGAGTGTCCTAAAGTAATCATTGAGTTATTTGCAATTTGACGTTTAAAACGTAGAACATCTAACACAATGCAATAGCAAATAATAAAAAAAGATACATACAGCCGTTTTATAGGTTACATACCCAAATTACACCAGATGGCCTTGTTGAGCCTTCACAATGTCTTTCCATTGCCTCAGTGATATTAGCATATTGTTTAGTTTTGATAACTCAAACAATCAACAATCAATAGACAATATAATGTGTGTGTGTGTGTGTGTGTGTGTGTGTGTGTGTCTGTGTGCATGCTTTTTCATTTTGTCATGTGTATCATGTCCATTTTCTCAGTGTGGACATCCTATATCCACATGTATGCATCCAATAGACAATAATATATCTAATGCAAATGAGTATGCATATATTTGTCTCTTCATGTGCAGTGAGTCTGTGTGCATTTCTTAGTGTGGGTATGTCCTTTTGCCCACTTGTTTTCTATCTAGGTGGAAAGACGTCTGTCCGTAGTATCTGAAATGGTTTGATCCCCTCTTGTTTCTTTTCTCATTGTCTATTCTTTTTCACCTGGACCATAAGTCCTTCTAGAAGAAGCAGTCACTGTTGTTGTTCGAGTCTGTGTCACTCCATCAGTTCCATCCATCCCATGGTGGGTCTCAGGGTTTCTAGATCTTTTAGGCCTAGAAATCTCTGGGTTTCTAGCTCATGGATCACTGTTCTTTTTCTTGAGAATGTCCCATGGATCCACTGGTTCAACTGGCCTTCTTGTTTCTCAAACGACCAGATCATCTTTCTCCAGGAGGTTACACATTTCAGACAAACATCTTGATGCTTATATCTGAAACAATAATCAGAAGAGGTTGCCCCCCTTTCCCCCACAAGAATCACATTTACACACTTACACATCAAAGAAGAATCACATTTACACATCAAAGTCACAGGCATTTCATCTCAAAACATCAAAAATCAGTAATGTCTTAAATTCATTTTAAAATTAATGCTATTAAAAATTTCTTATAAATACATTTACAAACCCGATTCCAAAAAAGTTGGGACCCTGTACAAATTGTGAATAAAAAAAGGAATGCAATAATTTACAAATCTCATAAACTTATATTTTATTCACAATAGAATATAGATAACATATATTCTATGTTGAAAGTGAGACACTTTGAAATGTCATGCCAAATATTGGCTCATTTTGGATTTCATGAGAGCTACACATTCCAAAAAAGTTGGGACAGGTAGCAATAAGAGGCCGAAAAAGTTAAATGTACATATAAGGAACAGCTGGAGGACCAATTTGCAACTAATTAGGTCAATTGGCAACATGATTGGGTATAAAAAGAGCCTCTCAGAGTGGCAGTGTCTCTCAGAAGTCAAGATGGGCAGAGGATCACCAATTCCCCCAATGCTGCGGTGAAAAATAGTGGAGCAATATCAGAAAGGAGTTTCTCTCAAGGCCAGAAAACCATACTGGATGCCCGTGATCTTCGTGCCCTTAGACGGCACTGCATCACATACAGGAATGCTACTGTAATGGAAATCACAACATGGGCTCAGGAATACTTCCAGAAAACATTGTCGGTGAACACAATCCACCGTGCCATTCGCCGTTGCCGGTTAAAACTCTATAGGTCAAAAAAGAAGCCATATCTAAACATGATCCAGAAGCAGACGAATCAAAATTTGAAGTTCTTTTTGGAAAACTGGGACGCCATGTCATCCGGACTAAAGAGGACAAGGACAACCCAAGTTGTTATCAGCGCTCAGTTCAGAAGCCTGCATCTCTGATGGTATGGGGTTGCATGAGTGCGTGTGGCATGGGCAGCTTACACATCTGGAAAGGCACCATCAATGCTGAAAGGTATATCCAAGTTCTAGAACAACATATGCTCCCGTCCAGACGTTGTCTCTTTCAGGGAAGACCTTGCATTTTCCAACATGACAATGCCAGACCACATACTGCATCAATTACAACATCATGGCTGCTTAGAAGGATTCGGGTACTGAAATGGCCAGCCTGCAGTCCAGATCTTTCACCCATAGAAAACATTTGGCGCATCATAAAGAGGAAGATGCGACAAAGAAGACCTAAGACAGTTGAGCAACTAGAAGCCTGTATTAGACAAGAATGGGACAACATTCCTATTCCTAAACTTGAGCAACTTGTCTCCTCAGTCCCCAGACGTTTGCAGACTGTTATAAAAAGAAGAGGGGATGCCACACAGTGGTAAACATGGCCTTGTCCCAACTTTTTTGAGATGTGTTGATGCCATGAAATTTAAAATCCAACTTATTTTTCCCTTAAAATGATACATTTTCTCAGTTTAAACATTTGATATGTCATCTATGTTGTATTCTGAATAAAATATTGAAATCTGAAACTTCCACATCATTGCATTCCTTTTTTATTCACAATTTGTACAGTGTCCCAACTGTTTTGGAATCGGGTTTGTACATATCAATGCCAATAAAACATTTTTCATAAATTATAAAGAATCACCCCCCTTTTGATAGTAAACATTCTTTTGAAAATGTGCTACTATCATAAAACAATTCTAATTAACATCAGCGTCTGCTTGTGACTGAGTTACAGTCATGTTGCTCGTGCAGTGATGTGTCTGGCAAAGTGTGAATGTCTTCTTCTTTGTTTCCTTTCAACAGTTCCAACTGGGTTTCTAAATTGCCTATTTTCTTAAGCAAATCGTGATAGCACACCTTTTTTTATGTGAAAAGTGACACTCTCTTGCCTTGTGTCCTGTCTTTCCACATGCAAAACAACTTCCTGATCTTTCCTTTTCTGCAAACAATGCCTTGCAATATGACCATCCCTTCCACATGCATGACAGACAAATCTTTGAAGAGATCTCTCATTGTCTTGACAATGTCTAGCGATGTGACCAGCTTTTCCACATGCAAAACAAACAACCTCCTGATCTTCCCTTCTTTTCTCCAAACAATGCCTTGCAACGTGACCATGCTTTCCACATGCATGACAGACAAAGCTTTGAAGAGGTCTCTCATTGTCTTGACAATGTCTAGCGATGTGACCAGCTTTTCCACATGCATAGCAAAGAATAACACCTTCTGAATTTACTCTTGCAAATCTCCTTGTTCTATGATGGAAATCATCAGATAATCCAGAGCATTTTCTTCTGCCAAAGGCAGCAACTGGATGTCTAGATTTGGCATCTTTCATTTGACTATTTGCATTAGCATTATTGTTGTAAAACTGTGTCATTTTAGCAATAATGTCATTATATTCAGAGAGAGGTGTCACAAACATTGACACAGCAGAATGAGTGAGTGAGACACATTTGTTAATCAAGGCAGACTTGAAACAGACATCATTCTTATGTCAGAATTGCCACTGAAAGTTTTAAACACCTCCAATAATCTTTCTGAAAACACTGCTGGGTGCTCCCCTTTCCTCATGTGCATCTCAGATATTTTATCCCAATTAACTGACATCACACCTAAAACTTCAAGTAGTGCCTGTTTCCTCTATGACTTATTTGCAGTTCTGTCTTTTACTTTCTGAGTTAAGGCTCCAGACAAAGTGTCAGGCAAGCACATTCTTAACAAAACACATGCATCACCATCTGAAAATTTGTAAATCTCAGCATATTCCTCCAAGTTTTTCAGAAAATCTAATGGATCTTGTTTAGGAGGATCAAATTTCCCAATATTCTTGATGACAGTGTCTAGTTCAGTTGGATTAAATCCTCTGACCATGGTAGTGGTCATTTGCTCTTCCCTTCCTTCAATGGCACGCACAGTTGATGAACTGGTGCCATGGGAAATCTAACTGTATTGTCAGAGTCTTGACTACTGAATGACCGAAAATCTCTTTCCCAACCTTTAGAGCTATTTTCCTGCAAATCTGGAATTTCTGGAACTGGGTTAGACAATGTAACACCTAACGATGTCTTACTGGTGATTTTCTCAGTTATGCCTTTCTTGATCATAAACTCACAAGCTGCCTTCGTTTCCTCCAAATTGTTGGCCAGTGTTTCCACAGATGATTTAAGCATGTCATTGTTAGTTCTAAGAAATGCAATCTCATTCTGCATTCTGATATTTTCTTCTTTCCATATCATTTCACTAGCCAGGTAATCTTTTTTCAGAAATTACCCCAACACTGAGTCGCTCATTTTCAGCTTATAATTCATCAGCTTTTTTTCTAGTTACTTTGTACGAAGCAAAAACAGCTTGAAGCGCATTAGCAACTTTTCCTTCTTTGTTCTTAGGCATTTTGGGGGAATTTTTGAATTGAGCCATAGCCCATTTGTAAGGGTCATCTGTCTTCTCTATCTCGTCAAACATTCCAGGTGAACCATGCTTAGCAATGTATTTAATGATAATTTCTTCCATTTTCAAAACCTTATTGAACTGTGATAATTCAACAACTATTCACACTGTCTTGTTTCAATAACTATACGTTATCTAGTTGCTTTAAGATAACCGTTAGTCTAATTCAGATGTAAATGAACTCCATCGGGCCTTAAATTTGACTACTCTGAACAGTTAAAATGTAACATTGTCACAGTACATTGGACAAAACCACATACCTAGCCACAGTAGTTCGGACTTAACAGTTTATCAAATTTAAAACAATGCCTCAGTACGTTGGGCAAAACCACACTGCTTTGGGTTATTGTTTTAAATTTCACAGAATCACTGTGCGTCAGACTCCCTACACTGCACTTCAGTTATTCTTTCAAATAACGGTTAGAAATGTGACCACACTGCATTGGGTCAATTCAGTTACTTTAGAATTTCATCAGGATTATAACAATTCTACACTCAGTTTCAGTTACGTTAGAAACTTATCACTTTGTTTCAACTACTTTAGAAACAACAATTCTAATACAACTCTGCCACCACACTGCGTTGAGTTGATTCAATTACTTTAGAATCTTAACAGAATTATAAAAGACCAACACCAAGTTTCACTTACTTTAAACTTAAGCACTTTGTTTCAGTTACTTTAAAAACAACAATTCCAATACAACTCTACCAAGACACTGCATTGGGCTGATTCAGTTCCGTTAGAATCTTAAACAAAATTGTACAGAATAGGCTTAAGAACTCCTACTGCTAATACTGAATAAACCAAATTCTCTTCTGTCCTTAAAATTTCCTTTCTAGATTTTTTTTAAACGAGGGGGTTCCCTGACAAATACCAGCATAAAAGAAAGAAAACAGCTTTTTCTTACCTTTCCCCACTTTTTTCGGAAATCCCTTGCTGGGTGGCTCGCCAATTTAAGAAAAAATGAAGATCTTGATGAAGAAGTTTATTGCAGCATAGCAGTGACAAAGTACATGAAGCACCTTGGGTTCACTGGCGTTGGAATGAACCCAGAACATCCAAATCTCAAGCCTTTTATCCTGTTTACAGTTTACCACTCGTCATGTAAATGTAGTTTTTCATGTTTTACCAGCTGTGGTCTGTATAAGTTGTGACACCTCATTGTCTGAGATGGTTCCCACTGTCCCACACCCATTACCATTCTACAATTGATCACCATTTGTTCAGGATGTGATTATCCCAAATGATGCAGAAACAACATAACTGTTGACTTTCTTCTTCTCTATGATAATTAAGCTATTTTGGGGATGAACTCATTTTAAAATATACTTTGGAGTGGAATCTGGGCAGACTACAAATTCTTACACCTGCCATCACTAACTTTCATCAGCTCCACTGCACTTAAGCAGTAACTCTTCCGTTCACCATTGTCTGGTCTTGTTGTTACATAATGATCATCTAACCTGGATACCTACCGGATCTGCTCACCTGTTGTGATTCTATTCTGTCTTCAGCCTTCATTATCTGTCATCTTCTCTTCAGATCCACCGACATCTCTTTAGCCTTGAGATCCTCAATACCTGCAAAGAGACAAAGACTATGACCATAGAAACTAAGTCTGCCTGACCTGCCGTTTGTTGAACACTCACCTGTTTCTCCTGCTTACTCTCTGCCACCTGCAAATAAACTACCAGTGCACTTGAGTTACCTGTGTTGTCTCCTTCTGTATGCTGACAGCTGTCACTTTAAGAGCTGCACGGATCCAAAATACTGTTACACAAGTTACACAAGTTTTATTTCTCAGCTGTTTAAATTCATTTAAGACATAACCAACTATGTTTACAAGGATACTCAACAAGACAGCCATTTTGATATAATTTTGTGTGAATTATAATAAGCGAAAGACAACTCCATTCATTTTAATTTTCAACCAAAATTTGACATCTGCGCAATGGAGTCCAACGTCTTTCTGACGTTACACTGACGTCATGTGTCTACTGGGTAGTTATTAGGCTATAGCACAATTCTTAAAGGATTAGTTCACTTTAAAATGAAAATTACCCCAAGATTTACTCAACCTCAAGCCATCCATGACTTTCTTCTTTCTGATGAACACAATCGAAGTTATATTAATAAATATTAATAAATATCCTGACGCGTCCAAGCTTTATAATGGCAGTGAACGGTACCAACAAGTAAGAAGCTGAAGAAAGTGCATCTATCCATAATAAACGTACTCCACACAGCCCGGGGGGTTAATAGAGGGGTTAATAAATGCCTTCTGAAGTGAATCAATTCATTTGCAGGGCTTGACAATAAGGACTGCCTGATGGCCTGAGGCCAGTGTGAACGACGCTCGGGACAGTTGATGGAACTGCCTAATCGGTCCAGTGCTGTAGGGTGTGCAATATATCAACTATGATATCGTAATTGTTGATTTAACGATCTGACATTATCGAGTATGTCCCTCACTTTACAGAAACCAAACAAAAACACATCAATTGAGTGCTCGCATACACTACGTGATGTAGTCTAGTAGGTTAGACTAGTGCACGGAGTGCACGATATCACTGCGTGATTTAGTCAATTAAAATACATTTAGAATGTCCCCAGAATTCAAGATAAGGGGCAAAAATGCCCCGGAATGTCTTTTATATAATTTAATATAGTTAACCAATATTACACGAAGAGCACCATTTTATCCAAATATAAGCGTGATTACAAATGTGATATTGATTTATACAAAGTACAGTTTAATAAACAAGCAGTTTATATTAAGTGACTTACATTTTAGACACCAAATTGCTTTTTTGCTCTATTTTGCCAATGAAAATAGTTCCAAACAAAGTCCGCAGAATTGTTTTGCATCTCTGAGCAACACTTCCTGAATGAATCAGCCGTTTGAATGAATCGGTTTAATCTCAATGACTCGCTCATTAACAGGGACTTGCTGCCACCTCATGGCGGGTTTAATTTCACATTTAAAGTATCTTTTCATTTTATAAATAATTTCAAATATCAGTATTTAACGTTTTATATTTTCAACATTTCAAAACATTATTTATGCATCTGTAACTGCTCTTAACTGATTAACTTTAATAAAGTTTAATCTATAGTTATATAGTTATACATTAGATTGCAATTTCTGTACCTGAAACAGGTTTAAGCCTACATAAAAACCTGAAAAGCACTGTTTATTTCATTTATGTTTATTCTGTTGTATTTGTGCTATTACTTGTAATTTGATTATTTGTTCCTATTTTATTACTAACTGTTTACTTGTCTAAAAAATATTTAAAATTTAAGTGAGATAATCTAATAGCTTTTGGTGTCACCTTATTTATTAAGGTTACATGGATAAAAAACAACGAAAACAATAACTAGGCTTATTTTATAGGCCCATTTTCTTTCTTTTTTTCTTTTACTTTATTATTTTTTTTTATTGTGGGCAGGTAAAAATTTGAACCACTGGCCCGACTGGGCCAGCAGAAAAAATCCTTAGCTTTAAGCCCTGATTTGTGTAAGAAAAATATCCATATTTAACAAGTTATGAAGTAAAATAGCTTCTGCCAGACCGCCTTCCGCATTCAACTTATGAAGAAAATATTGTAAAACTATGCCTATACAGTAGCATCTTTCATTCGCTGCCCCCAGCCTGATGACACTTCTTAGTCTTTCTGCATTTACATTTACATTAGGATAATTCATTTATCCAAATTGACTTGAGGAATACAAGCGATTTATCCTAAGGAGGCAATAACACAAGAAGTGCTAGCAATACAAAGTTTCAAACATCGTTCAGAATAGTACAAGTATTTATATTCCTGGCAAAATGAAGCTTTCTGAAACAAATTGCTCAAAACAAATTATAGTCAAATCTTTTCTGCCATCTGGTGGTTGAAGAGGATATGAAGCACGGTGTCTGGTTTCAGCAGCAGGTTTTGCATCTGATTCTTCAAGGTGTCTTTGACTGCATGGAAGCCATAACATTTATTAAAGCTAATATTTTAATATATTATTTTGGTGTTATTTATAAGCTTGTTTTTACGTTGTATTGTGTTTATGAACTGACAAATTGTTGTCCTGTTCAGAATTATTAAAGAAAATTGTTTAGGAAGAATAGTGTTTATCGAATTATTTTTCTTAATAATGGACATATGCTTTCTGTGGAAAATGCACAAGCTCAATGAATCATGTTGCAATTTAGTCATTAATAGTTTTTGTTGCATTCGGAAATATGTCAGAAGCTGCCTCTGTATGGGATTAAATTCCCGCCTAGAGTATTGTGGTCACAGATCAAAAAATAATAAGCATGAATCAAAAATTTAAAAACACATGTAAAAATATATTGCACAAACTGAAACAAATAATGCAAAATTATCAGAATAGCAAACAGCGTGGTCATGGATCAACATATAATATGCGTGAATAGAAAAATTAAAAGCGCATTTAAAAAAATAACAAGCATGATTAAAAATTATATTGCACAAATCTTAAACTTGTGTTTATGTGTTCTTAAAAGTTGTTTTCCTTGGTTTTATTACTCTGTACTTTGTGCTCTCTTACATTTTATGCTCATATTTTACTCTTTTGTATGCTTGTGCTGTTTTTCTCTTTGCTCTTCTTTCCACGTTCTGCTCTTGCTTTTCCAAATGTTGCTTAAGCGTCACCATTGGTCCACTACTTATAGATTGACAGCTCCTCCTCTAGCCAATCAATCGAAGAGAGGGAGATGACATCACTTCAATGTGACTCATGGCTGCTGATGTTCACACTCATACAGGGGAAGATAACCATCACAGCTGGCAATTTCCGAGCTGGGGTAAAAGCTTTCTGTGGCAGGACACCATTATACTTTATATGTGCCTGCAACTCGACCTGTCACCGGTATATATATGTCTACCTGGACAATCTTTTATTGTTAAATTCACCATCCTAATGACAACCTGTCACAGTTGTGCCTGTCTGACGATCCATCACTGTTATATTCACCTTTAATGCACCTACCACTGGACCTGGCACCGCGAAACGCAACCGCCACTATGCAGCGGCCTCACAACGTCACGTTTATGTGTGCCTGTCTCGTCTATACCTGTTATATTACTGTTACAGTATCTCACAGAAGTGAGTACACCCCTCACATATTTGTAAATATTTTATTATATCTTTTCATGTGACAACACTGAAGAAATGACACTTTGCTACAATGTAAATTAGTGAGTGTACAGCTTGTATAACAGTCTAAATTTGCTGTCCCTTCAAAATAACTCAACACACAGCCATTGATGTCTAAACCGCTCTCTACAAGAGTACACCCCTAAGTGAAAATGTCCAAATTGGGCCCAATTAGCCATTTTCTCTCCCTGGTGTCATGTGACTCATTAGTGTTACAAGGTCTCAGGTGTGAATGGGGAGCAGGTGTGTTAAATTTGGTGTTATCGCTCTCACTCTCTCATACTGGTCACTGGAAGTTCAACATGGCACCTCATGGCAAAGAACTCTGAGGATCTGAAAAAAAGAATTGTTGCTCTACATAAAGACGCCGTACGTTATAAGAAGATTGCCAAGACCCTGAAACTGAGCTGCAGCACGGTGGCCAAGACCATACAGCGGTTTAACAGGACAGGTTCCACTCAGAACAGGCCTCGCCATGGTCAACCAAAGAAGTTGAGTGCACATGCTCAGCGTCATATCCAGAGGTTGTGTTTGGGAAATAGACGTATGAGTGCTGCCAACATTGCTGCAGAGGTTGAAGGGGTGGGGGGTCAGCCTGTCAGTGCTCAGACCATACGCCGCACACTGCATCAGATTGGTCTGCATGGCTGTCGTCCCAGAAGGAAGCCTCTTCTAAAGATGATGCACAAGAAAGCCTGCAAACAGTTTGCTGAAGACAAGCAGACTAAGGACATGGAACCATGTCCTGTGGTCTGATGAGACCAAGATAAACTTATTTGGTTCAGATGGTGTCAAGCGTGTGTGGCGGCAACCAGGTGAGGAGTACAAAGACCAGTGTGTCTTGCCTACAGTCAAGCATGGTGGTGGGAGTGTCAGGGTCTGGGGCTTTTTTAGCCGAGTGCTGCCAGCACTGGGGAGCTACAGTTCATTGAGGGAACCATGAATGCCAACATGACATACTGTGACATACTGAAGCAGAGCATGATCCCCTCCCTTCGGAGACTGGGCCGCAGGGCAGTATTCCAACATGATAACGACCCCAAACACACCTCCAAGACGACCGCTGCCTTGCAAAAGAAGCTGAGGGTACCTAAACCCTATTGAGCATCTGTGGGGCATCCTCAAACGGAAGGTGGAGGAGCGCAAGGTCTCTAACATCCACCAGCTCCGTGATGTCGTCATGGAGGAGTGGAAGAGGGCTCCAGTGGCAACCTGTGAAGCTCTGGTGAACTCCATGCCCAAGAGGGTAAAGGCAGTGCTGGAAAATAATGGTGGCCACACAAAATATTGACACTTTGGGCCCAATTTGGACATTTTCACTTAGGGGTGTACTCACTTTTGTGGCCAGTGGTTTAGACATTAATGGCTGTGTGTTGAGTTTTTTTGAGGGGACAGCAAATTTACACTGTTATACAAGCTGTACACTGTGACACTGTCACATAAAATACATGTTTTACCGCTCTATTTATTACAATGATTTTATGTATAATAGAGTTTTAATTGGTTTACATGTTTTTTAGTCCATTTTATTCCTCTTACTTATTTTAATGTGTGTATGTCTTTAAATGTGTATGGGTCTGCCTGTCATGTGACTGATCACATGACAGGAACCAGGAAGTAAGCCAGCATAAAGGAGGAAGCATGGCAAACATTCATGCTGTGTTCAAAATCGCCCCCTATACCCTCATTCACTATTCCCTACATTAGTCCACTAATATAGTCCACTTGAAGGAGTGAATGAAACGAGTGAGTGAATTCGGACACTGAGTGCACCGGAAGGGCTGCCGATTTCACATAGTTTGTGCTGTTTAATAATCTTTTGAAATGTAACAAACTGGCAGCTCCAGTAGTAATGAATATTTATGTTGTACTAGCATGTTCAAACCTTTTAAACGATTTAATGATCAATTAAAAAGGAATTGATACCTGTATGATAATGCTGGACCAGCGCGGTTTGGAAAATGAATGGATGATTGATTCAGCTGCGGGCGCCATCTCCTGGCGAGACGCGGGAATTCATTCAGCGCATGACTCTCACAGTGCATTATGGGTATTCTCTGCACACTCAACGGCTAGAGAATACCCATAATGCACTGTGAGAGTCAAGTGCTGAATGAATTCCCGTGTCTCACCAGGAGATGGCGCCCGCAGCTGAATCAATCATCCATTCATTTTCCAGAATTATCATACAGCTATCAATTCCTTTTTAATTGATCATTAAATCAATTAAAAAGGAATTGACGGTTGTACACTCGTTATTGCAGTGCATTGTGGTATTGAATGAGTGCACTCAACATCGTCCACTATGGTTTCGGACACCACTACAAATGGCTGTCCCCTCAAATAGTGCCCTATTTAAGGGTATAGGGGGCGATTTTGGACACAGCCTCAGTCTCCCGCTAACAAAGACTGCTTACCTGGATTGTGGACTTACTCACCTGTGGACTTACCTTTCCAGAAAGTACTGCAAACTTGGGCATTTGTATATACACCGGTGGACATTTCTCACTTTCACATTGGGACTTTCAGCACGCTACTAGGACTCTTAAGGACTGTTTTAGGGTATGGTGCAAACGGACTCCACGCTTTTAACAGCCTAAGTTTTTCTAGTTTTATTGTGTTGTTTTAAGTTCCTTGTGAATATTGTAAATACACTTTATTTATTCATTTATGTTGTCTGTTTCATCTTTTTAAACACTCTTAACCTTTCACACAGTATAATCTGACCCCCATTTTAATTGATGTAAATTCATCCTTCTGGGCTGAACGTTACATATGGTGGCCCGTACGGGGAACATTTAAAGATGATGACAAACCAAGTTAATGCTGCTTCTTTTAATACATCTGCTGGTTTTAATGATGAACGGGTTTTACATCATTAAATGAATGTGTACAGCTTTGTGCTGAGGTGGCTGCTCTTAAAAACATTGTTTTAAAACTGGAGAAGGATTTTAATGACTCTGTTGAAAGTAATCTTAACCGTGAAGTGTATTTTAGAGAGGCTGTGGATTTTAAATTTGACAAAATGGAGGAATCAATAAAGGATGCCGTGCCGACACTGGAGAGAGAGGTCATCGACTGTTTTAAGAGGAGAGACAAGAAATGGGTGAAACAACTGGAGCCATTAAGGGATCCAGAAACCACCATCTCCCCTCCCACTGCGACGACCAGCCCAGTGCCTCCCACGTCGACCCCTGGCTTTCCTCCGGTCAATGATCCCACTGCCTCAACCACTTCACGAACAACCAACAGAGTGACCGATGGAAAATCCTGCGCCACCTCTACAACTGGGCCAGACTTCGACACCATCTTCTCCATCCTTCCCTTCTCCAGACAGCAACTCATCAGTGCACAGGGTGATGACGACACTCTCCAGAGACTTTCCATCTCTCCCTCCACTCCACCGACCAATGGGATTAAGTGCGGGACCACCAAGGCATGCTGTATCGGCGGATCCAGAAGGGGGACAACAATGTAAACGACTATGTGACACTGTCACATAAAATACATGTTTTACTGCTCTATTTATTACAATGATTTTATGTATAATAGAGTTTTAATTGGTTTACATGTTTTTTAGTCAATTTTATTCCTCTTACTTATTTTAAGTTTTTCTAGTTTTATTGTGGTGTTTTAAGTTCCTTGTGAATATTGTAAATACACAATATATTTATTCATTTATGCTGTCTCATCTTTTTAAACACTCTTAACCTCTCACACAGTATAATCTGACCCCCATTTTAACTGATGTAAATTCATCCTTCTGGGCTGAACATTACAACACTCACTACTTTACATTGTAGCAAAGTGTCATTTCTTCAGTGTTGTCGCATGAAAAGATATAATAAAATATTTACAAAAATGTGAGGGGTGTACTCACTTCTATGAGATACTGTAGATATTTTTAGTATTCATACAACAATAATAATATATGCTTTCTTGTTGTCTCTTCAATTCCTGTCTTTTGCACAAGAGAATATAACATATGAAGCCAACCTTAGCTATATTTGCTTGTGAATTACAGTTAAAGTAAGATATGCCATCGCAATTGTTTAGATCATTGTATATTGCTCGTAATTGTAAACTTTTATATAAATCAATATAGCAATAAGTTAATTTTGAGTGTGGTTTTGCACTATATTGATGAAAGGAGTATCAAACAAAGGCACAGCAGAACAGTGTCGCTCGTCTCTGAGCAACTCAGCATTGTTTCGTTAATGAATTCCCGATTTGAATGAGACGTTTGAATGAAAGACTCACTCATAAAGACAGTAACTGGCCATTTAAATTCATATATCTATAACATGGATGGGCAATGTCAGTCCTGGAGTGCAGAGTTTAGCTTCAACCCTAATCAAACACACCTTAACCAGCTAATCAGTGTCTTCAGGATCATTAATATTATAGATGGGTAAGTTTTTTTTATTTTTTATCAGGGTAGGAGCTAAACTCCAGGACAGCGGCACTCCAGAACTGATGTTGCCTATCCCTGATCTATAATTTTGTTTTTAAAGCTATATTTAAAACATTAATCTTATAGTATTATGCAATTATTTAGTTATGTAAATAAACACAATAAGTATGTGAATAAATCACTGCATATCAAATCCATCTGGTTTCTGTAACTATCTCCTCTGTAACACTATCGTAGTCAATGCAGAAATGATACATTCAGTCTTAGAATTAATTCACTAGGTTACCTATGATCGTTTAACAACAACAATTAAGAAGTATATTAGCTACAGTAGCCTTAGCATATTAGCATCATGAGCCAAGTAATATTTTAACACCAAATACCATATATTATGAACATAAAGATTAACAATCATAACAAGACTGCACATTAAAAAGAGTATCTCATGTATCTCAAAAAGAGGAATTATTTGTATATGTCCATAGTTCAGATAACTTTACAGCTTGAAAGTCCTTGTAAAGTTTCAAATTAAACTGTTATCTTCCCCTTTATTAGTGTGAGCATCAGTAGCCATGAGTCGCATTGGAGTGATGTCATCTCCCTCTCTTCGATTGATTGGCTAGAGGAGGAGCTGTCAATCTAGAACTAGTGGACCAATGGTGACGCTTAAGCTCGCTCTAATTTACATGAAACTCAAACTGCAAAGCACAAAGTACCAAGTAATAAAACCAAGGAAAACAACTTTTAAGAACACATAAACACAAGTTTAAGATTTGTGCAATATAATTTTTAATGTGTTTAAAGTTTTGTTTCATGATTGTTATTTTTTAAATGCGCTTTTAATTTTTCGATTCACGCTTATTATATGTTGATCCGTGACCATGTTAGTTTTCTATGCTGATCATTTTGCATTATTTGTTTCAGTTTGTGCAAAATATTTTTACATGTATTTTTACATTTTTGATTCACGCTTATTATTTTTTGATCTGTGACCACAATACTTTAGGCAGGAATTTAATCCCATACAGATGCAGCTTCTGACATATTTCCGAATGCAACAAAAACTATTAATGACTAAATTGCAACATGATTCATTGAGCTTGTGCATTTTCCACAGAAAGCATATGTCCATTATTGAGAAAAATAATTCGATAAACACTATTCTTCCTAAACAATTTGCTTTAATAATTCTGAACAGGACAACAATTTGTCAGTTCATAAACACAATACAACGTAAAAACAAGCTTATAAATAACACCAAAATAAAATATTAAAATAATAGCTTTAATAAATGTTATGGCTTCCATGCAGTCAAAGACACCTTGAAGAATCAGATGCAAAACCTGCTGCTGAAACAGGACACCGTGTTTCAAATCCTCTTTAACCACCAGATGGCAGAAAAGATTTGACTATAATTTGTTTCGAGCAATTTGTTTCAGAAAGCTTCATTTTGCCAGGAATATAAATACTTGTACTATTCTGAACAATGTTTGAAACTTTGTATTGCTAGCACTTCTTGTGTTATTGCCTCCTTAGGATAAATCGCTTGTATTCCTCAAGTCGATTTGGATTAATGAATTAGCCTAATGTAAATGTAAATGCAGAAAGACTAAGAAGTGTCATCAGGCTGGGGGCAGGGGCATGCACGGGGGGTCTGCCCCACCCTCAGCGAATGAAAAATGCTATAGGTGTCACGCTGGGTTGCAGGAAGGCAGACACAGACGAAGAGAATAAATCCAAAATACTGTTTTAATAAACAATCCAACAGGAAGGCAGGCTGTCAGGTGCAACACAATAGAGGTCTGCATTCCGATAAGATTTCTTGCTGCGCGGGATTAAATTTTGAATGAAAGGCGGATTGCGGTCTGTAACTATAGTGTACTTTAGGCGGGAGCGGGTGGTCTGACAATAATCCGGTCACTCCCGAGATGCTTTGACATCAGCGCATCTGTGCTTGAACTTGAAGTGAACAAAACTTTCTGTAGTGGTGGCGTTCCCACAGTCCCCAGTTCCCTGTCCTGAGAAACCTGGCAAGTTCTTTGCATTAGAGGTCTGCGGGAGTGCACCTTCAGAGAACATTCAATCTTTGTGATCGGATTTTAGAGGAGAGACGTTCTGAAACGGTCGTCAGTCAGCGTCATTCTGTTCTTGCGTGGATGTTAAAAAAGATTTAATTTTGCAGTTTAGCTAGTAAGCCAACAGTTTTCGTTTATATGTATTTTTGGCTTAGCCTATTTTGAGGGACATGTTGTAGGCTATTTAATTTAGCCTATTTTTTTCTCTGTGATATTTAGCCTAATATTCTTTGAGACATTTTTCCTCTGACATTTTTTTGGGTGTTGACAGCATCATAAGACAAATAACAAATAAAAATCTTGTATATGCTATGCAACATTTTATATTTGTTATCCCCAATCACTCTCTTTCATTTGGGGAAGTTTAAATGCGAGATTCTGGAAACAATCTAAATTTAGCGGGACCCGTTGGGTCTGGAAGAAAATCACTATATGCGGATAGCGGGTGAACACAGAGTGAATTTTAGGCGGGAGCGGGTGCGTGCGGAAGAGAACCTTGCGGGAGCAAGCCTTGCCCTGCCAATATTTTCACAGGCCCCACAATGAAAAAATAATAAAGTAAAAGAAAAAAAGAAAATGGGCTTATATAAAAAAAGCCTAGTTATTGTTTTCATTGTTTTTTTTATCCATGTAACCTTAATAAATAAGGTGACATCAAAAGCTATTAGATTATCTCACTTAAATTTTAAATATTTTTTAGACAAGTAAACAGTAAGTAATAAAATAGGAACAAATAATCAAATTACAAGTAATAGCACAAATACAACAGAATAAATGAAATAAACAGTGCTTTTCAGGTTTTTATGTAGGCTTAAACCTTTTTCAGGTACAGAAATTGCAAATTTATCAGAAATTGCAAGTTAATCAGTTAAGAGCGGTTACAGAGGCATAAATAATGTTTTGAAATGTTGAAAATATAAATCGTTAAATACTGATATTTGAAATTATTTATAAAATGAAAAGATACTTTAAATGTGAAATTAAAGCCGCCATGAGGTGGCAGCAAGTCCCTGGCGTGGTTTAACATAAATATTCATTACTACTGGAGCTGCCAGTTTGCTACATTTTAAATGATTATTAAACAGCAAGCACAAACTGCGAAATCGGCAGCTCTTTCGGCGCACTCAGTGTCCGAATTTACTCACTCGTTTCATTCACTCCTTCAATTGGACTATACTAGTGGACTAATGTAGGGAATAGTGACTGAGGGTATAGGGGGCGATTTCGAACACAGCACCTGTTAATGAGCGAGTTATTGAGATTCAACCGATTCATTCAAACGGCTGATTCATTCAGGAAGTGTTGCTCAGAGATGCAAAACAATTCTGCGGACTTTGTTTGGAACTATTTTCATTGGCAAAATAGAGCGAAACAAGCAATTTGGTGTCTAAAATGTAAGTCACTTAATATAAACTGCTTGTTTATTAAACTGCACGTTGTATAAAATCAATATAACATTTGTAATCATGCTTAAATTTGGATAAAATGGTGCTCTTCATGTAATATTGGTTAACTATATTAAATTATATAAATATAAAAGACATTCCAGGGCATTTTTGTCCCTTATCTTGAATTATGGGGGCATTCTAAATGTATTTTAATTGACTAATCACGCAGTGATATCGTGCACTCCGCGCACTAGTCTAACCTACTAGACTACATCACGTAGTGTATGCGTGCACTCAACTGGTGTGTGTTTGTTTGGTTTTTGTAAAGTGAGGGACATACTCGATAATGTCAGATCATTAAATCAACAATTACGATATCATAGATGATATATTGCACACCCTACAGCACTGGCCCAATCGGGCAAGTGACAGTTCCATCAACTGTCCTGAGCGTCGTTCACACTGGCCTCAGGCCATCGTGCAGTCCTTATTGTCGAGCCCTGCAAATGAATCGATTCACTTCAGAAGGCCTTTATTAACCCCTGTATTAACCCCCCGGAGCCGTGTGGAGTACGTTTATGATGGATGGATGCACTTTCTTCAGCTTCTTACTTGTTGGTACCGTTCACTGCCATTATAAAGCTTGGGCGTGTCAGGATATTTATTAATATAACTTCGATTGTGTTCATCAGAAAGAAGAAAGTCATGGATGGCTTGAGGTTGGGTAAATCTTGGGGTAATTTTCATTTTAAAGTGAACTAATCCTTTAAGAATTGTGCTATAGCCTAATAACTACCCAGCAGACACATGACGTCAGTATAACATCAGAAAGACGTTGGACTCCATTGTGCAGATGTCAAATTTTGGTTGTCTTTCGCTTATTCTAATTCACACAAAATTATATCAAAATGGCTGTCTTGTTGAGTATCCTTGTAAACATAGTTGGTTATGTCTTAAATGAATTTAAACAGCTGAGAAATAAAATGCTTGTGTAACAGTATTTTGGATCCGTGCAGCTCTTAAAGTGACAGCTGTCAGCATACAGAAGGAGACAACACAGGTAACTCAAGTGCACTGGTAGTTTATTTGCAGGTGGCAGAGAGTAAGCAGGAGAAACAGGTGAGGTCAGGCAGACTTAGTTTCTATGGTCATAGTCTTTGTCTCTTTGCAGGTATTAAGGATGTCAAGGCTAAAGAGATGTCGGTGGATCTGAAGAGAAGATGACAGATGATGAAGGCTGAAGACAGAATAGAATCACAACAGGTGAGCAGCCTAATATTCCTGCTGCACTGCTGTCTGCATTTTAATGTTAATCAAACAACAACAGACAAAAAAAAAAAAAAAAAATCGCTCACTACTTTTGAGAAAATAACTTTTTTCATTTTAATATGGATTAATATGTATTTAATTTATACAGTGAAAAATATGGTGTTATTTTAAATTTGTTTACTTTATTCCTGTACATGAAAACTACTGTTAAACCTACCTAAAAAGCACTGATTATTAGGGCCCGAGCACCGTGTGAGGACCCTATCGTAATTGCTCAGTCAATTATTCTTCTTCTCTGAAGTGAATCACATTTTTGAGGGCCTAAACATGCTCAAAAACTCATGAAACTTTGCACACGCGTCAGAAGTGGTGAAAATTTAGTGTGTGAGGGCCCTTTCATCACTGCTTACCAGGCCAGGTCCATGTGATGGGAGAACGACTGAAGACTGAGGCAGATCGGGAAGCCAGGGCGGAGCAGACTGAGCAGGTGGTCGGGTCAGTGCAGGCTTTATAGACGGCCAGGGCGGAGCAGGCTTGGTAAGCAGCCAGGGCAGCGAAGGCTGGACAGGCGGCCAGGGCAGAGCAGGCTTGACAGGCGGCCAGGGCGGAGTGACAAGGGCAAGTGACCAGGGCAGCGCAGGTTGGGAATGTGGCCAGGGCGGCGCAGTTGGAGACAAACTGGGCTGAACATCCCCACGGCAGCACGGATGACCACCACAGCAGATCAGATGGGACTATATACCCCCACAGTTCAGGAACAACCTTGGTGGTCATATTAGGGTATACTGAAAACTTGGACAACCTTTGTGGTGGCATCAGGGCAGACAGGAAAATATGGGGCAGGAGGACGCTATGGAGTGGACTCATGGGCTGAAGCGGGCTCTGGGGTGGACTCTAGAGCAGACTCAGGCAGAGGCTCAGGAACAGACTCAGGCTCAGGAGTATGCTCTGAATTATGTGCAGCAATTTTATTCAAAGCAGTTTCAACAAATATTGACCAAACACACCATAGCACCACTGCCATCATTGAAAGCACAGAGGAAGGCCAGATGAATTCAGGAACCAGAAAAAAGTCAGCAGAAATACTAGATGATGGTGGCTTAGAAAAGCCGGCTTTTCTGACTGTTCTCCGAGATGGATCCGCCAAACTTGATTTCAACCCCCAACATGGATAGGATGGCTTGGCATCCTCAATTGCAGCGTCGACGACACCCAGGAACACAGGGATGGTGTCCGTGATGGCATGGCAGCGCTGATGGCTGGCGGGTCTGGCGTGGCAGCCATGACGGCTAGAGACTCTGGCGTGGCAGCCATGACGGGACGAGACTCTGGGATGGCGGTCATGACAGCTGGGGTCCGCTGTGGACCAAGCTCTGTGGCCATCAGTCCTTGGGTAGTATGGCCCCTCCCCAAAAAGTATTTAGGCAATGAGTCCTCCTCCACTTCGCCCACAGTGAAGGAACATCCACACAGCAGCAGGGCTAAGTCCAAATAATGTGCCAAGGTCCAGCTGGGATCTCCCTCTGGCATCAGTTGGCCGATGTAATCTACAGCCTGCTCCAGAAACACTCTATTAGCATGACCTCATCCAAGGGAGCAAGGTGGCAGTAAATTAAAAACTTCTCCACATAGTTCTCAATGGGACGGCCATTTTGCCATTTTGCAGAGAATGCTCACCGGGTCCCGATAACCTCCCCCTAGATTAGAGTGACCACCCGTCCCGCTTTGCGTTGTACCACACAGCATTTTCACTCCTTGTCCTGCACGTCACATATTGAGAAAATGTCCCGCATTTTCATCAGTCTGTTGGTTTTTAATTATCATATTAGGAAAACAATCTGTATCACGTCAGTTCAATCTGTGTTGCAAACAATGTCACGTAACATTAAACCAGTGGTTGACCATAAACTTATAGTCAGCAAGAAAAATAACAAAAGGAACCATTTAAAACAAAACAAACTGGATTAGAAACTTAATTATGCAAGTATAAGTATTATAACTTTATTATTATAAAATGGACTTAAACTGGGTGCTCGCAAAGCCACTGGAAGGCAGGCCTGCAACCTTTAGCCAAAAAAAGCGTAACGGCTAATGCTAATGCTCCGCCTCTGGCAGCACGCAGGGAAGGAGACCAGAGGATGAGAGGCTTCACTATGCTGATTAAACAGCTTTTGTGGGGAAATAGCTAATCACTTAATTAATCGACAGCCTGTTACGCTTTCTCCAATGGTAAGAGATACAGACCCTCTCATCTCCCTATAATATACAATCTCTGGTGCTCGCCTGTGTGTATCGTTTTCATTTTATTCTGGAGACTGAACTTGCACTCTGCTGCCACACTGGAGTGCGCTCACCACCAACTGGACGGGGTGAGAAATACAGTTACAAGCAACATCAGCCTCAGTAATCTGTCAAAATAACAGACGGGCTGCAGATTTTTTCCGTCACTGCTAAAAAAAATTCTGTAAATGCTAATCCGACAGGTTTTTTTTTTTTTTTCCATTATTTACAAACACCATACACATTTTTGATTATAGACCAATATAAAAGATATACTGTAAAGAAATACATTTGAGCAAATTATTGTGTAGCATTCAGATTATTAATTAATGTAGTATATCTCTGACAGAAGGAAAGGAAGCAGGTCATTTTAGTTTGTCAGCGATAAAAAAGAAGTACAGCTGCTTCAGTAATCTCTTTAGAAGCACTGCATCCTGTATTAGTACCATAGCCATCCCAGTCGAAACCCGTAAAGTCCCCGCACTGTCTAGGGGCCCCTTCAGGAAAGTGTCCACCTCCACCAATACAGAACTGCAAAAATATGAGTACATTAATAACAACAAAACATACCTATTTCCTCATATAACATTGCAGTTGATTTACTTCTGTTTTAATTGTATTACTGTAAATGAATTTCCTCTTCATTTATACACTAAAGCATGAATTATTGCCTGTGGTGATCAGCAGCACTTCCCAAATGCTGTTCATGAACATTGTTGTAAATAATCCATATTTGTTTAGCTCACATGTTCAGTGTCACAACCGGTTGGTTTAATGCCTGAACAAATTGCCATGGCTGCCTTTTCATTATTGAAGACTCTGAATGTTATGAATCCAGGCTCAAATATTCCTGAAAAAAACACAGAATATATAATTGATGATGGTCTGTCATGATAGGTCCATGCACACAGAATGGCATTCATTCATTCATTAAAGTGATTGGATCTCAACATGATGATGCTTTGTAAATAATAGGCCTACATCACAATCACTGAATAATACACAAATTTTATGACAGTCAGTCGATGTAGCTACTTTCTTTAAAAAATATTTGAAAAATATTGGCCCAAGAGGAATTGCTGTTGTCAAGCTTATTTTGTGTGTGCACAATTTCCCCGCTTGAAAGGGAGAGTAACATCATCAACGGAGGCCTTAACTGGATTCCACTCTTCTTCTTTTTTTTTTTATTGGAAAGCATCAAACAAGCCAACAGAAGAAAGGTGAAAAACCTTTAACAGAAACAAAAATACAGAAAATGTAAATGAATTGTAAATAAAGCTTATTAAACATCTGTTTTTATCATTGAGTTCTTCGCATATATTTTTTAACATTAAGCACTCTCAAATGATATTATTAACAAGCTTAACAACTTAATTAGTATAATCTGCACCATACACAATCCAGAAAATTAACCTAAACACTTAAAATTACAATATGTGCATGTGAAATTAGAATTATATTATTTTAGCGATCCGTCTTAATCACGTTAACTGAATAATTAACATCCCATTGTCAATTTCTCTCGTGATTAAATCAAAGTACAAACACGGATATACAAATCAATGCACTAGTAACTTAATACCATTAAAATTTACAACATAGCACTACATTTAGCTTTAAACGGTCACATATTGAACAGCTAAAGTAGGTCACGAAACTTTCCGTGCCGAGCACAGACAGAGTTGCTGCGTCATCAACTTAATCGGCATCTGCCGCTACACCAGCATCATTCTGCTTCATTTACAGATGCAAAGTGAATTATTAAAGTGCTCACCGGCTTCCACTCCGGAATTTGACGATGTTAAATGTCTGTGCACTTTACTTTATCGTATTCAGCTCGGGAGTTTCAGCAGAGCTCGCCAGCCGCGTCTCATCACAGCACTGGATTTTTTTTCCTCTTCTCCGCCCCTTGCTCCGATTGGCTGAGACTACTATAGTTATTTATTTAGCTTTTATTTATATTTTTTCATATTATTTATTTATTTGTTTATGTTCTATTTGTAATTAATTTATATTTTCTTCAGTTTGACTTGACACCTCCCACTCGATTTTCCTTGGATACAAGAGGAAATCGCAATGCTTAGAAGGCAAACTGCTTGGCACCACTAATTGTAGACAAGTTAGAATGATCTGCTAAATTACTTGCTCATTTGCTCTTCAATTGGAAGAAGGACCACCAATCTTCTGACGTCTCTGTGAAGAACAGTACTTGGGATCTTCTCTTTGCGTCCTTTTGACACTGGATGGTTCTTAGTTGTTGCTTTTGAGGGCTTTGTGATAGGAACAGGGTAACTTGGGAAGGTTCGGACATTGACGTCTCTTACGACACCCTTGCCGTCTTGGTTGACACTGATTACTCTGCCAAGTTTAAATTGCCCTCTGAGTGCATTTTGATCCGCTATCCAGACAATGTCTCCAATTGTAACGTTCCTATGCATGGTATGCCATTTGGTCCTTAAGAATAAATTTGGACCTGCAAGCTGGCTCCAGTGTCTCCAGAATTTATCCACCATCGACTGCATAGCTTGGAGGCGTTTGAATGGATAACTGGAAAAGTCAAATGTTTTGACATCACCACTTTGGGATGCTCGCCCCAGCAGTAGTGCATTTGGAGTTACATACTGGATACAGTCTTCCTGGGCTTGCGCTCTGGCATCAATGGGCCGTTCGTTTGCAAGATTGGCGGCCATTTGAAGGACTGTTTGGAATTCACTGTAAGTGAGAGTAGACTCGACTCCACAGTTTTGGAGTGCCCTTTTTAGAATGCGCACCGCAGCCTCCGCAGCTCCATTCCTGTGTGGAGAATTGGCTGGATGGATTTTCCACATCCACTCCGTTCCATTTTGTGCGGCCGTTTCTTCTAGAGCGGTCTTGTCAATGCCCTCCAGGAATTTGTAAAGCTCTTGTAGAACTGATCTTGCGCCGATGAAATTGGTGCCTGGATCCGAATAGATCTTCTTAGGATAGCCCCTAACTGCAGCAAATCTTTGGAAGGCCATTAAGAAACTTTCAGTCGATTGGGTGTTAGCCAGCTCTGCGTGGATTGCTCTGCTTGACATACAGCAAAAGACAACACCCCAGACCTTCATAGAAGCTCTTTTCTTAACGTCATCTTTCACAAGGTAGGGTCCAAAGAGATCTACTGTTGTAAACTCGAAGGGTGCAGCAGGCTGCGATCTCTCTGGTGGTAAATCACCCATCACTTGCTGGCATTTCTTTGCTTTGGTCCTCCTACATTGAACACAGCTGTCAACAACCTTTTGTGCTATTCTTTTACCCCTGATGACCCAAGCCTTCCTCCTCATCCTAAGTAAAGTTTCAGCCAAACCTCCGTGGCTTTCTCTGTGAGATTCTCGGGCTAGCAGTGTGGACACCCATGCGTTGTAGGGAAGGATTGGAATGCTAACCAATAGTCCAGAGTCTGGATCCTTATAGACTACCAGCCTGTCTCTGGCGGTGTTCGGGAAGGTTATACCTTCTTGTGCAGCAAGGAAAATGTCTCGTAGAGCATCTTCTCTTTCTCTCACTGAGATGGTTCCTGTCGAAGAGACTGCCTCCCACTTTGGGTTGTTTAGGGTCCTATTCCTGCCAAGGAACTTTTTCACTGCTCTCCAAACCCACGCTACTGTTTTAACTAGTCTGGATAGATCACTGAACTGCTCCATAACGAATAAGTTTTGGACAGCTGATCCTGCAGGTGGTCTCCTGGGATGTATTTGGACTCGGATACGATCCTCACTTTGCCTTGATAATTCAGCTGGTTTCTGCTGTTTTGCTTTAGACCTTGTCAGTGCAGCCGTGAATGCCTTCTTTTGAAGCTTGCTGATGCTTTCTCGGGCAGTAGCTGCTAGATCCTTTGCTGACTTGATTGGCCATTCATTTACTGGTAAGCTCAGGAACTTTGGCCCATTTTGCCACTCTGAATTTTCATCAAGATTTTGAGGATTAGCCCCCCTAGTGATCATATCGGCAATGTTCTGCGGACCTGGTATCCACCACCATTCTTGCGCCTTCGTAATTCCTTGGATTTCTCCAATCCTGTTAGCGAAGAATGTTTTATAACCATAGCTCTCTCGCTGTATAGCGCCAAGGATTGTTTGGCTATCAACCAAGTGGTACCACTTTCCAACTTGAATTTGGCTATGCTGCTCAAAGTACTTCCTTAGCCGTGAAGCAAACACTGCTCCGCACATCTCTGCTTTGACAGCGTCTCCTTTGTGGTCTAACGGAGCCAGTTTGGCTTTGGACTCCACAAGCTTGGTGATTGAGCCCTGATCAGAGTTCCATCTGAGGTACATTACCGCACCATAAGCATTTTCGCTTCCATCTGAAAAGGTTATCGCCCAGGGCTCATGATTGGTATTTGGAGGAGTTAATGCTCTAGTGAATTTAATCTGGCCAAGCTGGACGTATTCCTCAAAGAGCTTAACCGCATCTTCTCTAAGACCATCCGAGAGGGCAGTGTCCCAACTTTCACTGACTGCAACCCTTCCATCCTTTGCCTCTTGGAAAGCTCTGCGGACTAGAATTGCCCCCTTCTGCTTGGCGGGAGTCACTAGGCCTACTGGATCATACACACCTGATATCTGACTCAACAACTCCCTTCGTGTCAGTGGATTTGGTGTTTGGGTTCTGACTTGCTCTTGTGAGAGATTCTGACCAAGTCTCATTTTCTTTTTTCTCTTTGAGAAATTGATTGATGTTATCACACGGAGCTGGTCATTTTTCATGTCATAGCCCAGGCCAAGTGCTTTATTGTCATCATCGTGCATTTGGTTTGGTAGAAACATGATCTTTTCTTTGGTTCCAGAGGGCTCATTTTCAGACTCACCCCTCCCACTTTGACCTGAGAAAACCCATGGCTTAAGAAGAAATCCTCCTGCTTTCAAGATCAGCTCTACATTTGCTACGATGGACTTCAGCTGGTGAAAGTCGTTGTGGGACGTGAGAATGTCGTCAACATAGCTGTCCTGATGGAGCACTCTGCGCTCTTCCTTAAGGTGAGCAAAGGATGGCAAATTAGCAGTTTCACGCATTGCCAGCTGCGCGATACACCCTGCTGGCTTGTCTCCAATGTTGACTCGTGTGACCGCATATTCCTCCAGCTCCTCATTTTCAGAGTTCCGCCAAAGGAATCTGTGTAGATGCATTTCACGGTCCTCTAACCAAACGGAATTGTACATCTTCTTGATGTCTCCTAATGCTGCGTACACTCCGCTCCTGAACCTAAGCAAGACAGCACGTATCTGATTAAGAAAGTCTGGGCCTTTCACTAACAAATCGTTCATGCTGACACCTCTGAATCTTTGGCTGCTGTTCCAAACAAGCCTCACTGGTGTTGTTACTGAGTGAGGGTTAGGAGCAATAAGATGGCTTACGTACCACACAGGCCCACTCCAATTAGCAATTGTGTCTTTGGATAACTTTACTGCAGCCCCTCTGTCAAGCATGTCCCGCACTTGAGCGCTATATGCATCCTTCCATTCAGGTTCTTTGGCTAGCTGTTTCTCCATCCTCAAGAATGTAGACTCAACTGCACTCCTGTTGTATGGCAAGGAAGCTGGGTCCTCCAACCAAGGATATTTTGCGTGCCAGTGATGCTCTTTGCTGTGGTTGTCTTCCGTGACGTAAGTGAGGCCTTCTCTTACAATTTCGAGTTCCCTCTCCTCAGCCAGACTCATTTCCTTTCCACCTGGTTGGCAATTTCCACATCGGCACCCACCACATTTAGGCTCACATGCTGCGCCGATGGAATCCCACTTCCACCACTCCAGAAAGTCTCGGGTGCTGGTTGGTGTGCTTGATTCATGAAATCTGGCTAATGGCTTGTTTGGTGGACGGTACTCCGTTACTTCCTCGTACTTCACAGCTGCCATTCTCATCGACCTTGCGAAGTGCGTTTTGGACCTGTGAGCCGATACAGCAACCTCTTCGAAAAGCTCGGGGTGAGTTCCTCCAACCGTCTTTCCCAATGGGCCATCCCATAGAACTAGGTCTCCAACCACTCGGACCCTCTGTGGGGCTAACTGGCCTTCTCTATGGCTTATAAGCAGTTCGACTACTTTAGGCCTCGCAAGTTCGATGAGGGGAACATCTGGAAAGAAATTTTGCAATCGCTCAGGTGCCACTGTTTTGTGAATCTCGGCAATGCTTTCTAATCCATAGCAAGCCAACTGATGCGACCTGAGAGTGCCCTGGAGAGTTCTTACTCTGATTTTTAGAAGATACCGCTTGGTCCTTACGCGAACTTTCATCCCTCCGACTCCATGGATGACAAGAGTGATTCTTTCACCTTTCAGGTTTAGACGATTTGCAGCACTGTGTGTTATGTCTGATGCTAAGTCAATTAATGCCCCAATTTTCTGTCCAGCATTAGCTGTCACATTGAGAAGCATCATAATTACTGGCAGTTCCAGCAACCCACATTCTGCTAGTAAACTTGGCTGTTCTTTCATCACATTGAATGCTCTTGCTGCAGTGTTTGAGAACACACTTCGGCATTGCTGTGCTAAGTCTGGTGGAAGTTTACTGAGGAAGTCCTCTTGATCTTTTGTGTAGTCTTTCCTGCCTTTGCCTCCTTCAGGACGTAGCTTGCTCTTTTCCTGAATAGCACTGCTTTCCTTTCTTTCAGCATTTGGGCATAAATAATAGTGATGATCAGGAACGCTCTCTTCTTCACAAGCTTGGTTTTTGCATAGAAAGGTGGGTTTGCAGAATGAATGGTCCTCGTGAACTTCGAGACACCTTTTTACAAGCTCCCAGTTTTCTTACTGCAGCCTTCTTGTCTGCTAGTTTTAGTGACCGGAACTGTTTGCAGAAGTAGAGCTTTCTTTTATGTTTAACGTCACCACAGACTACACACTACTGGTCGTTGCTTGATTTTGTGGACTTGGTTCTTGCCCACCTTGGTTCAGTTCTTGACTCCCTTCTGTTTGGTTCCTCATCCCTTAGCTGTTCGAGCTGCTCATAAATACTCTCTTGCTTTTTGAGGAATGCTAGCAGATTATCAAACCGGTTGTCTGGTGTGACAGAGCTTTGCTGGTCAGAAACGTGAACAAGCCATTCCTTCTTTAGAGACTCAGGTAGTTTCCCTTCAATTGACTTTGTCACTAAAGGATTTTTAATAGCGCCAGTGTTTCCAAGGTCACTCAAATCTCCAAGTGCCTTTTCTACTGCTTGGATTAATTCGACTATTTTCCGTGGCTGGTGACTTCTTATAGCAGGGATTTTTTGCAAGTCCTCCACTATTTCAATAGCAATAGCTGTCACGTTTCCGTAGCGGTTTTCCAAGACACGGAAAATGTCATCTGCTGTATTATAAGCGGTGAGGCGAAGATCTTTTACAATCCTCTCTTCGAGACTGTCAAGCACCTGAATCTTTTTAACCTCCTTAGAACCAGTAGGTTCACCCTGCTTCTGAAGCGCTTCCCAGTCTCTCTTCCACCTGTGAAAGTCACGTTTGTTACCAGTGAACTTTGGGAGGGATGTGGGCTTTAACTTAATTGCTGCCACTGGGTAGCTAGAGATCGTTGGTGGAGGTATTATCTTCTCTGCCTCCTCCTCTCGTCTCGCACGAATTAAATCAGCTTTCCTCGAAACTAATCTGGTAACGTTGAGTTCGAGACTCCTCAGGCCCTGGCAGAAGTTATTTTGATCACCTGATGGGATGCACCGCTGCCACCGGCTGTACAGGTCTTTTGCAGTCTTTACTAAATTTTGAAGGTGACTTAGCATGAAGTCATATGCTTCGTGATTGCCATCTGTAACTACTGCTGCGACTCGTTCACTTTCAGCTCCAGCAACCTGCAGTGCTGTGGACAGTTCAAGATCTCCATACTTGGCCCAGAGAGTTTCTTGAAGTAGACCTTTAATTTCTTTCAGTTTTAACTCACACTCGCTCGCAGTCTTTTCAAGGTCGGCTTTTTGCTGTTCTGTTAACACAGCTGACTTGTCTGCGTCCAGCTCCGCCTCTAATTCTGTGACGATGCCCGCTTCAAGATCATCATTTGCTTCCATGACTCTCTCTGCTTGCTTTGTGAGTTTATTTAAACTGTCCTGAAGATCCTCTTCTGTCATCTCTTGATAAGCTCTGGTTATGGTGTTGATTAGTCGTGTGAATGCTCTTTTCTCCACTGTCCTTTCTGCTTTCAGCTGCCTAAGTGACTTCCCGGTCGCTTGCTCGGCCATTTTTATTTCAGTTAATGTTGGGAAGGAATGTATAATTCTTCAATGTCTCTTGTCTCTTCAAGTTTCACAGGTTTCCAGCTGCTACTGGTTTCCCGGTTTTTCACTGTCAAGCTTATTTTGTGTGTGCACAATTTCCCCGCTTGAAAGGGAGAGTAACATCATCAACGGAGGCCTTAACTGGATTCCACTCTTCTTTTTTTTTTTTTTATTGGAAAGCATCAAACAAGCCAACAGAAGAAAGGTGAAAAACCTTTAACAGAAACAAAAATACAGAAAATGTAAATGAATTGTAAATAAAGCTTATTAAACATCTGTTTTTATCATTGAGTTCTTCGCATATATTTTTTAACATTAAGCACTCTCAAATGATATTATTAACAAGCTTAACAACTTAATTAGTATAATCTGCACCATACACAATCCAGAAAATTAACCTAAACACTTAAAATTACAATATGTGCATGTGAAATTAGAATTATATTATTTTAGCGATCCGTCTTAATCACGTTAACTGAATAATTAACATCCCATTGTCAATTTCTCTCGTGATTAAATCAAAGTACAAACACGGATATACAAATCAATGCACTAGTAACTTAATACCATTAAAATTTACAACATAGCACTACATTTAGCTTTAAACGGTCACATATTGAACAGCTAAAGTAGGTCACGAAACTTTCCGTGCCGAGCACAGACAGAGTTGCTGCGTCATCAACTTAATCGGCATCTGCCGCTACACCAGCATCATTCTGCTTCATTTACAGATGCAAAGTGAATTATTAAAGTGCTCACCGGCTTCCACTCCGGGATTTGACGATGTTAAATGTCTGTGCACTTTACTTTATCGTATTCAGCTCGGGAGTTTCAGCAGAGCTCGCCAGCCGCGTCTCATCACAGCACTGGATTTTTTTTCCTCTTCTCCGCCCCTTGCTCCGATTGGCTGAGACTACTATAGTTATTTATTTAGCTTTTATTTATATTTTTTCATATTATTTATTTATTTGTTTATGTTCTATTTGTAATTAATTTATATTTTCTTCAGTTTGACTTGACAGCTGTACCTCTTATAGTAGTTCCATACAGTTTTTTGGTAGAATCCACATTTCCAGTATCATACACTATTGGAATAGCAGGTCCATTATCAGTGTTGCAAGCCCCAATTCCAAACCTCACAGGGAATTTCTGGGAAAATGAAGATAAAAATTCAGTTTTTTTACAAAACTGTAGGCTTTTGCCTTTAGCCTATATTTAAAAAAAAAAAAAAAAGTTTTTAAAGTTATTTAAAGTTTGTCTGACCTTGAATAAATTGAGAAGGTTTCCTCCGTGTAGAGTTAAGAAGTGATTTTCAGTGTGGTATCTCAGGATGGAGGCAGTGCTCCAGTTTTCCAACTCCATATTATTAGGAACATGCCACACAGACACATCCTGTGCCGCAATTTCAAAGTATCCAGGATTCTAAGACAGAAAGGAAACAGACTGTCTATAGATATTGTAGATAAACATGTTTTAATTGTTGAATGTAATAAAAAAAATACCTTATAATCATCACTTGTAGCAGCATCTGCAGTTCCAAATGTGACTCTGTTTGCCCATGTTCCTTCACCATCAGGCGGTTTGCGTTGCTGCCCTGGTCACTAGACCAGCGATCACCAACAGTACACTTTCCATACATGTTGTTTTCATGAACGCTGACCACCAGCGTCCAGCCGCCGCCCGCAGTGGTCATATCACAAAACGTCTGGTAAAGGACCCCTCTTGGTGAGATCAGATAGTACAGGCCATCTGCATTAACAGAAGCATTGCATTGAGTCAACTAAATTGAGTTGTTGCTTGAGATAACAAAAAAATAAATAAATAAAACATACCCTCATGAACATGATATTTGTCAAGAATTTCTTTGCAGCTTCGAGCAACATATTTAATTCTGTACAGAAGTTTTTCAAGCTCATGGTTGCTGTTGGTATCACTGATATTAATACATGGTGCTTCTGTTTCTACATACATAGCTCCCACTGTAGAAAGATCATAAAAAGAGTAAAGTTTTGCAGTAATGTGAGTCAGGAAATATGTGAGTCACATAGTGAAATATATTGTGATTAAAAAAATATAATGACGTTCTTAAGAGAAATTAGTTTCAATCAAATCATTACACTTACTTGATTTAGTGTCACAGAACCATAAACTCAGTGAGAGACTGAGAAGGATCCCTGAAAACATTTTTGTAAGAAATAATAAATTTCTGTCCAGTGTTTCTTGGGAATATCCCTGGCGAGCCGCCAGATCTGTTAGATTAATTTTTAGGTAGACTATCTGAAGCCTCAAAGCTAATGCGTGGCAGCAGCAGCGAGATCTCGGGGGAATGATAAAGCAGACACAAAGACAATGTGGTACCATAACATTACAAGATCAAGCAATAACATTCAGGATATCCTGGTCATCCAATAGTACTCAGAGTTCAAACCATACCATATATGGCATACCCAGAAAGGTAAAACTTTACAATAAGGTTCATTAGTTAACATTAGTTATCTACATTAGTTAACATGAACTAATAATGAACTGCACTTACACAGCATTTATTAATCTTTGTTAATGTTAATTTCAGTGTTTACTAATACATTATTAAAATCTTGTTAACATTAGTTAATGCACTGTGAACTAACATGAACAAACAATGAACAACTGTATTTTCATTAACTAATGTTAAAGAAGATTAGTAAATACAGTAATAAATGTATTGCTCATGGTTAGTTCATGTTAGTTAATACATTAACTAATGTTTAATGAACCTTATTGTAAAGTGTTACCCTAAGAAATATAGTAACAAGTAATAAAAGAGTGTGAGCAGTATGTGCGCATCTGGAGTTTCAGTTTGCATACAAGTGTACCAGTGTGTGCAGAATCTAGTTCTTGTTTTGTCTAGACAAGGGAATAACAAACAAATAACAAGGGAAGTCTTACACAAGAACAGTCAAAAGTGGAACCTAAGAATATAAATAATAACAGACTGTCTGCAAACTAAAGAAGAAAAGTTATTATTATTATTATTCATAATAATAATAATAATAAAAACACTGAAAACTTGCAAACCTGAAATTGTTTGGTTCCATGTTTTGTGTGAAGAATGTTTACTGTATGTAAGTTGATTAAACTGTCATTTTTTTTCTATTATCTGAACAAGACAGCATATTAACTTACCATTTCTATGAGCCAGTAATAAAGTAACAGGTTTTGTGATCTTGGTGTCTAAAGTGGCTTAAGGAAATAATGCTTATTTACATCCTTTTCTTATTGATGATTTATAATTAACTAAAGTTAACAGACATTGCAGAACTTTAATGCCCTGATGCATGGTCACTTCAGGGTGTCTCTCCAAAAACTGCACAGACTCTTTATAACCAGCAGGATCTTTCTGAGTGACAAATGTGAGAGGGTTAGAGTGAAATTTATCTTTTGTCATTAGACAGTATCTACAGAAATACTCAGCACAGCTGAAGTTTTCTGTAAACCCACCAATCATGTGGGAGCCCAGGTTATCTCCCATTATGCATGCAACAGTCCCTGTATACATCTTTCCCTCAAAAGATATGCCCTTTGCCTCCAGCTCATACAGTCTGTCACAAGTTTACTGAAAACTCTATCCACTCCAAAATATTTACAGTCTTTCTCTAGACAGAGCAGAACCAATTGTATTTGATCATCAGTTGACCGGTTGTGTGGATAGAAATTTCAAAAGAGTCTTGAAAAAGCATCACCTTTAATGAGTCTGGGTCTGACACAAACATGGCATTAGATCTAATGGCATGGCCATCAGTGAAATCACAGAGTGTACCATCTTCATCATGTTGATGGTTTAAGCTCTGATGAGATGTACTGTAGTACTGTAGTACTGTAGCCGTCTGTGGTGGATAGTTACAGGACCATTTGCATGTAAGGCCTTGTGCATAGGACTTTTTAGATGACTTTTCCCAAGACATTTTAAAGTCTCGGCAGAAACACCATACTGTTCAAGATCTCGAGACAGCACATCCATTGTGTATTCCTGTTGAATATCCTGAAGAATTTTCATTTCATTTGCTATCTCTGTAATTGTGGAGGCTGGTACTAATTGTTTTGCCTGCAAACCCAAGTAAAACAGAGCTAGATTGTCTGTGTAGGCATCCTGCACTTCATTCTTACTTTGGCCTGCATTAACCACATCAATTTCTTCAGGTACACCATCATCAACATGTGGTCCCTCACCTGCAGAAGACTGTTCTACAACTTCACATAGATGAACCGGTGCTATCTGGGTAACATTCCAGCTTCTATGATATCTGGAAATATGAGATGAAAAGGATGTTTTTACATTGAAAGTCTTAGAACAAGGGACAAGTTACAGTCAGCTTTCTACCACAATCTTTATGGCCACACAAGAAAAACACATTGTTAACATGTCTGTGGGTTCTGCAGTGCTTCATATATTCAGACAATAAAAAAACGCATTTAATTTCACAAACACTGCAAGTCAACATAACGTCAAGATTGCCATACCTAATCGCGCACAACGCAAATAGCGCACTTCGTTTAAAAACGGAGTTAAGCTAACAGCTGTAAACCACATGCTCACCAATTCAGGACCGGTCAATATAAAAACATTTCATTAGTAGTGCGATGAAAGCACTAACTGTCCAATACACACAAATTGTTGTAATTCATTTGCCACAGCTGCTTAACGTTACTACATACTACATTTCATACTAAACTTATATACCTAGCTTGGAACAATACTACATAAACGGCACCAACAACAAATATAAGTTGATAATTCAATAAATAAAAAAAGTGTAAATCGGAATCATTTATAAATCATTGTGCGAGAACATAGGCCTACAAGACGGTTAACGCGACAGGTCTGACAAACGAGCCAGATAGCACCTAAAATACAATACTAAATTAACGCTCTAAAACAGGTTATGCGACAAAATTATAAAAAAGAACAAAAACAAAATACAATTCTTAATGTTTACCACAGAAGCGTGAGGTTTATCCTACTCCAAAATCTGACTGAAACGTGATGGTGATCCATGCGTGTAATGGCGATTTGTGTGTGTAATGGAGTTTGTCTCTCACGCGTTTCGCGCTGACTGAGGTTCTTGCTCCCACAATGAAATGCGTAATTCAAAATATCGATAAAGACCTGTAAAACACAAATACGGAAAATTCCTCCAAATTAATACGGTACATTATACTGTATTTTTTACTGACTTTTTTTTACAGTGTGAAGTTCCTGGGCATCGAGAGGATTCTACCTCATAGAAGAGGTGGAGATAGAGACAAGAAATTGTTGCAAGGGGAGGCCTTTTGGATTTTTGAACTTAAATCTTTATTTCCTGATGGCATGAATGAAGAACTTGAACTTTCTTGTTTTTTGTAACTATTTTCTGCAACATTATTATTGTTATTTTCATTACTTTGAATGTATATTTCATACAGTTTGAGCCATGTTTGTTACTGTGGCGAGGGGGGCGTGGTTCAGCGGAGTCAGCAGCGGGAGAGAGAGTCAGGAGACGAACGGTGAGTGAGTGGGTTAAATGCAAATGACGAACACCTGTCTCTTGTTTCAGTAATTGGTGTGGAGAGAGTATATAACGCCAGGAGAAACAGGAGTGGGAGAGAGAGAGAAGGACTACTGACTGCTGCCCCGCTGGAAATGTCTTTTGTTGAGAGAGAATTATGAATGATTTATGACCGCTTTGTGCCTGTCTGCACCCCTTTGTTTTTGTATATGGTGAATTGGTTAAAATAAAGCAGTCAGTAGTCAAGCCGACCCTGTCCTCTTCCTTCCTGAATCCTGAACCTTGCTACACTGGTGCCGAAACCCGGGAAGAAAGACGGAAGCTGCCGCCATGCAATCGTCCTCCAGATCGCCATTTGCAGAGATTATCACCTCCCTCGCGGTCATGCAACAAGAACAACACCAGGCCCTGCTGGACTTGAGACAGGATCAAGAGAGGTGCTTCCAAGTCGTTGTTCAAGCCCAGCAGGAGGACCGCGAGAGGTTCCGGAGCTGGATTGACCGGGAGGTTCGACCGGAAGCCCTGGAACCTCGAGCTGTGCCCGCCCACCTACCACTCAACAAAATGGGATCTGAGGACGACCCGGAGGTATTCATCGACCTCTTCCAGAAGACGGCCGAGCTGTCGGGCTGGCCGCGGGACCAGTGGCCGATGCGCCTGGTCCCGTTGCTCTCCGGGGAGTCCCAGATAGCGGCACAGCAGCTTCCGGTGCAGAATCTCCTGGTCTTCGACGACCTGAAAAGGGCCATCCTCCAGCGGGTCGGCCGGAGCCCTGAAGAACATCGCCAGCGGTTCCGTTCCCTGGAACTGGGCGAGTCTGGCCGACCGTTCGTGTTGGCAACCGCAATGGCTGTTGGCTGAGGGAAGCGACGTGGAGAAGATTGTCGATCGAGTGGTACTGGAGCAGTTCATTACTCGGCTCCCACGGAGGACAGCCGAGTGGGTCCAGTGCCACCGCCCCACGTCGCTGGACTCGGCCATCCACCTCGCGGAGGACCATATGGTGGCGTGCCCAGGGGTCGGCGAACCCCTCCCATCTGTCTCTCTCTCTCCTTCTTCCCCTTCTGTTCCTCTCTCTCGTCCTGTCCCTCTCCCCAGGTCCATCCTCGAGTCCGGGGGCGGGCGGGTTTGACCAGAGCCAGTTTGGGGGTCCCAGAGCCCCGCCCAGGAGGGCGGGACTGACTTCCGCTGGACAGGACCCCGCTCCTGTTTCTCCGCTTTCTCCACGCCAATCATTTACCCCACTCCCTGCCACTGGGGCGGCGGGGAGGTCTGGGCCAGCCTGTTGGCGTTGCGGGGACCCGGAGCATTTCGTGGACAGGTGCCCAGTGATGGAGGTTGGGACAATGGTCCGGGTCCCGGACGCCCCGCAGGCTGCCCCCGGTCAAGCTGGCTGGTATCAAATACCTGTGAGTATCAAGGGGGGTACCTATCAGGCCTTGGTGGATTCAGGCTGTAACCAAACCTCGATCCATCAAAGCATGATTTCATCCGGGGCATTGGATACAAGCCGCGTGGTTAAGGTGCGGTGTGTACATGGAGATGTGGTGGTATATCCAGTAGTGCCGGTCATTATCCAATTCAGGGGCCAAAAGCATAGCGTTGAGGTGGCAGTTAATCCGCACCTCCGGCATCTGTTAATTTTGGGGACAAATTGGCCAGCATTTTCTGAATTATTGGGTTATTTATGCACGGATGCCTCTTGGGGGAAAAAGGCAATGGTTGGGGATGCGCAAGTACAAGCGGGAGAGACTGAACAGGGACCACTGAGTGCTGCTTCAGGGGAACAGAGTGAAATTGAGAGAATAATTCTCTCGGATCGCGATGACTTTCCCCTGGAGCAGTCTCAGGATGAGACACTAAAACGTGCATTTGAGCAGGTCCAAACCATCGACGGTCAGCCTCTCCAGCCTGGACGGGTGCTTACCTATCCATATTTTGCAGTTATAAAAAATCGGTTGTATCAGGTGACCCAAGACACCCAGACAAAAGAAGATACAACCCAGTTGTTAGTTCCAAGGAGCCGCAGGGAAATGCTTTTCCAAGCGGCTCATTCTAATCCAATGGCTGGACACTTAGGGCAGGCAACGACACTAAATCGCATCATGACCCGATTCTTTTGGCCGGGCATTCACGAGAATGTGCGCAGGTGGTGCGCGTCTTGTCGTGAATGTCAGTTGGTAAATCCACCGGCCACCCCAAAAGCGCCTTTGCGCCCCCTCCCATTAATGCAGGTCCCCTTCGAGAGAATTGGTATGGACCTCATCGGGCCATTAGAGCGATCAGCCAGGGGACATCGCTTTGCATTAGTCATTGTGGATTATGCAACTCGATATCCTGAAGCAGTGGCCCTCCGCAGCATTTCCACGAAGAGTGTTGCGGACGCACTGTTTACTTTAATCTCCCGGGTGGGGATTCCAAAAGAAATCCTCACCGATCAAGGCACGGCGTTTATGTCAAGTACTTTACGCGAACTTTACGAATTATTGGGCATTAAAACGGTCCGTACCAGCGTCTTTCACCCACAAACTGACGGGCTGGTCGAACGTTTTAATCGCACGCTTAAAACCATGATTCGTAAATTCATGCAAGAAGACGCCAAAAATTGGGATAAATGGTTAGAACCCCTGTTGTTCGCTGTGCGAGAAGTCCCGCAAGCCTCCACGGGGTTTTCCCCCTTCGAGCTTCTTTACGGACGCCAGCCCCGCGGGGTACTGGATG
Source organism: Ctenopharyngodon idella (assembly GCF_019924925.1). Taxonomy (NCBI): domain Eukaryota; kingdom Metazoa; phylum Chordata; class Actinopteri; order Cypriniformes; family Xenocyprididae; genus Ctenopharyngodon; species Ctenopharyngodon idella. Next base: position 25,154,897 of record NC_067243.1, on the reverse strand, counting down.
TCCTGAGAGAAACTTGGGAGGACGGACCATCTCAGAGTAAAAACGAAATTCAGTATGTAATGGACTTGAGAACAAAACTCCACACTTTGGGGCGGCTATCAACGGAGAATTTGTTACAAGCCCAGGACAGACAGAGCCGGCTGTACAACAGGGGAACTAACTTACGTAAATTCGCACCGGGAGAGAAAGTGCTTGTATTGCTTCCAACGTCAAGCTCTAAATTATTAGCAAAGTGGCAAGGACCATTTGAGGTCACACGGCAGATTGGAGATCTCTATTATGAGGTTATACGGTCTGATAGGAGAGGGGCACGTCAGATTTATCACCTCAATCTCCTTAAAAAATGGAATGAGGCAGAGGCAGTGATGTTGGCGACGGTAATTGGTGGAGAGGATGATCTCGGGCCAGAGGCGAATACCAAACACCAATCTCTCGCACTGGCCCCCGGAGGAGATCATCTCTCGCCCTCCCAGCTCACTGACCTAACGAAATTACAAACAGAGTTTGCGGACGTGTTCTCACCCCTACCGGGCCGTACTAATTTGATTCAGCACCATATCGAGACAGAGCCGGGCGTGGTAGTTCGCAGCCGGCCGTACCGTTTGCCTGAACATAAGAAAAAAGTGGTTCAGGCAGAATTAGGGGCAATGCTTGACATGGGCGTAATAGAAGAATCCAACAGTAACTGGGCGAGCCCGATAGTTTTAGTTCCGAAAACGGACGGCTCGGTTCGGTTCTGTGTGGATTATCGCAAGGTGAATGCTGTGTCGAAATTCGACGCGTATCCAATGCCACGGGTGGACGAACTGCTTGATCGGCTCGGTACGGCTCGGTTTTATTCGACACTGGACTTAACAAAGGGATATTGGCAGATCCCCTTGTCTCCATTATCTAAAGAAAAGACAGCTTTCACCACGCCGTTTGGATTACACCGGCTACCTTTCAGCGTCTCATGGACAGGATTTTACGGCCCCATGCTGCGTATGCTGCTGCCTATTTAGATGACATAATTATATTTATTAATATTAATTATAATTAATAATATGCCTCTGGCAGCGGCATATGCAGCATTTGAGGGCTGTCTTGAGGTCGCTGAGAGGGGCTGGGCTCACGGCCACCCCGAAGAAGTATGCAATTGGGCGGGTGGAAGTAAGATATCTGGGCTTCCACTTGGGACATGGGCAGGTGCGTCCCCAAATTGATAAGACGGCAGCAGTTGCGACCTGTCCGCGTCCCAAGACCAAAAAGGAGGTGAGACAGTTCCTAGGGCTGGCGGGATATTATAGAAGGTTTGTACCTAATTATTCGGACCTCACCAGCCCTTTGACTGATCTCACTAAAAAGGAGGCACCAGATACGGTCCAGTGGACGGAGCCGTGCCAGCAGGCCTTTACCCAAGTGAAGGCTCCTTTATGTGGCGGGCCGTTGTTACACTCTCCTGATTTTTCTCTCCCTTTTCTGTTGCAGACAGACGCGTCGGACAGGGGGCTGGGTGCCGTCCTGTCCCAGGAGATAGAGGGGGAGGAACGGCCGGTGCTGTACATTAGTCGGAAGCTCTCGAAGAGAGAGACTAAGTACAGCACCATAGAAAAGGAGTGTCTTGCCATCAGGTGGCCCGTCCTCACCCTCCGCTATTATCTCCTGGGACGGGAATTCACCCTCTGTTCGGACCATGCCCCCCTGCAGTGGCTCCACCGCATGAAGGATACCAACGCGCGGATCACTCGTTGGTATCTAGCTTTACAGCCTTTTAAGTTCAAAGTGGTCCACAGGCCGGGTGCTCAGATGGCTGTGGCCGACTTCCTCTCCAGAAATGGGGGGGGCTGCAGGCCGGATGGCTCCCCGGCCTGAGTCGGGCGGTGGGGGTATGTGGCGAGGGGGGCGTGGTTCAGCGGAGTCAGCAGCGGGAGAGAGAGTCAGGAGACGAACGGTGAGTGAGTGGGTTAAATGCAAATGACGAACACCTGTCTCTTGTTTCAGTAATTGGTGTGGAGAGAGTATATAACGCCAGGAGAAACAGGAGTGGGAGAGAGAGAGAAGGACTACTGACTGCTGCCCCGCTGGATATGTCTTTTGTTGAGAGAGAATTGTGAATGATTTATGACCGCTTTGTGCCTGTCTGCACCCCTTTGTTTTTGTATATGGTGAATTGGTTAAAATAAAGCAGTCAGTAGTCAAGCCGACCCTGTCCTCTTCCTTCCTGAATCCTGAACCTTGCTACAGTTACTTTTTAGACTCTCTTGACAGTTGTCACTGCTATCAGGCTGCTGGCCTTAGCAGCTAGTTTCGGGCAGCAGGCCTTACCAGGCCTCTCTGAGAGCCAGCCACTAATAAGTAGGTGTATGGCAGCTAGCCTTAGTAGGCCCCTTTCTAGGCGAATTTCATACAGTATGGTTACTTCTCTGCCAGTCTAGACTCGATACCAGGTGGTTGGCCACAGTAGGCCTCCCTGATGCGAGTTCCCAGCAGCAGGGTCTTGTTATCAGGTGGTTGGCCTTCCGGCCTCCCTGAGACCGCACGCTTCTCTGCGTGTTGCTGGCTTGGCTAACCTTTTTCACCTTTGTTTCTAGTTTATAGCCTTGTCGACCTGATAGGTCGAGCTGGTACTCTCTTCACTCTGAGAGTGGGCTTGAGTACTTAGCTTCCTAAGTCTGGTCAGTGGTTGAAGGCTTCCCTTGAAGCCTCCCAGTTAGATCAGCTCTTAGGCTGTGAGCATTCCCCTCGCGAGGGTTCCTTTTTAGAGTGCACGGCCTCCTTAGCGCCCTGAAACATAGGTGCTTTGTGGATCCTAGGATCGAGCAGAGTAACTCCCCTCGCGTGCAAGGGTTGATAGCACTTCACTGAGTCCTGCTCTCCAGGATGTCCATCTCTAAGATCCATTCTGAATTGGTCTACTGCCCTTTCTGCAGTCCCTCTTTCTGGATGTTTCTTCATGAGACTTCTGTGTCTAGAGACTCTGTTTCTGAGGAAACAGACAGGTTGTTGGCAGACTAGGTTACTAGTTCAGCTAGAAGCCAGGTCAGCCTCCTTGGTGGCAATCGGGGTTGACTGCGTTCCCCTGAGAAGTGACTGGCTGGGGTTCCTTCTGGCACCCTAGCCACGCTCCCTTAAAGGGACGCCTTTCCTTTGAAGTGGTTGGTTCCAGGCCTTTGTGCAGCCTTGGCAGGCCTTCATGTGTGAGATATGGAGACCACTTTGAGGCTTGTAGCTCAGGCTTTGACCGCTGGGAGCAGGCTTTGACCGCTGCACATTTGTGACCCATAGGGTGAGTGGGTCTGGCATTTCATTTGAATTTGCCAGATCCTGACAGTTGTCACTGTCATGCGTGGCATGCACTCCCCTCAGCGTGGCGACGTGGGTATATCGTTCCCCTAGCGTGTTTACGCAGCGTTGAGTTCCCTTTTGAAAGGGAACGTCTCAGGTTACGCATGTAACCATGGTTCCCTGAGAACAGGGAACGAGACACTGCGTCTCTTAGCCACGCCTCAGGGCCCGCCTGCTTACAGTCCCTTCAGACGATAAGCGGATGACGTTATTTGGGTGCCCCTTATATACGTGCGGGTCGCATAGTTTAAATGTCATGGGCTGTCGCCGGTCAATATAATATTGCCAAGATTGGATAAGTGTTTGAGACACTGGTTCACGCGGAGGCGTTTCCCTAGCGTGTTTACGCAGCGTCTCGTTCCCTGTTCTCAGGGAGAGAGATTGTTCTCCAGCGGTAGAAATAGCATTCTGGGGGGGGCACTTTCACTTTTGAAATCAAAGGGGCAGGGGCTTTTCCAGAACAAAATCTGGGAACATGTACACGTCAGAACACGTCTATAACAGACCAGGGCTGCATTTCCCAAAAGCATTGTTTCTGATGGTAAAGTCATGTCGTAAAGATCGTATTTACGAGTTGAGCGCACACGAACGCCACCACAATGTCGTAAATACCAGTGGGAAGTTCGGTATTTTCTTTAAACCCTGATCTGTACAAGTTGTGGGCGTGTCAGTGAGAAACATGGTGGAATACCACAATACTTAAAGGTATTTACCAGTGATATTGTCAGGCTTTTCTATTTACAGAGAAGTAAGCTAATTCCCTGCACAAAACATATAGCATTATAATATAACAATATAATATGTAGGCTAACGATAAAGTTTACAGTGGCTTCATAAATTAATTAAAAATATAAAAAAGCAAAACACACCTGATGCACATTTGTTGCTTTTCATTTTCTGGAAGTTGAGTTTAAGAACCTTAGTGTATTTTTGTGTAATTAATTAGGAGAAAGTACTCCTTCATCTTACTGCCGACGAAAGTAACTTGAACGCCCCTGACATCGTAAACACGGCTTCCCACCTCGTAAATACAAACTTCCCAGGAGGACTTAAACGCACCATGAAACGCAGTGGAAACACCAGTATAAACAAGGATCGTTTTCATTTTAAAACGCTGTTTTAAAATGAAAACACACTAGTGTAAACAGGGCCTAAAACACAATGAAATTATGCCAAAACAGAACATATATATTACATGTGGATTGCAAAATATTTTTTTCTTTAAATAATGATAACTTGTCAAACTCTTTGGTAAATGTCTACAAATAAAGCTTGGGAGATACATTCAGACCTTGATAAATCTTCAGATAAATGGACAAATCTCTCTGCAACCAAGAGTTAAACTCTCTTTTTGTGCTGTTGAGAATGGGATGAAAGTTAAGAGAAGCACAATAAGATTAATCTTTACAAAGTTTTACTCTAAGGTATGTGACGACCTCATTAACAGGGATTCCTTCAATTTCCTTGTAGTTAACACTCTTAAGTGGAAATATCTCACATTTGCTTATTTTAAGATTGAGACCAGATATCTTAGAGAGATTATTTATGGTACCAATTATTTTGCTAACCTCTGCAGCATTTTTTTTTTTTTTTTTTTTTAAATAGTGTAGTTGTTACCGAGCGGCTGTATTAGTAAGCACACAAAGCAAACAGTTCACTCAAAACAGTCTTTAATCCAATAATCCACAGAGTACATAGAAGAATTATGGGAGAAACATCCACATAAACAAGACGAGACTGGACAAAAAAACTGAACAAAACGGGGTATACTGTATATGCACAGGCTAAATGAGTTAATGAAATTGAACGACAGGTGAACAGAATCATTAATCAAGGGAACACACTAAAAAACGAGGTCACACAGGCAAACAGATTTAAAACACAATGAAAATAAACCAAAACAGATCACAAAACAGAGATGGCTTGAATTTTAGGCCGAATCATTTTATGTTTTTAAATAAATTAGTATTATAGTTCATATTTTCTGATTTTCATAGTATGTGTATTAATTCTGGTACTTTTACCATAAAGTGACATATCAACCATTTGGTAGAGGCCGATATTTAAAAATTATGGGATGTGTTGAAAAAAAAAAAAAATTGAGTGTAGTAACTAGTGACATAAGGAGATAAGAAATGCAAACAAAAATTTTTTAAAATGCCTTTTTCTTGGTGGGGCAGCTAATGGGTTAATGGCTAAACTCACCACTTTATATTTCATAAGATCCCAATGCAGCCCATAATGGTAATTAATCCCGGCTTAAAGTATTTTTCAATTATTCTTAAGATTTCACACTTAAAATCCTCATTTAGTAATCAAGAAATGTTTAAAATCCAGTGCATTTCTGTTCATGTTCTTTCTATTGTTAGATCTTACATTAATGTTATAAAAACTGCAGGACCAATATGTTGTACTACAAATGATGTCAACTCCTCTGATAATTACCATAAATCTATACGAGATTGTGATGACAAATCAAATTTGGGGGGTGCATTTTTTGCCAGACATCAAGTCCTTTAATTATTACATAACCCAGAAATTATCTTGTTACTAACATCATCTTTGACTCCTTTGGGAGGCCGTCTACATGTATCTAAGTTACTACCTAGGACCACATTAAAATCATCCCCAAGTATAATTTTGGTATTCAGGCAGGCTATTTAGTTGATAAGTCTGCAACTCATTCTCTAATTCATGAAGTAACAGCAGATTTGTAGATTTGCAATTAGTACCATAAATATTAGATAAAATATATTGCATGTATGAGTCCCCTCTAATATGAGTATTAGCCACCTTCCATTATTATTACTCTTATTGTGAACAATTTCCCCCCTGAAATTTCCTTTGATAATAGCGACCTCTGCTGACCAATTTGTGCCATGACTACACTGGTTCTGCCAACGAACTACACTACCGGTCAAAAGTTTGGAAACATTACTATTTTTAATGTTTTTGAACGAAGTCTCTTATGCTCATTAAGGCTGCATTTATTTCATAATAAATATAGAAAAAACAATAATATTGTGAAATATTATTACAATTTAAAGTTATGGTTTTCTATTTTAATATACTTTAAAATAGAATTTATTTCATCATTACTCCAGTCTTCAGTGTCACATGATCCTTCAGCAATCATTCTAATATGCTGATTTAATACTCAGTTATTATCAACTGAAAACAGCTGTGTTGCCTAATATTTTTTTGATACTTTTTTCAGGCTTCTTTGATGAATAAAAGGTTAAAAAGAACAACATTTATTCAAAATATAAATCTTTTCTAACAATATAAATCTTTACTATCACTTTTTATCAATTTAACACATCCATGCTAAATAAAAGTATTAATTTCTTTCAAAAAAAAAAAAAGAAAGAAAAAAATCCTGAAAAAGTATCACAGGTTATAAAATAATATTAAGCAGCACAACTGTTTCCAACATTGATAATAAATCAGCATATTAGAATGATTTCTGAAGGATCATGTGACACTGAAGACTGGAGTAATGATGCTGACAATTCAGCTTTGCATCACAGAAATAAATTATATTTTGAAGTATATTAAAATAGAAAACCATAATTTTAAATTGTAATAATATTTCACAGTATTATTGTTTTTTCTGTATTTATTATGAAATAAATGCAGCCTTAATTAGCATAAGAGACTTCGTTCAAAAACATTAAAAATAGTAATGTTTCCAAACTTTTGACTGGTAGTGTATGCATTTCTTGTAATATTTAAAAACAGCCTCTTTATCTTTTTTAAGAAGAAAAAAAAAAAATAATAATAAAAAAAAAACAGCCTTTCTTTTATTTATATTGCGGATGCCCCGAACATTAAGAGAAACTAATGAAAAAGTCAGGGGAAAAAAATAACTTAATAGATAAAAAATAACTAATTAGAACATCAATTCCCGGTCAACCAATGTTTATGAACTTATTCAAAAATAACAAAAACACTGGGAAAATAACGGTCCATGGACCTGTATTAATGGTCCAGCACAACCCAGGGTTTATAACAGTATATAGACAAATGACAGTTTTCTTTTCTTTTTTTAACCTGAATGCAGAAATTTCAATAGGTCAAATTTATTTCAATTTCTAAAAGGTCACGTCAACTGTCAAAGTTCAATGGAGAAATCTGCCTTCATTCCTTTTCCTCTCTTCTTTGGTCTCAAAAACAGTAAATTAATCAGTTCTCTGTTTTGTCATCTTTTAGTTGAATCTGGATCCCATCCACATAAGCTTTTGCTCCAACAAAAAATGCAGTCTTTCCATCTTTTCTGGCACGCATGACCTCTGGCCACAACCGCAGTCTTGCTGCTGTCAGCGGACATCAAATCTTCCTTGAATTCCAACTTGTTAGTCTTCAAGTACTCACTGTTTTTTGTACTCGCAAGTTAAGATCGGGACTTGGTATCGGCAGATACTCAGTATTCCACGCCTGAGCCTCTTCATGTCATGGCCGGCACTCCAGAGCCACGTCACATTATGGCCGCCACGCCAGAGTCTCCTCACCTTAGGGCCATTTAAGTCTCCCATGAAGATTTAGGGAGCTTGGTTCTACATTAAATTTATCAACCATGACTCTGGTGTTTTCTAGTCCGGGGGCCCCAAGTCTCTGGTCCTGGAGGTCATCCCACTATCCCTGGTGCTTCCGTTAATGGCTATCACCATCATGTGTGTGTAGGCTGCATACACTTCCTCAGAGGCGGCGTGGCGACCGCTACAGCTTCTCCAAATCCAAATTTATTTATAAAGCACATAATAAAACAACAAAGTTGACCACAGTGCTGTACATATCATCAAATAAAATAAAAAGAATTACAAAAACTCAATAACCACAGATTTAAAACATCAACACACACCATTCAAAAAGACTAGCTACAGCAACAATACCTCAACGCTTATATCTGATCAAATGCTAATGTAAAAAAGTATGTTTTTAAATGTTTCTTAAATTCATTCAACAACGATGATTGTCTCAAATACTCTAGGAAAGTGTTCCATAGCCTTGGGGCAGTTACCGCAAATGTGTGATCACCTCTGGACCAGTGTTAATTTTGACAGCAAATTTTGATTTAGTTTTAGTCATAGTCTTTTGACTAAAATGCCATTTAGTTTTAGTCATATTTTAGTAATCGGAAATTGTTTTAGTTTTAGTCTAGTTTTAGTCGACTAAATATCATAAGATTTTAGTCGACTAAATCTACAGTAGATTTAGTGGACTAAAATCTAATTTAGTTAAATTGTAATGCATTAAGCATTTCTCTAACAATACACAGATCCTATACACTGATATAGGTACATCTGATATTCCCCAAACTGTTTATGTTCTACTTTGCTCACCAAAGCGGATGGTTTTTGACCGTTCAAGTGCAAAAAGACATGAAAGAGCTGGGTGTGGCAATCAGCGCCAAGGCACGGGGCTTGTGGGAAATGTAGTGCATGTGTGAGAATGTGTGTGTCAGTATTCTGGCGAAGGCTCCCTCTGATGGCCAGAGGAGGGAATCACGGAGTTCGTCTCTGTGACAATGTCTTTTAGTTTTTGCTTTTAAATGTCTATAAGTTTTTATTTCTGTTTGTTATTTTAATACCTCAGGTTTAGCTAAAGCTTAGAAACTAGATGAAATAAAATGAGTTTACATTTTTTATATATTTATTTTTTATTTCAGTTAACGTTTATTTCAAGTAATGAAGATTTCTTTGGTTTTAGGTTTAGTTAACTATAATAACACTTTTACCTGTAAAATATATAGAATAATGTGTCAAATAATGTTCTTAGATACAGTAGTTTACTATGAATTAAATAGAAATTAAATTAAATACAGTTTGATTGTGTAAACAAAATAACAATAATGACCAGGAAAAAATAATAAATATAAACCATCCCGAAATACACCGTGCCTCTTATTCTGAAATGTCTGCAGTCTGCACTGTAGCAGGCTGCTCATGAGGGTGATAAAATTTGCATTCTTACAACCGTCTAAGACATACTACCATATAAACATCATGTAGTAAACATTGTGTAGTAAACATTGTCATAATTCATCAACATTAGCTTTTAAGCAATCGCTTGGCATAAATGTGCACTATTCATTAATTGCGAAGCAGTCTGAAGTGCTGCTGCACGAGCCTGTAGAGTTTTTGTATTATCAATTCAATAAGCAGATAGACTAATTATAACCATAATCAAGTTGTTTTGAATCGATATACAATCATCATGATACATTTTTTTAAATGTTAAATGTTATTGCCTCCTTAGGATAAATCGCTGGTTGTATTCATCAAGTCGATTTAGATAAATGAATTAATGTAAATGTAAATGCAGACAAATAAGAAGTGTCGTCAGGCTGGGGGCATAGGCATGAATGGGGGGCCTGCCCCACCCCCAGTGAATGAAAGATACTACAGTATAGGCTGAGTTTTACAATATTTTCAACTCGAAAGTAAATATGCATATAAAGTAGGTGTGGTCGTAACCAGGTTTTGAAAATTAGTGAGGCCTAGGGTGGCGTTAAGAATTGTGCTATAGCTAATAACTACCCAGCAGGCACAGGACGTCAGTGTAACGTCAGGAAGATGTTGGACTCCAACATTGTGCAGAAATCAAATTTTGGTTGAAAATTAAAATCGGGTTGATGTGTTATGTTGAAGTAGTTCAGTTAGCTATTTAACATGAAGCACACACGGCTGAACGGATAACCATTTTACTAGTTCTGTGCCACTCACTCCACACCGCATGCACACACAGCAGACAAAAACGTAAAAAACATCAGACATAAACTGTGCTCTCTGAAACTATAGCTAGAGAAAAATGACTAAACACCTAAGCATGAAAGTCAGTGATAAAGTCCTTTAGGTATGCGGGACGAGCCCTTGTTCGAATCGGCCGACCCTCAGTTACTGTCAACTGCGGCACCTCCTGGCCCTCCTGATTCTCATCAAGCAGTGGCTGAAGAGGTTGAGGGCCCACAGCTGGTGAAGATTGTTACAGGACCACCCTGACAGGGGAACCTTGAAGCACTCGGCCTGTTCATGAACCCAGTCTAGAACTGTTATCTTACTAGGTTTGGCCTTGTGTCTTCTGTCAAAGTTGTCTTCTGTTCGCCTCTGGTTTGAAGTTACGGCAGCTTTGGCTGCTGCCCAGGTGCCACCTGCCGCTGCAGCTGACAATTCTTGTGGTCTGAGTCTGTCCAACGGCAATTCCATCTCTCGGCCAAGCATGAGCAGAGCAGGAGAGGCCTGGGTGGTGGTGTGCTGGCTAGCTCTGTAATGCATCAGCGTTAAGTTGAGTGTTGTTTGGAATGTATACCCCTGGGCCTGGTGTGCACGAATGCCATTCTTAAGGCTTTGATTGAATTTTTTGACCCCACCATTTGCCTGGGGATGGTAGAGTGCGGCACAGAAATGCTTAATTCCTTTACTGCACAGGAATGTGGAGAAGTCTGCAGAGGTAAACTGCGGCCCATTGTCAGTAGTGATGGCACGGGGCATGCCCCAGTGAGCAAACAGACTTTCCAGTATCTGAGTGATGGTCTGTGTTGTCACTGTCCCGGCTGGTATTACCTCGGGCCATTTAGAATGGAGATCATACACGACCACCAGAAAGCACTGATGGTGGGGAACGCCATGGCCATGAATTTCCCCACAAATGTCCAGTTGAAGGTGCTCCCATGGATGAGATGGCCATGGAACAGGCTGCAAAGGGGGTGAGACCGGTTGTCCAGTCTTTCCACTGAGTAGACACGGTTCACAGTCTCTGACCAGTCCTTCAAGGTCACGATCAATGCCTGGCCACCAGACCAAGTCCCGGCATCTTTGCTTGAGCTTTACAATACCCAAGTGCCCCTCATGCGATTCTTGCAGAGGTGTGTGGAGCATCTGAATGAGTTCTGGCTTCATGTCATCATTGCCTGGCGAGGCTGCTGGTGTGGGCGCATTAATTGATCGAGATAAGAGATCAGCAACCACGTTGTCCCTCCCTGGTGTGAACTTGAGCTGGTAGTCATACTGCCTTAGACGCTCACCCCATCTGTGCAGACGCAGGGGTTTATGACCTGAGCCAGAGGCTGACAAAAGCGTGGTCAGAGCCTGATGGTCTGTGCGGAGGGTGAAATGCCGACTATAGAGGAAGAGATGCCATCTTTCAGTTGCCCAGACTCAAGCAAGGGCCTCTCGTTTACCTACAGAGTAGCGCTGTTCCGTGGGGGTCAAAGCTCTGGAGGCAAATGCTACAGGTCTTTTCACTCCGTCCTGCATCTGCGACAGCACTGCTCCCAGTGCCTGTGTGGAGGCATCGCAGGTGACGATAGGCTGACTCTCGGGATCGAATTGAGCTAGGACAGGAGGTGTGGTAAGCTGGGACTTTAGTGTTCGAACGGCCTCGGAGCATGCACTAGTCTAGTTCCATGGCTCTTCTTTCTTTAGTAACTGGCAAAGGGGTGCCGTGGTTTGGGAGTACTGAGGCAGGAAACGAAGGTAATAGGCTGTCATGCCCAGAAACGAGGCCACCTGGGAGGTGGAGGTGGGCTCTGGGATTCTGTGTATCGCCTCAATATTTGACTGAAGAGGGGCAATGCCCCTAGACGTGAGGTGGTACCCCACAAAGTCTATGGCTGAGGCTGCAAAAGTGCATTTCTCTCCATTCAACATAAGGCTATGTGCCATGAGAGCACTGGCCACTCTGCTGAGAAGGTCCTTATGGATCTGGACATCTGGCGCATAGACTACTATATCATCCAGAAATACTGCAACTCTGGGAATTCCAGCCAAAATGGTGGTCATTAGCTTTTGAAAGCAACTGGGGGCAGAGCTTTGGCCAAACGGCATGAGAGTATATCGAAATACCCCAGCGTATATGATGAATGCTGTGAGGTCTCTGCTAGAAGCGTGAAGCAGCACCTGCAGATAACCTTGGCGCAGGTCCTGTTTTGAGAAGACCGTCGAACCATAGAAGTAAGCGGTCAGCTCCTCCGCTGTGGGTAAGGGGTACTTGTCTGGGATAACCGTCTTATTTACAGAGCGCTGGTCAACACAGACTCGTATTCCTCCCGATTTTTTTTTGCCGATGACCAGCTTAGAAATCCAGGGGGATGCATTGACTGGCTCAATAACTCCCATGTCCAATATCATTTGAAGCTCCGCAGTAACTTCCTCCCGCAGGGCTAGGGTAATTCTGCACAGGGGCTGTATGACCATCTTCGTTGCCAATGTTATGTTGGAGTAGTTCGGTTAGCTACTTAACATGAAGCACACACGGCTGAACGGATAACCACTTAACTAGTTCTGTGCCACTCACTCCACACCGCATGCGCACACAGCAGACAAAAACGTAACCCCGAAAAACCTAGTGGTAGAACACAACAGATGTCTAAATCCAACATTTGTTTGAAGTCAAGCTCCAACGTTGGACAGATGTCAAAAACTAATATTGATTTAATATCAAAACTTAATGTTGTCTTTACATCAAACTCCTTTACATCAAACTCCTGTTGGGCAGAGGTTGCATATAAATAAACTAGAGAAACATTAGAGATCTCTCAAAAATAAACGCTAGAGATCTCTCAAACCCCAACCTTAGCAGTCAATTCCAACTTTAAAGAAAGATATTTACATATAGTTAGTATGGATTTTGTTGGCACCAAACTTTTAACCAAACCAGATTTTTGTTGTAAATGAAAAGGCAACAAACTGAGAAACTGAGAAGCACGGTTGGACAAATGTCAAGATCATTCATTCATGTATCATTCATGTATTCATTTTAAGACATCAGCGGAGAAAGTTAACAAACTTTAAAATCTTAGTCAAACTGAAATTCACAAATGTTTGATGGTTTATTTGGATTTCCCGTCTGTGTCTGACACACGGATGACAGGCGCACAAATAAGCATAATAAAAACATAACATAAATCCAAGCCTGGTTCTCTCTGGTCCTTCACTGTCGTCGCTCCCCCTTTTATGCTTCTCCGTGAGAGATACGAGACCGGTGCAGTGCACAGTTTTCTCTGGGTAAAATAATTAAATACTTGCCAAAACACAATGAAATCTGTACAAAACACAGCAGGGCTCGACAATAAGGACCGCCTGGGGTCAGCGTGAATAATTAAAGCGGGGATAATTGAACTGTGCAACACTGTCACAGTCCCGATCGGGCCAGTGCTGCATCTTTGCGAAAGTTCAATAAGAAAATTGTAACTTTAATAAGGATTAATATGCATTTAATTTGATTGACTTTTTAATTTATTTGTATCTTTGTTCTGTTGTATTTATGTATTTATGTTGGCCTGCTGAATGTTAAATGGATCCAAGCCATGTTCATTAGAAATTATTTGATGATACAGCAATAAACTAGTATAACTTAATGCATGCATTTTTGAACTTTGCTAATTTAAAACATGATCAAAACACTGTATTGAAATCGGCCGATAATTGTTTGTTAAAATTGGCATCGCCTGAAAAAATCCCATCAGTGCATCCCTATTAATTGATAAAATTAACCACAGACACCCACATTTATCCATATTTGCTTGGAAAAGCCTCAAAATAAAAATATTTATTCAACAACATTACAAGACTGTGACACTTGAGTAAAGCAGTGAATAAAAATATACATGTTTATCACTTAAGCCAGTATTTTCCCTACCACAGGCAGTGCACCCACCACTCTGACGGAGCAAACCGCCACAAATTCTGGCCATTTTGTACCATAAAACAGAGAACCTAAAATTCTTTTAATAAAAAGTTCACATATGGAAATATATCACTGATTAATTAGCAAATGAGTATTTTAGCATAAAGCAAAGGTAAAAAGCAAGGTTAAATGCAGCCTCTCTGTTAATTAACTCTGTTAATAAGGCGATGACACTGGGGTTTTGCTCCGGTTAGTCGAGAGTTGAAAAACCAGGTGCGCTGCAGCAATTTTTTTCCCCATCATTGATTTACTAGCTATATTTAACTCAATTTTATATTTGTAGACAAAACTCTACGTACATCTACAGTCTTGCGATGCAGCTAAGTGAAACTTAGGTAGGCATGAAAAACGATTAATCGTCTTCAGCTAATTCATGCCTACACAAGATGGCGTTGACTGAGAATATATTTTTCCTCATGTATGTATCTCGTAGGTTTTCCAATTTGGCTTTAACCTCGTCTGCTGCACAACATACAACAGTAGGCTATATTAAGATAAATAAAGTGTGGTACTTATTTAAAAGATGTTCTACAGTATGTAACTTGCGTTACAGTATGTAACGCAAGTAACATTTTTTATAAATATTTATGAGAGAGGTGCCCTTAATTGACAGTATGTTAGTCATTCAGACTGATGATGATTTATTAATTTCAAATATTAGGATCATTATTCAAATGTTCCCTAACATCAGGGATGTTGTTGCGAAATCATTGTTGTTGCGACTCAGAACGTAACCAAACCAAATATGTTCATGGAATATTTCAGTGTAACTTATAAACTATGAAACCTAAAGTAGGTTTTGAATCTATTGTTTTAACAGCATTGGCAACCCATTGGTTTTATTTGAACATTATACATTTATGTCCATTTGTGAACAGTTGGGGGAAAAAAACATGAACACTGAGAGGTTAAAACTAAGTTAGATATGCACTAAAAGAAGCCTCCCAATAAACGGCTAATCCGACAGGTTTTTTTTTTTTTTTTCATCAGTTACAAACACCATACACATTCTTAGATTATAGACCAATATAAAATATGCAGTATATATTGTAAAGAAATATGTTTGAGCAAATTGTTGTGTATTCAGGTATTAATCAATGTGGTATATCTCTGACAGAAGGAAAGGAAGCAGGTCATTTTAGTTTGTCAGCGATAAAAAAGAAGTACAGCTGCTTCAGTAATCTCTTTGGAAGCACTCCATTCTGTATTAGTACCATAGCCAGTCCAGTCGAAACTCGTAAAGTCCCCGCACTGTCTAGGGACCCCTTCAGGAAAGTGTCCACCTCCACCAATACAGAACTGCAAAAATATGAGTACATTAATAACAACAAAACACACCTATTTCCTCATATAACATTGCAGTTGATTTACTTCTGTTGTAATTGTATGACTGTAAATTGATTTCCTCTTCATTTATACACTAAAGCATGAATTATTGCCTGTGGTGATCAGCAGCACTTCACAAAGGCTGTTCATAAACATTGTTGTAAATAATCCATAATATTTGTTTAGCTCACATGTTCAGTGTGACAACCGGTTGGTTTAACGCCCGAACAAAGTGCCATGGCTGCCTTTTCAGTATTGAAGACTCTGAAGGTGATGAATCCAGGCTCAAATATTCCTGAAAAAAACACACAGAATATATAATTGATGATGATCTATCATAATAGGTCCATGCACACAGAATGGCATTCATTCATTCATTAAAGTGATTGGATCTCAACATGATGATGCTTTGTAAATAATAGGCCTACACAACATGATCTCACAGCAGTTCATACATATTTTACGAGGTGGCTAATTCGTATGAATTTGTACGAATGACCTAACCCTAATCCTGCCCCTAAACCTACCCATCACTGGGGTTTAGACAAATCGTATGAATTCGTACGAGTGACATCATACAAATTTGTGTGAATTAGCCACCTCATAAAATACGTACAAATTGGTTGTGAGATAGAGCTGGCCTACACCATCACTGAATAATACACAGATTTTATTTCAGTCAATGTAACTACTTTCTTTAAAAATATTTGAAAAATATTGTCCCAAGAGGAATTGCTGTACCTCTTGAATTAGGTCCATACAGTTTTTTGGTAGAATCCACATTTCCAGTATCATACACTATTGGAATAGCAGGTCCATTATCAATGTTGCAAGTTCCGATTCCAAACCTCACAGGGAATTTCTGGGAAAATTATCATAAAAAATTAAGTTTTATTTTATTTATTTATTTTTTACAAAATTGTAGTCTTTTGCCTTCAGCCTATATTTCTTTGAATATTTCAAACTCAAAACTGCTGTCAAAGTTTGTCTGACCTTGAATAAATTGAGAAGGTTTCCTCCGTGTAGAGTTAAGAAGCGATTTTCAGTGTGGTATCTCAGGATGGAGGCAGTGCTCCAGTGTTCCAACTCCATATTATTAGGAACATGCCACACAGACACATCCTGTGCCGCAATTTCAAAGTATCCAGGATTCTATGACAAAAAGGAAACAGACTGTCAATAGATATTGTAGATAAACATGTTTTAATTGTTGAATGTAATAAAAAAAATACCTTATAATCATCACTTGTTGCGGCCTCTGCAGTTCCAAATGTGACTCTGTTTGCCCATGTTCCTTCACCATCAGGCCGGTTTGCGTTGCTGCCCTGCTCACTAGACCAGCGATCACCAACAGTACACTTTCCATACATGTTGTTTTCATGAACGCTGGCCACCAGCGTCCAGCCGCCGCCCGCAGTGGTCATATCACAAAACGTCTGGTAAAGGACCCCTCTTGGTGAGATCAGATAGTACAGGCCATCTGCATTAACAGAAGCACTGAGTCACCTAAATTGAGTAGTTGCTTAAGATAACAAAAATAAGATCAAAAATACCATACCCTCATAAACATGATATTTGTCAAGAATTTCTTTGCAGCTTCGAGCAACATATTTAATTCTGTCCAGAAGTTTTTCAAGCTCATGGTTGCTGTTGGTATCACTGATATTAATACATGGTGCTTCTGTTTCTTGTATTACATACATAGCTCCCACTGTAGAAAGATCATAAAAAGAGTAAATGCTGGTTTTGCAGTAATGTGAGTCAGAAAATGTGAGTCACATAGTGAAATATATTGTGATGTTGTGATAAAAAAATATGATGACTTTCTTAACCCTCTGGTCCCCTTCGGTCAAAAATGACTGAAAAATTTTATGTTTTGAAATTTTACATCTTTTTTTGCTTCATTGGAATGGGATGACTCTTGGTGACTTTTGTCACATTAGCTATGTGAACAAAAAAATCATGGACATAATTCGGAAAGGGCTGAAAAAAAGCCACACTTGGCTCCTTCGCAGTCAAAAATGACTGACATAGGAAATGAATGGGAAATGTGTATAAAATCAATAAAATCAAATCAATAACAGCCACAAAGCAGTAAAAAAAATGAATAGCAAAGAAGAGGTTACATAAGAGTACAAAACAGACACACCCACTCAAACACACACACACACACACACACACACACACACTATTATACACACAAATGAACTGGTGTGGCTGTAACAATATGGTACAACTGAGCCAAATTACTCAAATAAGAGTTTGAAATCAGATCAGACCCAGATTTATTAAGCTGTGATACCTGTTCATTTTTTGTTACGTTTTTATTGAATTTTGATGTTATGTGTAACAAAATGTCCTCCTCTGTGTTCAGGTTTGACTGTAGTAAAATGAATGCAAAAACTAACGCTTTAAATAAAAAAAATCTAAACCTTGACAAAAAGTAGTCTTTGAAAATGTCTAAGTATAAATCCAAGTATAAATAAGTGTTTATGTCTAAAAACAATTAGAGAATTTATAAGCCACTTTATATAGAACTTTATAGGAATCTAGTGGTTACGGCGCCCCGCACATGACATGCAAGAAAAAAAATTAAATCGTGCGCACGATTTAATTCTCTAATTCGTTCCCTCGATTTATAAATCATTTAGTAAAGCGAGGGAATGAATTAGTAAATCGTGCGCACGATTTAGCCTACTATTTTTTTCCTGCATGTCATGTCCGGGGCTCCGTAAGTGGTTACACCATGGCATTACACAAGTTTTTCATTTTTTACTCCCACCAGATGGCACTAATCTACCTTCAAAAAATTGGATTTTAAATGCCTTGTCTCTATTTTAACATGTAATACTGATTTAATTGAAAAATAATTTAAAAAATATATTAGAAAAAATTTGTGAATTATTTTCAATGGGGAAAAATAGATAATAAAAATTGTATAAATATTGCATAGTATCATAAAATACCCTCAAAATTTTAAGTAATAATCGAAAAATATTATTGAACAAAAATATATTACAGTGGTTTTCCTGAAGAAAAAAAAAAAAGAAGTTACATTTTAAGTGTGACACCTAAATGAAGAGGGTTAAGAGAAATTAGTTTAAATTAAATCAGAGAATTACACTTACTTGATTTAGCATCACAGAACCATAAACTCAGTGTGAGACTGAGAAGGATCCCAAAAAACATTTTTGTAAGAAAGGATGATTTTCTGTCCAGTGTTTCTTTGGGAAATCCCAGACGAGCCCCCAGATCTGTTAAATTGTTTTTTTAGGTACTGTAGAGTTTCTGAAGCCTTGAGGCTATCAGTCATCAGTTGGAAACAGGTGCCTCAATCCCTGTGATGTGTGGCAGCAGCAGCAGCGCAAGATATCTCAGGAGAATGATCAAGCAGACACAAAACCAATATGGTACCATAACATTCTCAAGTTTAGTAAGGAAGATGGGTCATATTTATACTCACAAGATCAAGTAATAACCTCCAGGATATCCTGGGCATCCAATAATAGTACAGAGGTAAAACCGTACCATATATGGCATATGAAGAAATATATTAACAAGTAAGATGTTATTGATGTGTGTGTCTATAAAACAAGGGCAGTCTTACACAAGAATAGTTCAAAGTGGAGCCTAAAAAATAAGAGCAGTCTGCAAA
Source organism: Ctenopharyngodon idella (assembly GCF_019924925.1). NCBI lineage: Eukaryota > Metazoa > Chordata > Actinopteri > Cypriniformes > Xenocyprididae > Ctenopharyngodon > Ctenopharyngodon idella. Next base: position 25,135,906 of record NC_067243.1, on the reverse strand, counting down.
CTAAAGGAGAACAGTTCTTCATGATTAAAAACACTCTGAAAACTTGCAAACCTGAAATGGTGAGGTGTTTGGTTCCATGTTTTATGTGAAGAATGTTTACTAAAAGCAAACATTGTGATTAAACTGTCTTTTTTTTCTATTATCTGAACAAGACAGCATATTAACTTACCATTTCCATGAGCCAGTAATAAAGTAACAGGTTTTGTGTTCTTGGTGTCTAAAGTGGCTTAAGGAAATTATGCTTATTTACATCCTTTTCTTGTCAACTGATGATTTATAAGTAACTAAAGTAAATAGACATTACAGAACTTTAACTGTAAACAAGAACATAAAGAACAAAGACTTCCTTGTGCACTTTACTGGCAAATATGACAAGAAAGAGATTGCCTTTCTTGGGAATCTGATAGACCAGGATCCGGAATCCTATTCTTATCAAGGGACAACCTGCTGAACAATAAACAAATAATGTCAAATTTGTCATAAATCACTCCCCATCATGTTGTTTTGTACTGTATGAACAGTTATATAAATGTACAACTGATTCATTGGTATCTATGTTGCAAGATAATGGGTTTTGTACCCTTGATGTCTAAAGTGTATTAAGCGGCTGATTTATGAAAAAACCCATGAGAGGTTAAAAAGTAAGTTAGATATGCACTAAAAGAAGCCTTCCAATAAATGGCTTATCTGAGAGGTTGTTTTTTTCATCAGTTACAAACACCATACACATTCTTAGATTATAGACCAATATAAAAGATATCAGTGTGGTATATCTCTGACAGAAGCAAACTAAGCAGCTGCTTCAGTTATCTCTTTGGAAGCAATAAATCCTGCATTAGTACCATAGCCATTACAGTCAAAACTTGTAAAGTCCCTGGTTTATGATTCAAGTCTACTGATTTATGAGAACAACACATCCAGATATGCTTCACACCTCAACAAGTAACCTTTGAGAAAGGGTATGCATTCTGTAGAGCAGGGGTTCTCAAACTTTTTATGAGCCAGGGACCCCGTAGAGGGGAGAGGGGAGAAAATGTTCTTAGGACCCCCTCATAATTATAACAGGATTAAGCATATGCTTGCTACAGTTTGTACGCTTGTAATCAAAAAGCATGACTAATTAATTGAAATTATACACAATTTATCAACAATTTGTTAAAAGTTACATTTTTAGGGCCATATGGAAACAGTTTTATTTTTTCTCTCTCTTTTTTTCCAATTTAATGGTTGAATTAAATTTTAATAACACACAAGAGATTTTTAAGATTCTGTCACACAGGTTTAGGTTTTAATACAAATTATTATCAAAAAGGTGGTTATGAAATGAAGGCATAAAACATTTATTTTTTACAACATTTTATCTTTTATCTATTTTTGGCAAACAAAGTGCTGCACAACAGAGGTTTACTGTTAAAATTAAAACATGGAAGGAAAATTGTGTGATTAATCGTTAAAAAGAGAAGTATGTTCTACTGTACAATAGTACTGATATTTTGTATAAAGAACATGTGAGAATAAATCTGTTCTCAGACACCAATGATTAAAAGAACATTCTCTGTAAAGTATCTTTTCTTGTTTGTTCTCGCGCGTTCATGTTAAGTGCATTTTGGGGAAACACGTGGAATTGCGGCAAGCGTAGAGACTGCTCTTAAGAGCTAAGATACATCGTTATTGGGAAACCCGGCCCTGGGGGCCCGTGCATGTGGACTTAATAAATCGTTATCTTGAGCAAAATAAGCAAGCTGACATTAAGTACAATGTATATCTTTTATTTTGAATATATACAAATGTCATTTACATATTTTAGTTTGTCAAGAGATTTTAAGCACCATTTTTGAAGAGTGCACATGTGCGTACGTGCTCTAGTACGTAAGAACAAGCCTATGATTGAATCTGGAAATAAAGTAAAATAACTGAGAAAAATGAGAATTAGTCCTCTGATGCCATGTCCGTAATTTATAGCAAAAAAATCTAGCATTAATTCTATCTCAAATGGATTCATTTAAAGAAGTTTTTACTCACCACCTGCGTGACGTCATTCACCAACATGGCTGAAGGACAGGTTTGCGACAATACGGTTTCGGGAAACAGTCGTGACTAGCTAGTTGATTTTTTCAACGATGCATCGTACTGTGGTAGTGAAGTAGCGAGTTACATCGTTGTACGGGAAACGCACTCCTGGTTATGAATTAAACCCTGTTTAAAGTATTTTTCAATTATTCTTAAGACTTCACACTAATCAAGAAATGTTTAAAATCCAGTATCCATTTCTGCTCATGTTCTTTCTATTGTTAGATCTTAGATTAATGTTTCGTAAAAACTGCAGGATCAATAGTAACGTTAGTCTACAAAGCAGATAGGAGTTTTACTTACTCAAACATATTCTAAGGGCAGAAAGGAAAATGATTGGTTTACAGATTCAACCAATGAAATTGAAGCAGAGGCGGGGCGGGGTCAAGCCGTTTGAAATTTTAGAGGGAACACTTCAAACTGATGTTACTGGGAGAGCGCATCTAATGTAAGTTAAGTGAATTTTGCTATATAAAATTCAGATAATTGATAAACATTAAAATGCAAAACATACTATAAGATGAGAAACACCCATCTTATAATATGAATTTTGATTCGGCTCCATTATCAGTCGACTGCACCAATGCTGCTTTTGTGAAAATGGGGTAAATAGGCTTCATTGCTAGCATTAAAAAAGGCATGATCTATGAAGCCAATATGCTACGACAGAACTGGCTTAGATTTCCGTGACATTATACATCACCCGCTGCAGTACTCAATAGATTCATTTTACTGTGTTATTTTTAGTTACTATATGCTGCTCTCAGGGCTGCGGTACTCAATAGATTCATTTTACTGTGTTATTTTTAGTTACTATATGCTGCTCTCAGGGCTGCGGTACTCAATAGATTCATTTTACTGTGTTATTTTAGTGTACTATATACTGCTCTCAGGGCTGCAGTACTCAATAGATTCATTTTACTGTGTTATTTTAGTGTACTATATGCTGCTCTCAGGGCTGCAGTACTCAAAAGATTCATTTTACTGTTATTTTTAGTTACTATATGCTTCTCTCAGGGCTGCGGTACTCAATAGATTCATTTTACTGTGTTATTTTAGTGTACTATATGCTGCTCTCAGGGCTGCAGTACTCAATAGATTCATATCGCTGTTATTTTAGTGTACTATATGCTGCTTTCAGGGCTGCGGTACTCAATAGATTCATATCGCTGTTATTTTAGTGTACTATATGCTGCTCTCAGGGCTGCGGTACTCAATAGATTCATATCGCTGTTATTTTAGTGTACTATATGCTGCTCTCAGGGCTGCAGTTCTCAATAGATTCATTTTACTGTGTTATTTTAGTGTACTATATGCTGCTCTCAGGGCTGCGGTACTCAATAGATTCATATCGCTGTTATTTTTAGTGTACTATATGCTGCTCTCAGGGCTGCAGTACTCAATAGACTCATATTACTGTGTTATTTTTAGTGTACTATATGCTGCTCTCAGGGCTGCAGTACTCAATAGACTCATATTACTGTGTTATTTTTAGTGTACTATATGCTGCTCTCAGGGCTGCAGTACTCAATAGACTCATATTACTGTGTTATTTTTAGTGTACTATATGCTGCTCTCAGGGCTTTTTTTTTTTTTTATAATTTTATTTGTTCTTTTCCAGGCTAATGGAGAATATTTGGCTTGAAGGGATAAGGCGAAAGTTAAAGAAAGTAAGGGATGCCAGAGTCATTCAAGAGGTCATACCTTTTTCTGGGGAGGAGACTGATTTCATGCAGGGTTACATTAAGAAACTGGAGGAGGAAACCAAAAGCACCTTCAAGTCCCCTGAGTCTACTCATAAAGACTACTTTTACTTTGCATGTGAAAGATCGACCAAAGCAAGTGGGAAAAGCAAAGGAGAACCTACAAAGACAAGAGCTAATTCTTGCAAAGCTTATGTGTCATTTAAAATAATCAAAGATGGTAGTTTTACAGGTGCTGTGTTCAACAAAATGCTTCAACACAACGGACATGATGTGTGCATGAAAGAAGAGGGCGTAAGTTATTGACCTTCATTGAAATGTGGCTTGATCAAGGACTGTCAATTTCAGAAACACTTTTAAAATGCGTGGACTGGGCAGAACGTCATGGACATTTGGACAAATATAATCGGCGATATTATGTTACACCTGAAGATATACGATTGATCAAGAAGACCAGTAATGCTCTTAGTTTTCCTGATGCGAAAGACTGCATTAGTGTGGACAAGCTGATCACATCGGAGCTGCAGGAACACATTTGTTACTACCAGCCTTTGAGTGAAAATCAACCACTAATAATTGTAGTGCAGACACTCTGGCAAAAGGATATACTTAGAGAACATCCCCATACCATGGTATTCATGGACGCTGCTTACAAAGCCATGACATCATATGGTTATGCATTTTATGCACTTCTTTTGACCAACAGTATTGGAAGAGCAGTCCCATTTGCTTACTTTATTATTAGTGAGGAATCAGTGGACATACTTGCTCTCTGCTTGGAAAAGCTTGCAAATCACAACCCTGGATTTCTTCCCAGGTAAGAAGTTAAAAACGTAGCAGAGTTAGTAGTAAAGTTTTGGCAGCAAAGTGTGCTGATGTATTGAGGTATTTCTATGTACAAACATTACTATTGGATGGAACACTTGCTTAAAGACCACAAATTGTAAACTAGCTTTTTACAAAAGCTGTTCATTTTTACAAACTCTACAGATGTTGACGTATCTTCATTCATTCTCAATTCCGTATCATGTAGGTCGATAATGATTGACCGTGACCTTAAGGAACTCAATGCCATAAGAAGAGTTTTTCCAACAGCCAAGGTTCTTGTTTGCTGGTTTCATGTACTCCAGGTAGGTTTATTAAATCTTTTGTACTGGAAAAAATCTCGGGCCTTTAATTGGCAGTATTGAGTTAAAATAAAGTCACAGACCTATTCATTTTAAAAATAAAATTTTAATTCAAATGTCATTATATGACTATAGCTTTTGAATGTTTTTGTAGGCCGTACATAGGTGGATGGTTAAAAGAGATGGAGGGAACTTGCCTGTGAATCAGCGGAATCTTGTGATTCAAGCAATGGTGGCAATGAAATCCTGTTTAACGGTAATATTTTTATATCATAAATCACTTTATTCGTTAGAAATCATTTCAGTACATGGAAATAAATCTCAAGTTGTTTACTATGGATTTCAATGGGATTGGTTTATCAAGTTTATGTGTATTATGATTTTTAATGAATTGTCTTTTCCGCAATATTTAAAAGTTTCTTAACTTTTATACACAAATTTTTTCTTACAATGAAGTACCAGTTCCTTAAGGGAAGAATAAATAGCAGGATTGATCAGCTTCTTCGCTTGCTGTGTGGTGATGTCCAAAAATATTACAGGTAAATATATTTACCTGTATATATAGTTCAATGTATTACTTTTATTATGGTGCTAAATTGTAATCATTTACAGAAATCATGTGACATACAGAATCATGTGATAATATTGCTTAGAGATTACCTCTGGCCACTACCTGTTGCCATTATCAACTTGTTTGGATACAGGAAGCTCTTGAATAAACATTCACTATTGTTTATGACCATTTCCTAACTTGTTCTTTTAGTTCATTGTTGACCTCACAGAAACTGGACGAATCAAAGGAGCAAACACTGAAGAGACCACTAATGCCGCCCATTCTATAATTGCAAAAGACCTGGGTGCAAAAGTGGTGATAAAAAATGGAGTGTGTTTGGTTCCACCCGACACAAGCACACAATGTCACAGTGTGGACTTGGTCATGCACAAATGCGATTGCAAAAGATTCCAATGTGGATGTGTGTGCAAACACTTAATTTTTTCACAGAACATTGCAGAGAAACAAGGACTTATAATTCAAGATCTTAGGGCAGAAGTAGCAAAAAAAATTGTTGACAGTGAATCCTACCTCAGGGTCAATGAAAACCTTACCAATTTTTCTCTAGAGCAGCCTTTACATCTTTCAAAGTCTTCCTGCAATAAAAAATACAAAAAGCTATTTAGTTTTCCAGTTCAACTGATCATTGAATCATTAAGTTAAAGAATTAGTTCACCCAAAAATGAAAATCGACATTTATTACTCGCCCTAATGTTGTTCCACACCCGTAAGATCTTCGTTCATCTTCAGAACACAAATTAAGATATTTTTGATAAAATCTGATGGCTCAGTGAGGCCTGCATTGACAGCAAGACAATCAACACTTTCAATGCCCAGAAAGCTACTAACAACATATTTAAAACAGTTCATGTGACTACAGTGGTTGAACCTTAATGTTATGAAGTGACGAGAATACTTTTTGTGTGCCAAAAATGACAAAATAATGACTTTATTAAACAATATCTAGTGATGGTCATTTCAAAACACTGCTTCATGAAGCTTCAAATCTTTACAAATCTTTTGTTTCGAATAAGAGATTTCATCGAAAATATCTTAATTTGTGTTCTGAGGATGAACGAAGTTCTTAGGTTTGGAATGACATGAGGGTGAATAATTAATGACAGAATTTTCATTTTTCGGTGAACTATCCCTTTAAGGTCAAGTGTAGTAGTAAATTGTTATTAAATTACCTGCAGTCTTCGGTTTTGGCCATGGCTGCATGGACATTCCCCTCTTCTATCAAGGCTTCACCCACCCTTTTCTGGGGGATGAATTTTGTTGCTAGGAACATTATGTCCCCAGCCAGATCCTTGCATTCATCTAAAATACAAATAAACACAACAGCATAATTATTTGTAATAATGGCCAACTTACAAGCAGTACAAAAAAATAACAAAAGATGATGTGGATACACTCACCGTCCACCTTATTAAGACCACCTGTATATTCATGCAGTTATCTAATTAGCCAATCATATGGCAGCAGCATAATGTTAACAAAACAACAACATGCAGATACATTTCAAGAGCTCTGGTTTAATGATGTTCACATCAACTATCAGAATCAACAAAACAATAACCGTGGCATGGTTGTTGGTGCCATATTTCAGATCCTGCTGATATAATGGGATGTTTCTCACACAAAAGTCTCTGAGTTTGCACAGAATGGTACAAAAAACATTAAGTAAGCAATAATTATGGGGGTGGAAATGCCTAATCTGAGGCACAGAAACTGTACAGTTGAAAAAAAAAATCACCTTTTTCAGTCTTCAACCGTCCAGTGAGTCTGACCATGAAATCTGCAGATTCTTATTCTTGGCTGCTGTTATAGCCCATCCACTTTAAGGTTCAATGTCTTATGCAAGCTAAGATAATTTTCTGCTCACCACAGTCATAAAGAGTGATCATGAGTTGCTGCCCCCCAAACCCCACCCAACTATTCTGTGTTGTGTGAGAAATTCTCAGGAGATCCAGTTTCTGAAATACTGAAATTCAAATCAGCCCTTCTGGAACCAAAAATCATGTCACAGTTAAAGTCACAGATCACATTTTCCCCTATTCTGATCATTGATGTGCTTTTGACCTGTATCTGTATGATTTTATGCAGGGTGCAGTTGCCATATAATTGGCTGATTGTATGACTCTATGAAGGACATTGTGTACAGGGGTTCCTATTCAAGTAGACAGTGAGTGTATATTCCAAAACTGGTTGTAAAACATAGCAAATCAGGCTATTAACATAATATATTGAACTATTTTGGTACAACTGAACACCCCATAGTGGCAAGACAACTTGTCTACGATTATATTTACTTTTTATTTATATAACTGTATAACAATACAGTTATAAGTAATGTGGAATTTCAGTGGAAGTTATATTGTTATAAAATTTTACTATTATAAAGAAACTTATGATTCAATGATTCAGAATCACAAAACAAGGATACTGGTCTCAGAATTCCCTTTAAAGTTATTACTACTACTGTATTTTTACTTTCACAAAGTTTGGAGCACTGTGAAGTTAACTTTGTGCGCTTTGAGGGGTTCACCTCCAACTCTGCCAACTTCTCTGTAATTTTCTTTTTTTGTCCCTTGGCCTTCCATAGATAAGCCACTACAGTGTTTGCAGAGTAACTCTCTGAGGGAGAGCACCTCCTCTGTAGTTCATCTGATGTGACCAGGTATCTGAAATATCAATGTGTTATGTACATTATAATAATCCTTGAAAAGGCAGAGGTGCTTTATCTTTTAAAAAAAATCTCTTTAGAGAATCAAATACAAAAGAAAGAAGGATTTGAACCATGGCAATAAGATAATTAACTTGATTTTTAAAATAACTGATGTACAGCATAATTTGCTATAATTAATAACCCATTTATAGAAATATGTATGTATGTATATATATAATTTACCTTTTTGCTTGGTGAGAGTCTGAAACTTTTAAAACACTTTCCACCAGGAATCCCCCTGGAAGGGTGAATAAAAAGAAAAAGAAAAGTAACAGTATCAGTATGGGAGAGGCATAGCATGCTTTCATTTAAATTAAAAGTTAAAAGTAATTACTATGTCTATTGATTAATAAATGCATTGTGGTTTTCTTTGTTTATATCAGTGTCAATATAAACACTGGTTCTTTACTACACAAATCAACACACAAATCACATTGTTCACTGCTGTAACATTAAAACCACTGATTGTCTTTTTTACAACAGCTAAAACCTTCCAGAGGTTAAAGCAGTTACAGAGCAGCTGCAAATGGCATAATATCTCAATATTAACAACCTTAATTTCACATGAAAATTCATGTAGGACAAAGTGTCCACAAATTTTTAAGCAAGTTTGTGTTTGTCCAAGATCTTACTTAAAACTTTACCTGTCTGAACTTGGTTGAGTCCCGAGCTGCTTTCTTCCTGAATTCCTTCATTTTGGTTACTTTCTTCTGAGCTGTCTTGTCCCTCAGGTTCTTTGTCTCTTTCTCCTGAGCTGTCTTGTCCCTCAGGTTCTTTGTCTCGTTCTTCTGAGCTGTCTTGTCCCTCAGGTTCTTTGTCTCTTTCTTGTGAGCTGTCTTGTCCCTCAGGTTCTTTGTTTCTTTCACCTGAGCTGTCTTGTCCCTCAGGTTCTTTGTTTCTTTCTTCTGTGCTGTCTTCTAACATAATTCATGTATTTAGAAATAATATTAAATGAATAGAGAACAGACTATCTATTAGTGAATTTTAATAATAGTTTATCAGCCTCTAAAAATGTAAAATGCCATATAGGGTTAGTTTGCCCTGAAAAGAAATTTCTGTCATTAAGTAGATCCACACCCGTAAGACCTTCGTTCATCTTCGGAACACAAATTAAGATATTTTTGATCAAATCCGATGACTTAGTGAGGCCTCCATTGCCAGCAAGATAATTAACACTTTCAGATGCCCAGAAAGATACTAAAAACATGTTTGAAACAGTTCATGTGACTTCAGTGGTTCAACCTTAACGTTATGAAGCGATGAGAAATACAAAATAATGAGTTTATTCAACAATACCTAGTAATGGGTGATTTCAAAACACTGCTTCATGAAGCTTTGAAGCTTTACAAATCTTTTGTTTTGAATCAGTGGTTCAGAGCACATATCAAACTGCCAAAGTCACGTGAACCATTGACATTTCAAAACACTTATGCTGTAACGAAGCCTCGATTACGGAAATCATGTGACTTCGGCTATCCGAACCACTGATTTGAAACAAAAGATTTGTAAAGGTTCAAAGCTTCATGAAGCAGTGTTTTGAAATTGCCCATTACTGAAGATGATGAAGGTTTTACAGGTGTGGAACGACATGAGGGTGAGGAATTAATGACTGAATTTTCATTTTTGGGTGAACTAACCCTAAACTTTGCAGGGTTAGAAGGATTATTTTATAATGTAGTCACAAGGGTCATTTAATCCAAAATTTAATACCTTTGCAAAAAAGACACTTTGCATCCTCTTGTTTCCCCAGGTAGACACCTTTTATGAATATTTACAAAACATGTTGAGCATTTTTCCTAGAAAGATCATTTGCATGAAAAAAGGTTAGATCAAGGTTATCCAATTCCTGAGGAACGTTTATTTATTGTATTTATTTTTTATTCCCCAACTAATTAGACAATTTGATCTGGTGTACTAGTTCAAAACACCACTGGAGAAACACCAGTTTAATCTTAGAATCTAACTTTAATTTTTAATCTCTTTCAATCTTATTTTCTAATATTTAAATTGTCATTTGCATCACTTGCCTTGTTCTTCCTGGGTACCTTGTGGTGACAGATACCACAAATACCTGACTTATCTAAAACACATAGGAAACATATTTGCTGCATTGTTAATCTTTCAACAGGAAACAACCAATAGGAACTCTAAATTCATACATGGGCATGGTTGTTACGACCGTCTAGGGGTCAGCCGCAACAGGAAGAGGAAGAAATGAGTCTCACTACCAGAGAGATTTCGAAAAGAAAAGGTTTATTTCTTAAAGAGGGTTTAGCGTCAGGGGCAGACAAGGCCAAAATAACAAACAGAAGAATCCTTTTTTTAACCTCTACAATTCCTAATTTTAAAAATAAAGAAAACAAAATACAGTTTAAACTTACCTATCTCCCTAACCAAAAACAATATGAAAATATGTACAAAATAAAATGGCGTCAAACCCCCTACATCCCTTGATTTGGCAAAGATATATACAAAAGTATTTACAGGTAATATTTACAGAAGTCTGTAGCAAACAAAGCAAAATCAGAATCCAGAATCGATAGTCAAACAGGCGTGGGTCAAGTAAACAGGAAATATCAACGGTCAAAATATTACAGTCACACTCTTCACAGATACAAACTCCGAATAATCACTCACAATCAATCTCTCTGGCACGACACTCTAGACTAACAAACGATACGAAGTAATGATGAGATACGATCAAAGACACGATGGCACAATGATGACCCCTTCAGTGTGTTTGGGGCGGTCTTTATATCTGGATCAGGTGAGGAGGAGAACCAATTGCAGCCTCCAACAGGTTATCACAAGTCACCGCCCATCTGTAATACAAACATGCATAGGCACACACACACAGAGAAAATACACAAGATAAACACAGGACAACAGGATGGGATAAATGAATAAATAACTCAGCTAATAACAGCATGGTACTTACCAAGTGAACTAAAAAGAAGTGTCCCCAGATGCTCCCTCTCTTCCTGAATAGGAGAGCACACAAGGTATCCCCCTGAGCCTCCAAGAATGGCCTCAGCAAACTAAAGGTGTTCCAAAAAGAATGATTAGTTCAATGCCATAATCAATTGGAATTTTGTGGTAGAATGAAAAGGCCATTCTATCTAAAATCAATAAACCAATTAGTCATATGGAATACATACATATCATTACAAATGACAACAGTTTCATGATCCAAAAAACTGACAATGATTTGTTGTAGTAGTAATAATACGAATAATAATAATAAATGAAGAGCATTTTACCACAGCTGTGAAAACACCACATGAAATGCTATCATGCTGTAAGCTATGTTTCCTGAGTACTCTTTTCCATGGCCCCTGGTAGCCTTTTGAAGCAGCAAATGTGCTGAAATGTAGATAAAGATTAAAATATGTAAAGTAGATGTGTAAAATAAAGTTTATATAGAAAAACAAAAATGTACATTTGTTTTTTGGGGGGAAAAAATGACTGTACCTCCAGTTTTCTGCTATTTTGTTATATTGTTCATCTGTTTCCCCAAGTGAATTAAGGTATGTAATTGTACGGTCAACAATGCTGCAGTGCTAGAAAAAAAAAAAAAAAAAAATATGTTACACTGGGAGCCAATATGCTTGACATGTTTATAATATGCATGTGCATACTTGGTAAGTAACTTACAAAAAAAGAGCAGAATGATTCCTGTCCTCCAAAAAGGGACCAACAACCTCAGTTTTATTTTCAAATATGTTCTTCTTAAAAGGAAAGAAAAATTATGAATGTAAAAATGAAATGTATATAATACCTTTAATTCAGTATGAGTAAATTAACAACTATTGTGTGAGACTAGCAATGAATATTTGTCTATATTAGTTATACCTGTAACACTGGTAAGAACTGGCTTTTCAAGTTTTCTCAGGGTACTTCTTACCTCCGTAAAATAACTGCTCCTAGCCCGGGCGTCACCCTCCAGAATGTGACCCAGGGTCTGATTATTAATGGCCAAAACATTCTAAACAAAAAAAATAAAGGTATTGACAATTTTCCAAATAATTATTCAAGTGCAACTTCACAAGATCAACGAAGTGCATTAAAAAAAGCAAACTAATTATCCGAACAATACCAGTAAATGGAGAGACCATTTTCTGACCATTTTGATCTCAAGTGATTCATTTTGATTCTCAAGTGTCAATAGGAAGTGTCAATTCTCAATAGGAAAATGCTAGAAGTCATAGCAAACTTGTTTTGAGAATTTTGAGTTCAAGCTTTCAAAAGTAGAATTTTTGAGGAGGAATTGTGAACTGTGAAAAGAATAAAACTGAAAACTTCTGGATGCCTTACATTTGTGTTTCTAATGATTTTATCCAAAGTAACTTACATGCATAAAAGGGATAGTTCACCCAAAAATGAAAATTATGCTATGGAAGTCAATTCAGTTATATTTTCCAAGAGCAATGTATAGTACTCTAGTACACTAAAATAACACAGTAAAATGAATCTATTGAGTACTGCAGCCCTGAGAGCAGCATATAGTACACTAAAAATAACACAGTAAAATGAATCTATTGATTACTGCAGCCCTGAGAGCAGCATATAGTACTAAAATAACACAGTAAAATGAATCTATTGAGTACTGCAGCCCTGAGAGCAGCATATAGTACACTAAAATAACACAGTAAAATGAATCTATTGAGTACTGCAGCCCTGAGAGCAGCATATAGTACACTAAAATAACAGCGATATGAATCTACTAAGTACTGCAGCCCTGAGAGCAGCATATAGTACACTAAAATAACACAGTAAAATGAATCTATTGGGTACTGCAGCCCTGAGAGCACCATATAGTACACTAAAATAACACAGTAAAATTAATCTATTGAGTACTGCAGCCCTAAGAGCAGCATAGTACACTAAAAATAACACAGTAAAATGAATCTATTGATTACTGCAGCCCTGAGAGCAGCATATAGTACACTAAAATAACACAGTAAAATGAATCTATTGAGTACTGCAGCCCTGAGAGCAGCATATAGTACACTAGAATAACACAGTAAAATGAATCTATTGAGTACTGCAGCCCTGAGAGCAGCATATAGTACACTAAAAATAACACAGTAAAATGAATCTATTGATTACTGCAGCCCTGAGAGCAGCATATAGTACTAAAATAACACAGTAAAATGAATCTATTGAGTACTGCAGCCCTGAGAGCAGCATATAGTACACTAAAATAACACAGTAAAATGAATCTATTGAGTACTGCAGCCCTGAGAGCAGCATATAGTACACTAAAATAACAGCGATATGAATCTACTAAGTACTGCAGCCCTGAGAGCAGCATATAGTACACTAAAATAACACAGTAAAATGAATCTATTGGGTACTGCAGCCCTGAGAGCAGCATATAGTACACTAAAATAACACAGTAAAATTAATCTATTGAGTACTGCAGCCCTAAGAGCAGCATAGTACACTAAAAATAACACAGTAAAATGAATCTATTGATTACTGCAGCCCTGAGAGCAGCATATAGTACACTAAAATAACACAGTAAAATGAATCTATTGAGTACTGCAGCCCTGAGAGCAGCATATAGTACACTAGAATAACACAGTAAAATGAATCTATTGATTACTGCAGCCCTGAGAGCAGCATATAGTACACTAAAATAACACAGTAAAATTAATCTGTTGGGTACCGCAGCCCTGAGAGCAGCATATAGTACACTAAAATAACACAGTAAAATTAATCTGTTGGGTACCGCAGCCCTGAGAGCAGCATATAGTACACTAAAATAACACAGTAAAATTAATCTATTGAGTACCGCAGCCCTGAGAGCAGCATATAGTACACTAAAAATAACACAGTAAAATGAATCTATTGATTACCGCAGCCCTGAGAGCAGCATATAGTACACTAAAAATAACACAGTAAAATGAATCTATTGAGTACCGCAGCCCTGAGAGCAGCATATAGTACACTAAAAATAACACAGTAAAATTAATCTGTTGGGTACCGCAGCCCTGAGAGCAGCATATAGTACACTAAAATAACACAGTAAAATTAATCTGTTGGGTACCGCAGCCCTGAGAGCAGCATATAGTACACTAAAATAACACAGTAAAATTAATCTATTGAGTACCGCAGCCCTGAGAGCAGCATATAGTACACTAAAATAACACAGTAAAATGAATCTGTTGGGTACCGCATCTGCTCTGTCAGCAGGCATCAAATCTTCCTTGAACTCACTGTTTTTTGTACTCGCAAGTATTGGATTGGGACTCGGTATTGGCAGAGACTCAATATTCCACGTCTGAGCAATATTGATGTCATGGCCGCCACACCAGAGCTATGTCACATCATGGCCACCATGACAGTTTAAAAAGATGCCAGTCTCCTCACCTCAGGGCCATTTAAGTCTCCCCAGAAGATTTTTACTATAGGGGGTGCTATAGTACCCAAGCTCTGGTGGATACAGAGCTTGGTTCTACATTGAATTTATCAACCATGACTCTGGTGGTTGCTAAGTCCGGTGTTCCTGGAGGTCATCCCACTATCCATGGTGTGGACCACATACGCTTTCTCAGAGGCTGCAGTGACCACTACAGCTCCTCCAAATCCAAATTTATTTATAAATAAACAACATAATAAAACAACATACTTGACCTCGGTGTTGTACAATGTCATAAAATAAAAAGAATTACAAAAATTAATAACTTTCATGTCATGGCCTCGGAGGCCATTCACGAACTTTCTGCCTGCAGTGTTAGGGCCACGGAAGTTGTCCACGAAATAATTGTGCTGTTACAACCCCTGGCTTAGAGGGAAGCAACAAAAAGGGACACACACAACCATAGCTTAACTCAAAAGGGAAAAAGCTTTATTAATCAAAATTAATTGGAAAAACAAGAGAATAATAAAATGAAAACAATGTTTCTGTAAGCATCAGTTCCGTCAGTGCGTAAGGCAAGGTGTCTGAATGAATCTGTAATGTGCTGTTGCGGTGTTGAAAAATTAAAAAGCCAAAACAAAACAACATGGGGAATCAAAACAAGACCAAAGACAAGCCAAAAACGAACCAAAAACCCCAGCAAAGCAAAACAAACCAAAAGCAAAGGAGAACTCAAACAAAACATCAAACCCAAGTTCCTGTACTAACAAAGCTAACAATCTCTTTTAAAGGAGCGCCACAGCATCAAAACCAGTTGCAGCCAATGAACCGCCCATCAAGTTAAGTCATAGGCGGGGCAACCAATCATCACGCTTCCCAAATGACAGTGCCGGGATCGTCACAGTGCCCCATGGAATCTGTCCATGTCTGCTCTGCCAAGCGGGCTCTGCATGTCTCTGCTCCGCCATGGCCTCCTGATTTGTGTCTGCCCCACTGCGGTTTCTGTTTTGCCTTGGTGGTCTACGGATCCATGTCCGCCACTGCTCCAAGACTCAGGTCTGCCACTGTTCAATGGCCCAGGTCCACCACAGCTCCACGATCAAGGCCATGATCCAGGTCCTAGTTCTCTTTACGGGCCTGACTCCACAATGTGCTCAGGCTCTAGGACAAAATTGGCCTTTGGTAAATGCTTTGGCTCTCACTTCGTGGCCGGCTTGGACTCTGAGTCTGTGGTGTGCTCTGGCTTCTGTTCAGCTGCGGGCAAGGATGACGGCTGGCTGGGCTCTGGGTCGGACATGGGCTGGCGTTGCCATCTACAGGCTGGCATGCCTTGGACTGCTCGTTGAGGCTAGTGTGACAGAATCTTGAAAATCTCTTGTGTGTTCCTTGAGGGAATGATTTCCCTGATCGAGGAGGAGCAGGCAAACAGCAGGTATATCAGTTTTCTCCCTTTTGCTGTTTTAAATCATTTAGTAATCCACAAAGGAGATGCGTGATGCAGAATGACAATTAAAGGGACTTTTTAATAAACACCAAGAACATGAAAACACTACACCAGTGGCTTGCAGTGGTGTTCTTAAATGAGGAGGCAAAGTCCTCAGTTTTTTAAATGTTGATAATATATATATTAGGTGGATAAAGGTACATAGAAGTCACAGTTCGGTATGTACCTCAGTTTTGGGGTCACGGTTCAATACGAGTTTGGTACATTCACATGTCTGCCCCCCCCTAGATTCCTGATTGCTTAAAAATGAAAAATTAAGGAATTGTTGATTTGTTGCTGTAATTGATAGATTGACAGTTACTGCGATTGAAGATGCAACGGCTGTTTTCAAACTTATTGGTTTGATTAACTTGTTGTGCGTAGACTATGCTGTCGTTTTCTTTGCACGTGAGAGTTCATTAATATGCATTGACAATCGCGGATGTACAAAGTTCAATATTGCGCTTTTTCAAGAAAAGATCACGGAAAGATGAGTAAAAAGGAGAAAAAGAGCTTACTTCACCTTTCCAAGAGGAGACAGTGAGTGAAGCAGTACCTGAGGCTTCCCATTTCCAGGACATGTTTCATCACTGTAGTGTAGTGCATAGATCATCTCTTCTTCTTCTGCTCTTTTTCCTGTTGTGGCGGTTAGCAAACAGCATTGCATTACCGCGCACATCAGCTACTGGATTGGAGTGTGGATCACCTGCAACTGATTATATTCATCGTCTGACTGTATAACCTTGAATGTTATTTCCATCAAGAGGTGCATTATTTTTTGGTCAAGATCTTGTATTGACAATGCAAGAGTCGAGCACTTTCCCACAGACTTTCAATGAATTTAAGGTCTGGACCAATTAATGTAAAATGATTCTTCATGCTCCCTCTCAACCATTCTTTCACAATTTGAGCCTGATGAATCTCGACATTGTCATCCTGGAATACGGCCATGATGTGTTTCCTACATGGTTGTTTAAGAAATGAAAAGCTACACACTCCATCAATTAGGGTAAGATGAACTGTTGCCAAACATATAACATGCTAGAAACATAATAATCACAGCAATAATGATCCAGTCATAGACTCTTAAGCATTTGCCTATTTAAATCCAAACAGTGACATTTTTTCCCGGGCAGTGTACATAGATACATTTGAATGGTCTTCAATAAGAAGAATGGATATATAAGGCCTCCTGAAAGTGGACAGAGCTTGAGCAACCATCACCTGTAGCTTACACACTAAGCAGACCTTAACAAGCAGCACGTCACATTTACCTCTGTCAGGGACAGTTTAATAATGGCAAAGCTGCCTACAAGCCATAACTGATCCACTGACTGTCATAAAACCATCTCATTGCCAAAGACTCTTGATTTATAAGGACTGCTAATATATTTATTTATTCTGAGTACCATTATGCCACTCAGGAATCTTTAGTACTGATAATATTATTAGTGTCATGGTGCTATTATATAAAATGCAGGGCAAACTCCATCAGTCCGAGCTTTTTGCATTTCATTATTTGTTGGCATGACAACTAACAGAGATGACACATGGGGTTATAGAGAAGAGAGGCGGCCTTTATGAATGTTGTTGTGTGCTTGTAGAGATTTTTTTATATAAATTGGTGACATCAATTTCTAGAAAATCCTACTACAACCTTCTCATATGGAATATAAAGGGTTTTGTTTTAAAATGATAGAAACACTGAGCGGTGTGTTAGGTAATGATGCAGTGAGTAAATTGTTTTTCTTTGATTTTAACTGTCATATTCATAACCCATGGTATGTGTTCTTTCCTGTCTGTGTTATAATCTCAAACTGCCCTATTTCTATTGTACATTTTCCATTTAGTTGCTTAGCAACAATGCACTGCCAGAGGAAAGTCTGATGATAGGAATTACTGCTTCATTTTAAAAAGGAAATAAAATATGTAAATGAAATATATAATATTATCAGGTTAACTTCCCAAATCAAATAGCTTATGCCTGTTTATGACACTGAAAAATATTTAGATAAATAATAATAAAAAATTAAATCTTTAATGGTATGGCATTGCATAAAAAGTACACAACTATTGCAATCCACACAGACTACACTAAGCACTAAAATTGGAGAAAGTTTCCTCAGAAACTTTGCTATTACATATTGTGTATGCTTACATAAAAAAAGAGACATTTGTCTCTGCTGAAGTACACATACAGTTTCTGAAGATTGAAGTGTGTTGTATAATTTAAAAACACTCCAGCTTATGTTTATTTCACTGCTAAAATTGCTTACATTCTCTCTAACTAACAGTGCAGCAAACAACAGTAAAAGTGTAAATGCATTATGCATTTCTCCAAACACAGTTTCTTCAGCAAACCCTGATTTGTAAACTCAGTAGAGCTTCAAGCAACAAAGCAGCCATATGTGATATTCACGTATAGACACAGAATATTTGTGACACTGTTGGACACGTGGTCATTCCAAACCATCCATTTTGAATATTATGGTTGATTCACATAAGCACATTTAAAGTACCATCAAAGTAAACCACACGACTTACACACTATTCTACAATAATGTGTGAGTAACAAAATTTAACTCACAATTGTGAGATATTACCCACTGCAACCGTATCAAGTAATTGCAGTTGAACCCCAGAACCGGATCTGTATGATTTGTGAAAATATCATTCAGACCGTTTTTGTAAACTTGGTCAGCTGATTCATTGAAAAGATCCAACTCAAAAGATCCAGTTCTTGAATTCAACGGACTTCTCTGATCACATGTTAAGGGATTTGGACCTTTTGGATTTGAAGTGACATGATGTTTCGTATAAATTATGACTTTTTATGTTGGCAAAAGAAAAAAAAATAGTTATTTCTTTAAAGCAGTTCACAATGCCCTATGGCATTTTTTCTGGTAGTATCATGCACTCCCACACTGGAACAGAAGATCAGTGTCCTGAAGCATTTTATAGTCCCTCAAGACATGAGAATGTATGTGTGTTTGTGTGATGTGTTTATGTGTGTCCCCAATCCCGTTCTAACCACCCACCCACCCACACACATCACATAAAGCAGAGGATGGTTTGTTTACAAGCCCTCATCACTAGCATGCTGAACTCTACAGAGGCTTTAGTCTGTAAAAGATACGAATGCCAAATATTAAATGTCTAAAATTTCAAATATCTAAAATATGGAACGTTATTTAAATGTATTACATTGCTCTCTGGGTTATGTGATTCAGATACACTTTATTTTAAGGTGACGTAGTTACATTGTACTTACTCAAATAAGTACTGAGTAAAATTAATTACCTACATGTACTTCCGGTTAGGGTTTTGTTTAGGGTTAGTTACCTGTAATTATACATAATTTACTGTTATTACTATAAAAAGCACATAGAGTAACATGTAACTACGTCACCTTAAAATAAAGCGTTACCTTTAATTTTTATTGGTTAACTGTGGCATACTGTGGACAAATATTTTTTAATAAACACTAAAACATATAATTGACTGTTGACCCAGGCAACAGATTTCTTTCTCTACCGGTTTCACATCTCTTGTAACACTCTTTTTCTTCTCACATAATAAAATTTAATTTATATCAATATTTAATGTCCATTTATTGATTTATTTGATGAATAGCTGTGTAATAAATGGCTTCTCTTGGCGTAGGCATCCTGATTGCCCTGTTGGGTTTATTTTGTGGTTATGACTGGCGGAGTGTACGTTATCCCTTACATAATTTGTTGGTGAGAGAGAAAGAGAGAGTGAGAGGGAGGGAGCAAGGGAGCGAGGGCAAGAGCGTGTCAGTGTTTCTCTCTTCACTCTGTGTGCTCTTTTGCTGATGATTATCATGGACATGGAATCATCAAATCAGCAGGTAAAAAAATCTGTTTCTCTTTGTAGATTAAGGCTATATTGAAGTTTCTGCTGAATGTTTTGATGTGTGGATTATTTAATTGCACTGTCTGTTTTAGTCTGAATTCTGTTTTTTATGTTCTGTCTGTAGCTGTTTTTTTTTTTCTTTACACAATTTCAAATATTTTTCATTAGCAGCTATGTAAAAGTAATAAAAGGAGCATTTTATAACATATTGGGAGTATTAGAATGTAAGTAAACAGTTTTGCTTAAGTAAATGTATCTTTTTTCAAGGATGTTTCAGTAGTTTTATCGGAAGGAGAAAATACAGATTTTATATATTTATAATTATTTATATATTAATTTTATTATTTTTATTTTATATATTTGTTGTTGCTAGTAACGGTTCAAATCATTGAGATTTTGTCAACCGAATGAATTTGCTGGATTTGGAGCTCAGATGATCAAGAAGTTACAAGAAGTGTTATGTCATTTTGATGGTGTGATGAAAATACGCAAAATGAAAATGTGCTTATACTGAATGCTAGCAAAGTTTGGACACCAATATTCATAACAGAACTGATCTATTAAGTGAAGAAGCACACCAAAAAGAACATTTTATTATAAGTGGACAGGTAAAGTTAAATCCTATCAATTTACCACCTTTAAAGCTCTCATATATAAGATGCAGTATAAAGAGTGCTGCATAACGAAAGATGAAAATTAAAGATGTTAAATTGAATCTTTATTATTAAACTGATAACAAATTCATTGTTTATCATTCATGTGTTAATTTGTAATAGAGCAGAATCTCTGGTGAAAATGCAGAGGGTATCACAAACAAACCCTTTATTTTCATTAGTGGTCTTTGAAACAGATAATGCATATCTCTTTTCAATTAATTAATATGTTTTCTTTGATCCTCCTCCATATTCACTGCCTCATTTCACCCCTTCACTCCATTTTTTCAAAGAGTTCTCTCTTTCGCCCACACAGCACATTGTTGTACCTGCCAATTCGCAGCACCCACACACACTCTCGCCCACTAACACCCATCCACACTAATGCAGTGATGCCCTGAGCCCACACACACACACTCACATTAACACCAAACCACAATAATGCAAAAGAGCAAAGTTGCCTTCAGCTCTGATGAGCTCTTCCTGAAGTCTTGTACAGAGAGAGAGAGCATGCAGATGACAAAAGCGCCCTTTGAAATTGTTTGGTCAAAAGGTGTTGGAACCTTGGTAACATTTTGTAATGTTCAGGCATCCCTGCTGAAAAATATAGCAAAAACCAGCATGAATTCCACCCTGGTCCAAGCTGGTTTATGCTGGTTAGAGCTGGCATTAGCTATGTTTTCATCCAAAGTTGCAAATTTAACTTATGCACAAAATTGGAATATTGCATAAAACATTTGCGGATGCAGCAGTGTTTCCATCAAAGAGAACAAAATCGTCACTTCCTGATAAACTTACATTAAATATCACTAAGAAAAGTGGGAGAAACCACTGTATTTAATAATTTCCATATATAATAAATTACTTGCGTCTCAGAGCACACAGACAAAGCACGATAAATGCGTTATCTTCAGGAATGCAGTTGTGTAAGACAGTTCTGGAAGGTAATTATACTGAATCACTTTGACGACAGAATTTGCTCAGGCATTTCAGAACAAGCAAAACAGCATTTCAGATGCTGTGCAAAAAGATCAGTCTGCTGGTTAGTCTAGTTATGCCCCATAAGTATTATAGTCCAATCACGCAAAGTCACATGATTTTTTTGATACGCATCAAGGAATTTATTCGGTAAATGTGTTTGCATCGTAGTTTATGCGCATGTTTTCTTATTGGATAAGTGTATCTGACTCAAATGAGTGCATATGTTTTTATGCACATTTTTAGAAATTATGCACATCTTGGTGTTTCCATCCAGCAGTTTTTTATGTGATATCTCAAAATGTGCATAAAAATAGGTGGATGGAAACATAGCTAGTGTCACGCTGTTCTCAAGCGAAACTATGCTGGTGCATGTGGTTCACCAGCACTTTCCATCCCTATGCTGGGGACCAGCAAGCCAGCAACCAGCATCATACTTTACACACACCTTATGCTGGTGACCAGCAATTATGAATTTTTCATCTAGGACTCAGGGCAGGTGACTTTGGGAGTTGATTGTGCAGGGACCCACAGTGGATCTGAACTTGGGCTTTAGAGCAGCGGCAGACCCAGACATGGGCATTGGAGCAGTGGTGGTTCTGGGTCTGGGCCTTGAAACAATGTTGGACCTGGTCTTGGGATTCGAGTTGTGGTGGACCCAGTCCTGAATCGAGGGAGCGATGGCCTTTGTGCAGTGGCGAACTCGGATCAGGGCCTTTGAGCAATGTGGACACAGACCATAGAGTAATTGCAAGGCTGTGAAAGAATAGGACCAAAAGGCTGTAGCAGGGCATAAAACAGAACAGGACCATGAGTCTATTGGTGCTTTTGTCATGACATTCTCATCCAGTGACGATAGGATGTCCTTTTCCACATTCACAAACAGCTTAACCCTTTCAAGCGTGAGTTTGAAAATATTCTGTTTTTTAAGGCGACCGTTATTTTAGAACGTTTGCCCTTATTGTTTCCATAACGATGCATCATGCGTGTCACGTGCGCTGAACGCAGCCACAATAACACTGTATGACAGATGGATCGCTATTGTTTTGTTTTTTCTTTTTTGTTTAAAATATTCACAAACTTGCTTACTATGTCATCAACTATCTGATATTCTGATTCTCAAATATGTGTAAGTGAGTGTGTTTTGTCATTTAAAAACCTTTATAAATGATCTTTATCTTGATCTATAATGCGAGATGGGTGCCGCCATCTTAGTTTGCCCCACAGTTCATAGAGTCCTGTCAGTCGGATTTACAGCACATGAATTCATCAGTTTCTCCTGAAATATATGCAAGTAAGTGGTTGGTGAACTGGAAGAATAATAGAGTAAACTTTATAGTTACTTAGACACACAATGTGTGTCTGATATAAATAAATGTCGGCAAATTATATTGGAATGGATTGTTATTGCTGCTTCAACTGATGTCTGACATCAGTGTGTATTTTATAAACTCTAAATGTATTACTGGTGCTTATATGTATTTAAATGTCTGAAACCTTAAAAAAAAAAAAAAAAAAAAACATTATGTGGCTGAAAACTGCATTGCTGTGATATATGACAAGAGCTGAGCGCGTCTGTCTCGCAGCCATAGCGCGAAAGCACGGTTTGAATCTGGCAGTTATGTGACGTCGTTGAACGTTCCAAATCCCATATGTGAGACCGTACCACTCAAAGGGTTAAGGTCTGGCAATATTCTCTCATATAATAATCTTGGTGCAGTCTAGTTCAAAAGTTGCAGTAATCTTTAGGTGTCTTAAAGTGCCTGATGTGACCTGAGTACTTCTTTCCTCTTGACTAACTTGCTTCTCTCTTGGCATCTCACTTCTCACTGCTGCTAGGTGAGTCAAGTCAAGTCAAGTCACCTTTATTTATATAGCGCTTTTTACAATGTAGATTGTGTCAAAGCAGCTTTACATTGATAACTGGTACATTGTTTGGCTGCACAGCAGCTCTTAAAGAATAGTGTCAATGCGGGCAGATCAAAGCACTGTTGAAATCAAATGTCAAGTCAAGGTGAGCTACGGAAGTAATAGATAAATAATAAATGGTAAAGAAAGTTGTATAGGTGTTCAGATGCAAATGTCTACCACAGTGTGATGTCACAATGTGGAAAAGAAGAAGAAAAAATTTGGCTTATTTTTTGCAGTGAGGAAAAGGAGTTCTAAAACTTACTTATAAGAGTACAACAACCTCTTATGTAAAAAGTTTAAGATTTTGATTCCTTATATCATGACTCATTAGTAAAGACTCCAAGACCTCAGATGGGTGTGTCAAATAATCAAAACATCGAAAATGTGCTGTGTTAGGGTTACTCCAGGACCAGGGTTGGGAACCACTGCCTTATGTCATGACTTCTTTAAAGGAACCATTAAAGAACCAGAAACATTAGGAGGAATCGGAACCAGAGCCCAGATCTGTTAACTGTTTATTTGATTTTGGAACTGGGCCTGCTTCAGTAAAAGAAAAAGATAGTGCTCTGTTTTCCTGGGTGCCATTGGCAGTACCATTGGCTTCCCTTTGGCTTGTTTGGGGCACCTTGCACCTGCAAAAGTTTAATGGATGTTGCAGCCTTACTAAACATATGTGGCACCTTCTTGGACAAGGTTGGCCAGATACTACTGTTTGTTTCATTCTTAACTTCTCTTCGATATCTTGCCCTCTAAAGGACCTGACAAAGAAGTGACAGGACGAGAGAGTGGTGTTGACTGGGGTTCTGAAAGAGCCAAAAACAGAGGCGATTCTACATGCCTCAAAATTTCAACAGACCCTTCATCTTTCGGACGAACACAACAGAAATTGGATTTGGGGCTGTCCTTTCACAGACAATACAAGGTAAGAAGCATCCTGTGATTATCATTAGCCATAAACTGTTCCCTGCAGCAATGCAATTACAAAAGAAAGATGCATTGACCATTAAATGGGCTGTCCTGGAGCCAAGATATTACTTCTTAGGTTAGTGGGCAGTGACAGCAAATGACAATGCTTATTGCCTATTCAGGATTTTTCTCCTTTGTCAGGTCTCGTGAGTTACTGGTACATCCCAGCAACAGCAAATGGCAATGATTATTGCCTATTCAGGATGTTTCCCCTTTGTCAGGTCTTGTGAGTTACGGGTACATCCCTTTTGTCTTTTTTTTTTTTTTTGTTCCTTATCCTTTCACCACAGCTGCCAAAAAAATAAAAATTTTAAATGAAGGTTGTAGTTCTAGTCTAACAATCAATCCAGAGCACAATTTTGGCGAGCCCAAGCACTGAACAACTTCAATGGACCTATGCCTGGAGTTGAATTAAGTGTCAACATTCAGTAAGGAAGTATCCTAGGTGACATAGTCCAATAGCCCCACTCTCTTAGAGAGCGTAAAGCCTAGAGGCACCAGGGAAGACCCCAAAGTTTCCATGGTTTATGAAATACCTGAAAGAGGGAACTCCAGCATTAGGCCAGCCATCAGCTACAGGACAGGCAATCCCTGAGAGCAGAGCTATCCGGGGGAATTCACAGACAAAATCCATGGTACTCTGTCCAGTGAAAGCTACAGGTGGGATATGGAGATACTCACAGCAAATCTACACATCCTCTCTCTGTCATATCAGCCTATTAGTACCCTGGCCTCGGCCAAATACTTACCTGTAAAGATCTTAAGGTGCGGCCCTACCAATGGGAGTGTGTAAGGTAACACCTCTGCAGTCTAGACCCCAGACTTAATGTACTGGAGAGGGCAACAGATGAGAGAATGGATTACCAACTATGATTCAGTCCACCTCACTATGCCAGAGTGCCCCACTCTGACCTTCAATTAGCCTGAAAGGGGTATACCTAAAAGCAACCCATCCACAAAGGAGCATATAACCCTGCTTTAATCCCCATCTGATGAATTGGGGAGGGCAGTAGATGAGAAAGTGGGCTGCCACTTGCAACTCGGTCCACTTCAGCTCTCACCTGCCGAGCCCTGTACTTGTAAGATATCCACAAGGCAGTATAGCCGTGCTTTAATCCCCAGTCTGATCAATTAGGGAGGATGACAAATGAAAGAGTGGGTTGCTCTTGTGACTCTATCCACCTCATCTCACATCTGCCAGGCTCTATACCCTAAATCCTCCTAGGGAGGGGAACAAAGATTCTTCCAGGAAATCTGCCAGGGAAATATCAAAGGTGTAAAGTGGGACATCATAAGGTGATGTAACTCACTTCTGTTTTGACAACTTTCTCATCTTGCAGACCATCAGGGGAGAGTGCCGACATAATCATGTCTACACCATTGCCTCCAACTAACTATTTTGGAGGGGCAGTTGGCGAGAGAGCAGGATGCCAGGCATGCAGAACACTTTCCGCTCTGCTAGCTGTCCATAACCAGGCATCAGCTTCTGCTTTAGCAGGAGAAAACTGAAAGACCTTTTACTGCTGAATTAGTAGGGGAGTGCGCTGGCATGCTTCACGCCTATAATTCCTAGACTTAAAATGCTGGAGAGGGCAGAAAACGGGAAAGCAAGTCACCATAGTCTACTTTGCCCCTAACACTGCCCTTCGTGGACCTCTTAGGGGAGCTTGCTGACACTGATTATGTCTAAGCTCTACCATTCAGTTCAAGCTAACTGGAGGGGGCACCAGAGAGAGTGGGTCACCTGAGCAAACACCCACTTCTATATACATAAAACTGCCCATTCAAACCACTGTTCCGTAAAATGGTTGCTATTATCGCTGCGAGTCCAGCAAGGAAGCGTGCTGATGATGCACTATCACCTCCCAGGTTTTAATGCAGTGGAGGGGGCCACAGAAGATACGGTGGGATGCCTATAATGATAGAATTCACTTCATTGTGTCAGTCTGTCCATTCAGTGTGCCAACATAGTCCTACTTTGTTTACACCATCACCTCTCAGACTTAATATGCTGGAGGGGGTAACTGATGAGAACGAAGAACGCGTAAGCGATAAAATACCACTTTATCCTAATCACCCATTGCTCACGAACCACCAGGGAGGCAAGCCGACACTGCTGACACTATTTTGAACGCGATCCACAATCTGACTTATAACTTGTGATGCAGCCTGAATCATAATCACACCATGTTTGTTCATTGGCCAGAGGAGGACTGGTCCCCGACTGAGGCTGGTTTCTCCCAAGGTTTTTTTCTCTATTCTGTCACCTGATAGATTTTTGGGTTCCTTGCCACTGTCCCCTCTGGCTTGCTTAGTTAGGGACACTTAATATTCAGCAATATTACAGATTTGACTGCACTGACACTATTGGATAAGAACTCAGCTGGATGATGACATCACTGTTTTCCACAGAGCTGCTTTATAGCTGTATTGAACTCATTTCATAATTGATGTACTTTACACAGTTATTGAACCAAAATGAATCAACAATGAACTGATTTTAACTGAATAATGACTGTGGCATGATGAAGGCTGTCACAATTCAAAGGCTCCTTTAAAATGTGGCCCCCAAATTCCCATCCCATTTAACAATGCTCATTCCGACCTTTGTGGCCTTCTAAGTCATGGCCTTCGAAGGATGCAGCCTCTGAATTGGGATGCAGCTGATGTTTGTTTTCAGTACACTTCACCAAGCCCACATTGGAAAAGAATCAAAGAATCATTTAAAACCCAGTAAACCTTGAGATTTTTACTTGTGACATTAGAACAAAATAAGTGGATATGAGAATGACTAAATTAAATTAAAACTAAATTAAACAACAATCTCTTAAATATTTTCTAATTTCATTAAACATTTTAATTTAATTTCATGAACATTTTTATTAAATATGGACCTTTATTTTCATTAAACAGGCTTGTTTCTGCTATTGTAGGCTCATTTTGTAAATGTTAGCAATTAATTTAGACAAGCGCAAACTGGTAAGATGCTGGTACAGACGTACCTGCTCGACCAGAGCTGCCTTGAAGTCGGAGCCTCGCACAAAGTTACGAAAAATGCTGTGCACACTGCCACACGAAATGGGGTCTCATGCACTCAACACGCACAACTGCCCACACATCATATTTGCGCTTGTGCGGACGCAGCAAATATAAACCAAGCTTCAGTTAGCGCGGGAATACTGAATTGAATTCTCTTTCATGTCTTCTTGTGCTTAAACGGACAAATTCACACAAAAAGTGTATAAAAAATGCCTGTCTCAGTGATTATCCTAGTAAAAGTTGATTATGTCTTAAGTGAATGTAAACTGTTGAGAAAGAAAATGCACATGTATACCGTATCAGTATATTGGATCCGTGCATTAGGTCTTAAAGTCACAGCATCCTAACAATCCTGCTGCTGTCTGTTTTTAATGTTAATCAAACAACAAAGGACAAAGAAAAAATCACCTACTGCTCTTGACTGAATAACTTTTGTAACTTTAATATGGATTAATCGTTTAATTTATACAGTGAAGACAATGCAGTGTTATTTTACATTTGATTACTTTATTAAATTTCTGTAACAGAAAAAGTTACTAATGCAGGTTAGTAATGCAGTAGTAATGCAGTAATTCCCTTTTATATGCATGGACGCTCCATGTGATGTCATAGGACTGCCATCAGCCAATCAGATTGCCATGATTTCACACATGCGTCAGACACTGGTGCGCACTGAAGGCATTCCCATAGCGTCAACACCATGACGCAATGTCAAGTTCCCATCTCAGGGGAAGATCTCCCATCCTCTATTAAGATCTCCCATCCTCTATTTAAGTAGTCTTAGAATTGTTTCTTCTTAGAAGTGTTTCTTCTTCTTCAGCCTCTCTTTGACTTTATCTTGGATCTAGCAAAGATTTCTAGTATTTTTTTTTTTATTTTTTTTTTGTTATAGTAATGTGTCTTTTGGCTGTAATTTGATTACAATTGAATGCCAGCATGACATGATGGTTTAAATTATCTCTGCTTGTGTTGTTTGTAAAATTGACATTATGTTTCACTGCTTTCTGAAAACATTAATGCTACAAGCATTTTTATTATTATTATTATCAAAAAAGAGTGGGTTTTCTTTAGTGGCACAAGGGAACAGATGATGTGAATCACTTCTTCCTTTTTGATTTTGTCAGTCTAAATGAGTTGTATCTGCTTTTATCTTGTTCTCGTTCTCAGCTTTGGTGCTCAAAGGGTTTTTGATGAGCTGCTGTGGGTTATTGTGAACATGAGGAGCTGCTACAAAGAATCACAGAGGGGGTGGCATAGATTATTCATGGACGCCTACACCACTACACAAATACAAGACATGAACAAACATTAGACATACAGATTTTTTGTATTTTTAGAATAAAAAACATTTGATTTATTTTATATAGGCATTTTACAATCAAGGAGGCTTTGTCGGTTTTAGCTCCCTTTGGTAGACTGTTTTGTCCCCAAACCATAAATAGTCATGTACACATACACACATCTGTTTGCTAAAGTAATACCAAGGTCAGGAGATGCGTGAAAAGGTAGATCTGCTCTGATGCTGTTGCATATAAATATGTTTCAGAAATTCAAGGCAATTTCACAGAGGCAGAGAAAACTGCATTTTTATCATTGCATTTCAAGCTGAAAAATGTCAATGCTGAAATAAATGAAACCTAATTTTATGTATAAATTTAAAAAACTGTGATTGAGTTTCATGAAGTCAAAACTAGAAAATCATAAGCTAAGAACAGAGAAAAGAAAAAAGGCTTATACTGTACAATGGATGAGTCACTGTGCTTCCTTTGATGTATCACTTCATTTCCCAGTCACAACTTGACTTTATCAAACTTTAATGAAACATCCTCATCCCAGCGACAGATTAATCCCTTCATGGATGAGAATATTCCCACACTGACGTCAGAACTATATGTTTGACTGGATGTGTTCCTTATTACACCCATTACAGCTCAGAGTTATGTGAGCAGAAAGTACTGTTTAATAATTGAAAGTTTTTAATGCTTTCAGTGGCTTTCTTTAATTTGTTTCTTCAGTTAATTCACAATATACAGAATGAATTACAGGCAAAATTCAGAATTTAAAAACACACTCCCTTTTAATTTTAGTGTGTATTGTTTCTAATAATAATTGGAATAATGTTTAAGTTCAAATAGCAAAAATAAAATATAACTGTAAAACTTGCATGTTTGCCACAGGACAATTTCAAATGAATGTGAAGATATCATTTGCAGCTCAAAACTTTATCTGAAGCATTTATCTTAAGGCCCTTTTGTATAATTTATTCCTATAATGTTTGTTGCCTGCTAACCTTTAAAACAGTGCAATTTGTGTGAACTGTTCTGCTTAAACTCTAATGTGAAATGTTTTGTAGAACTAAAACTAAAACCAAGTAAATAAATCATGTAGTATTTGTATTACATATTACATTTACATATTGTAAAATAGTATAATACTGGAATGCAGAAATACTAAACAGAAAATCATATTATTTAAAACAACATATTAAAAAAAGTAAATAAATCGAATAATTGTTGGGCTGCAGGTTCTTCTGACCTGGTATCAGGTTATATGAGAAAGTGATGTCTGCTTGCAGTTTAACACATAAGTGTTAGTTTTATTATTCATATCACACCAGTAAATAAGTGTGTCTTTATAGAAATTTTATAATATAAATTATCTTGCGAAAAAATGGATCTTCACTTTAAGCAGACAGAAATATATTTAATCATGTCTGGCAATCTGATAAATATGTGAGCCGTGCTGGCAAAAGGAGTTGGAATGCGCACGGGTTAATTTCGAGCAGGCAAAACAAGTGAAAAATATCCTTTTTTTCTTTGCTCGCTTCTCGATGACTCGCGCTTCCTCTCAGCATATGTTTGGTATAATTTTAAAGCGAAGCATTCCAACTTTGTAAATATATATAGCGAATTCTCGATGTCGTGAGTCTGAGCCAATGAAATGTGGTTTTCAAACTTACGATGATGTAAACAAAACGATCTTATTCGAGTCGCGCAAGGCAAAGCGCGCTGCGCGTGCACAAAGACACCTCAGACAGCGCGCGAACCCTATATATACACAGAATTAGCTACAGTATTTCAAATTCAAAATATCTGTCTTAATGAGTATTCACGCAACATTATCTGTTATGGCTTAAGTGAACGTTTGGTTAACTGTTGGGGGAAAACATCTGATGTGTAACATTAGATCCGCGAGGCTGTCTGTTTCATTAATGTTAATCAAATAATTGTGGTATCATGGAAGAAATAAGTTAAATATATATATTTTCCTATAGATATTTGGTTTTGACTTGGTGTGTGCCAAATCTGTGTTATTACCTGGGACTTTAAGGTATGGTTGCTAGGTGATTTTGTTTTGGAACCTTCAGAAAACTTAGCTCAGTCATTTTTTTGTCTGATGCCAAACAAATCATATAACATTTTGAAGGTTTTTTAATAGAGAATGTGAAAATAACTCATTATTGCTGAAAATGGTGTGTCTATTTACATTAAGTGCGAATAGCATCCCTTGTTGGCAAATGCTATTTACACTAGCTCCACCCACCAATGTCTGGTTGGGCCACTCAAGTTTAAAAACAGTGGTGCAGCAGTAATACCTGGCTTTTAACGCGATCGAGACCGAATCCGCCTTTTGCCGAGCTTGCTCTTCTCCATTTTCCCATCACATATCACACCAGAAATGCATTTATCTTTAATAAAAATGAAAAAAATGTACTAAAAGTGGAAATAAACTGCCTAACGAGTTTTTAATAAAAGTATTTATTGGGTAGGATTAGGGGAAGGTGTAGGGAGGGATTTTATTCTCCCAATAAGGCAGCATCCATTTAATAATTTTAATAATCATTTACACTCAATGATATTATTTCATCCTGTTAATGAACAAAAAATACTGAGGTGCAAATAGTATCTGCCAATATAGCCTAAAGTAAAATAGCATCTAATTATTATTTACACTTATTGCAAAGAACTGCTACTTTTACATTGTGTGTAATATGTATCGCTATTTTCACTTAGTGTAAATAGCATCTATCGTTATTTGTATTAATGTAAATAGCATCTATCGCTATTTGTATTAAGTGTAAATAGCATCTTTCGCTATTTGTACTTAGTGTAAATAGCATCTATCGCTATTTGTATTTAGTGTAAATAGCATCTATCGCTATTTATACTTAGTGTAAATAGCATCTATTGCTATTTATACTTAGTGTAAATAGCATCTACTGCTATTTGTATTTAGTGAAAATAGCATCTATCGCTAAAAAAATATGCTATTTTCATTTAGTGCAAATAGCCGCTGCCTTTTGAAAATTTGCTCATTGCGACTCATTTTACCAGCACGGGTCACATGTTTATTATTTGAGGTCTATAAAAGTTAAACATTTTATCATCTATAGGCATTTAACAGATTTCTGTGTACACTAATTATATAAAACTATACTGTCAGAATACTATGCATTTATTTCCATGGTGGAAATGCGATGGAAACTGGCTCCCTCTAGTGGACAACATTAATATCACATCCTTCATCTTTTAGTTGAAATGGCTGATAGTTTAGAATTTGCAGTTAGCCTCCTGCACATCATGAAACTAAGCATGTTTTGCTCAGAATGACTTGTTCTCCAAATTTAAAGTTTTGAGAAGTTTGGACTGTATGCACACAAGATGTAGGCATAATAGTCATAATAGGCCATACCAAACAAATATAAAAAGTGTATCTGCTAAACACCTTTAAAGAAATTTGATTCTGTCACACACGGCTCTGTTATAGTTATTAGCTAAAACGTAAAGTTGCTTATTATAGTGCCACCTTGTCTATCCAGACAGCTCACCAAAAGCCCTTGTGAGTTCTGGAGCTGGAGAAGACTCATAGCCATCAGACTTCTCCTCACCCATTGTGAAACCACATTGTAGAAACACCCATTCAAGGACAGGATGATAATTCATTGGTGTTGTGCATGCCTCTCTTCACCACAAGATGGAGCTATTAATCAGATTATTTATGCAAACACAAATGTCATACTCAAATGTAAGAAATCTTAAAAAATCTTTTAAGCGATAAATGAGTTACAACACCAGTGCTGATGATACAGGCACAAAATATGTCACAAAATCTAATATTTAGGGCTTGTTGAGGCGTAGTGTTGTATGATTATATAAGTAACTATTGACTATAAAGTGATTAAATGAGCTTTGTTAGAGATTGTTTTAAAATAAACATGCACGTCTGTGAATAAACATTCGTTTAATTGTTCATTGTAATTATTTATTTATTTATTTACCATCTTTAACGTGTATTAGCCATGATGCAGAGCAGAAACCAAACCAAAAGAATTCCTTAAATTAATTTCCATCTCCGAAGTTTGTAGAAAACACATAGAGAGGCACTGAGCGAAAAGTGTTGATTATTCATAAGTTCAGGTTTAAACGTTGTTTCTTTTTTCTACTGCTCAGGTGACAGAGTAATCTGACATCAGGAGAGTGTCATGAGCACGGAAAAAGAGCGCAGCATGCTGAACGATGCAGATGAGGAGAAGGAGGTGAAGGATGAGAAGACTGGTGTGAAGGAGGAGCTGTCTGAGGAGCAGGAGCTGGAGGAGCTGAGGGCTCAGGTACTGCAGCTCCTGCTTGAGCTGGAAGAAGCTAGAGACACGTCTCAGAAACATGAGGAGGGCTTTCTGGAGCTGCAAGGTGAGGCTCCGTGAAAAACACAGTAATGACCTTACAGTTAATAGGTCATGTCATTTTTTTTTCTTTTTTCTTTTTTCTTTTTTTTTTTGAGGTCCACTTTTTTGCATAGTTTTATGCATTAACATGACTATATTCCGCTCTCTCTCTCTCTCTCTCTGATCATTTGAAATAAACACAAAGGTTTTGTGTAACATGCCACAAAGTTGCAGAAATACAGTTTTTGTGCCTTGGTCTCAACAAATGTTCTTTATGTACTGTTTTGGATGATGGAATTTACAAAGTGTTTTTATAATACAATGAATGGTTAAATGCCAAACTAGTGATTTTAAACAATGAATTATGACAACATAATTTGTAATGAATTATATTAATTATATTATATGAAATACATCATTGAATTATTAAATGCAGTTTTATTTTTATATAATCTGGTCACACTAATTTGGTCACAGTATTGACAAAGTAGGCTAAATAAATCCACGTGTTAGAAAACTTGGCTATATCACTTAAAAATCCACCTTTTTCTGTCGTTTTATTTATTTTATGGCATAATGCATACCTCGTGTAATAATCTAAAATACTTGCTAGTAATGTAGGTACAGTAAAATGTAGGCACGCTTGATGCACTGCAGTCACTGTAATATTTCACTCTAATAGCAGTCAAATAGCTGGAACATTAAAAGGTGTTTCACACATACTCCGTTTGCGGTGGATTTTTTTTTTTTTCCGTGCCCATATAAAGGAATAGTTCACCCAAAAAAGAAAATTCTGTTGTCATTTACTCCCCCTCAAGTTGTTCCAAACCTGTAAAAATGTCTATGTTCTGCTGTACTCAAAGGAAGATATTTGAAAGAATGTTTGTAACCCACCATTGACTGCCATAGTATTTTTTTCCTACTATGGTGATCAATGGGGGGCGAGTTCTGCTTCGTTATTCTTGTTTTGTTTTTGCGCACAAAAAGTATTCTCGTCGCTTCATATCATTAAGGTTGAACCACTGTAGTCACGTCGACTATATTAATGATGTTTTTACTACTTTTCTGGACCTTGAATGTGGTAATTTCATCAAAAAATATCTTAATTTGTGTTCAGAAGATGAACCTTATGGGTTTAGAACGACATGAGGGTGAGTAATTAATGACAGAAATTTCATTTTTGGGTGAACTAACCCTTTAAGAAATCATATAATAAATAATTAGCCAAGATTAAATGTTATGATTCTATATTAGCTACTATTGTTATTATTATTACCACTAATCTATTTCATTATTGTATCTTCATTAACAACAAGTAAATATATGTCGTAGTTACAGCCTTAATGAGCAATGTTGCAACCGTCCCTTTGCGCCACCTGGTGGTGATTTCGCGAACGAATGTCACGTGTGTTATGTGGGTTATATTTAATGCCTTAGTCTCGCGGCAGTAATAGGCATTATAGGCAATAGGCAATAGTACCTACTGTATATTATCTGCATAAACCATTTTCAAATTATACAAGCCATAAACTCAGAATAACCTCTAATAATTGTAATGAAATTTGCATTGTACAAATGACTAATACTTACAGTAACATTATTGCACAATGTCCTTAAAAAACATGTTTCTTTACTGAAAGTTATTTGTCAGAGATACAGTTAAATGTGGTCTGTCCATGTATTTAGCTTCATGAGTTGTTTTACTCAATGACAGGCCCGGTAAAACAGTTTCTATAGATAGCCCTTTATAGCTCTTTAATGAGTCACCTGCTATATACCAGACAGACTCCTGGGACTGTGGTAATGATCTCGGTGCGCGGGGGTCTGTGACTGTGTGCTGTCTGTGTGTAACACGACAGGCATGTGAAATGACAGCTGCATGCTGAGGGAATATTCCAGACGGGTTGTCCTGACCAGCTCTAGGGCAGCAGATGCTTTTATTCCTGGATCATCTCCAGTCACCGTGTTCTGCTGTTCCCAGTCATTCATGATCGCAGACATAGCATTAGATCAGTCTCACCCTCTAGAGTTATACTAAAGAGGTTTCAAGTATTTTGAGTTGCGCACTTTGTGACTGTTTTCTCATGCCCGAAACAGAACATATAGTATAAAGCCTCAGAAATTAGACACTCTGAACTAATGCTCCAAGTATGGGGAAAGGGGGCAGGGGGGAGGGATACTCTACATGTTTATGTATTAACATGTTTACTATATCAGTCTCATTGACATTAAGAGGGACACAGCATCCGTTTTGCGTAGTTTTGGGTTGCTTTTAAAGGTCTTTTAATTTTACTGTGAGAATTTACTCTGTCTTAAATATTTTCCTTGCACGTAAATGTCCATCCATTCTCCAAACCGCTTATCCTCTGTATTGTCACAGGGATGCTGAAGCCCCAGCTTTTTGAGCTGCAGACGAAATGCAGTTGGGCTCAAAAGTTTACATACCCCCTGCAGAATATGCAAAAATGTTAATCATTTGAACAAAATAAGAAGGATCATGAAAATTGCATGTTATTTTTTATTTAGTACTGTCCTGAACAAACTATTTCACATAACAGATGTTTACATAAAGTCCAAAATAGCTGAATTTATTCAAAAGTTTACATACCCTTGATTCTTAATACTGTGTGTGGTTACCTGGATGATCCACGACTGTTTGTTTGTTTTGTGATGGTTGTTCATGAGCCCCTTGTTTGTTCTGGGCAGTTAAACTGAGCTCTGTTCTTTAGAAAAATTCTCCAAGTCCTGCAAATTCTTTGATTTTCCAGCATCTTTTGCATATTTGAACCATTTCCAGCAGTGACTGTATGATTTTGAGATCCATCTTTTCACACTGAGGACAACTGAGGGACTCAAACACAACTATTGCAAAAAAATCAAACATTCATTGATGCTCCAGAAGTAAACACGATGCATTAAGAGCTGGGGGGTGAACATTTTTGAACAAGAAGATGATGTGCAAGTTTTTCTTATTTTGTTTAAAGATCATATTTTTTCATTTAGCACTGCCCTTTGGAAGCAACAGAAGATTCTTGCATGTTTCCCAGAAGAGAAAAAAGTATAATTTATCCTGTTCATCCAATTCAAAAAGTTTACATCCCCGGCTCTTAATGCGTCGTGTTTCCTTCTGGAGCATCAGTGAATGTTTGAACCTTTTTTAATAGTTGTGTTTGAGTTCCTCAATTGTCCTCAGTGTGAAAAGACGGATCTCAAAATCATACAGTCACTGCTGGAAAGGGTTAAAAAATGCAGAAGATGCTGGAAAATCAAAGATTTTGCAGGACCTGAAGGATTTTTCTGAAGAACAGAGCTCAGTTTAACTGCTCAGGACAAACAAGGGACTCAAGAACAACCATCACAAAAAAAACAAAAAAAAAAACAGTCGTGGATCATCCAGGTAACCACACAGTATTAAGAATCAAGTGTATGTAAACTTTCAAACTGGGTCATTTTTATAAATTTAGCTATTTTTTTATCTTGTGGACTTTATGTAAACATCTGTTATGTGAAATAGTTTATTCAGGACAGTACTAAATAAAAAATAACATGCAATTTTCATGATCCTTCTTATTTTGTTAAAATTATTAACATATTCTGCAAGGGGTAAACATTTGAGCTCAACTATATAAATGTGTTGCACTTTATTTTACAGTATGTGCACTTTCAATGTACTTACAGTGTACTTACGCACAAATGTAAGGTTAAAAAGTGGATTAAGGGGTTTAGGGGTAGGTTCACGGTTAGTACTTAGTTAATGCCCAGTTAGTGTCATTACTACAATAAATACATAGTACGTTAATTCAAAAGAGGATTGTAAAATAAAATGCGATGCCGTTTTTTTTATTTCATTACTACAAGAAATTATAGTAATTTCTATAGTAATTATAGTTTATTGTAAGAAAATTAGGCTTTGTGTTGATCTGTACAATATGTAGAAAGTACTGTATATTAGGTGTCTTTAACTACTATGCACTTGTGTGACAAAAATAATAATTGTTTTGTACAGTGTACTTATTGTGTTTATGTTGTAAAAATACTTTTGCTACTACTTTAAGTTAAAGGTGTAAGGGAAGGCTCAACAGTGCAACTTTATATGTAATTACAGTTGTAATTATCATTTTTATAAATAAAAGTACACCTTAAAAGCATGTACCTGTATGTAAGCAATAATAGCATTGTATCAAATGATTAATTTAAATGTAAGTATACAGAGCAGTTAAAGACACTTAATAAAAAGTGGGTTTAGTATTCTTTTATATATGTTTTTTTTTTTTTTTTTTTTTTTTTTTGATCATAGGGTATTTGGATTTCTGTTTTTCATACACAGTATATGTACACTAGCACTGCCAAAGATAACATATGGGAATAATAAATTAATTAAATGTTGCTTTTTTTTAAAGCACTGTTTTAATGTGGTGTGGTGATACTTTTTTGTGGTGTAAACTTTGTTACATATAACAATGTCTCTTTTCTTAAGAGAGACACTGAATGCATCAAGGCAAAATGCATTACATTTTTAGAGCTTTAGAGCTGTGTCTAAAATGACATAATTTTAGAGTATGTATTAAATTAGGTAAAGAATTTACTTGACCATTGATGAAATACTTTCTAAAGGTCAAGGCCGCTGCTAAAATTCACAGAAAGAATAGTGCAAAACTGGCAGTATAAATAGTACAGCCTATTTCAAGCCCTGAACCTGCATATTTTATTGGTTTGGGGTACAAAATACAGTCATACAACGATTGTTCTGGTAATCTAATTTCACTGGACTAATAGTGTTCCAAGAGTGCCAAAACTTTGTTTAACAGTATAACTGTATCACTTCACTTGACGACATGTAAAGGTTGCTGCTACTTTAGCTTAATTTTCTTTTTCAGAGCAAAAATATAAAACCAGTTTGATTGTCTGCATCCTTATACCTCTACACTTTTATGAAAAAAAAATCATATCTGTGAGGGTAGATATTAGATACAAGCTTGTGTGATATAGTTTTTTATATACATAATAGTGTTAAAATGTTCTACCTTCAAATATCCCCTCACTTATTTTTATATAGCCTATATATATTTTAAATGTTTTTCTCTATCCCTGTTCAGGTCTTCTTGAGGAGGAACGTTTAGCTAGTGCTCATCAGGCAGAAGCCTTCACAAGACAGATCCAGCGTCTGCAAGGTAACAGAAACTCTCAATACACAAACACAAGATGATAGGAGGTTGATATGAAGCTGCCCACATAAATATTTACTTAGAGGGTTAGTTCACCCAAAAATGAAAATTATGTCATTAATTAGTCACCCTCATGTCATTCCACACTCGTAAGACCATTTATCTTCGGAACACAAATTAAGATATTTTTGATAAAATCCGATGGCTCAGTGAGACCTGCATCGCCAGCAATAACACTCCCCTTTTCAATGCCCAGAAAGCTACTAAAAACATATTTAAAACAGTTCATGTGAGTACAGTTGTTCAACCTTAATATTATAAAGCGACGAGAAAACTTTCTGTGCGCAAAAAAATAACAAAATAGCGACTTTATTCAACAATATCTAGTGATGGGCGATTTCAAAACACTGCTTCATGAAGCTTCAAAGCTTTATGAATCTCTTTATTCGAATCAGTGGTTCAGAGCATGTATCAAACTGAAGTTGAAACTGAAGTTTTAAAACACTTATGACATAACGAAACCTTGTTTACTGAAATCATGTGATTTTGGTGACCTGAACCACTGATTTGAAACAAAAGATTCGTAATAATTTCTAAGCTTCATGATCACTAGATACTGTAGAATAAAGTCGCTATTTTGTTATTTTTGGCGCACAAAAAGTATCCTCATTGCTTAATAATATTAAGGTTGAACCACTATACTCACATGAACTGATTTAAATATGTTTTTAGTAGATTTCTGGGCATTGAAAAAATGGCTGGCAATGCAGGCCTCACTGAGCCATCAGATTTTATCAAAAATATCTTAATTTGTGTTCCGAAGATGAATAAAGGTTTTATGGGTGTGGAACGACATGAGGGTGACTAATTAATGACAGAACTTTCATTTTTGGGTGAACTAACCCTTAAAGACATTAATATTATTGTACATTATACATTATATATTATTAGATGAAAAAATATCAAAGAATATGCATACTTTTCATTCAAAATATTTGGAAGGAAGGAAGTGAAAAAATTTGCTGCCACGCTTTGACTGATTTTTGTTTGTAAAAGTCATATGTTTCTTATTATCTCCCAACCCCTGTAGCCCAGCTTCGTTCTGTTCAGGAAGAGATGGACAGTCTAGAGGAGGAGAAGGAAAGTGAGCTTCTGGAGGCGCAGGAGGAGCTGCGGACGGCACAGGAGGAGGTGCTGGTGCTGCAGCAGGCGGCGGAGGAGGCTGCGGCTGAAAGGGAGAATGACATCGCCAGTCTGCAGGAGGAGCTCTGCCGTTTACGGGCTGAAATCTCACGACTGGAGAACACAGAACAGGAGTATGAGCTGGAGATCGTCACGCTCCGAGCAGAAATAGAGATGAAGAGCCAGATCCGTCAACAGCAGAGGAAGGAGGGTGAGAACAAAACACAGGACTAAAAGAGCTCTTGGTCAGATTGTCAGGTTGCTACATTTATGATGTAGAAAAAAAGTGGAAATTTTTATTTTGATGCCAAGTACAAACATTATCAACATGAGGGGTATACATTACTATAATGTATTAATAAATGACAACTAATTACAACTAAAACTTAAAGGGATAGTTCACCCAAAAATGAAAATTATCCCATGATTTACTCACCCTCAAGCTGTCCTAGGTATATATCTTCTTTCAGATGAACACAATTGGAGATATATTTAAACATATCCTGGCTCTTCCAAGCTTTATAATGGTAGTGAACAGGGGGCATGTTTTGAAGCCCAAAATAAATACATCCATCCATCATAAAAGTAATCCATACGACTCAAAGAATTAATAAAGGCCTTTTGAAGCGAAGCGATGCATTTGTGTAAGAAAAATATCCCTATTTAAAACTTAAACTAAAATAAAATAACTAGCTTCCAGCAGATGACCGATAACTAGCTTCCGGCAGACGACTGTACGCATACTGCGCAAGTCGATTTGCGCCAAATGAAAAACAGTATCGTAAGCTTAGATGCCTCTCACAGTTCAAACAAATAGAGCTGTGCAACACACTCAAGCACCTCTTCTCTTATGTTGAAATCCTCCAACATTTCTCTTAAAATTTCTCATTTTAGACTTCTAATTTGTGACCGGTGTTTTGTTTTGCTCTATCCTCTGAGCTTCCGCGTTCGTCATTATGTGACGCGTCGCATCAGAGGTTACGCTTCCGCCGCAAATCGATGCGTACGGCCTGTCTGCCGGAACCTAGTTATTTTACTTTATAAAGTTTTAAATATGGATATATTTCTTACAAAAACCCATCACTTTTTCAGAAAGCCTTTATTAACCCCCTGGAGCCGTATGGATTACTTTTATGATGGATGGATGCATTTTTTTCCGGCTTTAAAACATGCCCCCCGTTCACTACCATTATAAAGCTTGGAAAAGCCAGGATATTTGTGTTTGTCTGAAAGAAGATAGTAATATACACGTAGGATGGCTTGAGGGTGAGTAAATCATGAGATGATTTTCATTTTTGGGTGAACTATCCCTTTAAGGGTGCGTTCACACTTGTAGTTCGGTTCGTTTGGTCCGGACCAAAGAAGAAAAAAAAAACATTTAGTCCTGGTCCGATTAGCGCTCAGATTATTACTAGATTATTATTACCGAACCAAAAGATACCGAATCTAAAGGCATAGGGACACGTTCACAACCTGATTGGTTGGATTTTATGACGTATTGCCAATTCTAAGATGGAACTTACAGAACATCCAAAACAATGCTGTGTGCTGAGGTAAATAGGCTTGTTGTGTGTGCGTAGCCTGCATATGATAGTATTTTGGCCAGCTGGGAACCCGTGAAGAGCTTATAAAATGCATAAAGGAGTCAAAACAGGAATCCATCCGTCACACACACAAACGATCTGCTGTGTGGGATATGCGCGTCTGATGCCTGTCATGGGCAAACTCGCGACTATGACGAAAAACCGATATGCGTGAGGATTCTGTCATTTTTAGGGTATCATCTTCCTGTTTTTGGTTCGTTTACATATCTTTGGTCCGTGTTGCATTCTTATATCATTCGAACCGCATCTTTTCAGCGGTCTCGGTCCGCTTGTTTGGTACGCATCAGGGTTCGGATGGCAGCGTTCACATATGTTTAAATGAACCGCACTAACAGCAATCGCACCAGGGTTCGTTTTAATCGAACCAAACATGACAAATGTGAATGCACCCTTAATGAAAATGGGGAGTTACAACTGAACTGACAAAAAAAAAAAAAACAGTAACAACATTATAAATAAAAATATTATATTAATATAACGGTTTCAGCATGTTAATGAATATTACAATGTTAATTTTATTTTTTTAGTCTTGGCAGAAAAGATCTGCTACGCATGGGTTAGGTTTGGTATGGACAAGTATGGACTTGCCACTGCCAATAGATATACAGACACACTGCTGTAAGCATGTAAGATATGCTGCTGCTGCATAAATGGGCATACAAATCCTGTAGCAGATCTGGGCAGGTGGAGCTGGGGGAGGTGGAGGGTTTCAGAGGAAATCTGAAAGAGCTGCAAGACCAGCTTACAGTAAACACTGAACCAGACTATGTTGAGCAAGCAATCTCATCAGCTGCAGATTGAATAGATGCCAATCAGCTTGTGCCATGTAGTAAATGACGTGATTGCTAGCAGACTGCATGTAAAGGACCATCAGCCTGTTTCATAACTGAACTAGAAATATACTGAAAATTAAATTCAATATTTCTAAGAATTTTAAATGACATCTGTTACTAAATAGCATGCAATCACTAGTAAAAATAATATAGTTCAATTAAAATACTAGTTAAATTAAGAAATTAATGAAAAGAAGTTACAGTACGTACAAACACAACACAGTCATGTATCTAATCTAAAACAGGCCACATAGATTTCAATAGAAAAAAAGAGAAAAATATATAATAGCTTTTTTTCTTGTAGACATATTCAATATTTACCCATTAAAAAGGTAAACCCTGGTGGAAAAATATAACAATATAACAATATTATTTCCTAAAAAAGTAACTAATTGCGTTACTTAGTTACTTCTAATGGAAAGTAATGCATTACATTACTTTTTCGCATCTGGGCTGTTCGTTTATTTGTTTTTATAACAACAAAAATGTTCTATTTTTGGCAAATGTAAAGGCCCTTTCACACCAAAAGTGAAATGAATAAGCCTCAGGCTGAAGGAAATGCAAATTCACGCCTGTACAGTAGAGGGCGCAGCTCAAACAAACAAGCCTTTCAGCTGTTCTGCCATAATGGAATACAGAAGAATAGGACGCAGGAGAATAAGTAAATAAGTTAATGTATGCTCACATACCCATCACATACCCATCACGTTTACACACAGCGCCCATATAGGTGTTAACCTCTACACTTACTCCTGATTTCTATCAACATGGGGACAGGAGAGCTGTCAGTCAATAAATGGGAAAACAAAGTAACTTGTGTTACTTATTTGAAAAAGTAACTCAGATATCTTGTTTGTAAATGTAAAAGTAATGCGTTACTTTACTAGTTACTAGAAAAAAGTAATCTGATTATGTAACTCGCATCACTTGTAATGTGTTACCCCCAACACTGGTTTTATATAATAATATTGTGTTTTATAATTACAAGCCATAATTAAAACAGTTCTCAGCCAGATTTTAAAACCTGACAGGTGAATAATTAATTACAATTAATGTGGAATACTGTTCATGTATTATAATCTTAGAAACCTGGTCTCAAAAGCTAGAAACGAGGATTCTGATAATCTCAAACTTTTTGGATTCCAATTTCACAATCAGTTCAATGAATTGTCAATCATTTTTCATGTAATATGTTGATGTTTTTTTTTTTTTTTTTTTTTAGACAATGTCTGAAACATCCACTAATGTACATGTTGACATCATTTTGAAATCAATGCATGATAAATTCACTTAATTTCTAAAGCTGGTTAGCGTCCTGCAGTGATGACCATAAATCACACTAGTTTTAATAAAGGGTGGAACCCTGAAGCATTTCAGAAACGTTTGCAGCACTAAGTGTCCAGTGGGAAGAGCTCCTGCAGAATAGCAGATGGTGTGGGTAATTGTCATTGTTATGTGAAGATACAGTAAACTCTGACACTGAAGCTTTTGAGAGCCTGGATGACTACATGCATCCCACTGGAAGGAATGATTGTTCCACTCAATGTAAGGCCAAGAAAGGGGTGAAGAAAAGTACAATGTATTGGTCACAATGAGAGTAAAAGCATTTGTGGGGATGTGTTATAAATAATTCAATTGTTATTTGCAGGTATAGCGTTAGCAGATATGAATAAGGTGGTTTCAGGTAAGCATTGTAAACTTACCTCTCACATAATGTTCAATAACAAATAATCAATCCCTTACACTAACTTCAGTCACTAATACAGTTATTGGTTTCTTCTCCTGTTTTTGGTATATTAATATTTTTAAGCAAATGCAACATATTTCAGTATATAGCTATGCAATTTCTTGTAGGTTGCTTTGATTAGAAAGTGTCTAAACATAAACTAGTTAATATCGTTAATACCCATGTAAAGTTCATAGCTTTCTATTTTCTTGCATTACTTGATTAGGTGATGTGGGTCAGTTGATGGATGAATGTAAGAGTCTGAAGGAACAATGTCATGCACTGCAAGAAGAAAACACAAGACTGACTCATAGATTGCAGATGCTACAAAAGAGGAGGTGAGCAACTACACCTTTTGATACTCAGTTGTCTTCATGTTCTGGCATTTTATGACATCTGAAATTTGTGAAAATTGTACATACACTATATTGCCAAAAGTATTGGGACACCCCTCCAAATCATTGAATTCAGGTGTTCCAATCACTTCCATGGCCACAGGTGTATAAAATCAAGC
Organism: Ctenopharyngodon idella; assembly: GCF_019924925.1. Lineage (NCBI taxonomy): Eukaryota > Metazoa > Chordata > Actinopteri > Cypriniformes > Xenocyprididae > Ctenopharyngodon > Ctenopharyngodon idella. The sequence continues at coordinate 25,091,769 of NC_067243.1, read as the reverse complement.
ACCTAGGCATGCAGACTGCTTCTACAAACATTTGTGAAAGAATGGGTCGCTCTCAGGACCTTAGTGAATTCAAGCGTGGTACCTTGATAGGTTGCCACCTGTGCAATAAGTCTATTCGTGAAATTTTCTCATACTAAATATTCCACGGTCAACTGTTAGTGGTATCATAACAAAGTGGAAGCAATTGGGAACAACAGTAACTCAGCCATGAAGTGGTAGGCCACATAAAATCACAGAGGGGGGTCAGCGCATGCTGAGGCGCACAGTGCGCAGAAGTCGCCAACTTTCTGCAGAGTCAACGGCTACGGACCTCCAAACTTTGTGTGGCCTTCAGATTAGCTCAAGAACAGTGCGTAGAGAGCTTCATGGAATGGGTTTCCATGGCCGAGCAGCTGCATCCAAGCCTTACATCACCAAGTGCAATGCAAAGCGCCAGATGCAGTGGTGTAAAGCACGCCGCCACTGGACTCTAGAGCAGTGAAGACGTGTTCTATGGAGTGACGAATCACGCTTCTCTGTCTGGCAATATGATGGATGAGTCTGGATTTGGCGGTTGCCAGGAGAACGGTACTTGCCTGACTGCATTGTGTCAAGGGTAAAGTTTGGTGGAGGGGGGATTATGGTGTTGGGTTGTTTTTCAGGGGTTGGGCTTGGCCCCTTAGTTCCAGTGAAAGGAAAACTCTTAATGCTTCAGCATACCAAGACATTTTGGACAATTTCATGCTCCCAACTTTGTGGGAACAGTTTGGGGATGGCCCCTTGCTGTTCCAACATGACTGCGCACCAGTACACAAAGCAAGGTCCATAAAGACATGGATGAGCGAGTTTGGTGTGGAGGAACTTGACTGGCATGCGCAGTCCTGACCTCAACCCGATAGAACACCTTTGGGATGAATTAGAGCGGAGACTGCGAGCCAGGCCTTCTCGCCAATCACTGCCTGACCTCACAAATGCGCTACTAGAAGATTGGTCAAAAATTCCCATAAGCACACTCCTAAACCTTGTGGAAAGCCTTCCCAGAAGAGTTGAGGCTGTTATAGCTGCAAAGGGTGGGCCAACTCCATATTAAACCCTACAGATTAAGAATGGGATGTCATTAAAGTTCTTGTGCACGTAAAAGCAGGCGTCCCAAAACTTTTGGCAATATAGCGTATGTTGAATGAAAGCATTTATCACAACTTTTTGTCAAACTATTTTTGAAATTTTCTTTCCGGTGTTGACATAATTCCTGAAACTGGGACTGGACTTACCAGAGTTCATTTATTGAAAGAATCTGCAAACAGGCTTTAGTTTACAGCACAGCATAGCAAATCCATTCAGAGTTAGGAGGTAATGAAGGTGGAGGGAGATCTCATTATTTTTGGTTCATTTTCCCAGAAAAGGCTGATTTTTTTTATTCCGTTACTTTAGGAGTACAATAGTGGGGATGTGTCTGAAGGTGAATGCTATGAAAACTTTTACTTTCGAATTTGCAATCACGCGTACTCTGTGTTTAGGGAGCGTTTCGCAAGGGATTTGTCAATGACACTCAGAATCAGTTGCGCACCAAATCCTTCGACATCATCTTGTCAGTCATCTCTCCTTACTATCTTCACCTGATAAGTGGAGTCTGATGTACTATGATGTAACCCGCTACCACAGCAAGCCTAACAATGTCCCTTTAGGGGTTTCGTAGAATGCGTTGTTCATTTTGCCTGCCTACCTCTGAATTCGGATTTAGGCTTTGGGCACATTTCCTACACAATAGCATATAGGCAACTTCAAAGCTAACAGACTGGTGTTCCTCAGGGGTCAGTCTTGGGCCCCTTTTTTTTTTTTTATATTTATCTGTCAACACTTTGCCATCTCTTGAGATCGCTCAACCTCTATTATCACTTGTATCTTTCGTTTGATTCTTTTGTTCAGAGTACTGTTAAAACATATTTTTTATCTCATGAAACATGACAAGATTGTGTCCTATGTTAAATTTTCCTGTAGCAGAAAAGTTGATAAATTCCTTCATCATCTCTCGGGTAGACTACTCTAACGCCCTTTTAGCCGGAGTTTCTAAATCTACACTCCGCAAGCTGCAATATGTACAAAATTCGGCTGCCAGGATCTTAACTGGGTCCAGGATATGCAATCATATTACTCCAGTTTTGGGATCCTTGCATTGGCTCCCAGTCAGTTTCCGAGTTGACTTCAAAATTATTATGCTAACATATAAAGCATTGCACAGCCTGGCACCACATTATTTAACATCCTTATACTCCTAATCGCATATTACGCTTCTCACAATCAAACTTGGTGGTTGTTCCTCAAACACGCTTAAGATCTATTTGGAATTCTCTGCCTCTTGAATTTAGGGAAGTTCAGACTTATGAAATTTTTAAAGTTCAACTTAAGACATATTTTTTAGGGGTTCAAGCGCGTAGCGCTGAAACCCTATTGTAATTGTTACATTTTCCAAGGATCAGCATTCTCCCCTAAAAGTGATCGGGCAGACCAAACCGTAAGTCGTAGAGACTTGAAACCACCACCAACGACATCACCAAGGCTCACCCCGATCAGCCTGACGGGGCGCTACAGCAGTCAAAAGTACGAAATGGCTCATAACTCCTGAACCATTAGGCATAGGCTCAAGTGTCGGATTTGCTCTGTCACCGAAATTTTCAGGTATTTTGGGTTTTTTGAAAAACCTACTTTTGCGAACTAGTCCTAGGTTTTTGACCCGATCGGAACCAAACCAGTGCAGAAATGTTCTCTGGAGTCTGAATATCAATAAAAGTTACAATTTTGATTCATGGTCGCTAAGGGGCACCAAAACGAAAGGTGAGGACGGAGCCACTTTTACTAAAATGGCTATAACTCAAGAATGAAATGAGATATTTGCACCAAACTCAGTACACATGTGTAGGGCCTCAGTCTTTGGTCACAATAAAAAAAATGCTTCGATTGGACACTAGGTAGCGCTATAACTTGAAAAAAACATGAAAACAGCTGTAACTATGCAACCATTAGTCCGTTCGACTTGAAATTTGGCATGCAGTGTCTTGGTCCAAGGGGCCATGATAATCTATGAGGACATTGGTGTATCTCAAAAAACATGGCCGCCATCGGCCAATGAAGTTTGAGCACCTATTAGATAAGGTTAACGGAGGCTGATCGGAACGAAACTCAGTGGGCATGTTCGACTCATGGTCTTAGAGGGCTGTAAGAATTTTGAAAGAAATCGGCCACTAGTTGGCGTTAACAAGTTTTACGCCTCTGTAATCACATGCGGTTTCACAGATCCACACAATATGCATATCATTTGATAGATCTCCTCATGCTGAACAACTTTGCCTCAAGAACGTCTCGGTTACAAAGGTAACCCTCGTTCCCTGAAGGAGGGAACGGAGACGTACGTCGGACAGACCGACGAATAGGAATCTCGCTAGAGAGGCCAATCTACTTCGAGTGTAACTACAACGAGCCAATGCACATTGGCATGCAATCATATGCATCAGCTGCTCGCCTCGCAGCGCGGGTATATAACGAGCAGTAGGTGCGTTGCATCTTCAGGTTTTCGCTGAGGAGCCGAACCAGATAGGCGGCAGCATCAGCGGGGTACAGCGACTGTGGCGACGGGACGTACGTCTCCGTTCCCTCCTTCAGGGAACGAGGGTTACCTTTGTAACCGAGACGTTCCCATTCAGTCGGTCACGTTCGACGTACGTCGGACAGACCGACGAATAGGAATCCCTACCAAAGCGCCACAGGGGCTGCCCTCTTCCAGCGCTCTGTTGTAAGCCACCTGAACCCCGCTGCCTACGGACGGTGGGACAGGGCTAACACAGAGAGAGTCCATCACTGCTGTTCCCCAAAACCCATTCAGTGAGACTATTGGATAACGCTGGGAAAGCGTACCCTTCCGCTGGGAAAGGAACGCTGCGGAAGCCACATCCTTCCCGAAGGAGTTAAGTGGCAAAGTACATATGGACTAACCCGTAGGCTGTACTACATATGGAAGAACTGGGGTGACTCCAACTCGATGAGAGGTGGGTTCTCCCAGAGGGAAAGACACGGGCTTCGTTTAGGAGCAACCGTGGAACTAGACATATGGGATCCCAGTAGGGTCACACATATGGTACCCAGCCTAAACCCGGTTCTCAAGGATACAACGGAGTATAGGCCTAGCGCCAGACGCTCCGCCACGTCGGCTGCCGAAGGGAGATCGGAGGACTCAACAGGGTCTGCCTTGTAGGGACTCTCTGGAGAAAAAAGCACATGTAAGCGCAGCAAGCCGACACTAAGCCGGGGCCTCTCCGTGCCTCTGACCTGAGGTGAGAACACGGGAGGAGACCGGCTCGACACGAAGGCTATAGAATCTAGCGAACGTGTTAGGTGTCGCCCAGCCCGCAGCTCTACAGATGTCTGTTAGCGAGGCGCCACGAGCCAGCGCCCAGGAAGATGCGACGCCTCTCGTGGAGTGCGCATGCAACCTGAGCGGGCAGGGCATGCCCTGAGCTTGGTAAGCCAGGGCGATGGCCTCCACTATCCAGTGGGCCATCCTCTGCTTGGAGACAGCCTTTCCCTTCTGCTGGCCTCCGTAACAGACAAAGAGCTGGTCTGAGGTCCTGAAGCTTTGAGTTCTGTCTATGTACAGTCGCAAAGCGCGAACTGGACAGAGCAAAGCCAGGGCTGGGTCTGCCTCCTCCGAGGGCAGCGCTTGCAGGCTCACTACCTGGTCCCTGAAGGGAGTGGTAGGAACCTTGGGCACATAGCCAGGCCGGGGTCTCAGTACCACATGGCCGTCACCCGGCCCGAACTCCAGGCACGATTCGTCGACCGAAAAAGACTGCAGGTCCCCTACCCTCTTGATGGAGGCCAATGCAACCAGCAGCAAAGTCTTCATAGACAGAATCTTTAAGTCTGCTGATTGCAAGGGCTCAAAGGGAGAAATCTGAAGTGCTCTCAGCACCAGAGCAAGGTCCCAAGAGGGTATGGAGGGAGGACGAGGAGGATTTAACCGCCTTGCCCCCCTAAGGAACCTGACGACCAGGTCGTGCTGACCAACAGATTTGCCATCTATGTGGTCATGATATGCGGAGATAGCAGCAGTATGGACTTTGAGGGTGGAGGGGGACAGCCTACGCTCCAACCCCTGCTGCAAGAAGGAAAGCACGACACCGATCGAGCATCTTCGGGGGTCCTCTCGATGAGAAGAATACCACTCGACGAACAGGTTCCACTTCAAGGCGTAAGCCCGTCTCGTAGACGGAGCACATGCCGAAGCGATGGTGTTAAGTACCTCGGGGGGTAAGTCACCTAGAACCTCCGCGTCCCGTCCAGGGACCAGACATGTAGTTTCCAGAGGTCTGGACGCGGGTGCCAGAGAGTGCCCCGTCTCTGAGAAAGAAGGTCCTTCCTCAGAGGAATGGGCCAGGGAGGGGCTGTCGCGAGGAGTGAGAGTTCTAGGAACCAGGTCCGGTTGGGCCAATAGGGCGCAACTAGCAGAACCTGCTCCTCGTCCTCCCTGACTTTGCACAGGGTCTGTGCAAGTAGGCTCACTGGGGGAAACGCATATTTGCGAAGGCCCCGGGGCCAGCTGTGCGCCAGTGCGTCTGTTCCGAGTGTTCCCCCGGACAGGGAGTAAAACAACCGGCAATGGGAGGTTTCTGGTGAGGCAAACAGGTCTACCTGAGCCTCTCCGAACTCTCTCCAAATCAGCTGGACCACCTGGGGGTGGAGTCGCCACTCTCCTGGCAGCGCAGCTCGTGAAAGCTCGTCGGCCACACGGTTGAGCACACCGGGAATATGAATGGCACGAAGCGACCTCAGATGCTTCTGACTCCAGAGGAGGAGATGGCGGGCGAGTTGCGACATGCGACGGGAGTGTAGACCACCTTGACGGTTGATGTACGCAACGGTCGCAGTGTTGTCCGTCCGGACCAGTACATGATTGCCCCGTAGTGGCCCTTTGAGGCGGCTCAGAGCAAGGCGTACCGCTAGCAACTCGAGGCAGTTGATGTGCCAATGCAGATGGGGGCCCGTCCAACCCCTGACACTGCATGCCCGTTGTACGTGGCACCCCAGCCCGTGGCAGAGGCATCCGTGAATACCACAGCATGCCAGGACACCTGCTCTAGGGGTACTCCAGCCCGAAGAAACAAGGGGTCCGACCACAGACTGAAGGTTTGGCGGCACTCCTGAGTGATTGCCACCCGGAACGTGCCGCGTTGCCACGCCCATCTCGGGACCCGGCCGTGGAGCCAGTGTTGAAGCGGTCTCATATGAAGCAGACCGAGCGGGGTTACTGCCGCTGCGGCTGCCATATGCCCCAGGAGCCTCTGAAAAAATTTCAGTGGAACCGCTGTCCTGCCGTTGAACATATTCAGGCAGTTCAACACCGACTGAGCACGTTCCTCTGTGAGGCGTGCTATCTGTTTGACCGAATCCAACTCCATACTGAGAAAAGAGATCCTCTGCACCGGGGCGAGTTTGCTCTTTTCCCAGTTGACCTGAAGACCCAACTGGCTGAGGTGTCTGAGCACCAAATCCCTGTGTTCGCACCACTGATCCCGGGACTGTGCCAGAATGAGCCAGTCGTCGAGATAGTTAAGGACGCGAACACCCTGTTCTCTCATGGGAACAAGGGCTCCCTCCACGACCTTCATGAAGACGCGGGGAGACAGGGCCAGCCCGAAGGGTAAGACTCTGTACGGATATGCTCGACCTTCGAACGCAAAAACGCAGGAATGGCCTGTGTCGCGGAAGAATCGAACATGAAAGTACGCGTCCTTCAGGTCGATCGCTGCAAACCAATCCTGGGGACGGATGCACTCGAAAATGCATTTCTGCGTGAGCATTTTGAACGGTAGCTTGTGAAGGCTCCGATTCAAAACTCGCAGATCCAGGATCGGTCGTAACCCACCGCTTTTCTTGGGTACAATGAAGTAGGGACTGTAGAACCCTGACCTCATATCGGCTGGAGGGACCGGCTCTATCGCGTCCTTCGCCAGTAGGACCGCGATCTCCGCACGCAAGACATGGGCATCGACAGCCTTCACTGCAGTGAGGTGGACACCCCTGAACTTGGGGGGGGACGCCGGGCGAACTGAAATCGCATAGCCGAGCCCGATGGTCCGAATGAGCCAGCGAGACGGACTGGGGAGCGCTAACCAGGCTCTCAGAGACTGTACAGGCGGGATCAAAGGGACCGCAGGCGTACCCGCAGTGAGGCAGCGAGGTGGAACACAGGGACACAACTCGGGGCGCTCTCTCTGCGAGGCAGCCCGAAGCGGGGTCAGAGTGTGCTGTGTAACACCTACCTGGTTCCACGGTTGGGCAGGGGGCGCAGGAGAGGCTTTGCTGCCTTCTCGACTGCACGCTGCTGCCCTCTGGCGAAGGAAGAGGGGGATGAGAGTGGTGAGGCTTTTCTCCTCCCACTGCTCTCCAAGCCCTCTTCAGACCCAGAGATGGAGGAACTGCTCTCTTTTTGAAAATTTGGGTACCGCTGGCTGTTGGACCAGCAGGAGAACAGAAACCCAACCAACAGGATTTACCACCCGGCCCTCCTCCGGGGGGGGAGAGTAGCCCCACCCATCTCTGGGTCACCCGTCTCAGGGGTGATTTTTCACTAACCACTTAAACAGTAGCAGAGACGGGAGGTGTCATCTTCCTGCAGCGGACACAGTAGAGCAGACTGGGCCGGAGGTTTTTTTTTTTTTTTTTATTCTGCAGGGGACGACACCCTTGGCGACGAGCAGACTGAGGGCCCACGAGGAACTCAATGGTTTGTCGGGGGAGGCACCCCGGTCTGCCACTAACTGAGGAGAACTGCTGGGCTCAGTCCCCGACAGTGTCACCGAAAAGGCCACCTTGTGAGATGGGAGTGTCGAGAAAGCGTTTAGCTTGACGACCTCTTGCACCTCAGCAAGGTAAGCCAGGGGGGCGCTTCTGGACCACTGAGGTGGACATCGTCTGGCCGAAGGCCTGCGCTGTGACTTTGATCACGGTTAGTCAACAAGCGCAGCTCAACCCCGGCTCAGAACTACCCTCATGCATAAAGAGTGCCTTGGCCTCACATGCAGGGTGGTTGTGGTCTGTGAACAGCCACCCCACCCATAAGGGTAGTGAGAGAGTAAAAACTTATGCAGATTTTGGCACTTTTGGCATTCCATATTTATGGCACCAATATAGCTCCATACTGCCAAGTTTTTCATGCACATCCGGAACACCCGGGAAAGCATGGCTGTAAACTCTGAATCTGAGTCAGCATAAGCACACACCATTACAGTGGGCAGCGTCACCCTCATTTCCAGAGCATAACAGCCCTCTCTCCGATGCTGCAATCGACATCTGACCCTCAGCTGGAGCCCTAAATGGAATGCTAGGTTCCCCTATGAAAAGGACCAGCAATCCAATCCAGAAGCTGCACAGCATGTAATGCGCTAGAGGGAGGGGCCCTAGGGGGTTGGTTCCCCGAAGGAACCCCTCAACCTCAAGACACCCAAGCCATTTCACCAAAGTAGACCTCTTCTGGTGCACCAGAGAGGGCGCTACAATGGAGATTAGGCAAGGAGACCGCGCATCTAGAGCGCCGAGCGAGCGCTGGGTTGCCGTGACAACCCGCGCTGCAGCCCGACAGCTCGACGGCACACGACACGCAGAGGAGCGAGAGGTTTGCTCTCGCTGATCTCCGCGGTCTCCCAGAGTGTCGGGCAGACCCGCGGTTGTGCTTTTACACACAAGCGGCAGCTGGCCAACAACAGAGGGGACTCAAGCTTCCCGGAGAAAGAAGAGTCACGACCGGCGTGTCGACGTGATCATGTTCTCATACGAAAACATGAACCACCCACGAACATCGTTTCAGCACGCGCCCAGACATGTGAAACAGTGATCGTGGCCGTCAGTGAGGACAGGAAACGACCGCATCCAGAAACACACAAATAGAATGTCATCTTTAAAAAGACGCAAGCTCTATTTGTGTAAGCTCTTTTAGGGACTTTACTCTTTTAGAGTGCTGAAGCACGCAGGGGAACGGCCGCCGCAACACAGACAGGGATTGTGTGTAGCCTGTCGTGTGCTCTTTCTCTCTTTGAAGGCGCTCACTCTTACCAGCCGTAAAAACGGCTTTCAGCGCTCGAAGCGCACCGTACCGGCCGTGAGAACAGCCTTCTGACGCTGTCAAAACAGCTATTTGCTCTATAATGGCAAACGAAACAAAAAACAGAAAATAAAAAGAGGACTTCGACCCCGCTGCTGTGCTGTTCGCCCGCACTCGAAAAAAAAAGAGAAGTTCAACCAAAAAGCTTGACTCGTCTTCTAGCAGACACTTGCTTGCAGAGAACAGGAACAAACACCGTTCGGCTCCGAAGCGAAAAGCTGAAGATGCAACGCACCTACTGCTCGTTATATACCCGCGCTGCGAGGCGAGCAGCTGATGCATATGATTGCATGCCAATGTGCATTGGCTCGTTGTAGTTACACTCGAAGTAGATTGGCCTCTCTAGCGAGATTCCTATTCGTCGGTCTGTCCGACGTACGTCGAACGTGACCGACTGAATGGGAACCAATGCTGTCAATCACATTGTTCATTAATTATTCATGAATATCTGGAAACTTTTGCGAACTAATCCTAGGTTTTTCACCCGATCGGAATAAAATCAGTGCAGGACAATTCCCTGGACTCTCTAGATCAATAATTATCAAAAAAAAAAAAAGTTGAACTTTACCCTTTGGGTTGCGATAACAGGGTCATTTAGAAAATGGGCATGGCAGAATATACTCAAAAGCCTATAAATCCTAAACAAAAACTCAGAACTTCATAAAATTAAGTGAGCACATGCAGCATATGACTCTATCTTTTATGAAGATTGGACCATAGGTGGCACTATAACTGTTAAAAAGCTTTAAAAAAAAACAACATATTTTAAACTTGCGTTTGCTTGTTGAAGTTTATTATTATTATTATTATTTTTTCTCATTTTTACTTTCATTATTTTTACTTTTTTCAGTTGTTTTGCTTATATTGTGTACAGCACTTTGAGAAGCTGCTTTTAAAGGTAATGATAATGACATAACTTGCGACCATAGTTGGCTAAAGATGCTTTCGGGAAGACAGAGAAGCTGCTCACTGCAGAGCCAATGGGTGGAGCTTGATGTCCAGCTCCTTACTGGATGTAATGGGTGGAGCTAGACAGTCCAACCACACCCTAACTCTACCCATAACCACATCCCTAAACATAACTCCACCCATTACATCCAAAGCTGGATGTCATTTGGCTCTGCAGTGAGAACGACTTATTCAGATCTGCCTTCAACACTTAACTTCCTACAATCCAATCAATTCCCAAGGACAAAATCAAGTCCCGCCCTACATTTTTTTCTCATTCCAGAGGCTGGTTCACTTGGATATACATCACAATAGGGAAGATTTCCGTTTCATGTCAACTTGAACAAGTTTCACTAGCCTACCATTTTTCACTAGACATTTTTCTCCCGTATTTATGCCTCTTGTTTTGGCTGTTATGTCGCAGTTCAGGCAGTTCCTACATATCTCTTAAAGAAGAACAGGAAGAAACAGAAGAGTGTGGAACAGAGACAGAAACAGGAGGATCTTATATGAGCGTGAATCAGATGGGCTCCAACTGCAGGTTGGTGGATGCAGGTATCCAGAAGAATATATCGTTTGATGGCAAACCTATCACCCCCACCAGCTGGACAGGAGGTTTTTCAGAGATCCTCTCACTGAGAGATCAACTCAAACAGACAGAAGAGAAGGCCACACACGTGCAGCAAGAGGTAAACACTCTGATATCCGTTTTTCAAATATTAAAGTTTTTCTTAAGAATATGTTCTCTACATTTTGCTTAATTGTGTCTGTTAGTGTGATGGACTAAAGAATGAACTACAAAATCTGCGGGAAATGTATGAGACCAGTCAGAAGGAGCGAGCTGAACTGGAGCTAGAGTTACTGCGCTGCAGGGAAGAGCTGGAGAGGGCTGCTGACGTGAAAGAGGTATACTGATTATATAAATGTAGGTGAATATATATATATATATATATATATATATATATATATATATATGTATATATTAGGGGTGTAACGGTACATGTATTCATCCCGAACCGTACGGTATGGCTGTCACAGTTCGGCTCATGTAGTTAGATGACGAATACAGTCAGGCGATCCACACTCCAATTGAGAAGGGGGCGTGCGCGGTAATGCAACGCTGTTTGCTAACCGCCAAAACAGGAAAAAAGCAAAGAAAAAGAAGAACAGGTGATCTAGAATCTCTCAACCATTGTTTCAACCGCTGAAATACATCAATAAAACAGCTTGAGAATAATATCTCACATAGCATTACATTTACCTCAGGAAAGTCAATCAGTGTCCACAGCATGTTATTTCACTAGAGAAATTAACTCTATAGGGAGCATTTCACTAAATATGTGCACTATATTAGCTTATATCTTTGTTATATTTACTTTACCTGTTAATGTCTTAACTATTTCATATATGTTTAAATAAAATAGTCATAGAAACAAGTTATGATAGTAACTGTAAATTAATGCAAAACCTGCCTTGTTTTTTTTTTTTTTTTTTTTTTTTTTTTAGTGTTGATTATTATATCTAAAAATAAATAACAACTGAATTTAATAGTTTGGGCTCTGTTGTTAATTGTAACCTTTAATATTATAGTAATGTGCAAGAGAGGGCTAGCTGTACATATTTTTTTATCCTTAAGAAGATGTTAATTATAATTAAATTTATTTAAAGAGAGAGAGACACAATTTGGTCAATAAACCACTGTTTAATAAAAAAGAAGAAAAAAAAATTTTATGTTTAGTTTTCTCCCCCTTGCTGTACCGAACCGTGACTTTAATACCGAGGTACGTACCAAACCGTCATGTTTGTGTACCGTTACACCCATAATTATATATATATATATATTTATATATAGATAGATAGATAGATAGATAGATATACAGTGGGTACGGAAAGTATTCAGACCCCCTTAAATTTTTCACTCTTTGTTATATTGTAGCCATTTGCTAAAATCATTTAAGTTCATTTTTTTCCTCGTTAATGTACACACAGCACCTCATATTGACAGAAAAACACAGAATTGTTGACATTTTTGCAGATTTATTAAAAAAGAAAAACTGAAATATCACATGGTCCTAAGTATTCAGACCCTTTGCTGTGACACTCATATATTTAACTCAGGTGCTGTCCATTTCTTCTGATCATCCTTGAGATGGTTCTACACCTTCATTTGAGTCCAGCTGTGTTTGATTATACTGATTGGACTTGATTATGAAAGCCACACACCTGTCTATATAAGACCTTACAGCTCACAGTGCATGTCAGAGCAAATGAGAATCATGAGGTCAAAGGAACTGCCTGAAGAGCTCAGAGACAGAATTGTGGCTAAGGCCAAGGTTACAAAAACATTTCTGCTGCACTTAAGGTTCCTAAGAGCACAGTGGCCTCCGTAATCCTTAAATGGAAGACGTTTGGGACGACCAGAACCCTTCCTAAAGCTGGCCGTCCGGCCAAACTGAGCTATCGGGGGAGAAGAGCCTTGGTGAGAGAGGTGAAGAAGAACCCAAAGATCACTGTGGCTGAGCTCCAGAGATGCAGTCGGGAGATGGAAGAAAGTTGTAGAAAGTCAACCATCACTGCAGCCCTCCACCAGTCGGGGCTTTATGGCAGAGTGGCCCAACGGAAGCCTCTCCTTAGTGCAAGACACATGAAAAAACACCTGAAGGACTCCAAGATGGTGAGAAATAAGATTCTCTGGTCTGATGAGACCAAGATAGAACTTTTTGGCCTTAATTCTAAGCGGTATGTGTGGAGAAAACCAGGCACTGCTCATCACCTGTCCAATACAGTCCCAACAGTGAAGCATGGTGGTGGCAGCATCATGCTGTGGGGGTGTTTTTCAGCTGCAGGGACAGGACGACTGGTTTCAATCGAGAGAAAGATGAATGCGGCCAAGTACAGTGATATCCTGGACGAAAACCTTCTCCAGAGTGCTCAGGACCTCAGACTGGGCCGAAGGTTTACCTTCTAACAAGACAATGACCCTAAGCACAAAGCTAAAATAATGAAGGAGTGGCTTCACAACAACTCTGTGACTGTTCTTGAATGGCCCAGCCAGAGCCCTGACTTAAACCCAATTGAGCATCTCTGGAGAGACCTAAAAATGGCTGTCCACCAACGTTTACCATCCAACCTGACAGAACTGGAGAGGATCTGCAAGGAGGAATGGCAGAGGATCCCCAAATCCAGGTGTGAAAAACTTGTTGCATCTTTCCCAAAAAAACTCATGGCTGTATTAGATCAAAAGGGTGCTTCTACTAAATACTGAGCAAAGGGTCTGAATACTTAGGACCATGTGATATTTCAGTTTTTCTTTTTTAATAAATCTGCAAAAATGTCAACAATTCTGTGTTTTTCTGTCAATATGGGGTGCTGTGTGTACATTAATGAGGAAAAAAATGAACAAATGATTTTAGCAAATGGCTGCAATATAACAAAGAGTGAAAAATTTAAGGGGGTCTGAATACTTTCCGTACCCACTGTATGTATGTATATATGACATTTTATATAACAACTTATAGTTCTACATAAATATACACATAAATATTCATTTAAAATTATTTTAATTTCTAAATTATATTTTGTGTGTGTGTGTGTGTATATATATATATATATATATATATATATATATATATATATACACACACATCAGTATACCTGAAAATAACATCTGAATAATATCTGAATGTAAGTTTTTGATTATACATTTATAATCTGGGATATTATTATACTTTGAATAGTAATATAGATGAACCATCAGGTTTAATGGTGATTAATATGTTGTTAAATTAACAGTAAATTGAATTCCACTGTATCTCTACATTTGATGAAGGCAGACAAACCGAATAACGTTCCATCCTTTCAAAACATTTATATGTGTTTCTACAAATATGGGCACTTTTAGCGCTGTGGACACTTTAAAAAATAAACTTTTTTTAAACACATTCATAATTGCACTGTTTTTGACTGACAAATTCTTTTAGTTTCTACATTGAATTAAATATTAATTTAAACTAAACCCTAACCCTTTATACAATTAATTTTGTTCAATACTTTTGTATTTAAAGAGGGCCAGCTATCCAAATTAAAGAGAGTCTCATTCTTCTTCATAGGGCAGGTCAGATAGTTTTGAGGTTGTGTGTCAGAGATTGAGTGAAATCATTAGTAATGTATCAGCAAGTGATGATTTCAATGAAACATTAGCGGTGGGATGTGACAGGTGCAAAGAAAACAGACCTTCCAGGGCATGTTTATTTAGACATGATTGTGTGCCCACCAAATGACAGTAAAAGAAGGAAGATCGTTATTCCTAATCATCACTCACCAATAGGCTGATGACTTCACCTGTTTTTTCTGCTATTTTGAAATCCATTTCACATGTTATCAAACTCTGTGCACTACATGATTAAACATTAAGGTCAAGGACACCTTTGCCCTTTGGCTTCCATATTTAGCTGGCATGGACAAAACCTGATGATTCAGCGTGATTTGAGCACATACCAAAGAGCATCTTGGGTCCCACTTTATATTAGGTGTCTTTAACAACTATGTACTAACATTTAAATTAATCATTTGATACAATGCACTTACTGTGTACATACATAAAAAATACTTGCATGTAATTACATCTGTAATAATTTCTGTAATTACATCTATAATTAAATCTGCAAGCAGCGATGAAAGGGCACCCATGCCACCACTCCCGGTGGGTTTAGGAAAATTGCATAATTTAGTATGTTGCTAGTAGTGCATCACAGTGTTAAACACATCACTTCCTATTGCCAGTGGGTGGCGCTATTACTATAACTGAATATTGTCATGCAGGACTGTTCTCAAACATGTAAAGTTTGGGGCAGATCAAACATTGTATGCCTGAGTTACGACAGCTTCCTCTTTCATGGTGAAACATCAGATTTTGTCAGGCCGCCACGGACATGCTGTTCAACGAAAACTAAAGATTTTTGCAATTTAACATCGCTAAGGCCTTAAGATTAGACTGACCAAATATGATATTGATCTGATAAAATCTCTCTCTCAGTTCAGGAAACGTGAAGTTTGGGGCAGATCAGACATTATATACCCGAGTTACAACAACTTCCTGTTTCATGGCGAAACATCGAATTTTGTCAGGCCGTCACAGACACTCCCTTCAGTGAAAAGTAAAGATCTTCGCAATTTAACGTCGCAAAGGCCTTTAGATTAGACTGACCAAATATGATATTGATCTGATAAAATCTCTAGGAGGAGCTCGTTAAAGTACATCTGGAAATGGCAAAAACTGAAGAACTTTTGCAGAGAAAATTCTAAATATCTCACTTCCTGTTGGGTTTTCAGATTTTGCACCCAGGGATTTTTTCTTTAGGTACTGGGCTGTTACATGTGTCTACCGAATTTCATACTTGTACGTGAAACGCAGCGCGAAGGGCACTTAATTGAAATTTTGTAGGTGGTGCTATCGAGCCATTTTGCCACACCTAATATCAGATATAAATTTTCACCGCTTCTGATGCGTGTGCAAATTTTCATGAGTTTTCGAGCATGTTTAGGCCCTCAAAAATGCAATTCATTTCGGAGAAGAAGAATAATTGACCAAGCAATTCACACCATCGGTGCTTGGGCCCTAATTACACTGTTGACCCATCCCTTACACCTTAACCCACCCTTAAACCTACCCATACCACCAAACCTGTCCCTAACCTTACCCGTGTCCCACCTCAATAGCAGCACAAGTGTTTTGTAATAAAACGTCATCACAATAAATACATTGTACTTATTTTTATGTAAGTACACTGTAGTTAAAGAAACCTAATATAAAGTGGGACACATCTAATGTTTTTCAGTGGAAAAAAGGAACCTTTTGAGTTCACATGATCGGTGCCACAAATTTCATTATTGACCTATAGAATAGTGCAAAATCATCAATATTGAATCCCAGATGTATATTCTACAAAATGAGATACACAGCATAGCTATTTATATACTTTGTGTTTTAGCATGGCTGGAGAACTGTATTGATCATCTGTATTATACAAATAAAAAATGAATGAATAAACCAATAAATAAATAAATACATGTGTATGATTTAATATTACAATCCAGTCTATATTCAATATAGTGTACTATTCATTCAGTCATTACTTTTGATCTCAGTCTTCATGTAATTTTCTTTCCAAGATATGGAGCTAGAATTATGACAATACTTTGAATTTGAATTGTGTAAATTTGAATTATAGACAAGTGTAATTGAATAAAATGGAATATTATGTGGCATTTTACATAGATCTGAATTTGATTTTTTAAAACTTGAATATTAAACATTTGAAATTAAACACAACTGAAATGTTTTCATGGCAGAATTTTATAGATGTTTTTTTTAAACAGCAGATTTTTCCTTCTGAAATTTTAGACTGCAAATATCCAGTTTTTAAAAATACAGCTTCAAGTTTTCAAGATAAAAGAAAGAAATTCAGAAAAAAGAAGTAATTCAGAACATCAAATTCAATATTGTAAATTCAAAGCGCAAAAATTCAGATGATACAGAAAGTAGGTCAGAGGCCATCCACAGGGAAGAGTAGAGGATCTCAGTTTCTCTGCTGTTTGAAAATACATGTCTATAAAATTCTGCCATGAAAACATTTCAGTTGTGTTCAATTTTTTAATCAATTTGTTTGTCAAATGTTTAAAATTCAAGTTTTAAAAAATCAAATTCAGATCTATGTAAAATGCCACATAATATTCAATTTTATTAAATTACACTTGTCTATAATTCAAATTTACACAATTCAAATTCAAATAGTATTGTCATAATTCTAGCTCCATACCAAGATAGATGTCATCATCACCCGGTTTCTCTATTTCTTTCTAGGAATGATGCTCATAAAAACCATTGATTTGTTGCTGCCGGTCTGAACTATATCGTATAAAGAACAAAAGGTAACATTAAACTAAATTTTGGTCTTTATGGTGTTCTTTATGATATGTTTTGTAAAAACAAACTTTATGCTTTCTAATGACCTGACTAAATTAGACAATGTCATATTGTTATTTATTTATTGACAGTTTATTATAACAAATAATCTTGCTTTGACTGCAGGAAACACTTTAGTGTAATAGTCAGCCTGATCTATGAGAATTGTGATTTATTTTGTGCCAGATTATTAACATGCCAATTACTTTTTTCTTACCTGTGTTCTCCCATGATGACAACCACAAACATCAATATGATCAGCGCTCATCACAGCCTCTACAATAACATCTGGAGTTTTGTTTTTTGTGTGTGTGTCCTTTTGTCTTTTTGCAATAATAACCAAGACAAAAATTCCGACTACAGATCCCTTTTTTCAGCCTGTTCTGGATCGCACATGACTGCTCTTGGTAAAATTTAAAAGCAGCAACTGCTCACCTCTGTTATATTCTCTGTTACATTTTTCCTATATTTCACATGTACTTTATATTAGTTTAGCAAAAGTTTTAATGATGTTTTTGATTTATTCACCATTTAGCTACTGATTGTGTTGTGTTGTAGGCTTAAATAGATTTAATATAATGATAAGTCTACATTGATGAATTCTTCCTAATACGAGATGAAGTGCAAGAAATATATTAATTGTAACAGGCCAATACAAGCACTGTTAAGGAGGTCTGAATTGGAAATGAATGACATACTTAAATACTTAAAATAGTTATTTTATACCTTATATATATTATTTTATGAATTTTTACTTAATTCTATTGGTTTACAATAACTGCTACAATCTGTTCTTTTTATAATTTTATGCATGTTACCGCATGAGGCAATGCTATATAGTGCCATATAGATAATTGTATTTAGATTTGTACATTGATAAGAAGAATGTGTTATTACAACAAAATGTCCATATACAGTTCTGGAAAAAAAATCTGGATTTCTGCATGTATGCCCCCTAAATTGTGAACTGAACATCATTAGTCAACAAACAATGCACATCATTTAACTGCGGCATGCATTTCGTGTAAACTCTCAAGGTCACTGATATTTAGTAACTAATTCAACAGCCTAGAGAAACCACTTCAGTAATGAGATGTCAGGCCACAGGATTTTAATGAAACTGATGTCGGGTTGTTTGAGTTGTCTGAGCCAGTAAATTTACTCATGTGCTTTTGGATCATTGATGCACGGACCAAATTCAGTTTCTATAGGATTCTACGGATGGCCATTCATAGAGGGTCATAACTCTGACCTTTTCCAGTCAATTAAACTTTAACTTTAATCTTTTCTAAAGTAATTTGAAATCACTTTTCATCACCTTGAAACAGAATTACATTATTTTGAGCAGATTATCAAATTTTGTCAAATCTGACCTGACCTGTTTGGAACTCTGTAATTAAAGCCTTATTATCAAGAAAGTTCATATATTTTTACTTTTCCTATCAATGACCTTGATTGTTCAAACCCTTTGTTTTATAAAGATAGAATATAATTTATATAAAATTTATATGAAAACTAAAAATCTAAGTCAGACTTTAAGTATTATGATTGAATTGATAGTCGGATGACATTGTAGATCATGTGTGGTCTCTTACGGTGATCATCCTGATTTATAGACTTATGGGCCATTAATATCTCTGGTTCCTTATCTGTCAGTAACTTCGACATGGTGTCGATGACTGACACTAGGGGTCGCACTTGGGAACCCCAAACACCTCTGATACTTTAATATAAGGCCAATGAGAATTGGCGAATGGAGTTTTCTTGCCACTCCCCTGGACATACGGATATAAAAGGAAGACAGCATGCATAACTCATTCGGATTTGTTCTTCGAAGCCGAGTGAGTCTCATCTATACACAAGCTCAATCCATTCATCCTCTGGAAAGGAAGCAAATTGCTGTTGTGACGACACATTGCAGTGGTCTTTCTAGTGGAAAGTGCACAGATAAGTGTAGAGAAAGTTCTCCTTGGTGCTTCAGCAAGCCTGAAAGATCAGTTTCCTTTAAAAGAGCTTTTGGTGGTTAGCGCTGACGACGATGCAAGATGCAATGGGAGCGTTTCCACTAGGTCAATCTGCACGGGCCTCCCATTCCTCGTCTTGCACGTTGTGCCCGGTGGAGCTTCCAGAAGACTTTGAGCTATTGAGCTACCGCACCGAAGGTGGAAGTCCTGCCAAGTCATATCGATAGTTTGTCCTCATCCGGAGCCCCAAATATGAAATCAGATTTCTCATTTGGGGCTCCGGATGAGAACAAACTATCGATAGGACTCGGCTGGACTTCCACCTTTGATGCAGTAGCTCAATCCGAGTCTGATGCAGAGTTGGCAGCCATGCTTTCCCAGGCTGTCACGAGCATCAGTCTGGAGCTGAATCCTCTGTCCTGTCCCAAGTGCTTGTGGCTGAATGAATGGTATCTGAGTTCAGAGCGGGACTTACAGCCTCAGTACCTTTCTTCCCAGAAGTGCATGTAGAGCTGATGAAGTCATGGAGGGCACCTTTCATTGCCCGGTCCCACTTCACAAGCTCTTCCACCCTCACTATCCTCGACGGTGGGATGGCTACGGGGTATACGGACGTTCCACAGGTGGAGCACGTGGTTGCTATGCATTTATCTCCACAAAACGCCGCCACCTGGCGGAATCCTCCCAGACTCCCATCCAGGGCCTGTAAGTTCACTTCATCTCTAATGGCAAAGGCTTACAGTGCTACTGGACAGGCCACCTCCATCCTGCAGGTCCATAAGGCCAAAGCTCTGCCAAAGCAAAGAGCTGCACAAGGGTAGTTCTGAGCCGGACTGATGCAGGAACTGCGCTCTCTGAGCAATGAAGGTCAAGGCACAGGCTCTTGGCCAGACGATGTCCACCATGGTAGTCGCTGAGATGGTAGTTGCTGAGATGAGGGAGGTCGACAAAGTCAGTTTTCTTGAAAACCCCATCTCACAAGGTGGTTTCTTTTGTGAAACTCTCAGAGGCTCCTGTGGCATATGGCGTCCTCGGCAGCGGTTACGGTGCTCGGGTTGATGCATATGAGACCACTTCAGCATTGGCTACAGACTCGTGTCCCAAGATGGGCATTATGCAGCGGCACACATCACGTGGCCATCATGCCAATTTGTCGTTGCTTACTCAGGCCTTGGACAGACCTTGCATTTCTACGGGCGGGGGTTCCCCTAGAACAAGTGTCCAGGCATGTTGTGGTCACAACAGTCTGGCTGGGAAGCTGTGTGCAATGGGCACGCAGCGTCGGGCTCCTGGACAGGACCTCGACTGCAGTGGCACATCAGCTGCCTCAAGGTGCTAGCGACATTGCTGGCCCTGCGGAGGTTTCAGATGTGTTGGAACACAATTGGCCCCGGGGCCTTTGCAAATATGCATTTCTTTAGCAAACTGCGCCTCTCTAACAGACATCTGTAGAGCAGCAGGCTGGGTGACACCCAATACCTTCACAAGATTTTTTAATCTCTGGGTTGAGCCAGTCTCGTCCCGTGTGCTATTGGGTACTAACGGGTAAGTAACGGACAACAGGCAGGGTGTACCACTTGCACACAATGCCTTTCCCCTCCCTGAGGTGATAACATGCACTTATTTGTCCATGTGAGTTGCCTTGACTAATGAACCCTGGATGTGAGTTTTCCCTCAGTACACTTGGCAGTCAAATTCAGCAGAGGAATTTGATGTCAGGCCCAGTACTCGTGATGCATGCCCTTTCAGGTCAGCCCGTATACTTGGGCTAGGTGCTCCATATGTAGTGATTCGCTGATGGTAATCCCATATGATGTATTGTCCACGATATGGTTTCCCTTATGGTAAACCTGTGTCTTCCCCTTTGTCTCTGCCGCCAGTCACTGCATTTGTAGTAGTTCCTTCCTTTTCAGGTAAGATCTACCACAGGAACCTCTTTCCACGTATGGTACTTCCTGGTTGTAAGTCCATGTGATGTATTCTCCACATACTAACCTCTCTTAGGGCAGGATGTGGTCTTTGTCATTTTCTTTCTCCTGTCTAGGAGAAAGAGTGCTTCCCCAGTGCTAACTCTGGTGGAGAAAGAGCACTTCCCCAGTGCTGATTCTGGTCTGCACAGCTGTGAGCTTTTATTTACAAAAAAAAGAGAAAAGGACAAAAGACCGGCTAAAGCTACCTATCCCCATGGTAAGTACTGTCCTCTCTGCCCCCATGTGGTACGAAGGACGTTGGGTAGGTGACAATGTTATGAGTGCTCTTGTTACCCAGCACGCGGGGCTTGCCGACATCTGCACCGCCAAATACTCGTAACACAGTTCAGATGTTGTGTCGTTTTCCCCGGGGGGACCCCTAGTGTCAGTCATCAACACCACGTCAAATCAAGTCACCTTTATTTATATAGCCCTTTATACAATACAGATTATTTCAAAGCAACTTTACAGTGATAACAGGAAAATGATGTTGTTCAGCTGAAGTCAGTTCAGTGTTGAAGTGACTGAGAGATAGGGAACGTCTCGGTTACTATTGTATCCTCCGTTCCCTGATGGAGGGAACAAGACATGGTGTCCCTCCTGGCAAAATGTTAAACTGCCCACTGAAATGGGCGTGACAATATCTCGGCTCCTCAGCACAAATCTGAATGAGTGATACACGCCGTCTCCCTTTTAAACATGTATGTCCAGGGGAGCGGCATGCAAATTCTTCTTGCCAATTCTCATTGGCCGTTTCTCAAAATATCAGAGGTGTTCCTAAGTGCAACCCCTAATGTCAGTCATTGACACCACGTCTCATTCCCTCCCTCAGGGAACGGAGGTTACAATAGTAACCGAGATGTTCTTGTGTGAGTCAGCCAAAGGTCAGCTGAGATTATCAAAGCCTAGCAACAAATGGAATTATTATAATTAGTAGTAGTAGTAGTATTCTGTTGTCACAGTGGTACCAAAACAGTTGTATTTAAATGTGTAAAATTTCTAGAATATTTGTATACTTTGAATAGTAATATACAGTAGATGAATCATCAGGTTTAATGGTGATTAATATGGTGTTAAATTAACATGAACTGAATTCCACTGTATCTCTAGATTTGATAAAGACAGACAAATTGAATAACGTTCCATCCTTTCAAAACATTTATGTGTGTTTCTACAAATATGGGCACTTTTGGCGCTGTGAACACTTTAAAGAAATAAACTCTTTAAACACACTTTTCATAATTGCACATTTTACTTGCACACCATCAATGTCCAGTTCTCCTGTGATTTTCATATAAATAATATCTTTTTTTTCATATATCACAAACTTCAGAAAAAAAGGTCAACAGTTAAGGCTACTTTCATTTTGTATCCTAAATGTAATCCTATTTTTGCACTTGTTGCACAAAATTGTTGATAGTGGTATTATGCCTCAACTAAGGAACAGTATAATCTGTGTAAAAAATTATGTAAATCATTTTCACACAATAAATATGGTTTGTAATTTCAATCATTTGTATTTTGCTCTG
The DNA here is from genome assembly GCF_019924925.1 of Ctenopharyngodon idella. Taxonomy (NCBI): domain Eukaryota; kingdom Metazoa; phylum Chordata; class Actinopteri; order Cypriniformes; family Xenocyprididae; genus Ctenopharyngodon; species Ctenopharyngodon idella. The sequence continues at coordinate 25,069,264 of NC_067243.1, read as the reverse complement.
TGTTTAGATATTTTTAATGTATTAATATTTTACAATGAATTTTCATATTTTATGATCTTTAAGATCTGGCTCAAGCATTGTATACACACACACACACACACACACACACACACACACATATATATATATATATATATATATATATATACAGTTGCAAGAAAAAGTATGTGAACCACTTGCAGAATCTGTGAAAATGTGCAAAATTTTAACAAAATAAGAGAGATCATACAAAATGCATGTTATTTTTTATTTAGTACTGTCCTGAGTAAGATATTTTACATAAAAGATGTTAACATATAATCCATAAGACAAAAAAATAGCTGATTCATGAGTCCCTTGTTTATTCTGAGCAGTTAAACTGAGCTCTGTTCTTCAGAAAAAAATCTCCAGGTCCTGCAGATTCTTCAGTTTTCCAGCATTAAATATCTTACTCAGGACAGTACTAAATAAAAAATAACATGCATTTTGTATTATCTCTCTTATTTTGTTAAAATTATTAACATTTTCACAGATTCTGCAAGTGGTTCACATACTTTTTCTTGCAACTGTGTATATATATAAATATATATATATATATATATATATATACTAGGCAATCAGAGTATTCAGACAGACCATATATATATATATATATATATATATACACAGTATAAAGTGGAGTTTCCTCTGAGGGAAAGTGCTTAGGGAAGTTTGCGAGTGTATGTCTAAAAGTGGAGTTAAACAGCCTGGATAATCTCTTAAAGTGACACAATGCAGGGATTTTTTAATGAAGGGGTGCAACACTAGTGTTAGAGAAGACTATTCATGTTTCTGTCCTAAAATCAAGTCTTTCAGAGCTTTTGGGTAATCAGAGTATTTGTGACAAACATGGAAGATTGTTTGTGAATTACTTTAGTGGTTGAAATATTGCATGGAAAATTGCTGCGGTTAAAGAACTTTATACCACAATAAACCAACATCTCATGAACTGTAAGTTCTGTGATGTTTCTTGAAAATCTCATTGCTTCACATTCAAGAATTAAAACTGCACTACAGAACATTCTATGAATTGTTTTAAAGTCAGGATTTTCCAGCAGCAAATAGAGATCTCTAACTCTAGTAAAAAAAATCTAGAACACTTTCTAGAAACACCTCATTTGACTATTGTGCTTTAAAAATATATTTGTATGATACTGAAAATATAAAATGTAACTCTCTTTTATAATTCCTTTGGGATCTTCCAAAAAAAGAACACCAGAATTGTTAGAACGTGAGGTATCACATTCATCATGTGTTTAAGGTTCAAAAGAAATACGAGACTTCTTGGATGACACTGCACACTACACTGATCTTTTTATATGCATGGATCCACAGTGTCATAAATTGTCATATTAAATTCAAGCCAGGAATTCATGCTGCCAGGTATGTTGACTCAGACTCTTCTTTTATACTTCTGTTGGAACATTAGGTCAGGCATAAGAAGGCAAATTGTGAAGTTCAATCTCATCAAGCTGGAAGACCAACTGAAACCAGATGAGACCAGCAAATGTTAGGAAGTGTTTTTTTTTCCTCAAAAAGAAAGAGCTACTTATGAACCATCTCTAAATTACATTGGCAAGAATGTGTTTGTGAACCCTTTAATGCATTTCTGCATTAGGTTGCTAATAAAATGTGGTCTGGTCTTCATCTAAGTAACAATTATAGATTAACGCAATCTGACTAAACTAATAACCAACAAACAGTACTTTTCAGAATTTTATTGAAGACATTGAGTGTTCATTGACAAGGCACATTGGAAAAAGTAAGCAGGCATCCTGCGATCTTTGCTCTACTCTAAGAACACAAAGAGCAATCCTGAAAGAGGTGAGAAAGAACTCAAAGATAACAGAAAAAGACTCCACAAACTGCAGAATTCTTTGTTCATTTTGATTGTGAAAGGACAACACATAGGAAACCGCTGCTGCCTAGCATATCTCATATGTTTGGCCAAGACATCCTGGATATCCCACAAAACACCTGAGAAAATGTTTTGTGGACAGTTGAGGAAAAAGAACACTGCACCAACACCAAAACCTCATCCCAAATGTGAAACACAGCGGAAGGAGCATCATGGTTAAGAGCTGCTTTGCTGCCTCAGGGTCTAGAGACTTCACAATCACTGAAGGAACAATGAATTCAAAAGTGTATAAAGACATTTTACAGGAAAATGCTAAGACAGCAGTCCATGACTTCAAGCTTTAGAGATGCAACACGATAATGATCCAAAGCCAACAAGCAATCAACAACTAAAGAATGGCTGAAAAAGAAGAAAATGTGTGTTGTCTTGAGTCTTTACCTGAAGCCAATTGAGATGCTGTGGTAAAGAGAGCTGCGCTGTCAAAGCAACCCAAAAATATTGATTAATGGAAACAGATTTGTGGGGAGAGATGGGGAGCCCTGGTCTTATTCCCCCTGGTTTCACAGACAAGGCTTAAGCTAGTCCTAGACTAAAATGCATGTTTGAGTTGTTATAACAGAAAGCAACTTGTACTGACATATCTTAAAATATGTCAGCACCATTGTTTTGTCTCAAAAAGGTGCACACCAGTAATGTTTTTTTCTAGTGAACATTTATAAAAGCTACTTAAATGCCCTAATTGAACTAAGGCCTAATCCTGACTTAGGCTAAGCCCTGTCTGTGAAACTGGGCCATTATTTTATTGTCTCTTACAAGATAATATTTTATTGTCACTGGAATTTTGGGTTACAAAACAGATTTTAATGACCATGTGAAATGCAGGTTAATCATTTGGTGTGTCACTGATGTGTCCGTAAGTCAGAAGTGTTCATCTAAATCTGCCATGCTGAGTCACTTTGTCTGGTCATTGCTCTGCACAGAGAGGACGGCCCAAAATACACATTGGAGAAAACAATCTTTGCCAAATATCGCAACTCAAGACATTTATAATTAGTTAGAGAACCCTCTAGAACATGACAAGACAAAGTAACCAATCTTGACACACACAATCTGCTACATGCTACATTGTATTTTATTTATTTTTTAACAAATAAAACAAAATTGATTCCTATTATGTGACTATGTGATGTTTAAGCTACATGATGTTTTACTTGGACACTTGGCACACATTTGCTCTCTAAACAGATCAACTGCTTTCACATTACCAAACCACAGTGAAGTGCAAGAGCACATGCCATGCTCTGACTGGATTAAAATTTGAAAGCATTTTCTGTCATGTGACACCTGATACCAGTCACAGTTTAAATGCTTATGTTCTTGCAGGGGACAGAGGGATCCCAAGGCCCTTATAAAAAAAAAAAACAAAAAAAAAAAACACTTGTCATTTAATATTGGGGTGATAACTTTTGGTAACACTTTAGTATAGGGAACACATATAAACTATTAACTACAACTTTTCCCTCAATAAACTCCTTATTTACTGCTTATTAATAGTTAGTAAGGTAGTTTTTAAGTTTAGGTATTGGGTAGGATTAAGAATGTAGAATAAGGTCATGCAGAACAAGGCATCAATATGTCCTTAATAAGTACAAATAAATAGCTAATATTCTAGTAATATGCATGCTAATAAGCAACTAGTTAAAAGAGCCTAAAATAAAGTGTTTCCTAACTTTTTTTAAAGACAACTGACTATGAATGAACAGGATTTCTGATTGATCTTGTTACAAACGTATATAATGTACAATTCGTATAGAAATATAACGTCTGCTTGGAATTCCAGAAAACATGCATATATATATATATATATATATATATATATATATATATATATATATATATATATAAAACGGAATGAATTTCACACACTGTAAAAAATATTTTCAGGATTTGTTATCATAACATTTTTTCTTTTGTCAAAACAACTTAGATAATTAATGTGGTTCAGATAACATAATATTTAGAGTTTCTGTTGATTAAACCAATCGCCTTCATTGTATTAACTCAAATTTTTAATTTAAATGAACTCAAACTTTTACTTTTTTTTAAGTTAAAACAACAATTCTTTTTTAAAGTGCATGCACAGTAAAAAAGTTTTGTAGGTGTAACTTAATGTATAAGGTTGATCACTTTGCATAATATAATATAATATAATATAATATAAAACGCAGTTTGATTTTGAGCCTATATTCTAATGAATTATTCTACTCAGTAGGTCTATTTAGGAGCTGTTTGTAATTACATATCATTCTTCATACACTAATCATTTAATAACATGTAACATGTGACATGCACGCTATATTGTAAAGTGTTGCCGCCGTCACTCTCTATTTTTGCTGTGACTTTGTCATACAGGGCTGGTGACCGCACAGTTTACAAATGAGAGGACATGTAGCCGCCCACTTACCCCGATTGTCCAGAAATAAGTGTGTCTCAACTGGCCAATCACAATGTGTGTTATTCATTTCGACCAATCTGATCTATGATAGATATCCTTCAGAATTAGAAAATTAGTTCGTCATACTCCAGTATACAGCATTACATCAGTGTGATGTAATCCCCGAGGTCCTGGGTGCATTTAAGCCCCCTTCATTCACCCTCTCTTCATTTCAAACGGAGTTTCACTCCTGCAAACTGCGGAGCAGCAAAGTGACTTTTTCATTTTTCAAAAAGTGACATTCTTCAAACGCGAAGTGTCCATTAAGAAGTGGCGACTACATTTGGCAGGGTACTGAGAATTAAAAACGGGGTCCGGCCGCCGTGTAAACCGTAAATCGGATAATTTATCATCGTCTTGACAGAAGACCCCTTTTCACAAGTATCCGTGAGAGTCTGTCTGTTTTTTGTTTTTTAACTTCATCCAAGTTTTGATCTGTTTAACAGCGAGCGCGCCTCTGACACGCTCCCGCAAAAGTGACGAGCTGTGAATTTCACGCATTAGAAGTATAAAAGGAAGAGTCCATCATGAGCAATTACACACATTTAGACGATCTCCCGCCACAATATTACCAGGGCACAGACCTTGGGGAAGAGGAAGAGGAAGAGATGCCAGCAACAGAGAAAGATCTGGCTGAGGACGCGCCGTGGAAGAAGATCCAGCAGAACACCTTCACCAGATGGTGCAATGAACATCTCAAATGCGTCAATAAGGGCATCACTGACCTCCAGAAAGACCTGAGCGATGGGCTTAAACTCATCGGGCTTCTGGAGGTCCTCAGTCAGAAGAAAATGTACAGAAAGCATCATGTCAGACCAAACTTCAGACAAATGAAATTGGAGAACGTGTCGGTGGCGCTGGAGTTTCTGGAGAGAGAGCGAATCAAATTAGTGTCAATAGGTAAGTTCTGCTTTAACTAGTTAAACAGGAATAAACACCAACACTTAAAGTTAAATAAGTTTCTATTTTTATATTTAAGTTCTAAAATATTGTATAGACCCTATAACATTTAGGTAACACTTTAGATTAGCTACACGTTAACTATTAACTAGTTTTCCCTCAATAAACTCATAGTTACTGCTTATTGATAGTAAGTAAGGTAGTTGTTGTAGTGGTTATGTTTAGGTAGGGAGCTAGAATATGGTCATGCAGAATAAGACATTAATATGTGCTTTATAAATACTAATAAACAGCCAATATGCTAGTAATATACAAGTAACTAGTTAATAGTGAAATTGTGTTCCCTAATCTAAAGTGGTACCAACATTTCTATTCAAACTTCGAACAGTTACACTAGGGATAGGTCAGTTCAGGGTTTTTTATTGTCAGGTAGGAATAGCCCCTTTATACAGTAACTTTAAATGGTCAATCTGTTTAACATTAAAATATTTGTACTTACGAATTACTTATTAATAAAAGTGACATTCATATTTGTTAATTACTTAGAAGTGAAGTTATCACGCACTAACAAATCTAGTTGATACTACTGCTCTTTGTGTATCTCGGGTAAAGTTGCCAAACCTCTCTCTCTCTCACACAAGCCTGCCTGTAAACCTTATCAGCAGTCAGATGCTCACTTCTTTACCTCAACTCTAAAGTTGAGGTGTCAGGTCAGAGTCTGGAGTAGTATTTCAGCACCATGTACGAGTAGTTCACATTGGGTTTCCATGTGTCAGTGAAATGGAAAATAGTTCTAAGGGGCTACAGCTTGTTTGTTGAATAAAGGTCAAAGGTTATATCTGATCTGTGCAGACATGCTGTAATAACTTGTTGGGGTATTAATGAATACAGAGAAAATATTGCAGTTAAATCACTGTAGGTTTGCAGTTTATTGGTCAATGTTTAGAGCTGCTTTGATAGATAAAGAACAGCACTTTGTGTAAAGCAGTGGTGTGAGGGTGTTTTGGGGAGACTTGACCTCTTAAAGGGTTCGTTCACTCAAAATTTATGTCATTAATTACTCACCCTCATGTTGTTTCAAACCCGTAAGACTTTCATTCATCTTCGGAAAACAAATGAATATCTTTTAAATGAAATCTTAGAGCTTTCTGTCCCTCCATTGACAGTCTACGCAACAACCAAAAAAGTTCATTAAGAGATCTTAAAACTAATCCATATGAATTGAGTGGTTTAGTCCATTTTTTTTTTGAAGAGACACAATCGCTTTATATGATATACAGATTTAATTTAGGCTTTTTTCACATATAAACATTGATCAGTGAAAACAGAAACTCAACCGTACTTGCTTGACGCGTGAGAACCAACCCCATTGGTTCTTGTGGAAGTTCAAACGTGCTGCGTAACACATGAGAACAAACCTCATCATTGGTTCTCACACGTCAAGCAAACATGCTTGAGCTTTCGTTTACCACAACTGATGTGTGTGTTGATGATTATTTATATGTGATTAAAAGCTTAAATTAAATATATTCATCATATAAAGCAAACGAGTCTCTTCAGAAAATTTGGAATCGCTCAATTAATACGGGTTAGTTTACAATCTCTTTATGAACTTTTTGAAGCGTCAAAATGGTAGTTTGGAGTTAATGGAGGGACAGAAATCTCTCAGATTTCATCAAAAAGATCTTCATTTGTTTTTCAAAGATGAACAAATGTCTTAGAAGTTTTGGAACGACATGAAGGTGAGGAATTAATGAGAGAATTTTCATTTTTTGAGTGAACTAACCCTTTAACAGCCTGGAACTACTATTAATACAAACATAAATTATGTTGTGTGTTTTGCGTAACAAAAAAGTACACATTTTTTGAGTTCATGTTGACATCCCAGGTCTTTGTAATCTTCTTTATGATGGGAATGGTAATCAAAGCAAGTGATTCAAAGAAATATGATAAATTAAACCCAATGTCAATTTGTAAAGTCCATTTGATAAATCAGTTTTCTTGTGATTGTCTTTGTAGACAGCAAAGCCATTGTAGATGGGAACCTGAAGCTGATTTTGGGTCTCATCTGGACACTCATTCTCCATTATTCCATCTCCATGCCCATGTGGGATGATGAGGATGATGAAGAGGTTAAGAAACTCACTCCCAAACAGAGATTGCTGGGCTGGATTCAGAACAAGGTTCCAGAGCTGCCTATTAACAACTTCAACAAGGACTGGAGGGATGGCAAGGCCCTTGGTGCCCTTGTGGACAACTGTGCCCCTGGTAAGAACACAGTCTGACATTATCAGGTGTGGCTGTCTGCTTGGTTTGACTTTGGGCAGTTGTGGTTGGGTGAGGAACAGTCAAGATTGTCTAGAGATTTTAGGTTCTCACTAGGCATGTAACGGTACATGTATTCGGCCCGAACCTTGACGTCCGTACCATCACATACAGCATACAGGTGCATATTGTCAGATGACGAATACAGTCACAGCCGATCCACACTCCAATCCATTAGCGCGCGGTAATGCAATGCTGTTTGCTAACCGCCACAACAGGAAAAAGCACAGAAAAAGAAGAAATTATCTATGCATAGATATGTTTATGTGTAATCTCTCAACCAGTGTTTCAATCGCTGAAAAACATCAATAAAACAGCTTGAAAATAATATTGAACTCAGCATTACATTTACCTCAGGCAAGTCATTTAGTGTCCACAGCATGTTAGTTCACTAGAGAAATGTTTCTCTAGTGAACTAACACTAACAATAAACCACTGTTTAATAAAAAAGAGAGCTCAACCCATTTTATTGTCATTAGGAAGAAAAATAATAACATTGCAATAACAAAAATATAAACAAGGAAAGACCTGTATAGTATTTCAAAGAATGGATAAATTCTGCAATACAATAAAGAACGAGAGCTTCATATATTTACTCCAACTAAATTATGACCTACTTCTTGCGCCACTTGTTGCTCACATGGAGTCATGCTGAGGAGAGGGGTAGTGAACTAAAGTGTTTACTTCAGTGTAGCTGATATGAAACAGTCCCTGTGAGACAGTCATGACCATACAGGGTGTTGCTGGCTTTTGACAAATCACAGCATTACCATTATCATTATATATTTAGGTTACATTATATGTTTCTTTAGACATTTTTTATAAACAATTTCTAAAGAGCCTGATGTCATAACTGATGTAATAATTGTTTCAATAAAATGTTTCCTTTACTTTTTTATGTATAGTTTGTGGCTTAAGACCTCATTAATGAAGACCTTTAATGATTCACTCAAATCAATTTAACTCTTTTTATAGGTCTGTGCCCTGACTGGAAGACATGGGACCCCAACCAGCCCGTTGCAAATGCTCGTGAGGCCATGCAGCAGGCTGATGACTGGCTCGGCGTGCCACAGGTGAACATCCACTCAACATTAACGTCACATGTTCAGCCAGTGTATTTACTTAAATCATAAGGAAGGTAGTATCCGGGCATGGCTTTGTATAAAATGTTAGTGGTTTCAGCACTTTGACACATAAGTTGTGCCTGCTCCATTATCCTCATGGGATAAGTGTGAGATTCCATGAATGGTGTAGCATGTGTGTCATAAATTCTTGGGGCTGAATTCCCTGCTGACTGTTAAGGGGATGTGGGAGGGGTCTGGCTCCTGGTAAATCCTGACCTTGACTTGTTGAAGGCCGCTGTCAAACCTCAGCATTGTGTGGATATATATAGTATCTGGAGAGATTGCCACCACCCTGTGATGGTGGAACAAACGTGATGGTGAAAAGAAAATGCTGGAAGGGAGTGGCTTCTAACTGCAATGTTTATCTCATCATAAACAGGCTTTCTGACTAGTTCACTAGTTACTTCTCCAATGGAAATTTAGTGTAATAACTTTAATAAGCACATACTTACCCAACTTGAAAGTGGTTATTAATGAATGAGGCCCTGTATACTTAACTCTCATCTGACATCTATGAATTTTTGATCTCTAGGTGATAGCTCCAGAGGAAATTGTGGATCCAGATGTGGATGAGCATTCAGTGATGACGTACCTCTCTCAGTTTCCCAAAGCTAAACTAAAGCCTGGAGCCCCTCTTAAGCCAAAGCAGCTGTACCCCAAAAAAGCCAAGGCCTATGGACCAGGTGAGCAAACTAAAGCTGTTGAAACGTGCTTTGTCGGCACAAAATTAATAAAAAGTTTTTGAGCTACACATACAAATTCAGTCAAATAAATTTTAAAATAAGAGCTATTTATGCTTTATTTTGGGTACTTTGCATTAGGGATGCCACGGTTCTCAATATAATATTGAACCGTTCGGTACGGCATCCACGGTTCAATACGGGCTTGTGAAATGCGTTTAAATCTCTCTATGCACGTTAATTTCCGCGTTTATCCTCAGGCCGCATATTTACATCCGGTGCTGTGACATAAGCCATTGTTCCTTACCTAGAGCTGTCAAAATGACTGAGGAGAAGATGACTTTTTAGTGTAGCTGCTTACAAGAACTTCCCCGGATTACTGAAAACAATGTCCATCGCAGTGTGAGGCTGTCAGCTGTCACACCGTCCAGTAAAATGGAGAATTTACAGTATGACTTTATAGACTATAATCACTAGCTTCTAGTAATGTCCGTCCATGTGTTCGAGTTGAGTTTTGGCATATGATGTAGGATGTAGGAGTAGTGTAAGCTTAAGTGAGAGTAGATCGCGGTTCAAACAAATAGGGCTGGGCAACACTTCCGCCGGAACTGGCTTGTGTACGAAAGCCAGTGATTCTAGTTTATAAAGTTATAAATATGGATAGTTTTCTTACAAAAACACATCGCTTCGCTTCATAAGGTCTTTATTAACCCGCTGAAGCCGTATGGATTACTTTTATGATGGATGGATGCACTTTTTTGGACTTCAAAATCATGGTTACTATTCAATCCCATTATAAAGCTTGGAAGAGCCAGAATATGTTTTAATATAACTCTGATTGTGTTTGACTGAAAGAAGAAAGTCATATATACCTAGGAAGGCTTGAGGGTGAGATAATTTTTGGGTGACCTAACCCTTTAAGTAAAATAAAGAAAGATTATTGTTGCATCCCTACAATAAAGTATGCAATATGTACATTCTGAGTATTGCTGTTGAAAGACTTGACTTTTTTTTTTTTTTTGGAAACAGGTATTGAGCCTCAGGGGAACATGGTTTTGAAGCCAGCTGTATTCACTGTAGAAACACTGGAGGCAGGACTTGGTGAAGTGATTGTATATGTAGAGGACCCAGAGGGTCACACTGAGGAGGTGAGATATGACAGATATATTTCTCTAACATTCTGTAAATGTTGCATCAATGTGAAACAAACCATCAATGACATTTTAACTACAATCCATCTTTTAATTTTGTTAAAATTAAGGCTAAAGTTGTCCCCAACAATGATAAGAAAAGGACATTCTCTGTCACCTATGTGCCCAAGGTTGAGGGACCCCACAAGGTATGCATGAACATGGTTGATTGCACAGTATCCATTTCAAACCGTTTTGCTTCCAGTGGCATAGTTGTTTATTTATTCTATTATATCACAGGTGAAAGTACTTTTTGCTGGTCAGGACATTGATAAGAGCCCCTTCATGGTGAATGTGGCGAAGGCTCTGGGTGATCCCAACAAAGTTCAGGCTCGAGGTCCAGGTTTAGAGCCAGTGGGCAATGTGGCCCATAAACCTACTTATTTTGACATCTATACTGCAGGTGAGCAGAATGCACAAAATATGTTTTGGAAGAGGTTTTTCTATATGAAGTTGCTCTAACGGTTGTCTCACGCATTTCAGGTGCTGGGGCTGGAGATGTTAGTGTGGTCATTGTTGACCCTCAGAATAAAAACAACACTGTGGAAGTTATTCTAGAAAACAAGGGTGATAACATCTTCCGTTGCACCTACAAACCTCTGCAGGAGGGGCCACACACCATCCATGTGACCTTTGCTGGGCAGCCCATACCCAACAGCCCCTTTAAAGTGAACATCTCCGAAGGTAAACATCTGATCATTTTCCTTTCTTTGCTGAAATAATCAAATGTCTTTAAACGTGTCAGTCATATTGGAACAGTGGGCATCAAAGAAAGTCAAAAGATCTACCCCCACACCAAAAAAAAACAATTGTTTATTTTGTAGCACACCCTAAACCTTCTGCGTTGCCTCCGAAGCAGATACCCCCTCATAAAAAGAAAGGTGCGCATACCTCTGCGGGCTAAAGCTTAGCTTCTTGCTTGTTCGCAGCAGCTTAATTCCTACCATACATCAAAACACCCATTTTGAGGCATGGTAGGAAAGGGGCAAAACCAAAGTGAGTGTGTTTGTATTGGAAGAAGACATGAACTACATGAAAGTTCATTGTTCAAACTGAAGTTGTTGTTCAAACTGTGATATTTGCATGAGTGTCATCTATTTAGATTTTAAATAGATTTTTATACGTCTTGTTAAAATTGAGCAAAGTATTTTGGGCTTGGGTGTAATATTGTCAGTTTGGATGCTTTTAAAATGACCATTCCAACAATCTGTCATTGTTTTTGTATTGCATTTCATGAATGTCCTATTGTATTTTATGGATGTCCTTACTTATCATAAATAACTTGATAGTCCTGTTGTCCTGTTTGTCATCATAGCAACTCACCAGAAGCACAGCACCTCGCTTGACCTTACTAACACTGCTTCAGTCAGTGCATTTAAAAAAAGTTTGGGACATTTTATAATCTCTTCATTTTGTTTCTTTTTCCCCATCAGCCAGCAATGCCAATGCCTGTCGTGCAACTGGCCGGGGACTGCAGCCTAAGGGCGTTCGAGTTAAGGAGGTGGCAGATTTCACAGTTTTTACCAAAGGAGCAGGAACTGGAGACTTGAAGGTCTCAGTGAAAGGGCCAGGTGAGTCTTTCTTTCTTTCAGGGGCATATTGTGGGGATTGTTTTAATATTAAAACTGAATACTTGTATTCTTACACAATTACCTTTCCAAGAAGAAGAAAAAAAAACTTTTTAAATGTTAATTACTACATAGCCACCCTTGCTAGATAAATTTGACTATTAATTGTGTACATTTTGACTCAGTACTACATTATAAATACATTTTACATGTCTCTTTGCTCATTAATTAATGTGGCTACATTTAGACAATGCTGAGAATTGTTTGCATATGTTTTTAGGAGGAGTAGAGGTGCCTGTGAAAGTACGTGATGTTGGTGATGGAGTGTTCAAGTGTGATTACTGTCCTGTTAAGCCTGGAAAATATAATGTAAACATCACATGGGGAGGCCAGCCTATCCCACGCAGGTGAGAGCTAGTTGTACAACTTGGTTAACCACTGTAATGCACCACAAATATGCACAACTTCCTCTTGTCGTGATTTTGCCAAGTAAGACATATTCCTGGATTAACATCTTTTGTTGATCCTGGAACAACATTCCTGTCCAAAAACATAGTCATAAACTTATCCCTACCCCTCAACCTAACCCTGCCCATAACTTATCCCTAATATCAGAGGGAAATGATAGCTAAATAAGAATGGTGTAGAAGGCCCTAACCCTTCTTGTAAGCCTAAACTTGACATTAACTGTAAACCTATCAGTCAAATCTGATTGGTTGATTGAAATGTTGTTTCAGGATCAACAAGGATGTTGATCCAGGAACGTGTTCTACTTAGTGAAATGATGTTCACCCCTTCCTCTGTGTCAAAGTTTCCAATATTATATTTTATGTCTGATCTCAGCACTCTTTAAAATGTGATTATTTTAGCCCATTTGAAGTGGAGGTCAGCAAGGAAGCTGGACCACAAAAGGTGCGGGCTTGGGGTCCTGGCTTGAAGACTGGGATGGTTGGAAAGTCAGCTGACTTTGTTGTTGAGGCTATTGGTACAGAAGTAGGAACTCTAGGTAGGTAATTCTATATGAGGAAGAAAATAACTAAGATAACTTCTTTTATGCGTCCAGCTAATTTTTAGGTGCAATATCTTTTCTTTAAAGGGTTTTCTATTGAGGGCCCTTCTCAAGCAAAAATAGAGTGTGATGATAAAGGTGATGGTTCCTGTGATGTGCGTTACTGGCCCACCGAACCTGGAGATTATGCGGTTCATGTCATCTGTGATGATGAAGATATCAAAGACAGCCCATTCATGGCCCATATCCTTCCAGCAGCTAATGATGTCTTCCCTGAGAAGGTGGTTAACACATGGAAACAATAATCAAAAGTCATCTCTTATTTGCTGTCAATGCCAGTGTTATTGATCTGATGGATCTCATGTGTAGGTCAAAGCATTTGGGCCAGGCCTGGAGCCCACCGGAGTTATTGTCAACAAATCAACACAATTCACTGTTGACGCTCGAGAAGCTGGCAAAGGCAGTCTGAAAATCTATGCTCAGGTTTGTCCATGTGTAATATTCTCAATGTTTACCTTTGGCAATGATTGTTAAACAGCGTAACAGGTTAAAGGGTAACATAGGACAAAGACTGAACTGCTCAAACCAACATATGTGCAAATGTGAATACTTATATTTCTGCAAACTGGTGGCTTTTCTTCTAGGATGCCGAAGGCTGTGTGATTGACATTCAGATTACTGATAAGGGAGATGGCACTTTTGTTTGTATGTATGTTCCTACCAAGCCGTTGAAGCACACCATCATAATTACCTGGGGGGAGGTCAACGTACCCAAGAGTCCCTTCAGAGTGAGTATTCCTAGTGTAGTATTTTGGTTTGTATTATGCTTTGTAACAGCATATTATACAAAATATTATGTGTTTTAACAGCACCATTAGATGAGTCATTGTTTTCCTTGAGATTTTGCTTTGTTTTTTTTTGCACATCATTGCTGATTTTATAGACCATAAACTTTGTTTTTAAAGGTTCTTGTTGGTGAAGGCTGTCACCCTGACAAAGTGAAGGTCTATGGACCAGGAGTTGAGAAAACTGGCCTAAAGGCAAATGAGCCCACCTACTTCACTGTCGACTGCAGTGAAGCTGGCCAAGGTTTGCATAATGAGTTTGTTTTTTCTTGTTATATGATGCAGTAAAAGAGTTTTAGTGTGGCTAACCATTCTGGCTATATCTTAGGTGATGTCAGCATTGGGATCAAATGTGCCCCAGGTGTGGTGGGTCCAGCAGAGGCAGATATAGATTTTGACATCATTAAAAATGACAACGACACCTTCACTGTCAAGTACACACCCCCTGGCCCTGGCCGTTACACCATCATGGTGCTTTTTGCAGATCAGGTAAAGCACTGACCAAACTTCATTCTTCTTGCCTGCACCCAATTGCGCACTAACGCTAAGTGAACATCTCAAACAGGAAATCCCCAGCAGCCCATTCAAAGTCAAGGTGGATCCATCTCATGATGCTGGTAAAGTCAGGGCTGAAGGTCCTGGACTGAACAAGACAGGTGGGTGTAAGCCAGAACATTAAGACCTTAAGCCCCAGAGAAATTCATTTTAATTGACACAGCTCTGCTTTACAGGCGTTCAAGTGGATATTCCAACCCATTTCACCATCTTCACGAAGGGAGCAGGAAAGGCAAAACCAGAGGTGCAGTTCAAAACTGCCGCCAAAGGAAACGCTGTTAAAGATTTTGAGATTATTGATAATCATGACTACTCCTACACTGTGAAGTACACTGCTCTTCATCAGGTCAGAGTCGCTATCATCTATTCCACTTTGTTTTTGCTTTGAACATGAGTATTATTAAGATTGGAAAGGTTATGTCTGACCAGCAATAAATCTTCTGCAAATTAGGGTGAGATGGCTGTCATGGTCACACATGGTGGAGATCCCATTCCCAAAAGCCCTTTCAAAGTCACAGTCGCCCCTTCACTTGATCTTGGCAAAGTCAAAGTTCAAGGCCTTAATGAAAGTAAGGACTTTAACTTAACAGTTAAACCACTTATGCCAAAGTATTTTTCTTCTATGAAAGAACTCTTTACAACCTCAACTATCAACTTTAAACGCTCTAATGCTTACTAAACTGCTGTATGTGTTGCAGAAGTGGAAGTTGGAAAGGACCAAGAGTTCGTTGTTAACACAAAAGGGGCTGGTGGACAGGGTATTGTAAAAGTGAGCATAACCTCACCCTCTGGTAGGCCAATACCTTGTAAGTTGGAGTCAGACAAGACAAAAGAGGCCACCTGTGTGAAATACATCCCACCTGAGGAGGGTAATTACAAGGTGGACATCAGCTATGATGGGAACCCTGTTCCAGGAAGTCCCTTTTCTGTGGAGGGACTCATGCCTGCTGATCCTTCCAAGGTAAGATCACAGTTTAATGGGAATAAAAGGTCTCTTGACTTATTGTGTGAGCTCTATAATTTAATGTAACTGGATTTCCCACTAGGTTCGTGCCTATGGACCAGGACTTAAGGGTGGTATTGTCGGCCAGCCTGCACCGTTCACTATAGACACAAAAGGGGCAGGTGCTGGTGGTCTGGGTTTAACATTGGAAGGCCCCTGTGAGGCTAAGATTGAGTGCCAAGACAACGGCGATGGAACCTGCTCTGTTTTCTACTTGCCCACAGAGGCTGGTGACTACAACATAAATATCCTATTTGGGGAAGCTCATATCCCTGGCTCTCCTTTCAAAGCTGTTGTCAAGCCAGCTCTGGATGCTGGAAAGGTTATAGTGAGTGGACCAGGACTAGAGAGGGCTAAAGCTGGCGAGGTGGCCAGTTTCACAGTGGACTGCAGTAGAGCCGGAGAGGCTGAACTCACCATTGAGATTGTGTCGGATTCAGGGGCTCAAGCTGAAGTTTGTATTCAAAAGAACAATGATGGAACATTCTCTGTCACCTACACCCCGCTCTTTCATGGGATACACACCATCACAATTAAATATGGAGGTCAGCAGGTGCCCAAGAGCCCCATACATGTTAAGGTGGAGCCATCTGTGGACACAAGTGGGATTAAAGTGTATGGACCAGGAGTCGAGCCCAGAGGTAATATTTAACAATTTTAACAACTTTCTGTGATTAAATTTCCAACCGCAAATCAGTTATACCTTATTTTCCTGTTTTTCTGTCACTCAAGGGGTTCTCAGGGACGTGACAACACACTTCATTGTGGATGCCCGGGCCCAGACTAAGACCAAAGGAGGAAATCATGTTAAGATTCGCATCATCAATCCATCAGGCGCAAACACAGATGCATATATCACTGATAAGGGTGACGGCACATATAGAGTGGAATATACGGCTTTTGAGGATGGTACGTCATTCAAACACTGAACAAATAAGTTTAAAGTGAGGGTTTTTTGAAGGCTTTCAAAGAGTTTTCTTAGTGAGTGTTATGTTTTTCACTTGAGATATCTAGTAAAGAAGGTGGAGGAACCTTTTTAGAAAGAGATACATGTATGTATGTAGTCGCTTTTCCACCGAAATTACCCTCAACAATTTGTCCCAGGAACTTTTTTCCCCCCAGACCTGTTGCTGTCTGCGTTTCCATCGTGGTCTAAAGTACCGTGAAAATTAGGCAAGTGATGTAGGACTGTGCGTGACTTTCCAGTTCCTGCTGGATTTCGTCCTTAATAGAACCTTAATAAACTTAATAGAACCTTAATAGAACCTGAACCTCGTTGCGGTCCATTGGTCGTATTTTTTAAACTCCATTGTTGATTTGAATAGCAAACAACTCTTACTGCATGCACCACAACAGAATTTTAAAATGGTGGTTGAAATAAAATGCTGTGTGGAGTCAACCAATCAAAATGCTGCGTAAACTCAACCAATCAGCATGTTCAGCGCCCAAGTCCCATCCCCGAAAGTTTCTGAACTTTGAAAAAGTACTACCTCATGAGCAGGGACTTTCTGAGGGGGAAATTTTTACCTGGAACTTCATTTAGATCCTGGTTCCTGCGGTTGAAACACACAGAGTACCATCCCAAGTCCCTAATACCTGAGAAAAGATTCTGCGTTGGAAAAGCGGCTTATATCATACAATGCATTGGGTATATCACCCCTTCTGGTCCACTTTCTTACAGAGTTTAGCTCCAACCCTAATCGAACACACCTGACCAAGCTAAGGTCTTTATAAGAAAGTTACAGGTAGGTTGGAGCTAAACTCTGCAGGAAAGTGGACCTCGAAGGCCAGAGTTGGGAACCCCTGGGGTGTGTATACAGACAAGACAGATTTTGAGAAGCTTTCAGAGCTTAGAAGGGGTACTGAATGAGAGCATATGACAGATGGAGAGGGAGTTTATAAATAGGAAATGCATTGTAAAAAGAGATCATTAAATAGTTGTGAGCCTGACTAGAGCCCTCTGCACAGCAGTACAGAAATACATCTTATATTAATACCAATGACAGCTGCAGTTCACTGTTAAACAGAGCCTGTCACAAATACTTTCTAGAAACACTACAAAAGCAAAAGGTTCTTTCTTATTCATAGATGCAATTATAAATGAAATATTACAATAATATTAAATAATATGTGCAAAATAGCTATATGTAGCCTATGAAGTAGGATTGGCGTAAAGCTGAATTCTTCAAATGAAAGTAATTCTTTGCTTTGTTTAGGTTTGCACCTGATCGAGGTCTTTTATGATGAGGTTGCTGTTCCTAAGAGTCCCTTTAAAGTGTCA
Organism: Ctenopharyngodon idella; assembly: GCF_019924925.1. Lineage (NCBI taxonomy): Eukaryota > Metazoa > Chordata > Actinopteri > Cypriniformes > Xenocyprididae > Ctenopharyngodon > Ctenopharyngodon idella. The sequence continues at coordinate 25,051,414 of NC_067243.1, read as the reverse complement.
GTTGTAGAAGGTTGTGACCCAACACGTGTTCGAGCTTATGGTCCAGGCCTGGAAGGTGGGCTAGTCAACAAACCCAACTGCTTCACAGTGGAGACAAGGTATGCGTATACTGTAGCATCATTGATACCCTAAGAGAAACTGTCATATTTGCTTTAAAGCTGGATTTGGGAAATTTACATCTCATTGTACATCCATGCTTATCATTTCAAAGGGGTGCTGGGACTGGTGGTTTGGGCTTGACCATTGAAGGAGCATCAGAAGCCAAAATGTTCTGTAAGGACAATAAAGATGGTAGTTGCAGTGTTGAATATATGCCTTTCACTGCTGGAGACTATGATGTCAATATCACTTATGGAGGCCAGCCTATTCCAGGTGAAATATTATCTACCTAAATACCTATAAAGATGTTAACTACCTATACAATATTACTGTTTTATCTATATAGTACATATCCTTTTTTATTTCAGCTGTATAGTTCTATAACTACTTTATATTCGGGTTTACTGTTCTCAGGCAGTCCATTCCGGGTGCTGGTGAAGGATGTGGTGGATGTCAGTAAGGTGAAGTGCTCAGGTCCTGGACTTGCTAACAGAGTTACAGCACATGCTCCACAAACCTTCACTGTGGACAGCAGCAAAGCAGGCCTGGCTCCTCTAGAGGTGCAGCTGTATGGACCAAAAGGTACATAACATAAACCCCTTGCTTTGAGCCAGTCTAACACTAAATAAGTTGTTTAAAGGTACTTCTACACTGTAGAAGACTCTATTGCTGAATTCAAAAACTGCATACTACATACTACTCTTACTATTTCTGCCCTAGAAAGATATGGTAAAAGTAGTATGAGTAGTATACTAGTATGTAGGGCTGCACAATTAATCGAAATTAACCCGAATTAACTTTTTTTATGCACAGCTTGTCAGTGAAGCACGGCTCTGTGATCAGTAGGAAATGGTGCTCCATCTGAAAGCACTGCAAGTTTGAGTCACTTGTCCAACAAAAGACAACATTTAAAACATTTTCAAAGTTTAGTGTTTGAAATAACATCCTTTTGTGAGATGATGTGGCTTCTTACACAGTTAATCTCAATGGCAAAATGTGTCCCAGTCACCCTAAATTCACCCCACTTTATTATCATGAAAATACCTGAGAAGCCTTGAAGAACTAAGATAAACCATATATTGTCGTACTCGTTTGTTTATTAGTCATGCTTAATCAATCAATGCGTTTCAATCTTCTGTTTATTCAGCTACAGTGATAGTATGATGGCCATAGGGATTTCCTGGAACTGCGTGTGTTATCTTACTTCTGTGGGGCATATTTGGAGTTTCTGCACAAGAGCGCCCTCTGGCTTTCAGATGGAGCATAAAAAATTGCAGTCTTTTTCGGTTTAATTTTGATTAATTGTGCAGCCCTACTAGTATGCGGTTCCAAATTCAGCATATTTGTTCCATACTTGCCTGTGACCAATGCAATCTTCAACATGTTCTGTCTTACAGGAACTCTTGAGCCTGTCGTTGTTAAAAACAACCGAGATGGAACACATACCGTCAACTATACCCCTGCACAGGAGGGGCCGCACACTGTGTCTGTCAAATACGCCAACCAAGAAGTACCTGGCAGGTAAGATCTTAAAGATCTTATTTTATTGTTACCTTATGACAGTAATGTGACTTGAAGACATAATTTTGCAACTCTTTTATTTTGTGGTTGTAAACAGTCCATTCAAAGTCAATTCAGCCCCCTCACATGATGCCAGTAAGGTGCGGGCTAGTGGACCTGGTCTGGACACTAAAGGAGTTGCTGCCAGTCTACCAGTGGAGTTTACCATTGATGCTCGTGACGCAGGGAAAGGCCTTTTGACAGTTCAGATCCTTGTGAGCACTCTCTCTCTCTATATATATATATAAATAGGAAACCTAAAAAATAGCCATATATTACCAGAGCAGTGCATTTAAACATTGTGTTCCATTTAGGATCCAGAGGGAAAGCCGAAAAAAGCCAGCATTCAAGACAACAGAGATGGAACTTACACTGTATCTTATGTGCCAGATATGACTGGCCGCTACACCATAACCATTAAGTATGGTGGAGATAACATTCCATACTCGCCTTACAATGTCCAAGCCTTTCCAACTGGTGATGCCAGCAAATGTCTGCTCACAGGTATTCTTTTAATTTTGGTGCTTGGTGTTTTGAGCTTTATTTTCACACCTCTGGTTTTACTGATTTTTTTTTATTTATTTGCTTTTTATTTTCAGTGTCTATTGGAGGACGTGGTGTTGGTAAGGAATCAGGAAGTTAATTAAAAATAATTGTATTATTGTATAATGGTGGGATTTTCTATAATGAAATATTCTACCATTACACCAAGTAATATGTTTCCAGAATTAAATTCAATGTTGTTATTTGAGCAGAAAGTCTTGGGCCCAATATTAAGATGGCAGAAGAGACGTTCATCACTGTGGATGCCAAGGCTGCTGGAAAAGGGAAGGTGACATGTACAGTTCTGACCCCAAATGGCATCGAGCTGGATATGGATGTTACAGAAAATCCCGATGGCACCTTCGACATATATTATACTGCCCCCGAGCCGGGAAAATATGTCATAACAATCCGCTTTGGAGGGCAAAACATTCCTAAAAGCCCTTTTCAAGTCATGGTGAGTGATAATACTGAACAGGTGTGTTGAACTATGTATCACAGGCCTGATAAAGCCATGATATCAATACCAGGGACATTACAACAGAAAGGGACTTGAAAGAGATGGTTAAAATATTCAGTAGCGCAGTGACAGAAAGACAACAGGACACTGTTTGAAACATTGTTGATTGTCTTTTTTAGGCTACAGATCAACCTGTTCCACCGAGAGACGACACGAAGCCCATGTTTCAACCCCTGAACCTAGTTATCCCATTCACTGTTCAGCAAGGAGAGCTCAGTGGTAACATCTTTAATCATGTTCATTTGGAGCAAAAATGTTACTACTCTTGTGTGCTGTTGTCAAAAGTATACCACATTTGTTTTATTTTCAGGGGAGGTGCGTATGCCCTCTGGTAAGACAGCTCGTCCCTTCATCAGGGACAACAAAGATGGAACAGTCACAGTGCAATTTCAGCCTACAGAGAGAGGCCTGCATGAAATGGACATAAAGTATGATGGCAACCACATCCCAGGTTGGACTCCCTTTTAATTTATGTTCGAAATGGCCCAAAAAGCATTTGGACACTCAAGATGTATTTAAAATGTATAACTTGTATTTGATAATATCAAACTCATTGGCATTTGCAAACACAGAGAGTTTTGCATTTCAGCCTTTACTTTACAAATGTCATGTTGCTTTGATGGATTGTTATATTGAAATTTATACTTTTACGTGGCTTAAGTGTTCAAATATGTATTGAGACCTGTTTAATTTAAGTCATTTAAGATGTCAGCGTCATGTAGTTTACAGAATCACAACTTGAATGCAATTATGTTCACAGGAAGTCCTTTGCAGTTCTATGTAGATGTAATGAACAGTGGAATGGTGACCGCCTATGGACCTGGTTTGTGTCATGGGATCGTCAATAAACTGGCCACTTTTACGGTTGTTACCAAGAATGCCGGACAAGGTACATAAAGGTGTTTGCAGCAAAGCAAATATATAAATATATTTTGTATAAAAAGTATGCCAAATTGTCCATTTTGTTTGCCCGTCACAGGTGGTTTGTCCCTTGCTGTAGAGGGTCCATCTAAAGCTGAAATCAGTTGTAAGGACAATAAAGATGGTACATGCACTGTGTCCTACTTGCCCACTGCACCTGGTGATTACAACATTATCGTCAAGTTTGACAACAGCCATATTCCTGGCAGCCCCTTCACGGCAAAAATTACTGGTATGATAAGAAATGTGTCACTTGTGTTTTTAAGAATTAGACCTGGTAAAAATAACTCAACTCTTGCCCATGGTGGTGACTTTCCATTCTCACCATTATTATGTCTGTTCATCTAGGTGACGATTCACTCCGAAGGTCTCAGCTGAACGTTGGCACAGCAGCAGATGTCTCACTGAAGATCACAGAAACGGACCTGAGCTATTTGACAGCAAGCATCAAAGCTCCATCAGGAAAAGACGAACCCTGCCTACTGAAGAGGTTGCCCAACCGGCACATTGGTAAGCACAAGAGGCCATAAAATCTTTCTGCATACACTAGATTGGCATTGATTAATCTCTGCTCCCCTTGCCTCACCAGGTCTCTCCTTCACCCCAAAGGAAGTGGGGGAGCATGAGGTCAGCGTGAGGAAGAGTGGGAAACATGTAAACAACAGCCCTTTTAAGATTATGGTAGGACCATCAGAAATTGGGGAGGCCAGCAGAGTCAAGGCTTTTGGTAAAGGTTTAGTTGAAGCACATACCTTTGAAGTGGCCGAGTTCTTTGTGGACACCAGAAATGCTGGTATGTTCTTCGTTTTTTTTTTTTTTTTTTTGGTCTTGCATGATTTGTCTATGCATTATTTCAAATTCAAATCTAGTGTAATGCACCTAATTGAACTGATTGTCTTGATTCAAAGGATATGGAGGACTTGGATTGTCCATCGAGGGTCCAAGTAAGGTGGATATCAATTGTGAGGATGTGGAAGATGGAACATGTAAAGTGACATATTGCCCCACTGAACCAGGCAACTACATCATCAACATCAAGTTTGCAGAAAAACACATACCAGGTTACTTTTTCAATGTTTCTTTACAGTGATCTATGGAAGCTTGTTTCCGCCACTAAATAAAAAAATAAAAAAGGTAATTGTGACTTTTCTTCAGAATTGTGAGATTTAAACTAGCAATTGCGAGTTATAAAGTCAAAATTGCATGATATAAAGTTAGAATTGCGAGATATAGTTGCAATTCTGACTTTTTTGTGAGTTTTTATCATGCTTTTGTGAGTTTTTTTGCAACTTTTTATCTCACAATTCTGACTTTTTTTCTCAGAATAAACTTACAATTCTGACTTTATAAGACGCAATTCTGAGAAAAAACATCAGTCTTTTTCCCCTCACAATTGGACATTATAACACGCAATTGCGAGTTTATATCTCACAATTCTGACTTTATAACTCGCAATTCTGACTTTATATTTCGCAATTCTGACTTTATAACTCGCAGTTCTGACTTTGTATCATGCAGTTCTGACTTTATAACTCACAATTCTGACCTTAACTCGCAATTCTGACTTTATATCTGGCAATTCTGACTTTATAACTCTCAATTCTGACTTTATAACTCGCAATTCTGACTTTAAATCTTGCAATTATGACTTTATAACTCGCAATTCTGACTTTATATCACGCAATTCTGACTTTATAACTTGCAATTATGACTTTATAACTCGCAATTCTGACTTTAAATCTCGCAATTCTGACTTTATAACTCGCAATTCTGACTTTATAACTCCCAATTCTGACTTTATAACTCGCAATTGTGTTTATATCATGCAATTCTGAGAAAAAAGGTAAGAATTGCTAGACATAAACTCGCAATTCCAAGAAAAAAGTCAGAATTGTAAGATAAAAAGTCACAATTACCTTTTTTATTTCATGGCGGGAACAAGTTTCCATAGTGATACGCTCATGTAGGCTGGCAGTCCATTACGGCAGAGATTTGTAACATTTTGTTTGCTCGCCCCACTCTCTAGGAAGCCCTTTCACAGTGAAGGTAACAGGAGAAGGAAGGATGAAGGAGAGTATAACAAGGAAAAGGCAAGCTGCCTCTATTGCTTCAGTGGGCAGCGCATGTGACCTAAACCTTAAAATTCCAGGTAAAAACAAATACTAGTAAAGGAGATTAGAATACAATCACGGTATTAGCCAAGGTGTCTGAAAACAACTGAAAATGTCTTCAAAATGTTCTGATAAAATGAAAAAAAAATCTCTCTGATTCATTTTTACTTAGGAAATTGGTTTCAGATGATGTCAGCACAGGAGCGCTTAACTCGTACCTTCACACGCAGTAGCCACATGTACACACGTACAGAACGCACCGAAATCAGCAAGACTCATGGTGGTGAGACTAAACGTCAAGTACATGTAGAGGAGAGCACACAGCTTGGCGGTGACCCTTTCAGAGATGTATTTGAGTCCTTCTTGGGAAGAGATCGATTGGGTAGCTTTGGTACAGTTCTGCAAGAGGGTAAGGGTAAATCATTTTTATGCTGTACTACACTCCCCCCCCCTTCCCCGCCACCAAAAAAACACCACCGCCTACAGCTCTGGTTACCTTTACTTGTTTTCCCCTTTCCAGGTGACACAGGGATTCAGGAAATGACAGCCCAGGTGACCAGCCCTGGTGGAAATGTAACAGATGCAGAGATTGTTGATAGCGGAAACAGTACCTACAGAGTCCGCTTCGTACCTACCGATATGGGTTCTCACACTGTCAACGTCAAATACAGGGGTGAGCATGTCCCTGGAAGCCCCTTCCAGTTTACAGTTGGGCCCCTCGGGGAAGGAGGTTCCCACAAGGTCCGGGCTGGAGGCACAGGCCTAGAGAGAGCTGTTGCAAAAGTTCCTGGTATGTTTCAAACGAATTGTGTTTTCTTATTATTTCTGTAATACAAATTCACATTAATTTTTTTTCCGTTCATTTACTGCATCTCTCTTTTCCTTACCATATGATAGCTGAATTTAGTATTTGGACAAGAGAGGCTGGAGCAGGCGGTCTGTCCATTGCTATAGAGGGGCCAAGCAAGGCTGAAATCTCATTTGAAGACAGAAAAGATGGATCCTGTGGTGTTATTTACATTGTGCAAGAGCCAGGTAAGGTTTACAAAGAAGTTGCTATGATTTGAGTTACAATCAGATAGCAAAACCAGTTGAAATCATTGCATTCTCATTCTCCATTTCTCCTCTCAGGTGACTATGAAGTTTCCATCAAGTTCAATAATGAGCATATCCCAGATAGCCCCTTCGTTGTTCCTGTTGCCACATTGTCTGATGATGCGCGTCGACTTACTGTTACAAGCCTTCAGGTAAGCTCCAAGTTGGTCAGCAACAGTGAAATACAAGCTTGCCAAAACAACTCTTTCTGCTTTTTGAGTCATGGCTGAGTTATTTTTGTCACGAGCTGTAATTCGACTCTCATGTCTGTCCAGGGTCATACTATTATTTTATTGAGCAGAGATTAAGTGTTCTTATGTGTGCTCTATCTATCTATCTATCTATCTATCTGTCTGTGTATTTTAGCATTTTAGAGTCAGAAATCAAACTTTAATTCCTCTTTTCACTTTCAGGAGAAGGATTTGAAGGTTAATCAGGAAGCCTCATTTGCGGTTCAGAGGAATGGGGCAAGGGGTGTCATAGATGCTAAAGTACATGCCCCCTCTGGTGTAGTAGAGGAGTGTTATGTCACTGAACTGGATAGCGGTGAGTTGTAGACTTGTTTATTTTTGTCTTAAGAACATAGGCTATTCCTTGACATGCTTTCAAACAAGTCATCTTTGTTTATATGGCGCTTTATACAATTCAGATTGTAAAAGATGACAAATGGTTCTTATTGAAATGTTATTGAAACATTGAATTGTTCCAACATTATAATTCCCTCCTTTTCATAGACAAGAATGCGATTCGCTTCATTCCACGTGAAAATGGTGTTCATTCGATTGATGTGAAGTTCAATGGAAGCCATATCCCAGGAAGTCCATTCAGAGTCCGTGTCGGAGAAGCAGAAAGTGTTGGAGATCCAGGAATGGTGTCTGCCTTTGGCCCAGGACTTGAGGGTGGACGCACAGGTATTGGTCCATTGTAATCCTCTGCTTGATAAGTGCAATATGTAAAGATTAGTATTATGAAGGATTTAGCTGTAGATGCTCAGTTATAAATCATCAGCAGATCCAATTTTAATCTGATGTTTTACTGTTCTGTAGGGGTCCCCTCTGAGTTTGTCGTCAACACATGCAAGGCTGGTTCAGGTGCCTTATCTGTTACTATTGATGGTCCCTCAAAGGTCAAAATGGACTGCACTGAGTGCCTAGAAGGTTACAAAGTGTCTTATACACCTATGGCACCAGGCAACTACCTTATATGCATCAAATATGGTGGCCCACAGCATATTGTTGGCAGTCCCTTCAAAGCAAAAGTTACAGGTAGGATGAACTCAAATTAATTGAATTCGTACTTTGTTGTTATGACGCAAATTCTGCCATTGAGCTTAGATTGTATTGAACCAGAAAGAGTTTTGCCTTAAATAAGTCATGGGACATCCAGTGTGTTTTTCAGCTATGTAATATTTGCGCAGTTAGAGAGTTGTGACTGGCTTTTAACACGTCGGTCTCTTGTTGTAGGTATGCGTCTGTCTGGCGGCCACAGTTTGCATGAAACTTCATCAGTCATTGTGGAGACTGTTACCAAAACCTCTAAAATGGCCGGAGCTTACAGCTCTCTGTCCAGCTCACAGTCAACTTCAGACGCCAGTAAGGTCGTATGTCATGGTGCTGGCCTCTCCAAAGCCTTTGTGGGTCAGAAGAACAACTTTTCCGTTGACTGTGGTAAAGCAGGTAAAATAAAACAAAAATTAAGTCAATAATGGTTTGTCACCAACAAAATACATAATTATACCGGATATTTATTTTGCTGTCAGAGGAACATAATATTTTTTTCTTCTTTTTTTTCAGGTTCAAACATGCTAATGGTCGGCGTCCATGGTCCCAGAACCCCATGTGAAGATGTGGCTGTTAAACATATGGGAAACAAGCTTTACAATGTAACCTACACAGTAAAAGAGAAAGGAAACTATGTGGTTATTGTTAAATGGGGGGATGAAAGTGTACCAGGAAGTCCCTTCCACGTGGTTGCTCCCTAAAAACCTAAAGTCAAACCTCTAGAGTTCCTAATCAAGAATAAATAATGAAAAAAGAAATGAACAACATTCACTTAATTCAATAAAAAGAATATATATATTAACTTCTCTGAAGAAAAGATTATTTTATGACAGAAGCTGATCTTAGAGGCGCTGCCCTTTATTTAATGCTAACCTATTTGACGCAAAGCATTTTAATACTGTTGGATGTCGCAGTGTACCATTTATTGTTAAAAGAGTGAAGACTTTAAATTAAAAAAGAATATAGTTTAATTAAATAAGTATGTTTTTGAAAGGCTTTGTTTAATCACCAAAAGAGAAAATGTGAGTATTTTACAGAGGGAGACTTATTGTTCTTAAAGGCACTTTTGTTGGTCAGGGGAAATCAGTAATATGGTTTTGTGTTCTGACAATTTCAAGTGTATAGATGTATCCAGTGCTTTTATATGCTTTATAGAATGTAATTTTGTTATCTTAACCAACTATTTAATATGCATTTGAAAACTTAAATAAAGAATAAAACTAAGCTTTTTCATTCATTCATTCATTCACACACACACACACACACACGTATATGTGGTTTACGGGGACTCTCCATAGACGTAATGGTTTTTATACTGTACAAACTGTACATTCTATCCCCCTACACTATCCCTACCCCTAAAGCTACCCATCACAGAAAACTGTCGGCATTTTTTTTAATTAAAAAAAAAAAAAAAAACACCATTTAGTATGTTTTTTAAACCATTTGGTTTACGAGGACACAAGAAGTGTCCTCATAAACCATGTTTACGTTGTAATACCCATGTCATTAAACACATTTGTGTCCTCATAAACCATATATACAAGAACACACACTCACACACCCTAGTCATTTAAAGACTAGCCTCTTAGGACAGACTTTTTTTACCAAAAAAAAACAACAACTTTATTCAACAATATCTAGTGATGGGCGAATCTTTTGTTTCGAATCAGTGGTTCGGAGTGTGTATCAAACTGCCAAAGTCACGTGATTTCAGTTAAAATCATAACATTATTGGCTTTGGTAATTCCCCCTCATTGATTAAACTCAGCTGGTGACAATTTGTAATTGTGCTTTCAAAAGAGAGATGTTGCTGTTTGTTCTATGAGCACTGAAGAAAGCATGAAACATCTGCTCTCTGGTCTGTTTTTAAGCACATTCCATTTCACAAGATACATTTTTGATAGAGCTTTTTTGGTCTGCACACCTGAGAAAAGACTAGCTCTTATTTTTTGAGCACATGCAATTCTTTTTGATGTATTATTATTATTTAAATAATTATTCATTTTAATGTGATATTTGGCGAGCCTTGTTTGCCCATTTAAACATATGTATATCCTATATGGCTCCCAAGTTTTGCAGTAGCGTTCTTGGCAACTTTAGGAACTCAGACACTCTCTGTTTAGACCATATTTAACCTACTGATCCCCATTCGCTTTTGCATAAACACCTGCTCATATTAAAATGTTTCTAGTTCATGAACACTTGTCACCTTGTGAAAAAAATATTATTAGACCTGGGTATTGTAAAACAAGTACAATTAAACCACAGGAAATAACTTTCATTTGTAAATCTGGTGGCTCCCTACTACAACTACTTGAATGTTATATTTGGAAATCCAAATCATTTAACACTGATTTCAGCACACTATAGAAGGGAAGTAGGCATATTTAATGTGGGGTCAGGTTGTCGCATATGAATAAAGAACACTTTTCAAGATTATACATTGAAAGACAACTGGACATTTAAAGGGTTAGTTCACCCCAAAATTGAAAATTCTGTCATTAATTACTCACCCTCATGTCATTCTATACCCATAAGAAACACTTATAACGTAACGAAGCCTCGTTTACTGAAATTACGTGACTTTGGCAGTTTGATACACACTCCGAACCACAGATTCGAAACAAAAGATTCGCCCATCACTAGATATTGTTGAATAAAGTCATTGTTTTGTTTTTTTGGTGCACAAAAAGTATTCTTGTCGCTTTATAACAGTAAGATTGAACCACTGTAGTCACATGAACTGTTTTAAATGTTTTTAGTAGCTTTCTGGACATCTGAAAGTGTTAATTATCTTGCTGTCAATGGAGGCCTCACTGAGCCATCAGACTTTAACAAAAATGTCTTAATTTGTGTTCCGAAGTTGAACACGGGTGTGGAATGACATGAGGGTGAGTAATTAATGACAGAAATTTAATTTTTGGGTGAACTAACCCTTTAAGAAACATCAGTCAAGCCAGCATTTTTGTATCACGACATTGTGGTTTAATTAGCTTTTTGACATGACAAATTTTAATCATTCTTAATCAGTGTTAGGGGTAACGCATTACAAGTAAAGCTAGTTATGTAATCAGATTACTTTTCCCACGTAACTAGTAAAGTTACTTTTATATTTAGAACAAAATATGAGTTATTTTTCAAATAAGTAACTCAAGTTACTTTGTTTTCACATGTATTGACTGACAGCTCTCCTGTTTCTCCCCCATCTTGAGAGAAATCAAGGGTAAGATTTGTGTGCGCCATGTGAACATATGGTTATTCTAGACTAAATTGAGCAGGCATTTACTCATCTCACTTGCACAAAAACAGAATCAGTATTCCTCAAAACTAATATATATCGCAAACCTGCAATAATTAATATTAAATAATATAAATAAATTGTATGTATTTAGTCTCACTTTATTAACCAGTGTCTTATGCTGCTGACCTTGATTATCCAATTCAACAATACTAAAAGCAAAAATGACTTTAGATAAACATCACATTTGTGTTTCTTTTCTTTTTGTTTTATTGCTCAAATAAGAGCGTTGAACTTTCTTCTCTTTCATCCTATTCTTCTGTGATCCAGAACTGCATTACTGCTGAGATGTTTGTTTGTGTGGCGCCCTCTACTGTACAGATATGAATTTCGATTTCCTTCAGCCTAACGCTTATTCCTTTCACTTTTGGTGTGAAAGGGCCTTTACATTTACTTTCCCCAACACTGTCCTTAATCATATTTATGGGAATCTTCCAGGTTCAGTACTTCAGCTCAGTCGACAGTGGCATGTTTATTATTCCCTCTTTGGACATTTATACTTCACATTGTAGAGATTTCACTTCTAGTGAGATCCAGACCATTGTGCATCTGCTGCTGCTCGGAGAGCTGACTAAACATGCTGTGTCTGTGGGCACAAAGGCACTGACCAAATACACCAACTCTAAGTGGAGTGTGGTGTGATACTTCCAACTACCTAAACAGCTCTTTCAAGAGCCACCCACATGATCACATAAAGAGTATCTGTAGCATTGAAAATGATGTTGGTTACAACCAAGTTTCTTTTAAAAAAAAAACAACAACTATATTTGATGTTCTTCAAACCACATTAATGTTCAAGCTAAAACAAGTGAAACGCTGAAAGGGAAAAGCTATATTTTAAACTTAAAAGTAATAATAGTAAGCATGTTTGTGATTGAGTATTAATAAAAAGCTTGTGGAAGAGTTATCTTGGCAGCTCATTCAACCAAACTAAAATAAT